>NC_133542.1:85505399-86113065 GCF_048773025.1 Camelus bactrianus | reverse complement strand
GTCCTCATAGCCCGGGCAGGGCCCCCCTCGCGGGTTCTGGCTGGGCCCGGGCCCGGGGGCGGGCGGGGGGTGCACGGCAACAGTCACAGAGGCCGAGGCCGTCACGGTGGTGATGGGCTGGCAGTAGCTGGGCACGGAGCCGCCCGTGGCAGTGAACGCTGGGTGCCGAGGGTTGTGAGAGCGGGCTCCCCGGGGGCCCGTGCGGTCCCTATTGCTAGGGCCAGAATGCCCTTCAGTAGAAATTTCAAAAGCGTCTCTGCGCGGTCTGTAAGGGGGCGGCCTCAGGCCCTCTCTGGGGGGTTCTCTTCGGGGCTGCTGGCCTGGCCGTCCAGGTGGCAGGGACCCTGAGTCCAGGTGGGGCTGCTGTCGAGGGTTTGAGGGTGGGTGATGTCTCGTTTCAGGATGGACCACCTGCGGAGGGCAAGGGCGGGTCAACACAGGCCAGGCGCCAGCCCCCGGCGCGGCATCACCCCCTGCTGCTCCGGCCCTCCCTTCCTGGCTCCGGCTCCAGCCTGGCCACCCACAGGCAGCTCTTCCGAACCAAGAGCTCAGTCAACCCCACAAATGGCTGGGAGTGGCCCTGGGGAGCCAGCGGGGGCCCTCCACCCACAAAAGAAAAACCCGTTCTCTTAGAACCTCCACGACGTGGCAGACAAATGCCCTATTTGGACCCCGTGTCTAGGTTTTCTCCCAACACAGCTGGCCGGGTGCAATGGCTGCTGCCCATAAATGCAGGGCTGTGGTCTAAGTTTCCACACGCACAGTCCGCCACCCCTCCCTGCTCAGCAGAGTCAGATCCCAAGCTCCTCTTCTAAAATTGCTAAGTGTCCGGCCCTGGCTCGCCCAAATGCGGGTCGTTGCCAGGACTGACTGTCTATACTTACACCGCTGAATGTGGTAGCCATTAGGGACGTGTGGCCATTTACATTTAAATTAACTAAAATTTAAAACTCAGCCCCTCAGTCGCACTAGCCACGTTCCAAGCGCCCAACAGCCACATGCGGGCAGCAGCTACTGCGCTGGAGCGCGCAGAGAGCATCTGCATTGTCCCAGAGAGTTCCACGGGGCAGCGCTGCTCCGTCCCGTTGTTAGGAATCTGGTTTCTGGGTCTCTGTACAAAGCACGGAGCAACACAGTGGCCACATCAATCAAAAGGACCGTGACCAACTTCAAAGTCATTCAGCTTGTACCTATTTTTAGGCTCCCGCTGAACAAAACCAGATTCACACTGCAGCTCAGCAGGCGTCGTCACGGGGGGTAAGAGGAGGAAAATTTGGGTTATTTGGTTGGCCTCCCTCCCTTTCACGGAAGGGCTGCTCTGGCCTGGGACTGGAATACCCATTTCCTGGAGGGACAGCAGGAGGCCCTCCGTCGGAGCAGCACAGGGCTTAGAACCTTCCTTGGGTTTTGTGTGCTGTGCTCCGGGCCTGGGGGGGGCGAGGCCACCCCGGGGAGCACGGTGGCGGCGCGTGGGGGGGACGCAGTTGGGGCTCTCATGGCCTCTAAGAAGAGGCTCCCAGGCCGCGCATGAATTTTCCTGAATTACCAAAGGCTGGCTCGCAGCTTCTCTGCTCCTTCCGGCCACCCAGAGCATGAGCCTGGAGCCACAGAAGCTTCTGGTGAAGTTTTAGACAGTAACAATTGAAATACTTTTGTACCAAGGGCAACTGAAGGTAACAGAAGTGGGAGGGAGGAAAAAAATCACTTCTGCTGGCAGTAATAACAGCACTGCCCTCTTAAATAAGTATCATCCTCGAACGATGTGTAGCTTTAAAAAAAGGCTGGCGGGGGGTGGAGGGGAGGGAAGGCACCTTTATCTCTGGCCCTGAGCTCAGATGCTACTCAGCTTGAACAAGCTACATGCCGGCGCTTTGTGCAGACACTGCTACCTGCCCCTGCCCATTTCCATCCATGAGATACGACCAGATGAAATTCACATTTCTATATCTTAAGAAGAGTCAAAGAGGGGCAATTTCATTCCACTGAACCTGTAGTTTTTTTTTTTTTTTTTTTTGCATCCTGTGATTTGCTGTTCAAAGCAGGCAGGGGCTGCTCCCTAGGGTGACGTGACTTACAGTGGAGCGGGCGAAGACAGGGTTTTCGGTGGCTTCCACGATCACTTGGTGGGCAGGGCCCCCGGCTCCCTGCTGGCTCTCGTAGTGCCGAAGCTCCTCGCTGATGCCCGACACTGTCGTCTGAGAACTGTACTCCGAGTCGGAGGAATCAGACCCGTTGTTCGCGTGACTGGGGGGCACAGCAAATCGGACCACGCTGGGGGGCGGCTCAGGGGAAGGGGTGGGCAGCCGGTTCAGCCCGTTGGCTGGAGACACCTATTTAAGGGGATACCACATTACAAGCGTGATCGTCCATCTACCTGGTGGCTACACTCAGAGTTCAAAACACAATATTATTCAGGGGTCTCTGTGCCCACTTGTCACCCCTGGCCATCCACACTACCCTGTATTCACTGCCCCCCCAAATCCCTGCCACTTTGAGGACCCTCGAGTCTGACAGCCTGAGCAAAAGAACTACCCTCTGCTTTCGCACACTGGAAAGGCAGGCTGTGCCCTTTTCACTCTTGTTCAAGCCCAGAAATTCATCTTGAGTGGAAAACGCTTCATTGATAGGACCTAAAAGACTCCAGCTGCCAATCACTAGGTTTCAAAAAAACAAAAAACCCCAAACCAAACCAGCACTACATCCCCCAAACTATTAAACTGAAGAGAAAAAAGCCATAGTTACTGAGTTGTTTACTGAAAAAGTGAACCACCAGCAAATGTGGATACACCTAACGACCAGATTAAGAGTGACCCCAGGAAAGTCGGCACTCAGGTGGCCTGTGGGCTGCACACCACGCCGGCGCGGTCACTGACCTCGGGATAGGGTCCGAAGAAGGACAAAAGGACTGGCAGCAAAACCAGTCCATTGAGAACACCCAGGACCGTGAGGATTGCCAGGACGGCAAAGAAATACCTGGAAGACAAAAGGGAAGCAGGAACATTTACCACGGTGAAGTAAATTAAGCTACCCTTCACGTGCCCAAACGGCAGAGCCAAAAATTAACGAAACCCACACAGGTGAAAAGGCTGTTACAAAACTGCAGTCCAAATTCAGCACAAGATTAGTGGGTTCTTTTTTTTTTTTTTTTTTTGTAACCTCATGACTTTAGGGACTACATTCCACAACCCAAAGTGTTCATTCATGAAGGGAAGAAAAAAAAAATTAGTTTGTTAATTTGCCGAAATCTCATGGCATGTAATGTTATTTATGAATGTGTTACACAAACACAAAAATATGGAATGTCAATTGAATGGCTGAGCAGACTGAAAGCACAAATACAATGCAGAGGGGCCCCGTTCATGAAAACCCAGCAGAAGCAAACAAATGAAGTGAAGGGTGTAGAATTTAAACAATTTAGCCCAGGAGAAAAAGCAGCCCCTTCTGCAGGCAGCTAATCCACTGTGAAATGCTTCTGCATCTCAGAGCAGAATCTCTAATTAACTCTCCAGCGTATCAGGTAAGGCTTTCCCTGCGCTTTCATTAACCACAACTTTCTGCCCAGAATTCTGTGAGTTCCAGTTTTTAACCAAATAGCTCCATTTGCAACCTTTTTTAGAACACTGGAAGCAGCTTTCCGAAAAGAAAACACTGCCCATTCTGTGGTTGCTGGGGCGTTTTCGGGGGCGGGCGGTCCACAATGACGGTTTGCTCTGCCAGCCAATCTTTTGTTGAACAATTTAGCATCTCTGAATACTCTTGTTTTGCGTCAGCCAATTCAAACATAAAGGCCGCAGCACCATGAAGGAGAGGAGAGCGCACAAGCGGCCCTGCTTTCCCACCGTCCAGGGCTAAGGTCTGGGATCCTTCATGAACACCGAGGTGAACCTGTCGGCCAGGGGGAGCCGCTGGCGGAGGCTCCACGCAGCTGGACGCAGCGGGCTGCGCACAGGCGTGCGTTTCTGTAACTAACGGTTTCTAGGGCAAGTTTGCTGGAAGTGCGGCTGGGGTCGCGAGGAGCTCGGGATGTTCTGGGCAGAGGGAGGGTGAGATCTCTCTCTGTTAATGGTCCTCTTGATCATAAAACGGAACAGGCACCCAACTCTGCCGTGTCTATGTACGTTTCGACGTTAGATGAAAGGAGAGAGAATCCCTATAAAAATACAAAAACCTCGCAGCTATTGTAAACACCAGAACCTCCGGAGCTGCATTAGCGAGAAGCAAGCAGCCCACGGCCTGCGCTAATGTAAACGGCCCCGACTTCAGGCGGAGGCATTCATCACCAGCAGGCATTAAGACATTTGCATCCCATCCATCTAACTGTAGAATAAACAGACCAATTAGATTCCTGACGGCTTAGTGTATACAGTGTCTGCTCATTTAGTCGACCTCAGTGAGGGCTTTATCAGGTTAATCCATCCAGTTCGAGAAAATGGGAAGCCCTTTTAAGTGCTTGAAACAAGAACCCTGATATCTCTGGGGGAGAACAAGGAGCCATGGGTTAGATGAGAGAGCTGCCCTCCAGCCGGGTCCCAGCTGGATGCTCTAACTCAGGCTTAGTTTCCTCTCTGGGGCTCACCTGGCATCCCCCACGAGGCTGAGTTAGAGCCTCTGGGATCCCATCACACCCTGCGTTTCCCATGGTTTTGAATTGCCCGTGACCTTGTCTTTCCCCCCAACAGACCGTAAGCTCTGGGAGGGGGACGGGGTCCACGTCACTAGCTGTTGTGTGAAATGGCACTTACGAGGTGCTCGTTATAGTGTGTTGAATGAGAAATTACACAAAAGAAACTCTGTTTGACACTGGGCTTTTGCACCACAGAGAAGTTACAACTGCTAATGCCTGAGAAAGTGTAGGCTAAGGAAATAAAGGGAAACTCAAAGTCAAATTAAAGCTAAAAAGCAAACCCAGACCAGAACTGTGATCTAGCCCAGGCATGTGTCCATCTTATACTGGCAAACAGGGGTGCCAACTGGCTTGTTAGCTGATCAGCAGTCTGTGCTGAGAGGTCCAGCAGCCTGGGCATCCCCAGGGAGCCGGCTAGAAATGCACTCTGCTCCCCACCCCAGTGACATCTGATCTGCATTTACTGAGAGCACAGCAGAGTCTGAGGGGCACTGTCTACACCTCTCCATTCACTCTGCACCCAAACGACAGTGAGCCAAGCCGGGCACCCACCCGAGGGAGGCTGAACCTCCATGACGCTGCCCCGCCCAGAGGGTGTACCACGACCAACAGGCTGGTCTGTCTTCGGGAGGAAGAAACTCTGCCTACAACTTACAGCCCTCTTCAAGGCCCCCCCCCCCCACACACACACCAGGAATGCCTGTTTGGATTTTGTCTCCAGATTATCGAAGTGTCCCTAACAAACCAGTCATTTCTCACATTTGGTTCTGCTTTACCAGGGTCCTAACTCTGGAGCATCTTTCTGAATGAGAGAGGAAAATGGTCCCCCCTCCTGCAGTTCTCAAATTCTGCTCCGAAGGAAAACTCGCTCTCCTTTTATGCTTCACAAAGTCACATCCTTATTTAGATCCTGAACCAGAAGCTGCTTGCCATGAGATCCAAACAGAAAAAGATGTATCCAAACTAGGCTTCGATTTCAAAGATTTCACCCCGAAGTCCTATATGAAATGCTTCTTAAATCTTAATGGGAACTTGAATATGAATTCGGGGCACATTACGTTCACTTCTTAAAAGAAATAAAATCTTGGTGACAATTTGAGGTGTCTGTAAGTGTATCTGTAAGTGCTCCTTTCTACAGTTTGGAAGGAGAAGTGACGGTCAGATTCAGTCAATTAATGGGAACCAGGTCGTCTCCTGTTGCTACTTCTAACCTGGGACACCAGTAACTGGGATGTCAGATGGTCCTTCAGGTTCAAGCTGTAGAGTTGCCTTTGCTGCTGACCCCAAACGCTCCATCTTTTCTCCCAAAGATATTCATCAAGACAGCTCTAGAAGAGAGCTTGTTTTTGCACCTCTCAGCCTATCTCTGGGTTAATAAACTCAAGAGAAAGCAGAGTCGCAGACGGCAGCAAGGGTTTCACAACGCATACGTGTATCAAAACATCATGTTGCGTCCCTTACGTGTATACAATTTTTCTTTGTCGATTATACCTCGATAAAGCTGGAGGCAGATAAAGTAGAACCACAATGAAGACGTGCCACAATCTCCCAGAGACAGAAGGAAATAAGCAACAGAGATCGAATTAGCAAATAATAGTGATCAACTCGAACAAGTCTTCCCTCTCACCCCTGCTTACCTGACAATGAAGTCGAACTCGGACCCTGCGAGCATCAGCACTCCCAGCAGCGTGGAGACGGCGCCGTCCAGAACGGGCGCAAACATGTGCTGGAGGGCCAGCACCGCCCTGTGGTTCTTGTCGCCAATGGCTGTTAGGAAGGCCTGGGCAGCGAGAAAAGTTTGAACGGTCAGATTCCTGGACTTAGTCAACGGCCAGCTTCGTCTTAAATGCCGTAAGCCGCTGTCACCTGCCTGCGCTGAACCTCTCAGATCTGACCGTCTGGCTACTGCAATGTTTCATGGAGGCCGTCCAGCGGGCCAAGTCTAGGCTCACGCTCAGTCGACATGTTCGTGACAATGGTGTTTTGAGGCTGATGTAAGTCTTGAGCACATAGCAAATAAAGAAGGTAGGCACCTTTACCTTAAATTATGAAACCCTGCCGAAACCATACGGAAATGAGCAAAACGCTCCCTTCTTTTCACCGTGACTCGCCCTTGCGTTTACATCCTCACGCTAATGATCTCACCTCATTCCCAGGGGAGGCCTCCAGTCGTGACAGCGACGACATTTTGCCTGACTTTTTGGAAGGTCAAGATCTCACTTCCAGATGGGCTTAGCTGGTGTCACGTGCACCTGGGTGCTAAATACGTTATTTCTTCATGATGCTGCTTAGGTTAGAATTTCTGTCTCTGTGTTCAAACTAACGTGTTTATAGTAGATCTAAGCACCGTGACAGCATCACAAGAAAAATACAGGACTGTAAATTCAATCAAACCTGTTCTGTGTGTGGACCTATCCCCTCTTCTGTATCCACTAAAGTTCTAGGTCAAGGACACTGCTGATACCAAATGAGAACTTTATGGAATAGGTCTCAGTATATTAGACCATTGGCTTGAGCATCTGATCCGGGACCATCTGAATGTGGGGCAGTCACAGTTACACTCTGCCTGGTCTTCCAGTGGGACCCAACAGGGAGGGCTGAGCCCAGCACAAGCTCGCTCTCTCTGCCTGAAAGTTCAGGCTGCTGTGGGATAAGCTGAGAAGAGGACCCGGGGCCCTTGTGGGTGATGTTATGTGCCCTGGGGAAGGACAGGAGGTTATTAACAGATAACAAAATAAAAGTGTACAGAAGTATATGAAGGTGCGCTGTGAGTTTTCACATTTTTCTCTAAAGTGGCGTCTATGTACATGATGCTCTGTCAGAGCTGGAAGACTTTAGGGTCACGATAGCCGCCTTTTCCTCTTGAGAGGAACGCACCAAGATGTTCTGGAACCATGTCGTTCTGTGCTGTATTTGGGCCACGGGGCCGTAAGGGTCAAAACTGGGTCGACCTTCTAGTTCCAGCTTATGCCACCCAAACACGCACCCAGCGATTCCTGGACAACCTTCACGTCCCGGGTGGGGTCAGAACACCGTGTCCTGCGTGTGGATGGTCTGATGGAGACTTGGACAAGCAGCACAAAGCCAGGCTGGCTCTTGAGATTTCTTAAATTCTCAGAATTAAATCTCGACCGTGTTGTAGAGGCATTCCCTCCTTGTTTATTCAACAGCAGTATGGGTACGTTGCTCATGCTACCTCAAGCGCAGAGACCCAGGGTACCACTACGGTTTAAAGACCGTCATTAGCGGCCCCATTGCAAAAACCTGTTCTAGGACTGCCCTGGTCTGTAATGCTGGCTACCAAAAAGAATGGTTTTCCCTCACATCAGAGTAAAGTGACTTGTGGATTTTTTAACTCACATGCAAATTTTTCTTTTCAAAATACATGATATTATAATTATGTGTTTTCTAAGCTGTAGGCTGGTGGGTTCTTCTTAATAAAAACCCTCCCACCTTCTTCCCAGCTCAATGTAGGAAAATAATTTGGGCAGGCTCAACATTTAGAGAACTGTTTCTATAACATCAGCTTTTTATTATACACTGGGCGGACAAATAGGTTAACCGTAAGAAAACATTCCTTCTGAAATATAAAAGTTGACAACCTATGGAGCATAAACATGACCCTGAAAACCCCTGGTGGAAGGACACTGAAGGTACAAGGCAGCAGAGTAGGTGGAGACATGCATACGTCTACCTGTGTTGAGCCCCAAAACAGGCAAGGCTAGAGACTGCAAAAGCCAGGCTGAAAAAATCTGACCCAAGTCCAGTGCTAGGTTTCCTAGCTAGGGCATTCCAAACACCCGTATTCATTCAGTCAGTAAGTATTTACTGAATGCCCACATAACCCCAAGGACTCAGGCTATAATACAAGTGTGGAGGGAACCGAATTTACACACTGCTCTGAGGCCTCGGAATAACTCTCTGGTAAGTGTACGCAATGGGCTCGTCTCTGGGATTGAAGACAGGACCGGGCACAGGAAAGAGGGGGGGCAATTCCTGTTGAGAGCAACGCTAGTGACATTACTTTTGCTGTCACGAGTCTGGAGGCCGCGAGGTGGAAGGAGCTGGCTGGGCTCAGGTGGGAGCGCCAGGTCCTCCGCGCTAAGCTCCGGCCCCTCTGCCCACCAGCCCCAGGGTGTCTCCTCGGCTGCCAACTTGCCTCACCTCAAGTCCGCCATCCCCACCAAGCCTGTGAGTGCGGTCTCATTTTATCCCCGCTTTATTCCTGTGGTCTTAGAGATTGTGTGTATTCGTGCACGTGCGTGCACACGCACACATTCACACACCATCTGTCTGAGGAACAGCTGGCAACTTCAAGACCTGGGGTGACACAGTTGCCAACACCAGGTAAGCACACCGAGGTGCCAATACACCAAGCCACCAACACACCCAGGCCACACTGCCCACTGCGGACAGCCCGGCTCTCCCTCGCCTTTGAGGCCCTTCTTCTTAGATGCCCCTGGAGGGAAAGGAGTGCCAGACTGCAGCCACTCCCGGGGGTGCCTGTGACCTTCAGCCTTGTCACTGTGATGCGTGTCGGGGGTGTTCCTTGCTGCAGGACAACATGAAAAGGTCCCCAACTTGGAAAGTGAAACACCTAGAGGAGCTACGTGGCCTCCTCACGGTTTTAGCTGAGGACGTCTCCCATACCAGAGCGACGTGAACAGTGAATTCCACTCCAATGCCGACGGAAGCGATCAAGATGACCACAGGCACGGCGCTCAGCTTGATTCCAATGAGGCCCATCATGCCAAAGAGCTCGACTGTCATCAAAGCCAAGACTGTCACCTTTAAAAAGACACACGGTGAGTGGCGCGGCTCAGACACACCGAGGTATCGGAAAGAATTTTTCAAAGCAATTCCACCAGAGCAATCTACAAAGAATTATACAAACACGCACCCACTGTTGGCCACCTGTTTACTATAGTTCATATACAACAAGGTGTTTGCCTGTTTTGATTTGGACCCTCAGAGACCATCCTTCAACTTATGACTGAGTTGAAACTAGAGCTTTTGGTTGGCTCCTCCTGCAGCCTAAAGGAAGCTGATAGGATGGGTGAACAAAAGTCCTTTTGCGTAAAAGTAGCTTTGCTTTTGTGTGGAGAGCCCACAGGCTAGGCGAGGATGACTCTGGGAGAAAGGGGACGTGTGGTCAGCTGATGTGGGTCAGGTTACAGCCCTCTCACTTGGAAGAAATGTGGAGTTGCCGGGGTGGACAAAGCAAACGGTTAAACCAAGGAAAAGCTTTTATTTGCCTTTCTTTCATCTGCCTTGTGAAAATGTGTGGGGAGATGGGAAGAAAATCTGTGAGATAGATTTTGGAGTTCTGGGGGCCAGAGGGGAGAAAAATGCAAATAAAACGAGGGCAAGAAGGAGGAGAGAATAATGGTTCCTTGTCGGGGGTGGGGGAACAGGCCGTGTGTGTGTGGGGGAACCAAGCACAATAAAAGTTCCCTTTGCTTTCTTTTATAAGCGAGTGAAAGATGGATAACATCAATTGCTTAAGTACCATGAAAACTCCTGCAGACTAAACATTTACCTTTAAACATACCTGCTGCACAGACTTATGGTGCAGAAATAAGACCTGGTCTCTGTTTGTATAATTTTGGCATTTTGAAGGCTATACCACAGTTCATGGAATTTAAACACTGCCATGATTTTATTAGACTCTGCATGAAACTTACTCCAAATCTGAGAGTATTATACTTGGAGGGAAAAAAAAAATGCAAAAAATCGTTTGGGAATACTCATTTATCATTTCTCCCCAAGAGTTAAAACAAACATACCACACAAAACCGTCTCTAAAAGCATTTATCCATGTACCACCATCCTAACTTCTCTAATTACCCCTCCATTTAGAAGAAACTTCTCTGTATTAGGGTCTGGGTTGTAGTCCCAAAATGACCACTTGAATTCAAAAACCATTTATGCTTTTGAGTGTCTACATTTAATAAACGCTCAATGCTATTGTGGAAAGTGCACTAAAAAACGCCTCTATCTTTACATAAAAAGAGTTTAAAGCTGTAGGAGAGGGGACACAAGATTAAGGCCATTAAAGGCGCCACCTAGCCATGAACCTCACCACCTCCAGTAGAATAAATACAGTATGGATGATGCAATCTGGACCCTCCTCCAGAGGCCCAGACACAAACAAGACTTCCCGGCTGCAGCAAGAGCTATGCTGAAAGGAATGTGACTTCCACAAAGACCCTCAGAAGAAACTCACAATGATCCCGGCCGTCCAGGGGTTCAGGAGGAAGACGGCGCACACGAGGAACGTGCAGGCCAGCACCACGCTGATGGACAGCAGGAGCCAGTGGCGGAGGCCGATGTACTGCTCCCAGAAGAGGAAGGGGTAGCCGTTGGGGTAGCTGGAGAGCCCCAGGCTCGTGTAGTTGTTGCAGATGGTGCGGACTTTTTCGATCGCTTCCACGAAGTCTGAGGTGTCCCGCAAGCCGTTGAGGTAGAAAGGGAACTGAGCGTATTCGATGGGCTCTGCTGCTGGGACTGGACGGAGAGGGCAGAGGGGGAGAGAGAGGGCGCGGGGGTCAGTCAGCGACCCCCTTGCGGCTCCGAGAAAGGCAGACGGGCGCCGTCCCGGCGCGGAGGCGAGGCGGCCAGCGCCCACCGCTGGCCACACCAGACGTGCGCCCCCGGGTTCTCCGTAATGGCAACGAGTGGAGAAAGAACTCGGCTGGAAAGCCCGCTTACGGCACCACTTTCCCCACAGAGGACAGCCTCCAGGGCTTCACAACTTCAGTCTTCGGTTTAGAAAACTTTAAACAATAGTCAACCTTTGATTTTTCTTTTTCTTTCTTTTTTTTTTTTTTTTTTTTTAGGGGAAGAGGAGCCTGTGATCTTTGTATTTATTTAACCTTAGATTTTAATCTTCTAAAAGCAGTCACTCTCTGTCACGGGTCTAAACAATTTAGGGATTCAACTGTGGGAACGTTTGTTTTGTTCCGCCGACACAAGTGAACATACTACGTTCAAACTGTTCTACTCAGTCACTGATGAGAACAGAGTAACTCGAAAGTCATGCTTTCCTGAGAAAAACGCTTAACTTTCTTATCCTTTGAGTGATCTAACACACTTAAACCTTCCATGCTTCTTTTTTAATGCAATGCTAAGTCTTCAGCAGCAGGGGAAGAAATCCTTACACAACAAGCATTTAGTTACTGCCGTTGTGTGTTCCAGACCCTTTGGGGTCATTCAGCTGACTTGCTAAACATGATTTGCCCTATTATAATCTCAACTATAAATTTTCATTAAGACAAGCCTTGGCTGCTTGCCACAGGGCTCTGAGGTTTACATACAGGGAAGCACAACCCGCCTGCTCTCCGGCCATGTTCGCAAAGGGACCTGTCTTCTCTCTCACGTCCTCCCTCGGCCTCGTGGCCAGGGTATAAGCTACTAATATCTCTAATGTAAATGCAAATTAAATCCATCCAGAACCACCTTTCAAAGTCGGGGCTGAGAGGTGAAAAGGAAGAGGACGCTGTTGTATACAGACTTTTTCTGCTCTGGTTTAAACAGCCTTGACAGAGTACAGGTGCTTGGTGGCTTATAGGAATGACCCAACTTGCCAAAAATCCCTTCAACACCAGAGTTGACAAAGTTAAGATAAACATAAAATCCCCGGCGATAAAACTTTGCAATAGTAAAATAACACTCAACCTGGAGGCGTCCCCAGCTTTCACATGGAACAGCTGGCATGAGAGAGAGAGATGCCTGGTGGACGTATTAGAGTTAAAGCCACAGAGGGAGATTAGAGACTCTGATTTCTCAACGTGATCGAGTAGGAGCTGTATTCGATTTCACATCCTCATCTGTCTCCCAGAGTTTTAAACTAAAAGAAATATATTGTTCTGTTTACACTTTTGAACCCCGGGGAGTGTCAACGGACCAGGGCTGTGACTGAGCCGGACGGACAGGGTGGAGGGAGCCTCCATCGAGTCCCGGGCCCAGCAGAGGGCTACTTACTTCTCAGCCTGGTCTCTGGCATGTAGTCGGCTTTGTCGTGGACCCACTCAGGACGGTGAGGCCGGAGGTTGGCTTGCGAGGCGGCGTAAGCCACGGGGTCGTTGCTGACCCACGCGGTCAGGTAGATGTAGAAAGCGCTGGGGTTAATGATGCCGTCTGCGTCCACCAGGCGCCGCTTGGTCAGCTGCAATGTGGGGAGAGCAGAGGCCTTTGAGAATGGGGCTTGGGGTGAACACACTCCCGCCTAGAGAGAGCAGAAGCGGAGCTCCGCACCAGCATTTGCAACAAAGAAGAGAATGCCTGCTGCTTGAAAACGTAGAAAATCCATCAGAACACCTTTGGTGTTTTTCAAAACGTGCTTATCAGACAATGCAGTAATCAGCATGTTTATAACACACACACACACACACACACACGCACGCACACACAGAGTCCTGCAGATGGCCCAGGAATTGACTGAACCAATTAAATCTGAACGCTAGAAGACTGTCTGCAGCCAAGGCGGAGAATGAACAATCTGGAGAAACATATTTATAGGAGGGGAAGGGGGAAAAAAAAACCTGGCAAGAATCCCCATACACGTCTGTGTGCAGTTAACCTCTGCTGTTAACACTGAAGGAAATGCCACCCAGTAAATGGAGGAGAGCTATAAAAATAAAACAACATCTGTATAAATTTTGCTAACACTAGCCTCCTATGACCTGTGTAGTCAAAGAATGCCCATCGCCCCAGAAGGTGGAAGGGACGGTGCACGACCACGGTCTTTCTGGGACTCCCATTCTGAGAGGGGTGGGCACGCTTAGCACACCACATCCTGTGAGGAGCTAAAGTGGGCCTGTGGGCTCTGCTTAGGTGAAGACGCCGTGAGACAGACACACAGACACGTGCACACACGTACATGTGTGTTTTTTCCTGTTTCCTTTAGATTCAGGCCTGGTTCCACTACTTTTGGTCTTTTTTTTTTTTTTTTTAAACAAAATGAAAAACATCAGAAGTTAATGGAGAAGGAGTGAAGGAAGGAAGAAAGTGGAAGAGAGTGAGAGAACTAAATTTCAGGGATCTGGATTCAATTAATGCACAGGATATAGAACAACTGTATGTCTTCAAGCAGTCTCTGGAATTACATGGTGCAGCTCATGGCCTCCGTGCACGCAGCACGCTTTTCTCCCTCCCAGGCAAAGGGAGTGATGTCCGGGCGCCCGGCCCAATCACATTTGTTCCACGGTGTCCCTGGTCCCCAAAGCCCCACCCAGCCCCTGGGCATCCCCCTGCTATCTCTCAGACAGGCCCCTCTGCCCACATCCTTGTCAAACCTGACAGCATGCTGCATGCGGCCATAAAGCACTGAGTTCACACTCCATAGTAACTCTGAACAATGTACTTTGTAAATCTGTCACCTTTAATGCCAGCAAAAAAGGGGAGACAATACACAGAGCTGCTGGGAAGATCATTAGCATGACGGTTTTCTGCCTGAAGGTGAGGCCAGTAAGCTACAAAGAGCAGAGGGAGCGGGATCCGGGGAAGCCAGCAGTGGGGCTGGACTCATCTGAGATCTGAAGGGGCCAAACACCCTCCCCAGCGTGCCTGGGGAACCAAAAGGGATACGCTGGAATCCAAGTGTCACAGCAAAGAGGCACATGTGGTTGGAGAATGTGATCAGCGAACAGAAACAGCTCTTCTTCCTTCGAGGAGTGAGAACCACGAGTCCACTCAGAGTCCCGGGACCTGCATTTCCACCGCCCCGCCCCATGGGAGCAATCTGTCTGTCCTCCTCCACCCCTCAGGCCAGAGTGGCCCAAAGGAGTCAAACGTAACCAATCTCCTCTTCCTTCTAGTAGGCGTTCCTCACCCACCTGTTCGCCCCAAATCCTATTCATTCAAATTCTGCTACCCAACAGATCCATCTTTCCAAGTTTGAATATAACCAAGAACCAGCACGGTGACAAGGACCGGAATTCGAAAGAGAACAATACGACACGGCGTGTCTAACACCTGGAAGAGTCTGCTCCGCCTATGCTTTGCTCTGACAACTGGTCTGGAGGCAGGTGACGCCCTTGTCCCCACTTGACAGATGAGCAGGGTGAGGCTCCCTGGCTTGCCTGCGGTCACACAATTAGCCGCTGGGATGAAGAGAATTAGAGCCAGCTCAAAACTCTTTCTTCCAGCCCCGAAGCCTCAGGTCTGCAAAGAGCACGGGCTGGGACCGCAGACTGTCAGCCAGGCTTCAATTCGGGGTGGCAGCGGCCTCCAAGCTCTGCTCAACAGCGCCCCCTGACGCTCCCAGGGTGTGCGGCGGTGAGAGTACCTGACTGATGTCGATGGGTTTATCGCGGCTGCCGGTTTGCACGAGGAGTTTGTAGGCAAGGACCCCATCGTCTGATCCATTTTTGTAATTGTTTGGCATGATTTTCCCAGTCTCCCAGTCACTGTCAAATGCGTCCTGAAGTCCTAGAAAAGGCAAATGTGTGTGACACATTATAACTCTGCATCAGCGTGACCCTGGTCCCGGGGGGCGGGCGGAGGGCAGCGAGCAGGACAGCGGAGTGTCTGCCGTCTACCCCTAACACCCTGTATTCCACGTGCACTTGACCTCACGTCGTATCATTAGATTTCTCGTGAATGAACTTCAGGTTGCTAATAATGACTGCTCCAAGGCAGAAGGGGGGGATATTCATTTCTAGGAAACAAATATACATGTTTCACCGCAACCCTGCGTCCCCAGCACTCCCCTTCTCCTCCCCCACGACAAGAGGAAGCCAGCGAGCCCGGGAGGGCGGGCGGAGTGTGGAAGACACAGCAGGCTGGGGAGCTGTTCCATGCCCCCGGTCAGGTGCCAGGCCGCGGGTTCTCCCACACAACCAGAAACTCCACCCGGAGCAGGGAAAACACATTTGCGCGCCCAACTTCCAACAGCAACTCAGCTGCTTCTCCAGCCCGGGGTGAGTGAACAGGCTTCTGTCAATTTGTTCCATCTGTTCGACTTGTGGAGCTAACACAAGCTCTGGGATCGGCTGTCAGGTTGTGTAAAGATCACAGCCAACACCTATTCACTCTCAGGGCTCTCTTCCCCTCTGCCACCCTTCCTCGGAGGGAGTGCGCCGGCGGGCCGCGGGGGAGAGGGGAGGGAAGGGAGGGACCCCGAGCGCGTGTGTGCGGGGAAGTACCTCACAGGGTAAATGCGGATCAGATTGAGAACAGGAAGCCACAGGCCAATACAAGGGGGCTCTGTGAGAACAGATGACAAACCGCAAGGCCGGGGAGGGGAAGGAAAGAGCTCTCTGGGCTTGGGGGATGGGCGAGCCCACCGGCCCACCACACACAGCTGCGCTCGGCCTCTGTAATCAAAACCATCATTACAGACCTGACGGTTTGGCTACAGCTGTAAAGAGATAAGCGTGTTGGAAGAGAAAACAGGGCCCTGGTGACCCGGCCTTAGGGTCTGAGCGATCCAGGCATTCACGCTCTCCTCTGACACCCCCACCCGCTTCCGTCGCCTGGCTCCCCCCAGACCACCTCCCAAGTAGAACTCCCTTGCCCCAGCAGCGCAGGAAACCACATTTTTGAACAAGCTGCACATGCGTGGGTTAGACACGGCCAGCAAGAAGGGAGGTTTGATTTCATTTCACGACCGGCCCCGAGGGACTTCCAAGACCCCCCCCCCGCCCCCCACTCCCTGAAAAACACACACCCAAGACTGGTTCCGTTGGCACTCAGGATGGTTAAGCTCTTGGGCTGTGAAGTTGGGGGACAGGGGCGCACAGGACTCTGCTCCTCCTTCTCTAAACTAAACCCTCCTTCAACTTTGCTGTGGGCACTGTGTTTGGAGGAGCAGTTTGGGGGTGAGACCGGTGGGCTGGGTGGTGAAAGCAGGCCCTGTGAGGGTGAGTGTGGAGGGGCGGGGAGACCACCGGGAGGGCCCCGCTCCCGACTCTCACAGCCTGGCTTTCGGAGCGAGGCCTGCACACAACAAGCCGTACTGAACAGATGTTATTTTATTACCTAGAGCCTTTTTTTTTCTGTTTTTGAGAAAAATAAACAGGAGAGAAAAAACAACCCTTGCCCCCACCCCCAGCCCCCCACCAAAAGAGGCCTGTTCTGCTTTCCTCGCCATAATAGAATTTTCATCACTCCATGGCTTGCACGACACTTTAACCCCTTCCTCTTGACCCATTAATTCTGAGGAGCAGCACGTGCTCCTAGGGAGCACTGGGCTGTCTCAGCATTTTACAGTGATGGCTCCTCATTTAATTTTTAAAACAACCTCAAGAGGTAGCCTATTTTTATCATGGTCCCCTCTCTATAGATGAGGAAACTGAGGCCTGGAAAGGTGAAGTAACTTGAGGAAGGTCACCTAGCAGGTAAGCGGTGGAGCCAAGCTTTGAACCCAGGCAGGCTCTTCCAGAGTCAGCCTGAACCACTGCTGCGCTAAACTGCCCTGAGTGCGCTCTGGTGCCCAGGAGGCACCCGCTGAAGGCACCACGGGGAAGGTGAGCAGAGTTAACTCGGGTGCCAATGACATCTGGTGGCAAACAGGAGGTCGTAAAAATCTGAGTGCAGTTTTAAGATATTTATACTCGAAGACTTTTGGGACACCCTGGAGTGAAACAAAGAAAGAAAGATCTGATTTGGGAAGGTCACCGCTGCTGGCAATTCAGTTCAACTCATCATCTACGCTGCTGACCACCCCCCCACCCCCCGACTCGCTATTCACGCTACTGGGGATTCAAAGATGGATGAGAAACAATCACCGACTTCATGGAAAAGTTAAGTCCTTTCGTAATTAGTTTAACATTTTCTAATTATCAAAAAGCTCAACCAACAATGGTGTGGCCTCACTGCACACACATCAGCCAATCTTGACACAAAACCAGAACAAGGACTGGCTCCCACTCCCCTGGGCCCACGTCTTATATTCCGACACACACACACTGTACGAGGCAACTGCGATGTGTTACTTTACAGCAAAACATGGAAGTTTTAGCTAGAACTTTTTCATTTAAAGTATTTTATACTAGAAATTATTTTCTAGTGTGAAGCTCTGAGTTAATTATCCCAACTGCCAACTTTTCTTTCACAGGGGACCCTCAAAGGAAAATGTGAATCTAAACTTTATTTGCACAATTCAGTGTGAAATTTAAACAAACACCATTTGTACGTGATTCAGTGTGGCTTTGTATCTCCAGCTTCACCTTAGTTGCATGTGTTTACAGGTGACCCATGAGATAATTTCCATATTACCACTACGTATTTTTATAAGTAAACCTCTCCCCCAGCCAGAAAAACTCCTGGAACGTTGCTCAAGACCAATGGGATGACATGGTTTGTTTGTAATCGTAACTCCATTAAAAACCAATGAGGTTTTTAAAACTAACCATCAACTTAACAACCAAACAAAATGTTTTGAAGGAAAGCTGATTCAAGGATCAGGAGGAAATGTTCGAACACCAACTCAGCCACTCTATTAGGCCTGAAAAACGTCTGGGCGGCCAGCGGTCCCACTCCTTGGCCACTCTGGGCGCAGTGCTCTGCTGGACCTGGCAGAGTCAGATGCGGAGGTCTAGGGCTGGCTGGGATCCCGACCTGGGGACGTGAGTAGATCTGACTTGGTCTAGGTGAGGGCTGTCCACTTAGCAATCACAACCCGATTCAGATGCACCTTTTAAAGAGATTCTCAAGTCCGACCGCTTTAGGACTTTACAGGGATGAAATCGTGGGGATAATTTACAATACGCTGTAAAGGTTACCCCTCTGCACTCCCTGGAGACAACACGCTTCTGCCCCCTTCCCAAGCTCTGCCTAACACGCCATACTGAGCATCCAAAGGAATGGCCCAAGACACCGAAGCTACTTCCACAGCGACCCTCCTCTGCACAGACACTGGCAGCGCACTGCCGCTCCCTTTGTCACTTGTGGTAAGTTATTTGCATGTCTTTGGCCAATGGAGGAAAAATGAACAGCAGTGAATCTCCCAACTGTCTGGTCCTCTTTTGACTCACTATCCGAAAAGCAGCGCTTCCCAAAGTACTGTAAAAAATAAGACTCGGAACAAGTTAACGTCATGAGCGTGTTAAAAAATAATGTTAATATCATGTAGCTCTCTCTGCCCCCACCCAAAAAAAAAAGAGGTGAAATCTGGTACACATGCATGAAGAACATTCTAGGAACACGCGTCAAGGCCAGAAATGGGACTGAATAATTTTCAGTCAAACTCCAGTTGTTTACCATTTCATGCAAACTCACAGGGAAACTGGCTGCTTAATCTTTGTGTACACATGTACTGACTTAAGACCAAAAAAGGCACTTAAATCTGTGTTTAAACAAGCCAAATTAAGTGGGAAATTAAGACAATCATTTGGACAACTGAAGCCAAAAACTGTTGGGGGGGTGTCCATAATTATTTGGGTATTTCAGTAAGAGTATTTTTGCTTGAGTTGTGTGGGTAATTATCCCGCGTCCTCACTTCACTCTGCGTGTGTCAACACAGAGTAAACGAACAGATGTTCTTGGAATCCCCGCGTACATTCATGCTCAGTCAGCAGTCAGAAGCAGACTGAGGCCGGTTTTCTCTTCAGTTCACTCCACCTCCTAGAAGTGTCTCTGAAGACGAGGTAAGAAGCTCAGGCATTTCACAGCAGGACTGGATTATTTATGAAATACTGTGAGATGTGGTGAAGCATTTATGTTCGCTTCATAGGCCAAATCAAAAGATCAAAATATGGGATTTTAAATTACATTCACCAATGATGCAAAGTCGTTTAACGGTATACTAAGCTATCATTTGGCAGCGAATCTGCACAGAAATCCCATCAACACTTGGACTTCACTTGGTCACCAAATAGCCACCCAAAACCAAAACAAAAAGACTAAAGGAAGCAGCCAACTGCTTATTTTATAACATACTTTTCCATCTCCTACTGTGTCCTCATAAACTCTTTTTTAAAATTTTCTGAATAGACTATTTTTTGCAGCAGTTTCAGGTTCACAGCAGAACTGAGCAGAAACTAGAGAGTTTGCACACAGCCCTCCCCACCCACACACACTCCCCTACCTGCCCTCAGCATCCCTCACCAGTGCGGCACGGCTGGCCCACTGGATGAACCAACATGGCTGTGTCCACATCGCCCATTTGAATTGTCTGTATCGTTTGATAGGCAAAACCCAGATTTGGGAGCTGCCCCAGAAACATTCTATGTAAGAATTTTAAGCGACGCTTAGAAGTCAATGAAACGTGTCAGTGTCACACTGTGACCCGACACCTTAACAGAGTGAACCAGGGGACCCTGCGGACACTGAAGGTACCAGAGGCCAAATAAACGGTGAGCGTGTGCAAAGGACGAGGGCCCTCCCGCAGCGTCTTACCTTGGAGCCAGTCTCTGAAGTAGTGCAGCCACATCTTGGGGAGCTGTCTGTTTTCTTCCAACATGACATACTTCACATTACTGAAACTCTTATGAAGGTCGTAAAGTAAGTGCTGGATGTTCGGGTAGTCCGCTTTCTGAGTGACTATATACATGTTGTAGAAAGAAAAGTATTTGAACTGTGCAGCAATGAAGTCGTACTCTCTGGTTTCCCGAGGCACAATGTCCGTGAGGTCCAGCCCGTCGCGCACTCGGGTGGTCCCGTAAAGGCTGACCCCGAGCAGGCCCAGGAAAAGGAAGATCACCACGACCTGCAACAGAGTAAGAGGCAGGAGCTCAGACTTGAAGGAACGGGTCCGACTCGTCCTTGACAAAGGTGAGCTGTGTGGTCTGTGCCTTTTACCATCACACGGCCCTGGAGGGGCACGTACGGGTGGTTCTCCCAGAAGGAAAAGCATAAAATCATAGACACTTCACTCTTACACACGCTCATGAAGAGTAGTGTTTAGAATGTAAGGGGTTGATCTAAATTCAGAGAAACACTCGCCCCAGAGAGACTCACTCCTGTAGAAGACGGGCTCATGAAACGTTCCCCACTCTACCTGGACTGACTCCTCGGGGGGGCCTGAAATCTGTCACACCCCAAGAAGCAATGGGATGAACCCCAAAGGAGCCTGCTCTGGTATGCTGTGAAGACCAGGAGGCGTCTTCTGTGTCGGTCGTTACCTTGGCTTTTGGTTTCAAGAGGAATGGAGCATAGTGCTTCTCGGCAAAAGATGAGAGTGTCCACTTGGTGCAGGGGGGCTCGAGGCAGTGGAGGCTGGAGTCGGAGAACTGGGAGAGAAGGTCCCTGGTGGAGCTGGTGCTCTCGGGGCTCTGGCCGCTGAGGGCGTCCTGGGCCAGGGCGACGGGCTGCACGGAGATCTCGGAGCGCGGCTCGGCGGTGGTGTAGTACACGTGCGTGTGCGGGTCGTACTCCGTGCGGAGCTGCACCGTGGACTGCATGGTGATCTGCGTCTCGTGGGCGAAGCTGTGGCTGCTGTAGGGAGGCGGGGGGCTGTAGCGGGTGCCGTCGTGAGCCTCCGTGTAGGCCTGGGGTTCAACCTGAATCACTCTGCTCACACAGGGGCTGAAAAGAGGGGGAGATGGGTTGCGATGCTGTCCCAAAACGGGCAAAATGTGCTTTCATTTTTGCCAACGACTGATCGTATCCGTTTTACACCGCTCTGGTGTAGGAGCAAAGCATAGGATGGACTTCCACAAACATCATCTGGTCTGTCTGTCTGGACACAGACACAGGTGAGCCAAAGGAGGCCAGATGGATGGCTGGTCCTGGATTTGGCTGACAAAAATCAAGTTACCTGCTGACGAAACTCTTTAACGCATAATGCCTTAAAAAAACAGCCCCAAACCAAACCACCCACGGGGCTGTGTTCTTCCCAGATGGTGGTTTTCAATCTTTGTTCCGCCCTAATCCACAGAGGTAAGACACACTCCCAGCAATGAGCAATGTTGATGCGTGCCTCATTGATCTTGTGTATCAAAAACTCAAGGCTGTGAGAACGTCCAGCCAGGGGAGGGGAGAACCCCGGGTTCCCCCCAGGAAGCATGTCCCCTGCCTCCGTCACACTGTTCACTACATTTCCTTCCAAGTTCACAGACTAGAAGGTTCTCGAAACATTACCACTCTTTTCCCCCACAAATAAAGGCCATGGCCGACAGAAAATGTACCTTGTGAAACAGCAGAAAATATCCAATCTCCTGTCCTCACGTCGATACAAATCCATGCTGAGAATTGCAGGAAAAATGAGCAGAACCATAGCAAAATTGAACACCACTACTACGGCCGCCTGAGAGCAGAAAAAAAACATAGAGGTCACCAATACATCTCCTCCTGGTCAGAGGACTGCTTTGAAAATAAAGCAGTTTTGCACAACGTCTGCCATTCACTCTCCTGTTGCCGGGCTTAGATCTGAAATAGATGCTGGAGTTTCTCACCCCATTGCTTCTCTTCCATCTTTAAGAGACTACCTGGCTGGGACAGGAGGGCCCCCACCAGTCTGACCCTTTCCATCTCTGGTCACTCCATGAGCCCGCAGGGTACAAACAGAGGAACTAAATCAGCATTTCTCGCAACCAAACCAGGTCTACAAAGGCAGAGCAGGGAATATGCTTGAGACATTTTCATTGAAAACAAAAAGAAAAAAAATTTCCTTCTTAGAATGTTTCTAAGCGTTCCCGCAGCCCTGCTCTTACACTTAGCAAATTTACGTATAAAGTGGATTGAGTATATCAAAATGGTACCTTGAAAACACGAAATAAAATTTCAAACACGTCCCCCCACCCCAGCTTTTTAATAGGCACATTCCAAATAGCCCCCGGAGTCGCCTGGTTGGGGGAGGGGGCGGGGGTGTGAGCGGAGCGACGTAAAAGGTCAAGGAGAGTTAAAGCAGAAATTCCTGTGTGTGATTCCAGTGTGCAGAATAAGCAAGTACAGATTCAAAAGTCACTCCATAACCTAGAATAAACACGGGCCTACATTCTGTGTTGCTTTGGCAAGTCTCCTGCTGACCTAGTAAAAATTACACAATTGGGCTGTTAACAGGGGAAAGTCAACAGAGGACAGCTGAAAAGGCTCTCCCCTCCAGAAAGGCACAGAAAGAAGCCGCAGGAGGAACAGTGCAACTGGATGCTAAGGAACTAAGAAAACACCAGAATTTTTTTTTATTTTTTTTGAAAAATAAAAGCTTTTAGGAGGTTTTTCAAAAAAACTGCTTAGTTTTAAAAAAAAACCTTCTCAAAATGGGTAAACGTCTCAGGGTGAGGAATAAAACCTGAGGACAGCTGGTACCTAACCCTATCAGAGGAGAACCTCGCCAGGGGCTTTTGATAGTAATTGTGAATTCATGCCCAAGCGGAACTACCAAGCCCACCTTTTAGAAAGATGCTTTTCAGTAACTGATTTTCTATCAAGTCTACAAAACCAAAAAGTAACCAAGAGTCTCCTAAAAATGACCTCACCCTTCTCTTCTTAGCCTGCCTTGAAAACCTCATCAATTCAAAATATATGAAACATGTTAATGACCACACAAACATATGTAAGGGACTTCAGAGGCCTGCCTAACAGGCTTATAAACAGATCACTACTTTGACTAGAGGGTTTTTCTAAGAGACAAATACTTGGAAAAGTCAGGGCGCTGTCCTGGGCATGGAAGACACAGAGACAGTTAAGACAAAATCCTGCTCTCAAGGACAGGCACAATCATGGACAAATTACAATTCGTGCTGATAAATGAAAAGTCGTTAAGAGCATGCCAGGGTTGCAGAGGAGGGGGAGCACGCGGTGGGGGGAGTATGTAGGGTGGGAGGGTGGTCGAGGAAGGTTTCTCAGGGGATGGAGCAGACAAAAAAGGACTTTGGGGGGCACGGGGAGGAAGGACGCAACACACAGAGGGAATCTGATAGGTGGTTCCGAGAGGGACACACCCAGCACAGGCCAGGCAGCGCTGCTGGGTTTAAAATTCTGTTGGGGGATGAGAAAGGAGACGGAGTGACGGGAGGTCAGGCAGTTAAATCACACACGATTCACCTGAGTCCTACAGCATCCGGGAGGCAGACGCTAGTGTGCTATTGAGGCTGTTACCTAATAAAGACCCTGCGGTGCAGAGGAAGGTCACCCAGTAAATCAGATTCAACTAGTCCCCAGCCCCACAGGGACCTGGGCCTTCCTGTTAGATCCGGTCACCTCCTGAGGGGACAGACATGGGACACTGGGGCAGGGCTAGGACTTCTGACCAACCAGACCACAGGGAAGAACAGGTCTGATCCTCGAGGATTTTTCCAGGAAAATTTAACCTGGAGGTAGCATCCTTTTGTCTTTCCTTTTTATTACAGTCATGTTTGGAATTCAGGAGTGCCATGCAGACAAGAAACGCTGGGTATCCCGTTTTAAACAGAAGTTCCTGAGGGCGAAGGCAGAGACTATGAAAAGACAAGCCGTGCAGGTGTGTGCAGGCAGCCCAGGTGTTCTGGCCGGAGCAACACTGATGCTCCCTGCAGTGGCAGCTGAAGGTATCTGAGACCAGCCTCGTCCATCAGACAAGGGCGATCGATGGGCCTCCTTCTCGGTCTCTCTGCAGTGGAAACGGAGCAATGAAAGGAGAAACCCAAGGTAGCTTCCCATCAAAACTGACCATCCAACGACTTACTGCATACGCAGGGAGAACATTTTCTGATAACACAGTGGAACTTCAACCTCCCCTAAAATGCACCGAAATGGTAAGAACAAACAGCGAGGATTTCTCAGTAAGGGAGAAATGTCACTGCTAGAGGAAAGAAGGGTTTAAGAAATTGTAAGTAAATCTGAAAAGATGATGGGGATGATCTGGCACCATCAATCAACCCTAAATGCGGTGCTTAAAGGAATGCCCCATTCTCCAGCAAAGCACCTATGCGTGGCCCCATGGAGACACCTGCAGGGCAGAGGGGAACCGGCCCCGGCCAGAGGGGCCCTCGTCTAAACCCTCTCGCCATCTGTAACAATAAAGCATTCTGTTCTGGGAGTTTCTATTGACGAACAAGTACCATTCAGTTACCAGCAAAGCCTCAGTGCAGGGCACTGGTTCTCCAAGAATCACAGACAGTGCCACTGCTTTCTGGTATAGAGTGGCATTTGGACAGAGGGATGAAGATCGACAAGGAGGTCTAAGACAGTTTCTCTGGGGAAAAAAATTTCTAATTATTTTGGTAAGGGTACAAAATTGGAAAAGCTCCCCAGGGGAAAATTCTAAAGTCACGTGGGTTTATTACTGGACAGAACAACTTTGGACATGTCCATTTTTATGCTTAATCTGTAACATCCTGAAAAGCGCAAACACAAATGACTACTCGAAGCTACCACTTAACACAGTTCACCAAAGGGAAGAGAAGCTACGAAACGGTCAATTTCGAATGTCAATACATTTAAAAGGGAACCAAGTGTCAAATTTCTGATGGCTGCTGCAAAAATCATGGCATGCCCTTTAAAAAAAAACCAAAACAACTTCCTTTCATTTTTTGGTTTTGTTTATTTGATAGAGTTGAGCCAGTGTCATGGGAAGCCATTCTTTCATAAATGAGGACTCCTAGAAGCTGTTGATGCAATGTTCTAAAGTGATAACTCTAGTGCTTTAGGATAGAAATGCAAAACCAATAATATTCATCTCATCTCAGTCAGATGCTTACCTTGGGAGAATTTAGTGTCCTGGATTTTCTAAAAGGCGTAAGGAAAACTCATGGAGCTTTTCAGACCACCACACCGTGGGATATCATTAAAGGGGGGTATGCCTTGATGCCTCACCAGAGTGTACTGAGAGGGGAGGGGAGAAAATGAGAGAGAGGGGCAAGAAGAAAAGAAGGGGCGTGAGGCAGAGCAGGTGAAGAACAGCGAGGGGAACGGCAGGCAGAGAAGGAGACAGGCAGGAGGGAGGGTCCCGCTGTTAAAAGGCAACTTCCCGACACCGGACTCTGCCGTGCGTGAGGCAAGAGCAGGTACCCAAGGCTGCCGCGCACACGCCAGCCTGTGCAGAAGGCGCTGTAAGACGGTAGCTGTGGCCACAAACTAGTGAGCATCTTTATCTTCCACGTTACTGAGCCGTTACGATACATTTTCATTTTCTTTGAACTTCGGCCCCACTTTCAGATTTAAAATTATTTATTTATCCCCTCACTATTTCTATTTCTATTATATACATATTTGCAATAAAATGAGAAAATCTTCTTCTAGTATTTTTCTTTTCGGGGGGGACGACTGGTGGTTGTAGCGATGCACACAAAATCTAAACAGCAAACAAGTCTGGTGTCCCAAACACAGCAGGATCAGTAGTTACTCAGGGTTTTATCGGTAATTAGTGAAACGAGATTCATCTATGAAGGCTGAAAAGGAGCTGAACATATATTGACAAAAATATAAATAGAAACCTAATCTATGATTAGTCAGTTTCTCTTCCTGGTCATAACCCTTAGCACGTTTTGGTGATCAAAGGGAGTAAAGCATATGAAAAAGCTGAATGTAGTAACTGTTTAAAAAATGGTTTCCTTTAAAAAGGAATTGGCCATCTCATGAATTACCATGACACCGTCAGAGAGGAAGGAAGAAAACGGGAAGCCTTCCTCTTTCTTGGAAAACAGCTGAAGCTTCAAAATTTGAATTTAATTCATAAAACCTCAATAATAATATCCTTGAGATATCCAAACCCTAAACCATTGCAGGCTTAGGAAGGCCACGCCTTTAACTGGTCAAGCAGCCTTCTCCATCTGCGGCGACGACCAATGTCAGGATTCCTGTGAGTTTCAAGCATCGGGACAGCAATGCCAGGACTTCACACCAAGCGCAGGACGGACCCCGGCTGCATCCCCAGTTTAGGGAGCTCGCCATGACTATGTTCACATAAGCCGGCTCTTTGTTTGGAAAAATGTCTCCGTGGCCTCTAGGTGTGAAAGGGCCCGGTTTGCAAGGAGACAGCAGAGCAATGAGGAACCGCATTGCTCTGAGTAAGAAACAGAAAGGAATTCTTGAGTTTTCCTGGGCAGCTTCAGAGTGGAGTTGGGAACCAAAAGGAAAGAGAGGAGGGGACAGGAGAGACGGACCAAGGAAGGAGAGGTGACAAGCCAGGGCAGCCAAGGGACCACTGTGGGCAGAGGTTGGCCAACAGCTCCTCACACAGTGGTGCCCAACGCTCAGTTTAAGTTATCGCCCAGCTGGGGCTACACTGCAACTGCATCCTGCTGTCAGAGAAGCCTGCTCGCTCTCTCCACAAATGCCTTGTGCAGGGGCTGCTTTAGGGGAGTCAAGAGAGGGTGGCCAGCAGGGGAGGGGAGGAGAGGGGAGGAGACACAGAAACAGAGTGGGGTTTGGAAGCAGGATGGCCAAGCGCTGGCCGCACCATGGACCAACCCAAAGGCCTCGTGATTACCTGGGGCCGGTGCTGACTAGCATCCCACATGGAATGGCCCTGGTACCACCTCAGTTTAACTATAAAGGAGAGCGCCATGCCCGCAGGCACGGGGCCATGAGGACACCCAGGCCACAGGCTTCCGGGCTAGAGGGCTTGAAAGGAAACAAAGAGCCCTAGAACTTTTTCAGAGGAAGTATCAGGGTTATTGCTTAAAGCAGCCCCATCCAGAAGAGAGAGTCCCAAATGCGGGCGTGCGGTGGGCCCGTGCGCACAGCAGAGGAGGGAAGCAGACCCGGGGGGCCCGCTGTCAGTGCAGGGCTCACAGGTCCCCTCCGACTCAGTCACCCACCTGGAGGGAGAAGGCCCGCAGGGCGGGGATCGGGATCAGCGCGGCCATAAAGAAGGCTGTGACGTTGCTGATGGATGTGAGCGCCACGCTGGCCCCCGTGCGCTTGAGACACTCTCCGGTCCTGTCCTGAGGACGAGAAACCACAGTGCTGAGAGCTACAGAGCACGGAGCGCGGGGACAGTGCACGGACGCGGCGGTGCACAGTGCTGCCGTCGGGGAACAAGCAAGGACCACCTCTGGCTTTCCCGCCAGCACCAACGTGGAAAACGTTCTCAGTGCTATCTACACAGTCACGTGTGGTTCACGGTTATTAGTATCCAAAGCACAAAGCTGCACAGTGATGATTTAAGTAAAAAAAAAATTTTTTTAATTTTCTTTTATTTGGACTAGGGATTGAACCTAGGACCTCGTGCATGCTAAGCACGTGCTCTACCACTGAGCTCTACCCACACCCCATAAGTAAAGGTTTAATATGATTAAAAAGGGGCAATGGGAAATGAAGACAAAGTGTTTAAAAAAAAAAAAAAACCCCAAAGAAACAAATACGAACTTTGGAGAAAGTGTCCTGAGATGCTTCTTACTTACTTTACTTGTTCAGAGCTAGTAACCTGTCATCTAACTTGGGACTGAAATATTGACTTGGGCCAGACTGAGGAAAATGGAAGGCCAAACACTCAGGAGCAAAAGGGGCTTCTGCTGTCCCCAAAGCTTCCCTCTTCTGTCTTTCTATTACCTCAAAAGGGATTCTTTTATTCTGTCCTGTTTCACTGAATGCGTGTGCCAGAAGGAAAACATCGTCCACACCAACGCCAAGAGCAAGAAATGGCAAAACCTGCAGTGAAAACAGGGGACAGTGAGCGGTGATGTTAGACCCACGAGGGCCAACTCTGATCATTCTAAAGCTATTTACAACGTTGCCGCCAGCACCCCCGGTAGCCACCCGAAGGACAGCTTACATGAACTCATGAGAAGAGCTTAGTTTTATCTGACAGTTAAATCCCCAGAGCCTAGCAGTTTTAGCTCACAGTAGATCTAGTATGTTGCTATGTCTAAGCTCCATGCGCAATAATTTTTTTTTTAAGTTAATACATATAAGGAATCTAACTCATCTACAAGCAGTGGTTCTCAGAGCGTGATTCTTAGAGCAGCATTGCTGGGAGCTGGCTAGAAATGCAGATTCTCCACCCCGACCCCAGATGGACTGCTGCAGAAGCTCTGGGGATGGGGCCCAGCAATTAAAAAGTTTGCAGAAGCCCTCCAAGTGATGCTCAGGGTTGAGAACCACCGCTCTCCTAAATCGTCTAAACGCCACTGATAAATGGAGCATCTCTGCCTAGTCAACAGGCCCATTCAGACCTGCCCACCGTCCAGTGGTCCATTTAGAGACAGCACTCCCCTGAGGAATGCGGTATCCTAGTGGAAAGGACTGGAAGACCCTTTGGGAGACATGGACACACAGGAGGCTGGTGGGGCCGAGCCTCGGAGAGGGGTGTTTGTCAACGAACAGGGGACGGGTGGCTCCTTTAGTACCTGAGTTGTTGCAGCGTTAAAGGAAATCCCGATCAACGAGCACAGGCCCAATCCTGCAGCCACTGACAGTGCAACCAACAGGACGCCCGCCAGCCCCACGGCGCCCTGGGACCTGGAGCAGTCCCAGCGCAGCATGGTTAAACAGGCATAGGCAAGCTGCAAGCAGAACAGTGGGGGGGGGCGGGGGGTGACGGGGAATTGGAGGAGGGGGTGGGGGAGGGGAGACACAAAACAAAAGCCAAACATTAGAATGTGTAAGGATTCTAATGTTTTCCCCCACCCATCACCCCAGATCAAAGGGTAGAACTTATTAAATCCAACAACAACAAAAATTTACACTACAAGACATCACACGAGATGATACGAGTCAAAGGTGGGCGAACCGCAAATGGGAATCAATGCTTTCACACGACCACTTTTTAAACCGTTATGAAGCCGAGCTCTCTCTGTCTTGGATGCACGTGTGCGTTAAGAGCAGTTAAAAAGCAGGAGCGGTCATGGAAAGGCAAAAACCGAAAAAAACGAAACGAAACACCCCGAGGAGAACCGAACGGACTGTTACCATCAGCAAGTAGCCGCTGGCCACGCGGATGACGCTGACGTCGGAGAAGGACTTGAGGATGTCGTCCAGGGTCGTCGTGGTAAAGGAAAGCACCTTCTGAGTGGAGTTCTGAGCGACGCTCTGGTGGACCACCTGCGGTCACAGCGCACAGACAGATCCCAGGTGGGATTAAAGCTACAAGGAGCTTCGCTATCCCAGCCCGGGGTGGCGTGTCCCCTCTGCCCACCCCCACTTTTCTCCCCTACACGATTCAGGTCTGAACTTGGACCAACACTGAACTACCCTGGGCCTGGGACGATGACGTCTACTGCTAACCAAGCGAGACTGCGGCGCGGCGCTGCGCTGCCCTGGGGTAACTGAAGTTTGCTCCAAAGACGGCTACTCCCGTCTCCGAAACTCCACGACTGGTTTGCAGGCCATCAGTTCCCCCCCAGTCCCAAACAACCCATGCTTACGGCATGCCTCCCCCCTTCATTTGCTGCCACTTTTAAAAGGTCGCAGGCAGCTCAGCAGAGGTCACTGCTTGGGAAACAAAGGCCAGCTTCTGTCACATGACCTAACCGAGGGGACTGCAGCTGTGAGCAGACTCCAGGCCTTGCTAATGTTTTCCAGACACCTTTTCTTGCTAACCAAGTGTTTTTTTGTTTTTTTTTTTCCCCCAAACACTATTATGCCTTAGTGCTGGAGTTCACAACTGGTGACTCAAAACGTTTTAGGCCATCCCAATTAGAATTAGCATCACCCAGATAGTATGATTTTCAAGAGGAGAAAGTTTTCATGCCACCAAGTTCCCAGAATTATGATCCATTCTAAAATAAGTTCTAATGAGAAGAAAAAGTTTTAATTAAAACGTGAAAATGACGCATTTAGTGACTAAGGGGTTTGGACCCACATTCAGAGGGCATCAAGACACTGGCCATTTACCTCCACGTATGTCCTCTGCCAGGCCTCCAGGATGGCTGCAGCCTTGTCCTCGTTCCAGGTGATGTGCGAGACATACTCATACCCCTTGAAGTGTTCGTACATTTGCTTGGGAGTCATTAACTGAAACATGGTCTGCAAGGCGTGGGCACTGTGATGGGGCGGAAAAGGCACCCCATTCAGCATCCCCAGGAAGCAGCTCTCACCGCGCGACACCCCCACCGAGCGCCCCGGCTCACCCGCAGCCATTCTGCCCTCTGCGCGCACAGGTTTCCATTAAAATGAGACCTGGATGGCTATTTTATTTAATAGATTGATGTACCATATTAAAGGTGTAACCTTACAAACCTTTTACAGATATACCCCCAAATTAAATTAATAGGCAATTTCCTTTCTCAGCTTCCATTCAACAAAACAGGAAGGGGAGAGAAGCAGATAGCTTGACCAGATACGCCGGGCTCAGCACCGCACACTGGCTAGTGCAGAAATCCCAGACGACGGCCCTCCCGAGGGAGCAACCGCAGACGGAGTGCCTGACACTTGACAGAGCGGAGTCCGCAAGCGCACAGAGGAGAATTCTTGTTTAGCCATCAGTCGTTGGTCTTTTTCCTTTAACAGGCTGTGGCGGAGTTGGGCTCACGATCATTTAACTCCACAGGGTATGACCAATGCCTCTTGCCTACTTTATACCTGCCCCGATTTTCTGCACCATGGGCAGATCTTCTAACACCCCAGGGTCACTATCTACAGTCTTGATGAAAATGACTCATCTGCTCTTGAAAAATTCCCCACAAGGTGCTTTTTTGGGGGCTGGTCTGGTCCACTGATATTTTCTAATGTTCCGTGACACCAGACAGCTAGCTTGGAGAACAGTTAAGTATTGACACAAATGCACTTGTAGGTGGATTCTGAGGAAAGCACGGGAACTAGCTGGCTCGCCTCTCCCCCCGCGCGCTGCGTTACCTGACGAGCTTCCCTGTGCTGTTCTTCACCGTGCCACCCACAATCAGCTCCTCCTGCCAGTGCATGTACTTTCTGGATAAGCCATGACATCCACCATTCAAAACAAGGGCCATATCAAGAGGCTGAAATAAAAAGACAGCCACATAATTATAGGAATTAGTAGGCAGGTCACATGCCTTGTTAAAATCCAGTGCATTTAGGGCTTGTTTGTTTCAGGGAGAACATTAATAACAAGGCTAATGAGAGGCGTGCGGCAAATCTTACAGCAAAATTTCGCTCTACGAACACACTTGGTTGCATAGATAAAAAGCGTCACTGAGAATGAAATCTTAAATATGAAAATAACAGAGCTACAAATGGGGGAGAGGGGAGACATCCAGTCCTTCCCGCTGCCCCTCCTGGGGGCACTGAGGGCCGTGCTTACTTTGGTGGCGTTTTTGTTCGGGGCTGTGGCAGGGCAGTCTGGGTCAGCCGGGTTGAGGCAGGGCCGGTCCATGTAGCCATGGCCAACCTCAGCCTTACTCAGCATTTCCTCCCAGCTGTCCACTTGATAGTTTATTTTCTTTAACTCTTCCAGGAATTCCAAAGGGTCAAAGTTTGTCCACTGCAAAGGAGGCTTACCTCTGTGAAAGAAATTAGGAGGCAAGACAATGAAAAAGAGAGGCTCCCAAGCCCTCAGTCAAATAACAAGACTGCACCTCCTGCATCTGGACTGCGTGAGGCTCTCTGGTCATAGCTCTAATTCTGGGATCCTGGCACAAAACAACAAGTGCTCCTTCCCAGGGTCCCTATATGCAAACTAAATCAGCAAAGTAACCCATGAACGAAGATGGCAAGCAGAGAGCTTACAGAGCTTAGAAATTGACAAAGGCACTGAAGAATCTTCACTTGCTGATGGAATGTGTTTAATAGCTAAAAACAAAATTAGCCAATGGGTGCTTCCAAGCAGAAGACTGAGACCCCAAATTAAGTTGTGGGGGGAGAGGAAATCACAATGTCAAATTAGCACTTGCCAGCCTAATAAATGTTTTGTAAATGTCATCAATCAAAATATTTGATCTCCATTACCTTTAATAATCCCATACTTATGAGCTCTCTCTGACAGCCTGGCAGTCAACCCCGCAGGCCCCCTGCTGCCTCTGCCATCACCGCCGTCAAGGCCACTTCCCCCCACACTCACTTTTGAATTTGTGCTGTTGACAGACCAGAAAGGCTTTTGGCTGCCTGTTATGTGGTTCAAACCACACTGTAGCTGCTTAACCAGGCTGAAGTCATTATTCAGAATCTCCCAACCAGAAAACACAAAACCCCTTATTTCCCATCTAAAACTGTACACTGAAGGTCAGGGTATGGCCACCACAAATTGCTTTTGCAGATATGTGCAAGCTAGGACACAAACAATAACCTAAGCACTAACTCTTGCATAATTAACTGAAAACGTCTACACTGATTAACAATTATTCCTTAAATGGTGCAGTGTATATAATATTCAACTGCTAAACAGTGAAGCATCCCCTACCATGGCCTTCAAAGAGAGCGAATTTCCCCTTTAAATGTCATTAATGTGATCCAAAGAAAGGTTTAGCATTTTACTTAACAGGAAGATCTTAAACTCAAAATCTTAGTTTTGACATGTACCCACTAATAAATTCTCTCCTAAAAAAAAAAAAAAAAAAAGCTACGCCTACCTAAGTGCTTGGTCTGCAAAACTGCAAACAGTTTTAAAGAGTTAAAAATCACACATACTCTGAAGTAATTTGCATTTATTTGCATATAAATAGGCTGGTAAAAGTGAATGAAATCTAATGATGCCTACAGAACTTTTTTTTGAAAAGAGGAAAAACAGTCTGCTGAAGTGCCCTCTCCTCCAACTATTCACTCAAAAAATGCACATGGAATTTCAATGTTTTTATTTCTTGTTCAAAACTAAAGCAGAATAAACAATGATAAAGTAACATCAGAACCATCCTAGAGTTTAGAAAGCACAGACATCAGAAAACAAGATCACACACTTACAGTAGGTACGCTGTCCCAGATTGTAACTTCGCCCCTTCCCAGAAGCAGTCCAAAGGTGTAATAATTAAACAAGGGTAAAGATATTCTATTATCTGTCAAAAGTTGAAAAGGACAGGCCGTGCATTAGGCTAACGTATACCACAGAGGTGTCTGAAGATTTCTGAAATCTTTTTTGCAAACAGAAAGAAACCATACCTGATCCATGTAACCTGTTTCTGTGATAAGTTCGCCAGATTTATAACACAAATGTTCCAATTTCCACTGCCTGTAGAATAAAGAGCAGAGACAAACATTTCTTATTGTAATAAAGTTGGGAAAGCCGTGCAAAACCAGAGCTACAGAACATATAGAAAGAACTGCAATTTTATCACTTTTAAGTACCTGTCAAGACGCGCAGAGCTCTGCCAAACAGCCTCAACAAGCTTGCTTTAATGAATAGATAATACTCAACTGCAATTAACATGTGGGGTGTTTATGTAAATGAATGCTACCAAAGTACTTGAAAAGTCTTGTTTTCTTAAGTGTTCTCCCAATAATCTTGTTTACACCATTAATCTGCTTTTCTACATACATTAAAGCAACTTCAGGGCAGATCGTTCAGAGCTGAATTATCACAAATTCAGAACAGGTTGGGGCTAAATCAGTAAAGTTTATAATGTAGTAACATATACTCAGGCGGGAAAATGTCACTTTTTTTTTTTTCTGGCAGAAAACGTCCTTTTTAACAGATAGTGTTCCAAATGAACCTTCCCGCTCTTAACCACAAATGCTGCCAACAACACTGCCAGGTAGACTGCTTTCTCAGTTTACAGTCGTCTCTTCTTGTCCTTGAGAAATTCTATGAAATATGCTGATCAACAATTACCCTGTTATCTATCATTTATTATTACGGAGTTCTGCTATCTCTAGAAGAGGGCTACAGATAAGCCCATGCCTCTGAATGCATTAGAGGTGAGTCTAACTCGAAAAAAGAGGACATTAGGAAAGCGTGGGGATGGGAAACCCAAGAAAACAAAAATTAAAAATTAAAAAATGTCTAAACTGCTCTATTTCATTAGTCTCTTTCTCACTTTTATTAGTCACCCAAAAGAACGTCCTGGACGTTGCCCGCTTCCCTGTGGCACCTTCCGTCCATCCATCCCTCGGCGCCCGGCTGAAATGCTCCCTTTCTGCTAAGCTGCTTCCATCAGTGCTATTGAAAACGCCCCCTTTCTCCGGACCTCTAGAGCACTGCTGGTCTGCTCTCCCTCCCGACCCCGGAGCACCTGCAAGAGGGACCACCTGTGTTTGGTTTTATACACACTTCTCCGTATTGGTGTCTCTCCTCTCCCTAACTAGTCCATCCTGAGAGGAGGCTTCACTTACCACCCACCCATCCGCGCAGCCTTTTAATTCCGTGCAGCACAACACGTACTGTCTAGCAAGGGTAGGTTCTCAGTATGACTTGATCAATTAACTCTTTTTCACACTTGCTTGAGAAGGGCAGGGCTGTGCTTCAGAGAAACCACCGGGCGTGGAGCCAGAAGAGGGCTGGAAACCCGGCTCTACTGTTTAATAACTGGATGAACTTGGACAAATGCCTTAATTAATCTAATTCTCAGTTTTCTCACCTAAAAAAATGAGATGGGTTGAACTCAGGTGTTCTTTCAAGTTCACGCCAATGCATAAAAGTTCTCTGGTCCCATCGCAGTGTTAAGAGTGTGATTTCACTGCACAGATTTTCTCTGTAAGTGTGCAATGACCAGCTAGCCCCCTCAAGGGAGGGTCCCATTCTGTTAAGACTGTGTCAGGCATGCGTACAGTGGCCCAGGGACACCCACTTCCAAGTTCTGTACGGGCCTCCACTTGCAAATTTTGCACAACTGCACTGGGTAGCTGCTCCCCCTACAGAGCTCTTTACGGACTGGGAAGGGAGCGCTGTGCTGGGAAACGCAGAGCTGGGCCCTCCTGCCGTGTTTGCCCGACCAAAGCACACCACCTCGCCTTACGTTTTCCATAGCCCTTTCAGACATACTTATATCCGATCTTATATCTGATCTTGCTCTGGTCACCTCCTGAGGATTACAGCACACACATGATCAGAAACTCGGCTTACTGATGAAGAAACAAGAGTATGTCAAAGATAGGTGACTTGTCGCAGGTCATGCGGGGGCCCTAGGGCTTCTGTCTCCAGCTGGATGGGTCTTAGAGCCAATCCAGTGAAGACCATGCAGAGCGGAGGTGATATTTGCAGGAACAAGTACTGATTTTTGTTTTATTCTCCTCCCTTCATTCTCCCTGACCACTGGATATGTCTACCCTGCCGCTTCCTCACTTCTGTGAAAAAACAATACTCACCGGCCACCCAGTTAAGACGTGTTTGAAAGTCTAGGTTAACGCCAACCCAATGGTCCCCTGAAAATAGGGTTTAGTGATAGTCACCTCAACAGTTCAGGGAGATGACCCAGTTTAAACTCATCAAACCAGAGTCAGTCAGTCAACAAACTCTCTGAGTACCTGCTTGATCTAAGTGCTGGGGTTCAAGAATGGACAAGATGTGGTCCCTGCCCTGAGTAACTGTTTTGGACAGGCAGGGAAAAGGGGCCGATGGGTTCACTGCAGGCCTCCTCCTACGCTTTTACTATACCCGCAGCAGTGCTAAGTTAGCTACGAAGCCAAAGGGTAATATTTTGTCAAAGTGTGTGAATCCACCTTACTCTGCCTACCTGCCCCCAGGAATTCAGCATATTTTGTTGCGTAGCCCCTTATTTTGTTGTGACACACAACCAACTGTCAACACCTATAGTGAATACAAAGTAACAAGAAGTAAGTTTTCCTTATTTTGAGTGAGTTGACTAAAGGCAATTTAAAATGTAACTGTTCCAAAACTCTGGGTTTTTTTTGTGAGTTGACTAAAGGCAATTTAAAATGTAACTGTTCCAAAAGTCTCTTAAGCAATAAAACATCTTCAGAATGGGTGGACAGCCACCCAAATGGCTGCTGGAAGGCTGATACTCATTTGGCTACAGTGCCAAGATAAGTACCAAGAATACATTACAAAGTAATGTAATTCATTTGTTATCAAACTCGAGGACAAATCAACATTTTAAAAAAAAGTCATTTCAGGGGGCAGGGGGCGGGAAAGGACAGACTGGGAGTTCAAAATGTAGAATAGATAAACAAGATTACACTGTATAGCACAGGGAAATATATACAAGATCTTGTGGTAGCTCACAGTGAAAAAAATGTGACAATGAATATATGTATGTTTATGTATAACTGAAAAATTGTGCTCTACACTGGAATCTGACACATTGTAAAATGACTATAACTCAATAAAAAAAATGTTTAAAAAATCATTTCACTAGAAAACACTCTGAACTAACGTGCCAGGTGTATTTCCAGGGCAACCTTATTTACTAAATCAAGAGGGCCTGACCCAGCGGGCTCTTCCCCCCACTCACCTGTTGTACATGTACACGTGGACCCGGCTGGCCTGGAGCGCCGAGTCCAGGTGCTGCCGGAGCGCTTCTGTGGTCAGGACATTGGCACCTTCTTCCTTGGGAGTCTGAATCATGAGCTGAGGATTAAACATAGCCTCTTCTCCAATCTTCTGGCGGGTATAATTTAATTCACGACTTACTCGTCCACCAACTGACAAACATGTATAGATTTCATTTAGAACAGCAAGATCCCCACAAATTCATGTTCTGTTATCTCGCTAAAAGGGGCAGGATACTCGATACATAAACTCTGGTCATGCAAACGTTATGGCTGACGTTTGAGGGGTAATGTTCACTTTATTATGATTGGCAATGCAGGCATTTCCAATAATAAACATGTAAAAAATACTCACTAAACCCATTAACAATGGTCTTGCCTGTCACACACGCAAACCTAATGCATACGTGCTTCGTGCACCTTCTAACTAACACACCATGTGTACAAAGGGGGAGGGGGAAGGAAAACTTGAGACACCTTTTCCTTGCAGACCAGACCAAATACCCCGCGCTGCTACAATTTCTTTCACTTGTATAAACAATGTGCCCCTGCAGCACATTTCAAGATAAATGGCTTCAATTTACACTCTTCTCCTAAATAATCTGGCTAAGGTAACAAGGAAATGTTTCTCCTTGTTGGAAAAAGAAACAAGGAAAGGTGGCAAATGTGTATTTAGCACAAAACCTGCCAGGAGAAGACAGATAATGTGATTCGTGTCAGATGTGCACCGGGAAAGCCCACTTGAGAGGAAGGAACTCAGCAGCCGTGGCCGTCCTGGGCAGGCCCTGGGACCCGGCTCTCTCAGGCTCACCTGGGCAGCATCCAGGAAACACAGGTGCCAGGTTCTGAGTCGCCTGGGGGCGGCTGCCTGGAAGCTCCCGGGGTTGACCGTGAACCCCCGCCCCAGCTGCTCCAGCAGGCGTGCTGGAAGCCAGCACAGCGAGGCACAAGAGGAGTTAGTAAACACTGCCTTTCTGTCCTCTTCCTCGGGTCCTCAGTTGCATCTCAGTGAGGGTTTTAGAACACGCCAAGCACAGGGTGCTGCGGCTGGCTGGGAGGCAGGGCGGGATGAGCTTCACTTCTCAAGGGGCCAGTGTGGGGATGCGAACTGTGGCACGAGGCCCTGGAGAGGGGGCTCCGATCCAACACGGGGAAAGGGAAGGGCTTCGAGGGAAGGTCTGGAGGGGTAGCAAACAGAGGCTCCTCGAGCACCCTCACAACCCTCCCTCACCACCTCCCTCTACACACACACACACACACACACACACACACACACACACGCCACTTCCTAAGGCACCATAAGTTGAATGTTTACTGAAAAGCAGGCCTTCAGCTATCTTCCAGAAAGAACCGTCAGTGATCATCTTAGCTTTCCCACGAGGAGAAAGCCTTTTTCTTCAAGTTTAGTATTCAAGGACATAAACATTTGGTTTGAGCAAGTAAATAAGTACTGGGAACGGCGGGTTGTTTAGTTCTCTTGGCATATTTTATAAACAAGGGGGCAGGCTAAAAAGCAAATCATGCCCTCATTAGGAAAACTAGCCCAGAATCACAGACTGGCAGGATCATGGGTGCAAGTTCACGCAGATGGCCAAGGCCACTGTGGAACTCTGTGAGGTGAGGTGGAACGTGTGTGTCTAAGAGAGAAGAGGAAGGGGGAGGGGAGGGGGAGAGGGAAGGGAAGAGGGAGGGAAATGATCAGTTGGCTATAAAAAGTATTCAGACGCTGCAGAAAACTGTGACAAATGCCCCAGACAATTGCTGAGGAACTTGCAATCAATTTAAAGAAAGACCACAGGAACACAGAGGAAACAACTTGCAACAGCGGATGAATTTACATTATTATAATGCACAGGCCTGCTCAGGACCCTCCACCAAAGCTGCCTGCAGGCAGGGTCTGGCTCCTTCTGGCAGGAATCACAATGCATTATTTCCACCAATCAACTAGTGAACTGAATTATACTCAATGCATATTCTCAAGAGATAGAAAAACTGTTACAGGCAAAAAAAAAAAAAAAAAAAAAAAAAAGAGGGGGGCAATTATTAGGCCACAGGTCACTTCTGAAAAGCTTTTCTCTGGCTATGTGACATCAGTGGCCCACACCTATAAATCATTTTGTATTTCTACCTGCTTCCTGCAGCATTGGCACGGCAAGTGACTTCTCATTCTAACAAAAGCGTACTTCCTTTTACCTTTACTGCAGCTGAAAACTTCAGGTGAATGAAAACCATGAGGTCAAAACCAATACCACCAAAGCGGGACCACAGACCCAACCCTGCCCCACCCTTCCTGCAGAAGCTGCCTGTAACTGCAACCGCTGAAGTGATGACCCGAGACAAGAGTCCACACAAACCCAAAAATCAAATGCAAGGTTCGTGCTCCCGAGAACTTAAAATTACACTCTTCTAGACCAGTCTCAGAACGAGTCGGGTAATTTATCACACGGGTTTCAGAAAGGACACCACTTTCCTACCAGGTATACAACGTACCTCAGGGATTCCACGTCACCTTTAGAATTTTCAAGATGTCTATTTAAATAAATGCATATATCTTAATAAAGCGGTGTATTTGTCATGTCTCAGGAATTGAAAACCTTTTCACTCTCCCATCTCTTTCCTCTAGTGATAAATATGCGTGTTCGGCTAATGTGGCAACCAGTTTCGACCAAGACGACTATCACCACAGGCAGATCTCGCAGCCAGACTTGAAGGACGCTGAATTCTACAGTTTCCTCAACCAGCTCTACTGTAGCCTACTTTGGAGTACTGTTATATTAGACTTACTTTTCCGTATTATGTGGCCATATTTTACTTAATATTTCACCTTTATATAACCAAATATGAATGCTTTTGCAAAACTATTCAGCAGCTTAAAAAAGGTTTGGTTGATATCCACTTTCCTTGACAATGGTTGGGACAGGGCTCACTCGGCCAGCAAGCGGGGGGAGGGGGGCGGGTGCCACGAGCCACGCGATGGGGGATGGGGCCCCGCCGTGGACCAGACAGCTCCCAGAGCCCCGCCGGCCAGTGAAGCAGGTAGGCAATACCCAAGCAGACCTCTCCGGGGCGCCAAAGGCCACGGAGGACATCAAGGTGGTGGTGATGTCACGCAAGTTACCAGCGGTGGGGGTGGGGGTGGAGCACTTCAAATGAAGTTGCCCGGGGAGACCTAAAAGGAAGAAATGTTTATGCTAACTTTGAAGAGCTGAGGGAACAGCATTCTGAGCAGAGGAACCAGCAATGCAGAGCCCTCGGTTTGGCGTGCTGCAGGGAGAGAAGGAAAGCAAGCTCGGCTGGAGCGTGGTGAGACCATAATTATGTCATTCCCTCGGCTGCTCTGGTAGACTCAGCTCCTTCTCAGGTGCGCTTGGGCCACAAACTGCACAGGGTTCACACGGTCTTACCTCAGTATCCACCCAAGGCACACAGGAACAAGCTACCAGAAACACACAGAGCAATTTTATAGACTCACCCGACTTCTGCTACCCTGGCAAAGGCCCATCCTAAGCCACAGCTGAGTGATGGCCCCGAGCTGTTCCTTATCTTGGTGGCTTTCTTACGCGCCAGGGGGAGCCAGGGGGACACGGTGCTCTCAGGAAGCCCCACGGAACCCATTTCAAGTGACTGAAGTTACATGTGTGGTTTGCGGCAATGGTTTGCTCCCTTCCCTTTACCATTTGAGGTCAAAGTCCTTTATTATTTTAAAACCAATCTTATATTCGTGAAATGCTGCACAGTCATTTTTGACTACTGAGCAGAACGACCCATACGATGCAGCATTTGTGATACGGAGGCAGGTATACTGACAGCCACGTGAACAGTCGTGAAGCTGGGTGGGGGTTTATGAACGACCCGCTTCCCTTTTGGGGGGTTTATCTCCATTTCTTGATCTTTCTGCAATGAACATGTATAAAGACTCCCATGTGACAAAAAGAAAAATAGGTAAGCTACTTGATAATCAAGGCATCTGAACTGAAAGCAAATTCAATGCAAAAACATGTATCTCTATCATATCCTGAAGTCCTCTCTTATTTTCTTCCCTCTTCCCAACTCAACAACTTTAACAAAAAAATAACAACCAAGCTTTCTGAACAAGGCTCAGGAAAATTGTTACTCAGGATCCTGGGACACAAAACCACCTTTTACATTTGTGCGGTGCCTCCCATTTGCAAAGCCTGTCACGCTCATTATTCACCTTTTATAAATGTTGTGCTACTTCCCGATTAAGCTGGGGCAGGTTGGACCGAAGGCAATGCGAAAGAAGATCCGAAGACCTGGGTTCTGAGTTCCAGCCTTGCCACTTGAGGCACTGAGATGTGGGATACAGCTGCGCCTCAAGTAACCTTCCCTGTAAAGAGGATTAAAAATCCTACTACTAACCTCATGGGACGGTGTGGGAACTGACAATTATGTGAAATTTCCCAAGCCCTTAACCAGGAGCTGGGCAGGTGTCCATTCATTTATTTGTTTATTCCAGGGCATATATCATCACTCTTACTTTACAGAGCAGGAAACACAGCTGCAGAATTTGGGTGACTTGCCAGTTGATGGAGGCGGAACCAGCCTTTAACCCTGAGTCCAACTGCCTTGCGAGCCTCAGGGGACTCTGAGCATCAGCTGAGAATGAGTCCAGGAGCGCCAAATTCCACACCCCAGACTAGCGTAAGCTCACAGACAGAGCTTTTAGAATGTGCTGAAGTATTACACAGGACAAATAACTGATGGCTTTATTTAAAGGACAACAACCTTGCCTCCCAGATGTTTCACCACCACTGAGGAGACAGCTTTTTTCATAGGACCCCCCCCCCCCCGGCCCCAGGCAGCAGTGGATGGGCCCCATTTTCTTCTGGTCCCCACAGGTACCTGTCTTGGAGGGGGCAGAGAGGTGAGGGCACACAGAGAACAAGCAGCCCTAAGCCTCTTTACCTGCAAATTCTGCCATCTTGTTCTCCAGAAAATGAGGCTTAAACCAATTCTCTGAAAGAGGTGGCGTACGAAGCATCACTTCTGCAAAGAGGTTCTTGATCAAGTTCTGCAGATCCTTTCCTCCCCAAATCAAACCGAGCATAGTTTTCCAAGGTGAAGAGGGGCCATCAGAGGTGGGAAGCCATTCCACTCAGGGGTCCATACCTCTGGGCCAAGGCTATTTCCGTCCACAGCAGACACAAGACATTCCCCTCATGGTGTTCTCCCGCTGTACGGTCCCTCCGCACAGCCTTTCGCACAGAGCTGAATAAACATCTGTGGCATTCATGCAAAAGGCTTTCAGCAAAAGCTTATTGTGGTCCACATCAAGATAATCTGAGGGACCAACCAAAGTTGTTTTTCCCAATAAATTCCCAGTCCTTTCAGGGAGGCACTTACCGCTGCCCACTCACCTCGGCGCACACTCAGTGTGTCAGATGAATAAATGAATGAACAGCCTCCATACAGAGCCTTGGGAACAGGCAGTCATCTGTATAAGATATTAATTCTCCTCAAAGCCTCAAAAAGTCAATCAGTCAAAACAAATGACCCTTTCAGCCTGAAAAGTACCCACTCAGAGTCCAATTAGGAAAATGGGGTCTGTGTATATGCAAGTGGAGCATTTGCATTTGATTAATCCCATGAATTATCTAACAGCCTCTAGAGAGATTTCTTTTCCCCCCTTAGATGCTTCAGGTCTTTCTTTCAATCTTGTGATTAGTTGTGAGGGTGAAAAAGCACAAATCTCTAAAAGGGTGTAACTGCAAAATTATTAGCACCAACTCATTTTCTAAATTGAAAAAAAAAGGAAGATTCAGTAATTCGGGCAATTGGCTGAAAACTCCTGGGCTGTGAGTTTTAGTCAGTCTTCCACTCATCTCTTTTATTCATGACTAGCCAACTGCTGCCTAAGCTTCTGGGCTGTTTTTCCCCTGGTGGGATTGTGCCCTTGGGTGTTGCCATGGGAAAATGCTAGAATCAGACAGCCCAAGGAGAATTTGTCTTCATGAAGTGAACCCAGTGAGATGAAAACCGCAAAAAACAAGAGAAGAGCAGGACAGACACCTCGTGACGCCTCCCCGGGGACCGCGAGGGGAGGGGACCAGGAGGGCCCAGGGCGGCGGAGCAGTGGCTCCGAGCATGCGCCTGCTGGCCCCCACACCAGCTGTTTGTGGTGCCATCTGTTCCCACCCGGGCTGCTTCCTCTGAATGGCTTTCCCTGAAGCCGCCCGCTCGCCCTGTCGGGCACCATCAGGTCAGCCCAGCGCTCTGCCCACACTGGACCTGCTGCCAGCCACAGCTCCCCCGACCTGGTGTTTCTCACAGGGCTACCAGCTCCCAAGATGACACTGCATCTGTCAGGAAGCCCTGTGACCCACCTACGCAAAGCTGACGAGTGAAGTCAGGCCTGCAGACCCCAGGATGTTCCTGGCTTCCAGCAGGACGTGGCAGAGTGGCGCTCGGCCTTACCCCTAACTGCATGCTTGCCCACTGTGAACTGTCCCAGGTCCTACCATAACTTCACCTGATTGCTCGAGTGCTACCAGCAAGCAGCTGCAAACCCCAGTTCTGTCCTCCTGCAGGGCCTGAGCGAGCCCAGGAGGGCCTGACACAGAGCAGCCTGCTCCTCCAGAGGCAACACCAGACCAGGAAGCAGAACCCAGGGACCAGAGACAGCATGTTGTCGTCAGGGTCTAGGTTCCCAGGTAAGGCCTCCTGATGGCTTCATTTAAAAAATAAAAACAGAAAGCAACCCAACAGCAACAAAGTCAAACGCCCGCAAGGCTGCACAGGCTGCGGGCTCGGGCTGCGGGCTCTGGCTGCGGGCTCTCCATCGAGGCATTCAGGCTGCTGCATAACATTAACCCCAGTTCCCTTCTCCCAGCTTCCGTGGAGCTGACATCACCCCTCCACTCTGCACAGTTCTTGCCATTATCTGGCCTGGGCCTCCCCTCACTGGCCTCCGACTTGAGCAGGCCCAGGGAAGGAGACAATGTGGTCCCCGCCTTCGCACGCAGGCTCCCTGGCCCCGGCCCCTGCCCCTGCGGAACTCCATGCTGGCCCGATTTCCCTCCCGCACCGGCCCTTCCCTCTGCCTCCGCGCGGGGAGACGCACGTCACTGGGGGCCACATTCACAATTGTGTGGCCACCAGGATTAGCTGGATTAGGGGCCGACGCATAAGGACCCCCTGGTGCAGTGAGGAAGTTCCATCACCAGGTCAGCGTGGTGTGAACTATATTCTGTCACCATCACCACTCCTCACAGCCACCAACCGAAAAAGTGGGGGTGGGTGGGAGGTGGCAGAAAAAAATGCTTCCAGAGCAAAAGTGCATGAATCCCTTCTAGCAATGGCCACACCCCCATTATGCATTTTGAAGGATGTGAGCCACTGAAGACTGTCCCCTTTCCAAACAAGAATGTGGCACGACTCTTTCCTTATCTCTAAAGAATTTCATGGGTTTGATAGTGGCCATCCATGGAGAGGTAGGCACAGCTGTCACCAAACACAAGGAAACTTCTATTCCAGCCCTTTGCTAAAACCAGTCAAGAAGTTTGGGAAGAGGGTCCAAGTGCCGGAATCCTACTATGGTCCAGGCAAGCTAACAGCTCCACGATGGTCAATTCCCATTCTTCTGACGGACAAGCGGGGGCTCACCCAGGGGAGATTGTCCTGGTGAGCCTGGAGGAAAACAGTGTGGGCAGGAGTCGTGCAGGGAATGAGGAGGCAGGGGGCAGGCAAGAGGATGGGGCGAAAACCAGAAGCACAAACTCCTAACTCCTTTTAAAAATTCACTGACTGCAAGTTTTCCTCCCAGGAAATCCTTTGGCCCATTCACCTCCCCACACCTCCCATCCTGGCCGCCACTCGTGTGGACCCTGCATGAAGGGGAAACACAATCTGTAGAGAGTGTGTGTGAGTGTGTGCAACGTGTGTGTGTTTTACAGAACAGTCCCTCTTGCACAGAACCGGGCTGTTCCATCAAAGCCGTATCTGTTATATTTCTGTCTTTCTCTTCTGTTTGGCGTATTCACCAACAAGAGAAAAGGAGGTAAGCTTTGGCGGCCCTGACCTGCAGCTGGAACACAATACTTTCGCACAGCCCTGCCGACCCCTGACATAAATTTTACACCGCAGCTGGCATTTACACACTCAGCATTACCATATGTATAGCTGCTCGGTGCTAATTATGCTAATCACCTGTCTAACTCGCTGCTGCGAAAAATGGTTGTATTTAGCAGTCCAGTGCCTACCAATGCAGCTTACTGTGTGGCTGAAATGTACATTCAGGCGGCCCTGAATGGCAAGATTTTTCCACGTTGCTGGCTACATTCAGGCCTCAGAAAAATTTATTCAAGTCAACTGGTTTCGGTCCGCAACAAAAAAGTTACGAGAAAAAAGTGAGTGTGTTCTTGCCCTAACATTCTGGATCTGCTTGCAAGCAAAATGATAAATCAATTGGTGTGGGAAACAAAAAGGGAGAGAGATTTCTTTTGGGAGCCATGTGAAACTGTAGCCTATTTAAAAAAAAAAGGGGGGGGGGAAGGGTCATCCTATTCCCCAAATCTCTAGAAAGAGCAGTTAATAGATATTTAGCCCTAATCCCAATTCTCTCAAATTGCAAGCTTTGTTTGCAATTAAGCAAAGTATTAAACATGTGCAATTTTTTTTCTGGATTATGTGTGAACTGAAATGATGGTGTCACTTTTTAACTTCTTACAATGCTGTATGAACCTTACGAGGAAAACACCAGGTAAGAGGAAAAAGCATGATTTCTTAGGTAGCTAGGGAGAATTCTGGGTTATTTTACCTTTGAGAAAGCTTCTGTTTAAAAAGACACTGTGATATTTATGTCTAATTTGTGAAGTTTTCTGGTTTCCCCAATAAAGGAGCAAAGGAAATAAGGGAATGGGGGTGGGGAAGATGGGAGAATTCAAAAAAGAAGAAGTTGGGGGGGAGGGGGAGACAGTCAAAAAGCTTACATTTTCCTTAATCTCAGAACTCCTGTTTTTATCATCACTGTTTCTTAAAGTAATTTTCTCAGATCACTGCACAGAATGGATTTGCAAAATCAAGATAATATTATTCCAGGTTGTTTCAACAATTCCCTAAATCCAAACTGAAACTCCATTTCCTCCTAACTCACAAGATACCTCCATATTAATTTTTTAAAACCCCTGAAGCTAGTCATTCTAAGGACTGCTTAATAGTCGATTATTTGGGTGTACAGCAAACTTCCAGGCATTCCAATTGCCTAGAAGTGCCCCCAGCTGGGTCACACACAGCCTCCTGGAGGGGCAGCCCAAAGTGCTTAGTTACTGTCTCACCTCCAAAGGACTATCATTAGTGGAATCTTTATTTAAACTGAGAAACTAGGAGCAAACTGGAAGGCCATTTATTTGGCAACAAAATGTGGGCTCCCCTCCAGTGCTACAGAACACCAGCGCAGCTTCGCGATAAATCTGAGGTGTACACACAGAAGGTGTGCTGACTGACCCAGCAGGCTTCCTCAGACACACGAGGGGGCTGTGAAAGATGCTGGCCTCTTCTGGCCTTGCTCCACTCACCTTTCATCTAACTCACAGCGGATGCAAAGGGTGATGCTCACAGTAACTTGAAGATGCCGCTCCCCCCCCCCATTCTGTTCAACATTTTATAAACTTATCTGACCCAATGAAGCAACATTATCCAAGCCACATCTTGCTCTCTTTGGCACGCCAATCCGAGTTACTGCTCTTCGCCAGTCCAAAGTATTAATTCATCTGGGTTTGCGTAGTTCCAAATCTTGACTATGCAGCCAAAAACACAAATGGCAGGACCACTACTGTGCTCGCTGCAGAGCAGAGGGCTTACCCTCCTCACTCCCTCTCAATCGCCCGCTCTTCTTAAATAGGAGATGGACCACCCTGCCTCATGGCACAGAGCAGTGTTTACATTGCATTACTTGACTGTGTAATACATCTGGCATTTTTGGGCAGGATTCCTGAGCTAGGGGCCAGAAGCCCTTAAGCAATGATTTAAGGGGAAAAAAAAATCACGCATATCGACTTAACAAAGCCCACTCCCAGTGTGTTTTGCTTACTTTCACACATGTTTCATCAACAGCTCAAGACTAGCATGGATGATGAATTGGGGAAGTCTATTGTTTTTCATTTTCTCTCATAATAATAATAATAAAGGTCGTGCTGCAGTGTGGAGACTTCCTTCTCACCAGCCCTGCCTCCAAGGCCAGGGGTAACGTGTTGGGACCCACAGGCAGTGTGGACCGTTTGGGCCAACTCACACCTGGGTTTCTGGATTAGCCTCCACATTATAAATTTCTCCAACAACAAACTTGTCGCTCATTAGCAGGTACCTGACTGCCCACCAACGATAGTTCCCTTAACACATGACAGCTGTTTTTCCAGCCATGCTCTAAACCCCCAACGCCACAGAATGGTCTCGGTCTTGAAGGGGCTGAGGACAGGATGCACCTCTCTGTACACACGACTCCTAAAAATCTCCACCACGGGCAAGTCGTTTCTCAGTGGCAGCTGCTTCAGAAGGCTAATGATTTCTGCCAAACCCAAAGATATATGTAGAAAAACTGAGACGTTACAGTGTACTGGGAGGAACAACACCACATCCAATTGAAGAGAGAAAAAAAGACCCTGAGAAGTATGACTATAAAGCACCTAAATGCAGAATTTAGAACGAAGGAATGAGTAATAGAAGCGTTCATGTTTTGATGCCTGATGACATCTGTGAAGTCGAGGAAGGCTCCTCCTGAGGAGATCCAAGGAGCTTCCTGCTCCGAGACTACCGCAAAATCAGCAAAGCTGCCTGCTTTCCGGGACGTCAACCAAGATTTCTCATGTGGATGGCCCGTCTAAATGCTGCGGAGAAGGCCAAAGTCTGGATGTGGAAACCTGTTCTCTTCCATCTTTATCCAAGCTCCAAGTTCCCTTTGGTTCTGGTGGGCATCCCACCCAGGGAGAGCCTGAGGTAGAGCACCTGGGCTGGAATGTCACGGTGCACATTCACTGACCATCTCAGAAACGCTATGGGGCCAATTCCCTCCCATATTTCTTATGGCACATTAAGCACAAGGGACTGAGACTGGTTTCGCAGCCCACGTGTCAATGGATTCTAAAGTTACCTCAAAAGCTCATTAAAATGCCATGCTTCTTCAACAGGGGCAGCACACCTTCTGCTGGTAAGAGCCAGCCCGTACCAATCTGAGAACCCCAAGGAGGCAAATGGCACTAGTGCCTTCCCACAGCTGGTTTGAAATAACACATTTTCTAATGCCCTCCTGCCACTTTGTGACTGACCAGATTTACTACCATTTTAGATTTCACATGAGTAACTGCAGAGATCCACTGGGAGCAAATGATCTGGGCAGTTTACAAATAGGTGGGAAGGAAGAAGGGTGACATGAGCAAAGGTAAGGGAGGAGGGAGGAGGAAGAAGAGGTTCTGGGAGCCAATGAGGAGCAAAGGAGATGCCAGTATTAAATTAGAAGCACACAGGTATGGTGATTACTTAGGGATGTCTCACATGGCTGGAATTCCCTTACTTTTTCCCCCCCAGAATAGTGTCAAAATAATGTATTTCTGCAAAATGGCTTCTATTAGATCTAGTCTCCTTTCAAATAATTGTAAACATTCCATATTTGTTCTAAAAGCCAAAAAACTTTTAAAATCCACCCCTGGCCCCCATCCCATGCCCCAAACACCAGTAGAACAGACCACTCTTCAGGGGCTAAATCTGTGCAGATGGCTGGCAGGGACAAAGTCGGGGGCAGCCATATAAGCAGCCCCTGCCGCTGCATAATTGTGACCCCAATAGGAGCAGGAGGGCAAGCAAGTTACAGCTCAGCCCGAGTGGACAGAGCGCTGGGGGTCACGGGGAGGTCAGCTTTGAAGGAGAAATCCCAATGAAATATAAACATGGCATTGTGGAAACCAGACAAATCTCCCATAGCTTGTCCAGCCAGCGTTAATCTCGCCATCAGCTGTGGCGCGTAATCCAAACAAACCGATCCGGCGGTTCATACATCTGGAAGCTGTCATCTCCTGGAGCCTCCAAGAGGCATTCCGTGTATCTGAAACACCCCATCACCCAGCCTGGCCTCTAAACTTGTCAGAGAGTCAAGAGCAGCAAACAGCAGACAGATATGAAGGACTCACAGGGTCAGCTGCCCTGGGGAGAAGGCACCTGAGGCTATTTGTTATTTTTAAAGCAATTATTGCTGGGCATTAATTTTTCGATCGTTTTTCTCCAGACATGAAAGCTACGCCACAATGGCTTCCACCCGTATGTACGTGTCCACTGTCAGAATCTAATCAACACCTACCTGAAACATACTCTTCATTTTTAGAAGTGCACAGGGGACCAAGAAGCAGAAAGGAGCTGCTGCGTTTTGTTCTTTCTGGCCCTCATGAAATGGCCAAAGCCCAAACTGACAGCCCCAGAAAGCAGAAACTGGCCGATAACCTTGGAAAGGGCAGAAAGAGCAGAGCCCACACGGCTCTTCTGGCCGGCACGCCTCAGCCCCTCACTGTCTCCTTGGCTCCCTGCGTCAGAGCACCTGGGGAGGAGCGGTTTGTGATGGGAACACCTGGAGAACCAGACCACCAAGGAGCCAGTGTGCTCCACGGGCTTCTGAGAGGCGCTGTTACTGCAGTAGGAACAAAATCCGGTGGTGTCTTTTATTACAAAGCCACCTTCATGCTAAAAACCTTCATCCCGCTGTGCTTGAAATGCAATGAGATCTACCTGCAAAATTAAGGAAAAAGGGGGAACAAAGTATTCGAATATAAAGCTTTTCCTTTTTCCTATGGCCTGCCTCCACCCACTCTCTCTCTCAGCTTGTTATTTAGTTTTTCATTTGCTATTTAATGTAGTTCTAAGAAAAATCCAAAATTTAAATCACTAGCATGAAAAAAAAATAAGTTACCTGGGTCAGGAAATGTGGGGATGGGGAGGGAGCATTATCTTAAAGAATAAAACTTCTGCATTTATAGCAGTGCGTCTGCAGCCACAACTCCATCCTAATACAAGCCTTCCACCTGCACAGCGTGAGTCTTCCAATCGGAATCCATTATCTAGCCCAGTGGTTCTCACGTGAGGTGATTTTCCACCCCAGACACACACAAACATTTGACAATGACTAGAAAGGGTTGTCTCAACTGGGAGAGTGCCACTGGCATCCAGCAGGCAGAGTCCAGGGATGCTGTGAAACATCCCGCAGTGCCCAGGACAGCTCCCACGACAGACAATCATCCAGCCAAACTGTCAACGGTGAGAAACCTTGCTCTAGCCTGAAAAGGGTGGGGAAGCTCAATTACCTCCTCTAACTGCCTGAGTTAGAGCCAAGGAGAGCCAGGAACCCTGAAGGCATAATGCTAGCAAGGTATAAACCTGAGGGCACTTAGAAACATCCAACAGGCATTTTTAAAAAAATTTTCATTTCCCTTAAAAAAAAAAAAATCAGTTACACCTTGTGTTCTCCTCCCTTGATGCTGGCCTCCAGAGACGTTAATAAGCAAACATAAGGCAATGTGGACTCATTTCAAGGCTGTTACCCTTTGCAGTAAAGGAGGCCAGGGGCTGGGCAAGCTTGGAGAAGAAAATGAAAAGCTTAAAGAGATATGAACGTTCTGTCACCAGAGAATCATGACAACAAAATCGTGTCTGAGAGAGGGCTGGAGTAGGGGGGATATTAAGTAAGACAGGAGGATAAAAATGCTAAGCAAGCAGGAAAAACCAATAGAGAAATAGGCATGATTAAAAAGAATGTGTTTTCCTTCTGCGCTGGGAAGGGTAAGATCCAGACCCTGGTACGAGGGAGGGTACTCAAGGCCGGGTGTCCTAGGGCAAATCATGAGACAGGCAAAGAATAGCTAAAAGGAAGAGCTGACAGCCCTCCACCCAAACACCAGACACACTGGGAGATCTTGCTGCTATGGGGCTGGACCATCCGAGTCTCATGACTCTCCACCTCAAACCTGATGTCCCAACCAAAAGCAAGCATTGGGGGTTCTCCCAGAGGCCACACCCCTGTCCTCTGAGCCTCTGCCCATGCTGTTCCTTTGACCTGGAATGCCCCATCACCTCCACCTCTCCAGCCCCTGGTCCTGGCTCAGGCACCCTCCCTCGGGGCTCTCCTGGAAGGCATCCCTGCCATCCTGACACTGGCCTGCGTGCTTGCTGGGTATAAGTCCCCTGAGGGCAGGGACTGTGGCCTCCGACCAACATCTCTCTGGAGCTTCTACAGTGCCTGGCACAGGGCAGGCACTGAGAACATGTGCTGAATGAATATGTTTATTTTTAAATAACAATGAATCTCTCCCTGACCTTCCTGCTATGGGTATATGTTTCAGTAACAGCAGATGGCCACAATATCATTCCACATATTCTTTCACCAAACCTCATGACTTCCATTCACAAGGAGGCTAGATTTGACACTTTTTACTTGCAAATATAATCCTAAGACCCAAGCTACACCTAATGTATACTGACAGTTTCTTAAAAGGCAATCATTGTACGAACACTGTAACCACAGAATCAAAGAATTCTTATCACCAATGTCATAAAAAACATGTAAGAGACTCTTCCTTCTCTAGCTTATATTTGTGGCCAATGTATTCAAACTGTCTTTATACAGCCACATTTCCCCAGCATGTTAAACAAAGCATGAAAGTCAAATCAAAGATACAGCTTATCAAGAGGATCCCTTTAATCTGAGGCTAATTTAAAAAATGGTGGGAGGAGGGTAGAGCTCAGTGGTAGAGTGCATGCTTAGCATGCACAAAGTCCTGGGTTCAATCCCCAGCACCTCCATTTAAAAATAAATAAATAAATAAACCGAATCCCCACACCCCCCAAAAAAGGTAACATTATTTTGGCAGATACAAGGATACTTGTGGTAAGTCTATGTATATACATAAAAACAAAAGTAAGTGGAAATACATTATCTATCTATCTATCTAGATAATTGAGTATACATGTTAAGTATACATATCTCCAGTTACCTTTGTGTTTGTGTATGCCATTTTTAAAATCACAGGACAAACAGCATTTTTCCAAACTGTGCCTCAGCATTCCCCCTGAAATCTCTTACACTTTCCTGTCTTACATTGCTTCTTCACTAGGGGAACATGTAACCTCTGTTCATTTGGCTTCCTTAGTGCAGCAAGCACCCTTGTTTATGTCCACACAATCTTTACTCTGCAAACACCATGTGACAGACTTCTTTGCTGATAGTGACAAGGAATTTATTTTAGACACTGAAGTGCAAGATTAACCTAAATTCTGAACTGCTACTCATTTTACAGTCTAGGACAGCAGGGAATTCTTACTCTTAAAAGCAAATGCTTACACTGTTTACTGTTGACATGGTCACCGAGCTCACTATATCATGAATGAGACCTCCTCGGTGTTACCTCTGTTTTGAATTTGATTAAAATTACAAAATGGTAATGGGCTTACTTACATTTATGAAGCTGCTGCTTCTTCTACAAGGGAAGAATCTAGCATGCGATGGATGAATGAATGACCAATCAAGGTCAAGGCTATAGGAGACCAGGCTGACTTAAGTCATCAGTAGGCAGAGTGGACATGGGGACAGAGAGCATCTGCAGTTTCTCATTTGTAAAATGGGATGATAAATTCAAGTCTATATGGAAAACATTACATAAGCTATGAGGTTATAAAAATAAAGATAATAATAGATAGCTACTTTCTTGAGTTTAAGGCACTTGACAATATATAATAAATGTTAACAGTAGTTGCTTAACAAATAATAGTATTTGGCCAAAGAACCAGGGAGCCACACTGAAACTGCTAAAACTGAATGAGAAGGAAAATGGTTCGGAGGCCCAAAGTAAACAAAACGAGTCTCATCTCAGGTGTGTCCCTCCCTAACACCCTGTCACAAGCTGGAGACCCAGTGACACTGCTACTAAGCATGTTTCTCCTTCCAGGATTTGAAATGAGCTGTGTAATGCAGAAACATAGTTACTTCTGGAAATATAAATTACATTACGCCTCTTTCAACTTGTTAAAGGTTTACTGGAAAGTCTTGCTCAAAACAACAAAAAATTATCTTTCATCATCAACACCCAACAAATTTGCTGGCCCACGTGGTAGGAAGGGAACATTCAGACAGAGCTGGGAGCCCCCTGTGCTCACCCCTTGGTCTGTCCCAGAACCTGCGTAGCTCCCCACAGTCGAGCCAATCACATCATTTCCAAACTGCAGCCCCGCTGCCCAGGGCCCATCTGAGATAGTGTACCCCACTCCCGCCTCACCAGGGGCCTCCCCCTGCCAGCTGTCCACTCAGCTTGGGCCTCTGTTTGACCCCCTTTCCCAGGTCCTGTCTAGAACGTCCTCCTTCCTCCGCTCTCTCTAGGTTGCCCTAATTTCCATTTCCACCTCCATGGAAGTTTTCTTTCTTTCTTTTTTTTTTCCCTCCATTTAACTTTCACGGCCCACTTCAACTGTGAGCTCAAATTCAGTGCACGTCCATTCAACCCTAGAAATTTTAAGTGCATAAATTTGTGCACAGGGAGTGTCTCACATACTTCAGTGTCCCTTACAGTCCCTAGCACAGTGCTAGGCCTTTACAGATGCTCAGTAAACTTGTTGCTAGGACATCATAGGTGCTTAATAAAACGCCTTCTTTTATCTACCAATGACACTGAAGCGCTGAGTTGAGGTAAACTGCCCCATGGCTTCAATCCAAAGAACACTTCTGTATTAATTACCAAGCTACTTAAGGCAAGAATGTTTTGGGGGTCTTAATTATACGGACTATTATTTTAATTGTCACTTCTCAACTAAAGACTCCACCATATGCTTGCAAAACACTGAAGGCTGAATCTTCACAAACAAGGCAAGATTAACAAAATATTCTCCAAGGATAGTTCTCCAACAGCATTCTGAAAGGGATCAATTATGCAATTATGCCTGTAACTCTAAGGCTTCCAAATTTTGTCTTTGGTAGCCTTCACTACGAATGCCTCAGATATTCTGGTTTGAAATATCTACGTTATTACCACAATCCTTCCCTCCCATCTCATTGTAAGAGATCCCCAAGGCAGTATTTAGGGGTTAAAATGTTTTCAAACAGCAAGACTGATACTTTACAAAAAGAAAGAAAGGAAAAATAAATAAATAAATAAAACAAAATAAAAAACCAAAAACAACCCCCCCCCCAAAAAAACCCCTGTATCACCAAAAGAATGTAAAATGTTTCCGTCTGGGGTGGCGGGGGTAATCTATTTTAAATTTACAACCGCTTTAAAAAAGAAAGGCTTCAAGAACCCCCCAAATTGAGGAATGTGGATAAAAGACCGGCAAAACCCCTTGGAGAGCGCCTGCGCCCCCCCCCTCCAAACCCGCGTTCTTAAAACACATTTATTCTTTCAGCCAGCAAAACGCAGCCTTCCCCCAGAATAATTCCATTTAAAAAGCCCCCACCCGCGAGGAAACATTAATCTACTTTGCAAACATGCGTTCCAGTCTGTGCTTTACTGTTTTTTTTTTCAACTCCTTCCCCCCAGCCCCCCTTTTTTGTACCTTGAGACAAATGTTTTTTTCCCCCAGAGTTGAAAGCTGTCCAAAAACAGGACCACACACGCTGCCGCCTCCGCAGGCCCGCGCAGCGCCCGCCCCCCGCCCTCCACGCTGCGGCCGCGGCCGCCGGGGGCGCGCGCACTCCCTCCAGGCGGAGGGGTGGCCTCTCTCAGCATCTCCCCCCTCCTTTCTCTTTGGACGCGGTGGGTGGGGGTGGGGGAGGGAAGGAAGCCGAGGACCAGAGCCAGCAGCGGAGAGGCCTTCCTCTGGCCGCGTCTCGGGGCGCGGCGGCGGCGAGCGGCGGCGGCGGCAGGCCCCGGGGCCCCCGGCCGCGCCGAGTGGTCCGTCCCGCGGAGGGGCCCCCGCGCCCCCGCCGGCCCGCCCTCGCCACTCTCTCCCACAACACCTCGCAAAGCGCAGCGCCCCGAGTAGATTACAGCGCGGCCTTTGTCGGGAGGGCCTGGCTCCTGGCCAGGCGCCCAAACAATAAACAATTCCCCCTGGTGCGGGCAGGGGGTTTTCGCTCGCCACAGAAAGGCTCTAGGTGTATGCCGGCAAATATCTTTATCAATTGGAAGGAAGGGAAGGGAAGGGGGCCTGGGGTGTGGGACGAGAGGGCGCCACGGCAGGCGCTGGGTCTCTTACCTTCCACCCACAGCTCCTCCACGTTGGTCTCGAGATTAGCTGCCTTTAATCCCACAGCGAAGGCCCCAAATATGAGGAGACCCACAACCAAGAACTTGCCGCAGTTTTTTTGAATGTAACAACCCAGTTTAAATAAGAGTCTCTGAAACTTCGCTCTCAGCCACAGCGGCGCTTTCCGGCCAGTAGCTTTCCCCTGAGGATGAAGCAGAAGGGAGGAGTGAGCGCCGGGGAGTCGCGGCCCGCGCGCCCACGCCCGCTTGCGCGCACCCGCTCGCGAATCCCGCGACAGCCGTGGGGGGATGCCCTCCGGGCGGGAACTCAGGCCGGCCCGAGGGAACGCGAGCGGAGTAGGGTGGAGGGGAGGTTGGTCATAAATCACAGTCAGGCTGTTGTGTGGGGCTGCACCTCGGCCACATCAGGGGCGCTTCCACGCGCCGCCTGCGTAGCATCCCCAAGTGTGACTTGGGGGGTTGGGAGGAGGGGCTGCAAGAACAAGGGGAAGCCGAGGGAAAGAGAAGAGACATTACTCATCACAGGCAATATTCACAGCGGACCTGGGAAGAGGAGGGGCTTCGTAATCCCTGCGATGGAGCACAACATTTAAGAACCAGCAAACCACGGCTCCCTTCCCCGCAAGTCCTACCCCATCCTTCACCCTTCTCGGGGTGCTGCTGCGGGGACGGAGACTGGAGGACGAGGGAGCTTTGTAAACAATGTATGACGGGCTCCCCCATCCTGACCCCCTGCCCGGCGTGGTAGTAAGTGGTGATCCACGTGGTGAGCGCGGGCGCCGGACGGGGCTCACTCGCGACGCATTTCCATAGCGTTGGGAGACGCTGTGTGAGCTGAATTAGGAAGTGGGGCAGCCATCTGCAACTTACAATATTTGTGATCGGAAGAGGGCAGCCACATGGATCTTTCCCTCCTTTCCCTTCCCTTCTGGTTAAACGTAAAAAGCAGCCGAGTGCACAGGGGAAGGGCCCAGGCCGACGCAGGCGGGGGTCCTGGCTAGGCGCTGGCAGCTCCCGGTGGCGGCGTTTCCCCGGCGCTGGCCACGGCCCCGGCGGGCCCCCGTCTGGGTGCTCGCCTTCCCCGGATTCCACACATTTCAGTGAGCCTCGTAAACACAATGAACACGGCCGCTCGGCCGACCCGCACCGCGGATTTAAGGTGGCAATTTGTTTACTACTTTCCCTTTCCCCCAGGCTCGAGAATAAGGAGCTCAAAAACTGGAAAAGAAGAAGGAAGATGCCCTCTTCCGCGGATAATTTTTAAGAAAGCAGAGATTTCAGGCTCAACAAAAGCAAAACCGGCTGCCAAAAAAGGAAACCACCTTTATTTTGGCTCCCTCCCCCCCCTCCTCTCTCCGCCTCTCTCCACTCCGCCTCCCCCTCCAAGATGTTAAGAAATGTGGCAGTATTACAGGGGTAGAGGCTGCAAATAGGGATAGGGGCGCGGGAGGAGGGGGCTCTGGGGCAGGGAGCACGGAGCAGTGCCGCGCTGTGGAGGCCCTCGAGGTGGTCCACTGTGGACCGCTTTCCAGTGCTCCGGAAAAGGCACGCCAGGGAGGGCGCGTGTACACACACACACACACACACACACACCACCCCCTGCGGACCTCAGACAGCCCTTTCCTCCCAGGACCGGAGGGAGGGTTTGAATTTTTCAATCCCCACTTGTCTGCTTCTTTTCCTGGAGAGGTGTGTGTATGTGTATATGTGTGTGTGTGTGTGTGTGTGTGTGTGTGTGTGTGTGTGTGTGTGTGTGTGTGTGTGTGTGTCTCGGGGACGATCCCAAAGAGGAAGAGGAGGGAAGAGAGAGTGGGAGGAGAGGAAAGAGTCTGAAATGCACCTTGGAAATCTGCTCCAGAGCGAAGGCGGCGTCGCAATAGCTGGGCCGGTGCAGATAGTCCCGGTCCGGCGCGGCGGTGCGGCGCAGCCCCCCGGTCCGTCTGCGTCTCCCGCCGCCGGCCGGCCGGCCCCGGGCCCCGCTGCAGCTGCCTCCGCCACCGCGGTCCTGAGGCTCGGCGGCGTTACCAGCCGAGGCCATGTTGCCGCCGCCGCCGCGGGAACCGAGGCTTCCCGGGCGGCCCGGCGCGTTGCTGCCGCCTCTGTGGGCTCCCGGCGCGCCCGGGCGCTCGGCTCGCGAGGACGCTGCTGGCCGCCGGCTGTTCGGACTGGGGCTCTGGTTGACAGACCTGCTGCTGCTGCTGCTGCTGCTGCTGCTGCTGCTGCTGCTGCTGCTGCTGCTGCTGCCGCCGCCGCCGCCGCTGCTCACACGGCGGGCGCTGCTGCCGCTGCGGCCGCGGCCGCTGCCGGGGAGTCAGACCCTGCGCCTTCCATTGCCACATTGCGCGGGGGTCCCGAGGTCTCTGCGGCCGCCGCTGCCCACATCCAGTTCTCCGGAGGGCGAGAGCCGGCGCGCGGAGCCAGCCTGTCCTTCGGGCGCTCGCGCGGCTCTCCTGGCTGTCCTCAACTCCCCCTACCCGCCCCCCACCCCGCGCCGCGACCCCTTCACTGCAGAAAGCGCCAGCAAATCCTCGCCGCTCCTGCCGGCCTCGCTGGCTCCCTCGGAGCCTCCCGGGTCGCCCGAGCGGCCGCGGAGGGTAAGCGCAGAGCCGCCGCCGCGGGGTCCGTGGGCGCCCGGTGGGTCTCAGCGCTGCCGGGCCGGGGCAGCCGCCGCCGCTGCTCCCGCGGCGGCTGCTGCTGGCGGTGGCGGCTCCTGAAGCTGCTGCTCGGGCTGCTCGGGCTGCTCGGGCTCTGGCTGCTGGGTTCGCGGTGGCTGCTCGGTCCCGGACTCTGCTTTCTTGTGCTCCTCGCCGACCCGCTGGACCATTCTGCCCCCGTGCAGCGCGCCTCTCTCGCTCCCGGGACCTGGGGACTCCGCTGTGTGTGTGTGCAGCGGGCAGCGGCCGCAGCAGCTCCTTGATTCAATAGATGAGATGGAAGAAGAAAAAAAAGAACTCTCTCCATTTGGAGAAAGAGGAGGAGGAGGGGAGGGGGTGGAGGGGGAAAGAGCGAGCGAAAGAGAAAAAGGCTGGAGCTCCCGCCCCCGGGGCTGTCAGATGGCTTGGGTTTCTGCAACGCGATTGGCTCGCGGAGGGCAGAAATTACTCAGCAAACATGACTATTATTAGCTGCTTAGCAACAGCTCACCAAAGTAGAGAGACCACCCAGGTAGGCAACCCCAGTGTGTGCATCCCAGGCTTCGGGGGGAGCCTCCGAGAGCGCCAACCTTCTCGCATGCAATACTTCCATTAAGGAATGCCCCCCCCCTTTCTTCGTTACTCCTTTTCTTTTCAACAGTGTCTTCTTTTTGTAAGACGCCTTTTGCGCGCGGGCACACACACACATATTATACACACACACTCACACACAAGACACCCACGAGCATTTGCCTCGCGATAGACACGGGGGAAAATGTAATATTTTTTTAAGCGCTTAAACAATTTCTGAAATTCCTCAAAGAAAACCCTTTCAGAGGCACCTTGGACTCAAGCTGCAGCAAATACTGGGAGGTCCGGCTTGAATTCCCAGGCCTGCACCAATAATGACAGGGTGGTGGATAGTGCGCCAGTGTGTGCCAGATTTTTTTTTCCCTTCTCTTTTCTTTTATAACCAAAGAGAAGACTTAGGCTCTCGCAGGGAACAACGCCTCGCATTAAGATAAACAAAATGGAAAGTTAAAGAGGAAAGTAGGGACGTTGGGAAAAGCCACCCCTTCTTAAAATCTGCCCCCCTCCCTCTCAAAACCTCAGGGCAACACAGTCCTGGTTTGAAGTAGTCGGTGTTTTATAAACGTGGAATCCAGACACGGAAGCAGTCTCGTGGATGTAGAGGGGTTTTTATTTGAATCTTTAATGTGACATAAGGATAAATAACAGTCTTTAGCAAGCCAAAGAAACAGAACTGTTTTCTTTAAAAAGAAAGATTTTCCTATTTGGGGTTCATTTGAACTCCCCTCTTTTTAAGTAACCAAAAGCCCCTGTTTATTTAAAACCTGTTTTAAACGCCCCCCCATGGTACGCATCCTGTTATATTTAATAATAGCGTGACATAAAGGAGAATAAAGGCTTTGATGTTGGACTCATTTGAAACAAATTGTGCGCCGATTGCGAGGACTCGTCTGGACACTGCAGCCAGTGTCATCGAGACGTCCCGGGGATTCTCTTCCCGTTGGGGAAGAAAACACGCGACTCTGAGGTGGATCCTAGGGTCAGAGACAAATTAAAACTATCTACACAGATTCAATTTCTATTTAAAAATAATTTTTGGAGAGTAACTGTTTTTCTTACTTTTGCGGGTTAAGTTCCTCCCTGAGATAGGGACCAGACCCAGAAACCCTTGATTCTGTCTCATTTTGGTATTTGTGGGTTTTTTTTTTTCTTTTTAAAAAACGGGGTTGAACTGCCGAGAGACTCACGGCAGCAAGAAGCCGACTGAAGCCGTGAAATGGGGGCAGTGTGGCTTTAAGATGCACACGGTGTGTGTTCATTGAAAAAAAAAGAAGAAAGAAAGGAAAGGAAAGGAAAGGAAAGAAAGAAACCCAGATGGAGGGAAAGGGGGAGGAGCGGGGAGAAGGCGGAGCCCACGCGACCACGTGACTCAGGGCCCGGCCGGCGCGCGCTCGGCGGCCGGGACGCCTATTACGCGCGCGTCTGAGGGTGCGCCCGCTCTCGCGCGCGCCCGGGCTCCGGGACTCCCCACGCCCGCGCAGCCCCGGTCAAGCAGGTAGGGAAGTCGGTGCGCTCGGCTCGCGCCAGGCGGGCTCCGCGTCTCCAGCGCTGGGTCCCGGGAGCCCAGGCGAGGCGCGCGCCCCGCCGGCGCGGACGGACGTGCCGGACGCGCCGTAGTACATTCCTGAAGGCGGTCCGGCCCCCTTACGTTGCCCAATGCCTGCGCGGCCTCCCCGCGGCCGGCCAATCGCAGAGCGCACGGATCCCTTCCCATTCAGCGGCCCCGGCCCGAAAGGGACTGCAGCGGGGCGCGCCGGCCACCCGGGCGGGGCGCGCCGGCCACCCGGGCAGCCCACGCGGCTCCCGCGGGGGGCCTGTCCGCCAGCCCTCCCCGCCGTCTTACTTCCTCTTCGGCGGTTTCTCCCTCTCTCTTTTCTCTCTCCCCTTTTCTCTCCCCTTTTTTCATCCCTTTCTTCTCCCTACGCAGCCTCACCACCTTCCCTCTAGCTTTTTCTCCTTCCTGGTTTCACTTGAGAGGCCCTGCCCCCTCAATCCCAAATCTGCAAAACGTGTGCGGTACCCCGGGCAGGGTGGAGTGTCCTGTAGAATAAAGAGACAAAGAGAGTAAAAATGTCTGGGGGGTGTCCACGAGATCAGGAGGAGGACCAGAGTACCCGGCCAGCGCGGAAATTCAAAACTCCAGACTCCAAAGGAGCACGTGATTTTGTGCGCCGCTCTGGGAAGGGCTGCGAAAATCCAGAAGGCAAGACAAGCACCGTACAATTAAAATGATACATTAATAAATAATGTCTCAGGACCATTGGGCTCGATATGTAGCAAGCTTAATCTTTGAGCAATGTCTTGATCTTTATTTTGTCTGATAAATAGCTTAAAGAGGGAAACGTGATACATTATTCTGGATTTTCTTACTGAATGGTTCTGCAGACTTTTCAAGTCTAATCATTTTGTGCTTGCCGCCGGAAATTAGTTTTTAAAGACTTGGGGATGGTACCCCCTAGTTTTACACGCCAGTCTTTTTATGTTTGAGGCGTGCTGTGTGGCAAAGGCAACCATGTAGCTCTAGACAGGGTGCTGTGTTTTGTCTCTTCAATTTCTTTACAACGTTTTAGACCAAAATATTAGTTTTTCCTCCCAACCTTTTATTTATAGCAACTTCAGTACAGCTACTTAGATTAAGGAATTCTAAAATGAAATTATAGGCTATGTACACATAATGGTCCCCTATTAGTCTCCACATGCAGCTGCATATCCTCTCGTTCTGGCTGCTGCTAACATGTGCACCATTTCAATGGCAAAGCCTCTTCCACTCGGGCTCATTTCCCTGGGTTTGACTTAATTCCTAAACGTTTTGAACATTGATCTCTGGGGTTTTCAGCTCCCTGAGCCCCCTCACCCGCTGTTTGATAGGTTAACTTTTCAGCATCTCAGACAATGGTCCCGGCCTGTAAATTCTACCCATCGGTTCCAGGACGCAGTCCCCAGCCTGGGCTCTAACAAGCGCTATCTTAATCTCCCCACCCCCACCCCCACCCGCCGCTTCCCCTGTGGTCTGCTTTTTTCATACACAGAGATGAATTACTTTGAGGATCTAATTGGCCTTGTTTCTGTAACGTTTTAAGAAAGGGAAGAGGAGCCAGTGTAAAAGCCTGCTCGACTTGGGTGGTCAGGGCTGAGGCTGCCCCCAATTTGCCTCATTGCTGATGCCTGTGAGTTCCACATTCCCAGCGATAACGTTGTTCCTAATCAATCTGCCCTTATTTACATTTGTAAGCATTGTCGGCTTTAATATGCATGCCCTGTGCAGGGGACTGCTGTGCCACACCGGGTGTGTTAACTTCAGCTAATCACAAGGATTCTCCAGACCTGAGATGAGGCTGATAGGAGGAGCCAGGCCTGCAAAGGTGTCTGCTGGGAAAACTCCCTTGAGTGGCCTTTCTGCAGCATGGCTCCCCTTGTGAGAGTTACAAACAAGTGAGAGCTTGGTGCCTTTCCAACCAGCAGGAGTTGCTGGCCCTCTTTGTTGAGTGTCCCATTTCCCCTTTCCAAGTAAAGTCCATCTCAACACATCAGTTGTTGGCATTTGGGTCTCCCCATCATGATCCAAGACTTCATTGTCGTCTGTAGTTTTCAAAACAGATTCCTTAAACTCTTAAACTATGACCCCCTCATATCTTCTCTCTTCTCTGCTCCAATATTCAAACAGCCATGGCCATGCCACACACATCTCAAAAGTGACATCTGATGACACTGAAATAAAACATCCACCCTTTGTGTTTGGACATTCCAATGATAAGCAACTGTGGGAGCTGCACTTGGTGGAATAATGAGAAAGCACGATGAGACTTGACTTTTCACTGGTTTCTCAAATCCAACTATATGGGTCTTTAAAACCTAATGTAATTTAGCTATTTTTGGCAGAGTTTAAATGAATGAAGGAGTAAACATATTCTAGTAATCTGACCCTTGGGCCATATCATCATTTTGTTTACTGAGTTTAATACTTTTCTTCACAAATGCAGAGATTTGCAAACATTACATTAAGTCCCACAGGTATTCCTGTTGAAAGGATGCTATGGGGAGAGGAATTGGGGATTTGATGTAATATTCTGTTTCCGGAAGGAGAGCCCAGGGTACAGAATGTGACTGATGGGCCAGAGCCTGAGTAGTTTAAAGCAGGTACCTTGGATAAGAGTTGACTTGACTTGATTCAAGCCATTTCTTGGCTCCCTAAGAATTCCTTATTATTTTCTCATTGGCAGCTTTTGTATTTGCTTAAAGGTGATGGTAAAAAATGAGTCTAAAAGGGGGAGAAAAAAAAAAAAACCAATTCAGCAGCCACAGAATGTAAACCCCTTAAGCATGACTCCCCTCCCCTTCTCCCTTCCACCTTCTGTTTCCTCCCCTATCCCCCCTCCCCAGGACTGGAGGAAAGGGAACAGCTCTAGCCAACTTGTCAAAATAATGCTGCTAATTACCCCTGATCTCCTTTAATGGGAAGCTGCTCCCAATTCTACAAAAGAGTAAATGAGGGGTCTACAGCACAAACCCGGGAGCACTGGCATTTTCTGAGCTTATAGTGAGCTTGCTAGGAGGTGAGGGTGGCAGAGGAAAGATGTCCTGAGAAGGTCCCCCAAATCGCCACATTTATCACTTCAGGTTCACATACTAGTTTGAACAAGGGAATAAGACTTTAGGCAGTGCCAAAGCTATTGGTATTCCCTTGCTGGGAATGTCACCAACTGCAGAGAAAATGTTCAGAGTCTACAATGAACTTGAAAGAAAACAACATTGACCCTTATCTTGATTTCCTCCCTTGTCTATATATCTTCTTAGCCACATTACTTTACTCTAATTGATAGAGATGTCTTCTGGAAAGACCCAGCCTTTGAACATTTTCTCCTCCATCTCTCTCGTCGTCTGTCTCCCCATCTAATATATCCATATCAAGCTTTGCTTTTGGCAGAAGGCACACCATTCATTTCAGTGATCTCTGCCATCATGTCTTGCATGAAAAAGAAGCTGAGCAACATGATCTCTTTGACCCACTGCTGGAGCAACAAATTTATTAGAGATATAGGCATGAGAAATGAAAGGGAAGTAAAACAATTCCAGCTTATTGTGTGTCTTTCTTTCATACTGCTAATCCGGTTTACACATCACGCCTACACGTCTCAATAGGGCTTTATACACTGTGGCAGAGGCGGGAGAAAATAAAAGGTGTGTGTGTGTGTGTGAGACAGAGAGAGAGAGAGAGGACGAGAGGAGGAGGATAAAACAGGGAAGACAGATATTTTAATCCATATTGATTTGCCTCATCAGTTTTTCTAGCTGTGGAAAGTTGAAGATAATTTGTAAAAAAAAAAAAAAAAAGAAAGAAAAAGCCTTTTTTTCCCACAAAATAATTCCAAATGGTGCTAACTCCTATTCAAATAGTTTGTTACTTTATGACTAGATTATAACCAGAAATTAGATACACTTCGCAGTGGGTTTGAAATGAAGCTAATATCCCAAATTGAGAATGGGCCCATTGGTGTCCACCTTGAATCAACATTTTCATATAAAATGATCTTGGACTCAAAGGCATTTTACAGCCTTGTGGAAGGAAGCTGGATGACAACTGGAACACACACAAACTCACAATTGAAAGCCCTTGTTTTACAACATGGGGACACAATGCACCTGAGGCAACAATTTATCCTGAGGTACCACCCAGAAATAATAAGTTACAGTAACAAAGGATGACACCAAAAAGCATTGTCTTTCTTTGTGGAGGCAGTTAATTGCATGTTGAACGACTGGAGCCACACACACACACACACACACACAATGCTGAAAAAGGACTATTGTAGAAGTTCAAGACCTCAGTTATCTAATTATCAAATATTTATAGCCACCCATAGTGGGTCTTTATTATTTAGATCTAGTTCTTTTTTCTATTTCCTCTCCCTAGGGAGGAAGGAAGGATAAAAAGAGAAGAATATGGTCTTCTCTCCCAGGTCTAGAAAGATAGAGGTCTCTGGGTGTCTTCCATAGACCACAATCCATATGGTTCTTCTTAGATGATGGAAGTTGAGATCTGAAAACTTTGGACTTATGGCCCATCCACAAAATAGGAGTCATCTGTAATATGAACTTAAAAACGTGGAAACACAGTACATGTCACCCCTGAGGTCCTGAGGTCTTGTGGCCCCAGTGTTGGCACCGGGTCTAAAGGGGGTTGGATCGGTCTGGCCCACCTGAGGACTCCGCTCAGGCCACACTCAGCCCTCTCAGCACTGGGCTAGCCGCCCACCTCTTTAATGGTTAGCAGGCACCAAGATGCCCAATGCCGTGGGTGCAAGAGTCAACACATACCTCTCTTCCACCCGTGGCCCCTTCCTGAACTCAGAAAAGCCCCTCTGGCCCTTCTTCCCACCAACCGCGGCGGCGAGACGGATGCTTGCGCTCCAGGTTTGGGTAAGGTACTTCTCTCCTGGCCCTGGGGGTCCCACTCAGTCAGGCGTCCAGGTGTGGGTTCTAGCGCGTGCGCCCAGCCCGGACCTCCCCGAGCTCCCCGGAGACGAGAGAGCTCGCCCCGGTGCGCGCGCGCTCTCGGCCGGCGCCCTCCCCCCGGCGCTGTCACTCTCCGCACCAGACCTCCGGCCCCAGCCCTGCCTCCGCTGGCAGTCAGTAGCCACCACCAGGCTGATGAGCGGAAGCCAAGGTGGCGACCCTTTCAAGCGTGAAAATGGGATCCCAGGCGACCCCCTCCGTGAGAATTCCCCTCGGAGCCGTTCCCCGGCCGGGCCCGCCGCAGCCAGCCCCCTCCCCGACCCCGCGGGGCCGGCCTCGGGGGGCGGGGGCGCCGAGCGTGCGAGCGAGCGAGCGAGCGAGTCTGGAGACGAGGGCCGGCGCCCCCCGCGCCCCGCCGTCGCAGCCCACCCAGCCCCGCGGCCCCTGCGCGCCGCCGGCCCCGCCCGGCCGGCCGGCCCTGCGGCCGCGGAGCGGGGCGCCGCGGCTCCGCACCCGCGCGTCCCCGGGGCGCACGCCGCGCGAGGGCGAGGTGGCGGCGGCGGCCGCGCCGGCTGCACTCACCATAGCCGGCCGTCAAGCCCTGCCCGGAGCGCGGGTGCCGATAGCGCGGACGCTGCGCTTGGGTTTCACATCAATTCCTTTTTCCCCCGTGCCCCCCTTTCCTGGTCCTCTGCTCCTCCGTCTTCTCTCCGTCTTCCCTCGTCTCCCCCTAGCCTGGTCGCCGCGGGTCTCTTTGTCTTCCCTGTCGTCGTCTTTTTCTTCGTCTTCGTCTTCTCCTCCTCCTCCTCCGTCTTTACAAAAGGAACGGAAAGTGTAAAAACCCCGGCGCGCTGGGCCGCCGGAGGCTTTCGGCGGAGTGCAGCGCGGACTCACAATTACAAGCCTGTTTCTATTAAGCAGTTCCATGGCCCTCGGCGTGGGTGGTCTGCCGCGCCATAGGCAGGACCTGTCAGGGTCACGTGACAGATCCGAAAACTTTACCCCTTTACAATAAACTCAAGGAAAGCAAAGTAAACTCGAGGAACGTGCTATCAGCACAGCCCTCCTGGGTAAACAGGCGCTCCCCTCCCCGCCTTCCTGGGAGGCGCCCCGCCGAGCGAGCTCCGGCGAGCCCCCGCCGCCCCTCCCCGCCCCCCGCGGCCCTGTCTGCGGGGGGCCGCTGGGCGGGGGGGGGGCTCCCCGCACCACCTCGCCTTCCCCAGCTAGCGCTCTCCCACCCTGCACACGTTATTTGCTGACCTTCAGCCACTTGCCCGAGCCCCCCGGGGGCGGGGTGGTGCTGGGGGAGCAGGGAAGCTTATTTTCAGGGGCCCCAGCACTCCGAGAAACGCGGGGTGCCCAGGGCGCTGCACAACGCCACCTTTCCTGCCCTCGGTCCTCAGAGCCCTTTCCTGCTCGCATTCCCACGGAAGCCCTGAGAAGCTGGGAGCATTCTGGTTGACAGGCCCACAGGCTGACAGGGAGGCAGAGAGCCAGGGAAGCCGGGCAGATAACAAGAACCTCCCCGGGGAAACGTTCAATGCACGAAGACTTATGTGGATTCGTGCAGCTTCTGTCGGAGGTCCCTGGGAAGCCGCCACTTCTGAAGGGACCAAGGTGGAGTCCCTTGGAAACCAAGATTGGTAGCTGGCTGAGGAATCACTAATTGATATTTGCTTTTTTTCCTTCCAATTACTGTGGTTTTTGGGGTATGCCACCCAAATGCTCCCACCCACGCTGCCTTCCCAAACGAGGCCAGCTTGGGTGACTGGGTTAGACGGAAGTGCTGTGGGTCCGTGCAGAATGGCTCTCAGCCTCTTACCCTAAATGGAAAGTCCTGTTCAGGAGAGACCCTGCTGCAATGTTTTAACATTTTATCTGTTCAAACCTGCAGGGTAGACTTTTACATGCTGCTGAAAGGTGCTATTTCACACGGACCCCGTTTTGAGTAAAGACGAATTATAGCTGCAGGGGGAAGAAGGAAGATAATTTATTGAAACTATCAAGAGTTAACTAGCTGGTCCTCAAGTAAAACCAGCAATTTCCCACCTCATTCTCGGCTGGGCTGACCCTGTGATTCAGCGTGTGTGTGTGTGTGTGTGTGTGTGTGTGTGTGTGTGTGTGTGGTGTGTGTTGTGCACTTGGTTAGTAAAACAAAACCTAGGAGTTACAATTCATCTTCCAGTCCCAAAGATGATATTCTGTTTTTTAGTCGGGTCATTTGAGTTTACAGAGTGTTTGTGTTTGAGACACATTAAGTAATTATTGGAATGCTGGGCAGCCCTATGTATTAGGCTGGTCCAGAAAGTCATTTCACACCAGTTGATTTTAGTATAAAACGATCTCAGACGGATATTAGCTGAGCGTGGATCCTAAGAGTCATAATTGGAAAATCAAACTCACCAATATTTCCCACCAAAAAACTACATTTTGGTGTCGTTACAAAGGACTCTGTTCATACCCTGTGATAAACTTTGGTGGGGTGAGGAAGAGGAAGGTATAAATACACCTAGAGTGGTCTAGAAGATGAAAGAGAAAGGGGGATAAGAAAAAAAAGAGGAAACAGCTTAGCAAAGGACATTTAAAATGGCCCATAATAGAAAGTTGCTAGGTCAGCTAGTTTTGCAGGGAAATTCCAGCAGAACTTGTGGAGTTCAGTTTTTCCACTTAAAATGAAGACCCTCATGCAAGCACTCTTGGCGACATGCTCTTTAACTGTGGGCTGCTAAGCAGGATGGACCTAGGTTTGGTTGGGCCTGAGCCATATGCAGTTTGGGGGAGGAGGGCGTGTTTAGGGAAGTCAAAATTACAGAAAACAAAACAAAACAAAACAAAAAAACCCATCAAGTACAAGGCCTTGGAAGGGGGTCTGCATGGTGAGGCGTCCCGAAGCTGTATGAGCTTCCTGTCAAATTGCCCCCGTTTATAGTACAGAACAGGGAACTTTCACAGCTGCCCAGATTTTGTGGTCTTGTCTCCATTAGGTCAGACTGAATGTGCTACTATTACATACTACATATTTCAGTCAAATGCTTTACAATTGGGTGCAAAGATGAATTGAGTTTGAGTGTGAGTTGTGGAGTTGGGCAGTGGGGGGTTAGCTAACCAGGGAGAGAAAACCTTTGGTGTTGGAATCTAAAAGATTAGGAAGGAGAGGAACTCACTGGAAATGCTCTCTCCCAATAGTATCGGTCTTTCTTTTCCTTCCTCTGAAATCAGGCTTTGAAAATTATCTCAGTACTGCGCCTCTCTTCCCTCTGTTCCTAGATGTTAGAAACATTAAACCATCAATTTCAAGAGATGCATTCTCCAGGGCCCCGTGCCCTGTATGTTGTTACCTTCTGGCATTTCTCTGAGACTCTCCGCCAGGGTGGGCAGACTCTTTCTCATCAAGCAGATGCCTCCACTATTCTAAATGTGCTTGTGTCTCATCCCTTCCTGCAAAACCAGCTCCAGTGCTGTCCAGTCTGATAACCCACTTGGCCTGGGAGTGTCAATGACTGACAAGGTTTCCAGGAGGCAACAGAGCTCAGTTCTGATAAGCCAATTGGCATCCAATTGTTAATGGCTGAAGAGGCTACTAGACAATACTTTTGCAAGTCAACTTGGACTTTTAGAGCCGTAGCCAGTGGAATAATTCCCAAGCTGGAGATTCCAGGGCATTAAGGCAGGACCAGATGGAGGCATATGGGGCATCAGAAGAGGGGACAATGAAGGGACCTTTTAAAACAGGTCTGAAAACAGACTACATGGGGATGATCAGATCTGGAGGAGGTGCAAGACTGTCCCTGGCTCTGTTTGTCATCTCAGGTTGAATGCTCCCCTCACAGTCAGTCACCTTAGCTTCAGCCATCCTTAAATACTGGATCCAATGGACCACGCTTTCTTGGGAAGCCATTTTGCTCAATGTAAGGATTCCCCATTTAAAAATGACTACCCTCCACCCCTTCCTATCAGGAAGATACTCCAAGCCAAACCAGCTTGTAGAATCGGGGCTTTGAGGACTGGAGGGTAAGAAGTGTTTAAAGGTGGTTGGCTAGAGCTAGGAGACTGAAAGAACAATGGAGTTACCATGGTAATTGCAATTACCATTGTTTATTGCCGAAACAATAAAAGGAGCATTGTTTAAACAATAAGACATAAAACAGGATTGAGGAGCAGAAAAAGCTGCACGAACAAAAGGGGTGGAGTGAGTCCTGGAAGGTTGTAAACCAAAGGCTTCAAGGGACCCCATTACCGAGTAGGGAGGTACACAGAGGTGTAATATTCAAAGATAGGGCGATATTCTCAGGATAAGAAGAAGCAAGGAGAGAAATACCTCAAAAAATGAAACTGACCCAAGTTGCTTACTCTTGCAACTGATGTCCACGTAGGCCCCCCTCTGATGAGACTCCCCTATGGAGACCTGCAGGAGCAGCCTTGCTAATGAAGAATGTGGTAAGAAATGAAATGCCAAAGGAGATTTTTAAACTGTGGGAGGCAGGTGTGCCCAGGCTGGCTGGTGGTGATGGTGAATGGCGATGGTGACAGGTCAGGGCCAGGAGAGACAGCTTATTGTAATCAAGAAGGTCAGAAAAATTATCAAAAGATTCTAATTATGTCTAAGCGGGCTGAAAAGATATTAAATGTAGTAAATATAAAACATAGCTTCTGTCTGGAAGAAGAACAAAGCTGCGGCATAACCCTTCCAGACTTCAGACCATACTACAAAGCTATAGTAATCAAAACAGCATGGTATCGGCACAAAAACAGGCATACAGCTCAATGGGACAGAATAGAGAGTCCTAAAATAAACCACACACCTACAGTCAATTAACCTATGACAAAGGAGACAAGAATATACAATGGAGAAAAGACAGTCTCTTCAACAAGTGGTGTTGGGAAAGCTGGACAGCTATATGTAAATCCATGAAATTTGATTGCTCCCTCTTATCATGTACAAAACTAAACACAAAATGGTTTAAAGACCTAAATATAAGACATGACAAAACTCCTAGAGGAGAACATAAGCAGACATTCACTGACATAAATTGTAGCAATATTCTCTTAGATCAGTCTCCCAAGACAAAAAAAAAAAAAAAAAAAAAGAAAGCAAAAATAAACAAAAGGGACCTAATTAATTTAAAAATATTTGCACAGCAAAGGAAACCATCAACAAAATGAAAAGACAACTTATGGAATGGGAGAAAATATTTGCAAACAATGCCACTGACAAGGGCTTAATTTCCAAAATATGCAAACAGCTCATACAACTCAATATCAAAAAAACGAGCAGCCCAGTCAAAAATTGGGCAGAAGACCTAAACAGACATTTTCCCAAAGAAGATGTACAGATAGCCAACAGGCACATGAAAAGATGCTCAGTATCTTTCACTAATTATTAGAGAAATACAAATCAAGACGACAATGAAGTATTGCCTCACACCAGTCAGAATGGCCAGTATCAAAAAGTCTACAAATAATAAATGCTGGAGAGGATGTTGAGAAAAGGGAACCCTCCTACACTGCTGGTAGGAATGTAAATTGTGCAGCCACTATGGAAAACAGTATGGAGGCTCCCCCAAAAACTAAATATAAGCTTACCATATGATGCAGCATTCCCATTCCTGGGCATATATCTGGGAAAAAAAGGAAACTCTAGTTAAAAAAAAAAAATACATGCACCCCAGTGCTTATAGCAGCACTATTTACAATAGCCAAGACATGGAAACAACTCAAGTGCCCATCAACAGACAATTGGCTTAAGAAGATGTGGCATATATACAATGGACTATAAAAATGAATGAAATATTTCCATTTGCAGCAACATGGATGCACCTAGAAAATATTATGCTTAGTCGAGTTAGTCAGACAGAGAAAGACAAATGCTATATGCTATAACTTATATGTAGAATATAAAAAATAATACAAATGAATTTATATGCAAAACAGAAACAGACTCACAGACATAGAAAACAAAATTGTGGTTGCCAAAGGAAAGAAAGAGACAGGGAGGGGCAAATTAGGGGTATGGGATTAACAGATACAAACTACCATACATAAAATAGATAAGCAATAGGATTTACTGTAGAGCACAGGGAATTATATTCAACATCTTGCAATAACCTATAATGTAATGTAATCTGAACAAAAAAATAACTGAATCACTACACCATAAACTTGAACCTAACAATATTATATCAATTCTACGTCAATTTAAAAAAATGCAGTGCTTACAATTCCAATTTTGTGTCTGGCGGCAATGGCACTGTCGCCACAGGGATACAAAACAAAGCTATGTCCTGGGAAAATATATATATTCATATATATTTATATAATTCATACTTTTATTTAAATATGAAGATACGAAAATTGGCCATTTTTAAAATGATGGCCTCTGTCTGACAAAAAGCGCTCTTTTACACTAGTAACATTGTTACTGCTCAGAATTCATCAGGCGTCTTCAGATTGGTGGGAAAAGGCACAGAACTGAACTTCACTTACTTGAGCTTCATGATTCAAAATTTGGAGGAGGAGGGAGCCAAATTTCGTTTCCACTCTGTGAGTGAAAGAGATCCTGTAAAGCGAAGGCGGGTGAGATTGGAGGGGAAGGTTTGAGGTGTGAAGGGGAAGCTGAAGCCTCCTTCAGTCCTGTCATTATGTTGTGTCCTGAGGCCGCTCGGCTGCAGAAGGGGCCCTCCGAGGGCTCCGAAGACCCCATGCATACGCGGACAGCCACACTCCTCGTGCTTATGAAATGGACCCTCTGATAAGCAAGTGCCTGGAAAGGATGCGTGCCTCTGCTTCCTGGCAGCCCCATGGGGAGGGCACCAGGTGGTGGCACCTTCTCCAGCAACTCCAACCAGTTGTGGCTGAAGGCCCATTCTGTGGGGAATCGGGAGCCTGGGTCCGCCTGCCCCGCTGTCCCACCCCACACCCGTGTGAGTTTGCCAGGGCAACCATCACAAAGTTCTTACCAACACGGTGGCTTAAACAGCAGGAATTAATTTCCTCACAGCCCTGGAGGCTAGAAGTCCAAGATCAAGGTGTTGTCAGGGTTGGTTTCTTCTGGACTCTCTCTCCTTGGCTTTGGGGTGGCCACCTTCTCCTTGGTCTTCACGTGGTCTTCCCTCTGTGTGTGTCTGTGTCCAAATTTCCTGTTCTTATAAGGACCCCAGGCATCTTGGATGGAGGCCCATCGTATAACCTCATTTTAACTTACCCCTTTAAAGACCTTATCTCCAACCACAGTCATGTTCTGAGATCCTAAAGCTTCAACATACGAATTTTGGGGGGAATACAGTTTAGCCCATAACAACACCAAAATGTTGAAAGGAACGGGCTTGCGTCTGCAGGGAGAGTTCCTTTTTCTGCCTGTGATATTCAGAGAGAGGAGTCCAGATCACTGGATCCGGGTCCTTATTGTTTTCTAGCACTGAGAGGACTTGGCCTGCCACCTCCCAGGAACCTGTCCACAGCTCTGCAAAACTGACGCTGGGTGACACATTTCCTAGGAATGACAGTAGGCTGAGAAAATGGCTTTAAGCACCCAGCAGAACGGCCCCCTCCCCCACAAAGAATGAACCCTGCTGGGCTAATTATAAATGTCTTCTTTTATTTATTGCTGTGAGTTCCTTCAGGCAGTGGTTTCCAGGGCTGGCAGCTCATCAAAATCACCTGGGGAGTTTAAAAACAAAAACAAAGAAACAAACATAGATTCTCTGCTTTCCATTCTAAATCAGCATCCCCACTTTGGGCCATGACATGTTTCAAAAGAATCCCCCTAGAGCAAGTATAATAAAATGCTAAAGGTAGGATGTAGGCTGGGGTAGTCACTGTAAAATGCACCCAGCTTTACTGTCTGTTGAAAGATTTTTCACAATAAACTGTCAGTGATAAAAATTAAAGGATACAGGGTGATTTTGTTGTGCAGGTGGATTTGAAGACCTAAAGGACGCATGGTTAATTCACAAATATGTTCTTAATATTCTTCTCTCTAATTGGTACTTGACACACTGCACTGTTCATTCACATATTTACTATTGATTCACCAAATAAAAGATTTGTGAGTTTCTACAACATAGTCTTCCATTAGGTGCTGGGAACTGGGGAATGAAAAAGGTCTTCCTCAAAAACACCATGAAATACCATTCCGAACCCATCAGATTGGCAAAGTTTAAAAGTCTGACCACAGCAAGTATGAACAAGACGGTGAAACAGTGGGAACTCTGGGGGCACTGCTGGTTGGAGTGTAGATTGGGTTCATTGATCTCGGAAAGTAATTTGGCATTATCTGGAAAGGTTGAATCCAATTTCTAGATACATCTCGAAGAGAAACACGAGGCCCAGGAGGTGCATTCAAGAATGTGCTCATCAACTTTGTGATGGTATAACACTGAACGTGACCAAAACGTCAATCGAAGTAGAAAGATAAACCGCGGAGAATTCACACAACAGAATTCTACCAAGAAGTGCAAGTCAGCGAGCCCTATCTACCTTATAGCAACATGGATAAATCTTACACACGTTATCCTGGGACACAGTTACCTCTAGGGGTGTAGGAGGTGAGGGGATTGGGGAACTTCAGAAGAATCCATTTTATTATTGCTCTTTGAAATGTACAAACAGGTGATAAATACACTTTTGAACATATGATCTATTTCATAGGAGAAACATTTCTTTGAGAGGCACCATCCTAGCCCTAGACAAACTTGTGGCCTGGTGGGGTGTGAAGAAGAGAAAATAGTTGTAGAAGAATGTGGCAGGTGCAGGAGCCACGGAGTACCGGGAGAGGGTACCTGAGCCCAGTCTCCAGAGAGGGAGCGAGATGCTGAGAAAGGAAGCGGGGCTGGGGACCGGGACAAAGGGAGAGAGAACGGGCACTCCTTGGGAAGGGGGTGGGGGCCAGAGGCACCCAAGAGCAGATCCTGTTCTTGGAACCTGAGCCCCTAATTCTGGACCTGATCTGGTCCAACTTCTGAGTTACTGCCTTCCTGCTTTCTCTGTATCAACACAACACCCTACGTACAGGCTAGAAACCCATGCAATTCTTTCCTGGGGAAAGGGGACATACAAGCTTAAAGTCAGAAAATGTTGTCAGAAAATGCACTACTACTTAATGGGCCCAAACCTGGGTTTAAAAAAATCTGTATTATATGAGTCAGCCCTCTCATGGGGTCATCATATAATGACATTTCTTTGTGTATGAGGCAATAATATTTATTTACTATAAACACTATTAAGAGTTATAAATGTAAGAGTAAAAATCCACAAAGTAGTGAATTTGCATGTTGATAGGATGCTTTATCATGAAGTCACTTAGCTTTGGGTAAAGTGGCAGGTGACTGCCTAAGGAATATTCCATGACAAACAAGCACTGGACTGGAGGAAGGAGAAGACAGCTTATAAACTGCAGCTCATTATTTATTAATACAGATGAACACGTCTGCTTGACCTTCTTGATTTGAAACAGGCTACCAGCCTACTCTCCATTGTGTGGCCCCCTCATTGTCTTGCCTCCACTTCTGCAGACATACGATTAGTTCTATTTGACTCCACTAATCACTTCTTCAAACCCTCTCTTCTTGTGTTTCTAGCGCTTTCCAAATTGTTACATCATGGTACACACAGAAAAGATACTGTTGGTGCAACACAATGGGATAAACTGGAGTAGATCTGAAGGCACCTATCTGTGGAGGGAATTCATGGAAATGTTACATCTTTTTATATTATAAAAATTATGAGATAAATAAATAAATGGAATATTACAATGGAATATTATTCAGCCTTAAACAAAGAAGGAAAGGGTGAACCTGGATGGCATTATGCTAAGTGAGATAAGCCAGATAGAGAAAGACAAATACGTCATAGTATCACTTACGTAGAGAATTTTTTTAAAAAAGTCAAGCTCATAGACTGAGAAACTGAAAAAGTGGTTGCCAGAGGTTTGGAGTTGGGGAAACAGGGAGAGGCTGGCAAGAGGGTATAAACTTTCAATAATAAGATGAATAGGGTCTGGAGACTCTAATGTATAGTGTGATAACCATAGTTGATAACAGTGTGTTGTATAATTGACGTTTGTTAAGAGAGTAGAACTTAGTCTCACACACACACAAAAAAAACGGGAAATATGTGAGCAGATGGATGTGGTAATAAATACGTGGGGGAGTGTCTTCACAATGTGTATGTATTTCAAAACATCATTTTGTACACTTTAAATATCTTATGATTTTCTTCATCAATTATACCTTAATAAAACTGAAAAAAAATCCCCAAATTTACACCTGTTGAAATTATATTCAAAGGAGCTAACAAATCCTTGGTTAGACGAACTTTTCTTGCTTCAACAAATTTCCTATTGAAATGTCTTATGATAATACAAACGGGTTTCTTGTTTTCCGTGTGTTTGTTTCCCAGGGCTGTTAGGGCAAAGTATCGCACAGGAGGTGGCTTAACATTACAGCAATGTATTCTCTCCCAGTTCTGGAGGCTAGAAATCCAAAGTCAAGGTGATGGCAGGGTTGGTTCCCTCGGAGAGCTCTGAGGGAGAATCTGTTTCAAGTCTGTCTCCTGGCTTCTGGTGACGGCTGGCCGCCTTGGCATCCATCGGGTCGTGGACGCATCCCTCCCGTCTCTGTCTCCGTTCTCATGGGGCATTCTCCTGGCATGTCTGCTTCTGTGTCTCTTGTCCTCTTACAAGGACACCAGTCTTACTGGATTAGGGGCCTACGCTACGCCAGTACGACCTCATCTCAACTAATTACACCTGCAACAACCCTATTTCCAAATAAGGATACATTCTGAGGTACGGGGGGTTAGGACTTCAACATACCTTTTTTGGGGGAGGGTGCAATTCAACCTATAACATCATGGAACTTTTTCAAAGCCAGCATTCTCAAATAATAGTGAAGGTCTAATTTTCAGAGAATGCACACGTGGTTAGAGCAGGCACCCTAAGCCAACTTGGACATCATTAAAATAGCGCACCGGCTGCAAAAAGGAGAGAGACGTTCAATGTACGTGAGGACCGAGATTTGGGATTCCTGAAGTCCGTTTTCTACCTCCCATTCTCAACACCATCCAGCTCCACTTTGAGCATCTGAAATATGACCTCTCCCCTCCGACTCATGGAGCTTCCCTCACGGTGTGCACTGCAGCTGGCCACCGACTTGGGGCATCCGGAGTCTCCACTGCATCGTCACCACGGAGCAGCAAGTGATGGAGGCCGATGGGGCCCTCAGTGGTCTGCCCCCATTCCATTCCTCTCCGCTCCCAACTAAGGCTGCTTGGTGGCTAGAGAGATTGTCCTGGGGCTCCAGCCTCCAGAAGGGCTGCCCTGAAGAAGGATGGATTCTTGCCTTGAGGCACTCCTGTCGGCGTGTTCACGTCTGAACCGCAGCGCCTGGTGGTGAAGCTCTGTTCTCCTGCCTTGGCCTCTGTTCTGCTTCTACTTCTCCGATTGTTCCTCCCCAGCTTCCTTTGCTAGTTCCTGTTTTCCCATCTACTCCTGAAAATTTGATGATCTCAGTTCCTCTTGCTGGGTTACTCTTTGACCCCTGTAGGTTGGACAGTGAGTCCCTTGGTTCCCAAATCTTTTCCCTGAGCTTCAGAATCTACGTGCAGCTGCCTCCTGGACGTAGATGCTTCACAGGTGCCTAAAACTGCACATATCCCTGCCACCTCCTCCGGGTGACTTCTTTGACCTCAAAAGATGAGACCTGCAGCGGGTGTTGTCAGTCAGTGTGTCCTTACCTCTCAGAGTCCTCCTAGAGTAGGGCGTGCTTGTCAGGTTTCCAGCTCCTAAAATCTGCGTCTGTGTGTGGGGTTATGATATAATAAGAGATCTATATTTGGTCTTTGTCCCTGGTTCCTTGCACACGAGCTTCTAAGACCCTTGGAATTTCCTGAGTGATGGGGTGAGAGGAATGTTTTATAATAAGTCCCTTTCATTCATACCTAAATTTGTGCTAATGAGGTGACTCTTGGTGAGCCCCAGAGAACTTTAGGATGGGAGCTGGGTGGCAGAGGAACCAACCATATGATTATAGGGTTGGAACTTCCAGACCCAACTCCTCCCTCCCGACCCACTTCCCCTCCACCCCCACCCGCCCCTGCCCTGATCGCTCCCCTGAGTTCAATCACCAATGGTCAATGATTCAATCACTCGTTGGCCACATGACGGAATTTGCACAAAATCCCTAAATGCCAGGGTTTGGGAGCTTCTGGGTTGGTGAACACATCTGTGTGCTAGGAGAGCGGTGTACCCCAACTCCACGGGGGCAGAAGTTCCTGCCCTTGGGACCCTTCTGGGCCTCTCATTTGATTCCTTTACCATAAACTGGAAATAGCAGGTGAAGCAGTTTCTGTGAGCCGTTATAACAAAGCATCACACGCGAGGAAGGGGTTGTGGGAACATCCGGCTTGTAATCACTCACACAGAAGTGGGGTAGCCTGGGGACCCACTGCTTGTGGTTGGCTCCTGAAGTGGAGGGGGCAGCCTGAGCATTTAGCCTGTGGTGTCTGTGTTAACTCTGGGTGGTTAGTAGCAAAACTGAATTAAACTGTAGGACACCCAGTGGGTGTCCATAGGGAATTGGAGGACTGCCTGGTGTGTGGAGAACCCACACACTTAATGTCAGACGTGTTGTGAGCAGAAACAGATCACAGTGCTGTGCCTGAGGATTCCTGTCCCTCCCAGCAGCCACATCCACACTGCTCTTCAGTGCCCAGGATTCAACAACCTCTCCCACCCCCGCCCCTGGCATCTCACAGTGGAGCCCAGCTGCCACAGACGGTGGACTCTCAGAGCCTGGTGCATCAATACCCCAGCTCCCTCGGCCTGGGTTGGATGCTTCTGAAGCTTGTGTTGTACCCAGAGTTTCCCTGCAGGATCAAGCTTCATTCTCTCATCAGTGTCACTCCTCACTGCTGGTGACTACACATTTGGATTTTCTGTTTCTTTGCTTCTGCTTTCTAAGCAGGACATACATTTCCAGATATTCAGTACTTGAGAAGAAATACACGTTCATAATAAGAAGCCAAGCAGTGCAAAAGGGCATAGAAGGAAGAGTGTGTCCTACTTCTATACATGTAAAAGGTAGCATACCAAACTGCTGCTCTACGTTCTACTTAAAACCGCAGCTGAACCCACACCCCCTTATATTTAAACTCAGAGTCTCATTTCTTAGCATCCTTTTGGCACAGCCTAGTGCTTTTTCACCAAATCTGTGCTGATCTGAGCAGGTGATGCAATTCGGTAGGCACAATTCATAATCAAATGATAACACTGATGATGGTGATGGCAGTACAGTCAGTTTTTCCTCCCCACACATTCATTTAGTCTGACCGAGTCTTCACGAGTCTTACTGTTTAACCAAACTACCTAGTTCATCTCACAATTATAGCTACTCCATTGCTTTCTGGATGAGAACGCTTTCGTAGAGAAAGGGCATCCTATAAAAATGAGCACGAACCACAGTGCACTTTCGGCAGACTTCAGAAGAGCATGTTTCTAAAGGAAGCCCACTGTGACCTGGAGAAAAGGAGATGGTGGTCGTTTAAGTGGGGGCAGGGCACTGCAGAACCCTCAGTGGTCCCCGTTGCTGCGATAACCAAACCAGCACTCCCAGGACCACTTTTTGGTGGTTTCCTGTCAGGGATACCTTCAATGTTCTGTCATCTACTATACATTGGCTTTTTTTTTTTTTTTAAACAATGTCTATGTTTAAGGAACAAAATTTCCTCTAGAAGAGATTATATCAGGGGACTTCTTATCAGCTGGAATAGAGAAGATGCTAATGTTTCAAGTTCTAATTTGATTTTCAAGTTATTCCAGATGCCTTTCTGCAGCAACACTCTTTTAAATTAATTATTGCAGACACTGGCGTCTGCGCACACTTCTTTTTTTTTAACCTTCGGAGTACGCAAACCCTGGCAGATGACTTTGCATGACAGAGATCACCGGAGATGTCAGGCATAACCCTGGAAAGTTAGTGTCAGCTGAGCTCTTGGCTTCTGCTTCCCCTCCTGAGCATCTGATCTTGTATTTGGTATGACTGTCTCTTGAATATCTTTGAATAATTTTGTAGTTTTAAAATGGATTAGGGACAAATGGTATTTTTTTCCCTTAACAGTGGGCTTTCCATAGAATCAAAGAACTTAGGCAGGTTCTTTGAACAATTATAAAAGAAAAAAATGAGGACTCTGAGAAGTTGGACTGTACCCTTTAAAGAATTCAGGTTTTTTTTCAAGACAAAATGAAAGTGCTGTGACTTGAATGAATGAATACATAGGAAGTCATTGCTAGTCTTTCTCAGAAGGATGGGAATTTGCTTCAAGTTCACTTTGAGTTTACATAGCAAGTTCCATCAAATAAACCCCTTCATTACTGCACCAGTCTGTTAAAGTGCTGGTATTTCAGGCAGGTAGGTTTTTCTCAGAGGGAAATTCTCTGAAAATAATTTCATGGTCTAGATCAGTGCTCTAACTGGTCCAGTTTTGTCCTCCTGATCAGGAACTGGGAGAGAGCACGCTTTTAATGGTGTGCTTCATTGTACAATCACCAGTTAATTCAGGAAATTCCTTTCCAACTTGAGATAACAGTTACTTTGTGCCCCGGAGCACTGGGACAACCCCCTTATAATTGTGCTCAAGCTCGGGTGGTTCAGGCTCTGCTTTTAGTCCTACACCATGGAGATTCATTAGACCTTCTTTCTCACCGAGCACTTGGCCACACGGAATGTTCATTTGGAAGTTTCAGTCAAAGGCCCATAGAGCTGCGCTACCCTGCACAAAGTTGTCCTGTATTTGGTCAACTGACTGTTGAATAATTGGCACAGTGCTCGATGTGCGATGTGCGATAATTGGCAAAGGGTGCGATGCCCGACAGTTAGGAAGGATACCCTGGTCTTGCGTGAATCCCACTGTGTATGGAGTTGGTGGTGCGTGTGTGTTTATGGAGGTGCAGGGACAGTCCTTCCAAGGATAGGGTGGTGGTTCAGAACTTAGACTTTGGAGGGGATACAGCATTCACAGCCTTGGAAAAGTTAACTACCCTCTCTCTTCAGCTGTAAAATCTTAAAGATGTTGCCTACCTCCCAGAGCTGTTATGAGTTGAAAAATGAAGTTGTAAATGTAGAGGGCTCTGTACAGAGCAAGCGTTCAATAAGTGGGAATTATTTCTCTGCAGTTTATCACTGTGGCAGATGCTATGGGTGCCCCTGCTACATCCCTTGTCCCCACCACTACAGCACACGTCAGCCCAACTTCCAACTCTCATGGCGGCATTCCTTTACCAGAGGGCTTTCTCTGGCCACCAGACCTGCCTGCTGCCCTCACACAGCAGGCTGGAGGAGCTGAGGAATGAATACCTCCGGAGATAGCCTTTGAGCAAGCATTGACTGGTGTATAAATACCCCAGCTCTCCTGCCTCTTGGTTGGAATAAATCTGACTCCTGCCGTTACCCTGGCTCTGGAATTCCCTATGGGATCGAGTTCCAGTTATCCACAGGGGTGGCTTTCATAAGAATGTATCTTTTATTGGCTGCCTTCCCTTCCCTTTCTCCCTGCTACCTTTCCCTACTTGCCACTCCCACATAAACAACTTGCACTTGAATCCTTCCTCAGAGTCGTTCTTGGGGAAACACACATCAAGGTAATCACCTTGAACAAGAGGAAAGAACTTTCAGTTCGACTCAGTCATGCCTATTCGTACAGGTCCAGGTCTTAAAATTCCTATGGGGAGTAAGATTTGAGGTCTTTTAACCAACTGAATCATAGTTTTTTTTTGTTTTTTGTTTTTTTTTTCTTAATTGCCAAAATTGATCCAAAGGGCAACTGTCTAGGAGCTGCTACAATAAAAAGGCTAACCATCTTTCACACAGACTTGTTTCTTTTGCAGTAGTAATTTCTCATATTCCATTCGCCATTCTTTTCACCTTTCAACAGAGGTGTCCATTGTCTTGCAGATTCAGTTTTAGAATGTTGTGCAAAAACATGAAAACATCTCTTTGACTAAACATGGTATCTCTTTTTGAGGCAAAAAAGAACAATAATGCCTGTAAACACTGGAGATTCAAACTCTGGGCATTGTTTTGAACTGGATGCCTTGTAGTTAGTTTTGAAAAAAGAGGAAACATTTCATGAAAGCTTCGAAGTTCGCAGTTATTTATCTCGGGAGTACTGATTGCTAATGGGGGGTAAGCATGTGGGCCTGAGCAATAAAACATCAGTTAAGTCTGGCTCCTGCTCAGGGAAACACTAACTGAAATAGAGGTATGAGTTATTTAAAATGTATTTACAAAGCTTGTCCCACACTTCTGAAATTCTATACTATTTCACTAGCAATATCCTGATGAAATTTCCATGATGTTATACAGAGTGTTCAAAGTAATAGTTAAAAAATATTTTTGTTTTATTTTAATTTCAGAAAGGGTCCATGCTATGCGTTATGGTAAAGGGTAAAATGAAGTAGCTTTTGATTTACCATCTTTAGTTGACTTCTTTCTTTCTTTCTTTTTTTTTTTTTTAGTGGAAGTATGTCTAAGAAAAGGGATGCTGAAATGTTTGCATGAGTTTTGTTCTCATTTTCCAGTTCAACTTGTGTAGTTAAATCAGATGAGCCAGCAACAAATAAACATTTCTGTCAAGGAGAACATATACACATATGTTGTTTAATCTTGTGTATATAACTAAGAGGTGGGAGAAAATACATGGAGTACTTATGTTTTGGGAGACATTTTTTTTTTGTAAATAATTCTAAAGCCTTCCAAACATCCAAAATAGATATTTTAGAGAAAAATGCATACACAAACTCATTCATGCATTCATTACTTCAGCAGATATTTTCTGACTACCTACTGTGTGCCCAGGCACAGATTTAGGTGCCCTGGATATAACAGTGATCAAAAAGCAGAGATAGGACTTCGAGTTCAGCCAACAGATATTTGTTTAATTACATAAATGAGTGTATAATTATGCAGTGAAGAATGTGTATAATTACCAAGTGAGATTGTGCTCTGAAGGATAGCAGTGGAGTTCCATGAAATCACCTAACAGTGGAATCTGACCTAAGCTGAGGAAGGAATGTCTGTGCTGTGATATGAAGGGTGAGTGGGGTTACCTAGGCCAGACGGGTTGGATTGGAGAGTGGGGAGCTCTGATGTTCAGCATGTTCCAGGTGGAGGTGACAGCATGTGCAAAGACCCTGGGGTGGGAACGAAAGAGCCCATGTGAGGGTCTAAAGGGAGGTCTGAGCACAGAGAGATCAGGGGACAGTGGGCCAGATAAGGCTGGAGAGAGAGGCTGAGGGCATGTCGTGAAGGCTTTCAAGGTCATTTGAGGAGGTCTGTCTTTGCCCTGTGAGTCACAGGAAGCCAACGAAGGGCTTCACATAGGAAGGAAATGTGATCAGGTTTGTGCTTTGAAAGAACAAAAATGCTCAGGTTGGCATCAAATGCATTGAGTGTAGGGCCAGAGAGGACAAGGGGAGGGATGGATAATTGGTAGGCTGTAGCAGAAGTCCAGGGGAGGGATGGCCGTGCCTTGGAGTAGAGTGGGGTGATGGGGAGAGAAAGTGACCAGATTCTAGAGGCATGCAGAATGTGAAGTTGACAGGACTTGGGGATGGTGTGGCTATGGAAAGCAAGAGAGAGGCAAGTGTCAGAAATGACTCCTAGTTTTCTCACTTGTGTCTCTGCATGGAAAGTCACACCGTTCACCAAGAGTTGGGGGAAGAAAATAAGTTTGCTCTTCAACATAATGATTTTGAAGTGCCTTTGAGCCCTCCGAATGATGTTGAGTTGGCATTGGATATCGATTGGGACACGTTGTTTTCTTTATTATTATATAATTTGTTCTTTCCAAGAGTTAAAAAATTACACAATATATGCTGGGTTTGTGTTTGCAAGTGCATGTGTGTTTCTCATCCATTTACAATATTCCCTTTAGCTCATACAAATCCATTGAAAATACATAAAATGAACATTTCTCCCCACCACAGGAGGTTAAGAAAATGTTCTGATCTCCTGTTACTTTGGAGATAATTGCATGAAGTTAAGTACTGAAACTCTGATGTGTAACCTTAACTGAGAATTATTCTGTAACGTCTATTAAACTTGGACTCCGGAGAGCTGGTGTTTGGTACCAGCAGTGAGAGCAGTGCCGAAGCCCAACAAGTTACCTCCTTTTATGTGACCGCGTGTCCTCTGACCACTTCTCCTTCTTATCCTACACTTTTACCTGGACCATTCCTCCACTCCCATGAGTTTAACTGCTCTTCATCCAAGAGATACTTATGGTGTGTTCCTGGTGCTTCTTGAGGTGCTGGATATACAGCAGTGAATAAAACACATTAAAAAAACAACAGCAAATCCATACCTTACAATGCTGGAATACGCTCAACGTTCCCAAGTCCACATTTAGCTCAGCCCTCTCTTCAGAGATTTGGACACATCTACATTTAACTATTCCATGGGTCCCTCACACTCAAGCTATCTAAAACCACACTCCTTATCCTTTTGTCCTGTACCTGCTGTTCTGAATTCCCCGTTTGTCCAACAGACTGTGTATCCATCCATCTACCCAATGGCCCAATCCAAAGAACTGGGAATCATACTTAATTTCTCCTTCTCCTTCACTACTGAGTCCTATCAGTAGCCCAGTCCTCCTTATTGTTTCTAAAATAGTTCTCACACTTTCCCCCCGATCTAGCTCCCAAGTGCTCCTGCCCAGTGAAGTTGGCTCTCACCATCTCTTGCCTGGACCACTGTAGCGTGGTCTCCCCAATCCTATACTGTTTCCTTCAAACCCTCCTCCGTGCAGCTGCCAGAATGACTGGTCTAAAAGAAAACCTGGACTTGTTCCTCTTTAATGACTTGAAACTCCTGAACACACCATTCAAAGCCTTCTGCTCACCACAGTCTTCTGCCTGCCTCTCTTGTGCATCCCCTCCCACCCTGTCCTTTCTTTCATACACAACAACACCAAGTCATAGCTACCATTCCCTGAACCTGGAACGTCCTTCCCTGGGCTCTTCACCCATCCACTGCTGCTCATCTTCCAAGTCTAGGCTCATGGGCTGTTTCTTCCCTGAAACTCTCTGATTCCCTCCCAAGGACTAGGAGCGTGGTTTCAAAGGCATCGTGTGATCATTCCTTTACATGCTGTATTTTTTAAAAGATTTTTAATTAATTAATTAATTAATGTTTTGTTTGGCGGGGGTGGTAATTAGGTCTGTTTATCTATTAGAGGAAGTACTGGGGATTGAACCCAGGACCTTGTGCATGCTAGGCATGTGCTCTACCACTTGAGCTATGCCCTCCCTGCCTTTTCATGCTGTCTTGATATTTCCTGCTCAGAACTGCTTGTCTTCCTCACATTTTGAAAGTAAGAACTGTGTCTTAGTTGTGAGTGTAGCCTCAGTGTCTGCCCCAATTTCTGGCACACAGAAGGCCAACAATCAATATGTTGAACTGCATTCCTTAATATGTACTATTTAGAGAACTTTCCTACTGGGGTAATTTCAAGAACACGGTGTGTGATGTTTCTTTTCTTAGAAGCACCAGGATAATTTCATAGGACTCCTTTAATCTAAAGTATACTTGACATGGCAGGGAAGTATGACTTTCTGCAGAGAAAAGCTCTTTTCTGCAGAAAAAAAGAAATAGTGAGGCTCACTATGGAAATGCGTTGGTGTCTATAAGTCTTAATATACTGTAGTTTGTCTTTAAAAGAAAATTATCTTTTACAAATGTGTCAAGTGTAATAATAGCGAAAGATATACCAAGCAAGGGAGTCACTGACTCTTAAATTCTAAGAGCTTCAGCTCACAGACAGGCTAGCACGGTATTGAACTTGGCATCCTCCCTAGACAATGCTATGTACACAATTGAGTCTATCACCTAAGTTCTTTCCTGTCTTCAACTTATTTTCCTGCAACAAAGGATGGAAAATATTCACAACTCAGAACATATGTATATTTGGAATAGTTAGTTCTCTTTGCTTTTTTTTTTTTTTTTGATTCACTGAAAAAAAATGTACTTTGATCGTCAGTGTACCACATGAAGGTCCTTTGAATGCAGTACCTAATGGGGAAAATAAATATGCCAAGAGCTGCTGTAACTGAAGATGTTTTCCTTGAGAACTGTTGGCTTTTCTGTCAGTCTGTCAGTCTGCCTGTCTACGTGTATGAGACTCTCCATTTTGAATGCCAGTGTTTTGTGTAAGTGCTTTAGAGGTTTTGTTTTAATATCTAAACACTAGCTCCTCAGTGTTCTTGCCAGTTGCTATAGAATTCTTTCATCACCTAGCGAGGGCAAATTTTCTTTTTTGTTTCTTACTCAGCTTTGCTTGCCAAAGCTCTGAAACAGCTAAAGAAGTTCTCTCCACAAAACAAAAGGATGATTTTGTCTCTTGATTGATTTTGTAAAAAAAAAAAAAATTACAAATTGATTTGGTGAAAATGGAAACATGCAAGGCGTAGTGGATGCTGTAGTGTGCTGCCCAAGTTCCCTCTTCAAGACGGGGACACTCATTTGCTAGGCTGCTGGGAGCGTCAGCTGACAACAAGTCACAGCTAAGTCTCTCTTTGGGAACTGACTTCAGACCAAGAACGCTGCCTGACACAAAGCACGTTGCTTTCTTGCTCCATGGCAAGATGGGGCAGTTTACAAAAGAACTGGCCTGCTAGCCTGAATTTGGGACAACTCTCAAGGGCCATGTCAGCTCCAGGACTCCCCCCAGTCCAACTCCTCGCTCTGCCGCCCTCACCAGAGTATTACTCTTGTGAGCACTACTGCATAAATCTCTTCCCCACGTATTTCAGAGTCCTAGAAATCTTTCCCAGGAAATCCAGCCTAAGACATAAGACACTCAACAATGTATCAGTTCAAGGAAAAGACTGGCGTATTAGAATTCTTTAGAGAAACGACCAATATGTGACAAATAGGACACATATATAGCATAATATATATCATATAATATATATATCATATAATATATATCCATATATATATACTATTGCCCCCTGAACAACATGGGAGTCAGAGGTGCCAACCCCTTGTGCGATCAAAAATCCATGTATAATTTTTGACTCCCCCAAAACTTAACTACTAATAACCTGCATGGACCGGAAGCCCTACCAGTAGCATAAACAGTCAATTAATACATATTCTGTATGTTGTATGTATATATTATGCATTATATTATACATTCATGATGTACCTAATTTTATGCATTCATATATTATGTATTCATGCATTCATGATGTACCTAATTTTTTATATATTATGCATTCATGATGCATTCATGAATGCACCTCTATATATTATGTATTCTCTATATATTATTATGCATTCTCTCTATATATTATGCATTCATGATGTACCTAATTTTTTCTTTTCTTGATATTTCTAGGCTGCATTGTTCATCGTGAGTTTTTTCAAATTGATGTAAATCTCCAGGAAAAATTCCAACATTTTTATTTTAAAAAACCTGCATGTAAGTGGGCCTTCACAGTTCAAACCCGTGTTGTTGAAGGGTCAACTGTTTATCTATCGCTATATATCTCAAACATGTTACATATATGTAATAGAAATCTATGTATCTGTGTATCTACGATCTATACATACTCCATGCTTGGAATGGAGGATGGAGAAGCAGGAACCAGGAAGGCTGCTAATGTGAACTGGGTTCCTTTTGGGGACACCGAAAACGTTCTAAAATTAGATCGTGGTGATCTAATTGAGTGTAACTGAATCAGTTTAAGTGTCGTGTCAAGTACAATTGCCTTTTTCAGCTGGGATTTTTGGAATGTCTGACCACGAACATTGCCTTGGAGATCATCTGGTAGCTTTCTGACTGGGAGGCCACGGGCTGAGAGAGCTGGCAACTCCGATGCTTGGCTCAGAAGATGAGGACGGAGGAGAGAAGCACTGGAGTTGGGAGAGCTAATCAGTTTTCAGGTTGTTCCCTCACAAAAGCAATTTAAACTCTGCATTTTCTCCAGCGTTGTCACTTCTCTGTATAGGCACGTGGATCAGAGGCGGACAAGGCCTTGCAGAAACAGCCACATAGCACGGTGAACAGCACCCAGCCTGCTGTTTACTAGGAATATGCTACCTTTGCTCTGGTTCCCAGTATCCTTCTAGATCGAACGCTTGAGCTGGTTGGTCCTCTTCGCTGTGTCAGCATGTTGGACTTAACATGATCAGGGAGCAGTCTGCTGTAACAAATATTTACTGAGCACCTACTATGTGTCAGATCCCACTCCAGGTACTGTGGATTGGTGGTGAACCGGTTTGATAATGCATTTTAAGGTCTTTAAAATTTTTTTTATTATTATTATTTTTTATATTTAGTTTATTTTATTTTGTGGTGGGGGGGATAGTTAAGTTTACTTGTTTATTTATTTTTAGAGGAGGTACTGGGGATGGAACCCAGGACCTTGTGTATGCTAAGCATGCGCTCTCCCACTCGAGCTACACCCTCCCCCTTGATAATGCATTTTAGATTCAACATTCACTCATCCAAAAACCATGTTTTGAGCACCCACTGTTTTTCATGGATTATGCTAGGTTCCAACTAGTGATGAAAACGCAAACATAAAATTGCAAGGATAGAGGAATCATGTTTTAATGGACTGTGGAGTTAAGGAAACCCAGGTGAGCAATCCCACCTTCACCCCCTACTAGTTGTTTGACTTTGGAAACAAATGTTTAAGCCAAGGAACCTCGGTTTTCTCAGCTATGGAAGGGGTAGAGAGAGTGGGGGAACTATCCAAGACATTATAGCTTGTAAGAATTTATTGAGATAACATACCTCATTGAACACCCAGCTCAATGTCTGGCTCTTCTTAGTATATAAAAATAAATATTAATTCCTTTCTAATTTTTAGCTCACTTCCATGGATTTGAATTATGATTTATGTAGAAAGCCATCTTCACAATCCTGTAATTCAACTTCCTCATCTGTAGGTGAAAAAACCCGGACCTTGGAGATGCTACATATCTTACCAGGTTTGTGTAACTAGTTAAATGTGAACTCAGCACTGAAAGCCAACTACCTCAATTCCACGTTCAGTGCTTTTCTACCATATCATAGCAACTTAAGAGATTTGTTTGATTTCTGTTTCTTTTATTTGCATTCTCAGTAGGGCTTTCGTGATCTTTAAAGCTTACACTGTGGAGTCTCCGAACATTTTAAGAAATGTCAGCCAAATCTTACCCAGAAATACCAATCCCAGAAAACCCCCAACTCTACCACTTCTCTGTCCCAAGAAGTGTTCATTTATTCTTCCTTTTCAGTCTTCAGTCAATTCTCAATCCCTGACAGATTATCCTATTTCCAAAAGAGGTTAATTTTTCAGTTGAAGTTTGGTGTTGAGAATGTCTAAACAAGATGGCAGGGCCACTTTCCAATAAAATACTTCCTTGGCTGCACTCAGTAGGTCACTTTGGAGCAGAGGATGCTGGATGTCACACATGGTGCTTACTTCTCGTGGGGGACAGAGGGCATCCTCCAGACTATGCCACATTTAAGTTGCCCTCGGAGGAGCCAGGACATATCTGTGATGATGAATGCAGAACTGGCTACCTGCTAGAGGTGGGGAAGAGAATTTAAAAATTGCACTTGACTTAGTCTCTCAGGATATTACACAGCTACCTATAACATTTTAGGTAGGTTAAAAAAAAAGGCTCTAAGGCCTAGGGATGAGTAACGACTGTAACACAAAAAGCGGTGCTGAGTTTGTGTCTTCTTCCTTTCCAAAAATGAGAAGAGCATGAAAGAGTTTCTCTCATTGCAGCAGGTGTTCAGGCCCTAGAGGAGCGAGGGCTCAGTGGCGGCAGAGGATAAGGTAGAGGACCATGGTCCCCAGGCATGGATGGAGTAGTGGTTTTAAATATACTTTTAGCAATAAAAATATACCTTACAAAAAAAAAATACCTTTAGCAGGCACCTGGAGAGTGCTTGGAGAGGACACAGGTCTCCTTGGATACGCGCACCAAATGGGTTCATGGCTCTGCTGAAGACCCAACACAAGTTGCTTCAATTGTTAAGACCTCGTAATAATTTGAACAACCGGTCACGCCCAAGACTGAGGCATAAGCAGGCTCACTCTAGCTGTGCAGAAGCAGATGGAAAGCCAAGTCGGAGCAGTGTGTATTCACGGAAGTTCTCAGAACTGGCCTGGCAGGAGTAGTAAGGCTAAAATGATCGTGCAAAAGAGGTGTTTAACTGGCTCAGTAAAAGGAAACCTTGGCTATGATGTCTGAGCCCACGCCCACATCCCCACAGGAGATGTGAACTTACTTGTCCAACGTGAGCATCAGAGCCTGGAGGAGAACCCAGGTCTCTGACTTCTCCGCTCAGCACTCTTGCAGCCACCAGTATTTCTCCACCTTCGCTGCACATTACAATCCCCTGGGGACCTTTAAAACAATGCTAGTGCCCTGGCACCCACCCAAACCCATCAGATCAAAATCTCCGAGGGAGTGGCTGGGGGGGTTAATATTTTTTTTTTAAAGTTCCCAGGTGATTCTAATGTGTAGCCAAGGTCCCAAACTGCTGTGCCACATGGAGCCATTGCCTCCCCTCTGCCAGCTACGTCCTTGACCTGCTGGTGATGTCACAGCTGCTCCCACAGCTTCATGAGCCCCCATCTAGCTGCTTGCTTTCTGGCTTGATGTCCCTTCTTGTTTCTGAATGACTGCACCCCTGCTTCTCCCCAGGGGTGGAGGCCAAACACCCACCATTCATTGTGGGCTGTTACTGCCCCCAGAAGTGCTCCTTGGGTGGTTTGAATGGCCCCCGACCCCCCCTACCCAATATGTCATGTCCCGGAAGGTGACCTTACTTGTAAACAGAGTCTTTGCAGATGTAATGAAGTGAGGGTTCTCCAGAGGAGATCATCCTGGATTTAGGGTGGGCCCTGGGTCCATCCACAAGTGATCCTTCTAAGAGATACACAGGGAGAAGGAGGGGAAGGTCACACGAGGACGGAGGGAGAGCCTGGAACCACTAGACCTGGGTTCTCCTCCAGGTACCAGAAGCTGGAAAAGGATGGTCCCCGTGATCCTCCAGAGGGAGTATGGCCCTCCTGATACGTTGATTTCAGACCCCACAACTGTAAGAGAATACATCTCTTTTGTTTTCATCCACCCAGTTTGTGGCAATTTGCCACGGCAGCTCGAGAAGACTAATAGAGATGCCATCTCAATACCTTGCTTTTTATTTATTTATTTACTTATAATTTTTAAAAATTGAAGTATAGTCAGCGTACAATGTTGTATCAGTGTCTGGTGTACAGCATAATGTTCTATATTTTTAAATTTTCTTTTTTTTTATTAAAGTGTATTCAGTTTACAATGTTGTGTGAATTTCTGGTGTACAACATAATGTTTCAGTCATACATATAAATACATAGAATCCTTTTCATATTCTTTTTCATTATAGGTTACTATAATATATTGAATATAGTTCCCTGTGCTATACAGTATTAACTTGTTGTTTATCCATTTTATATATATAGTAGTTAGTATCTGCAAATCTCGAACTTCCAATTTATCCCTTCCCACACTCTTCCCCCTGGTAACCATGAGTTTGTTCTCTATGTCTGTGAGTCTGTTTCTGTTTTGTAAAGATGTTAATTTGTCTTTTTTTTAATTCCACATATAAGTAATATCATATGGTATTTTTCTTTCTCTTTCTGGTTTACTTCACTTAGAATGACAATCTCCAGGTCCATCCATGTTGCTGCAAATGGCATTATTTTAATTTTTTTTATGGCTGAGTAGTATTCCACTGTATAAATATACCACAACTTCTTTATCCAGTCATCTGTTGATGGACATTTATGTTGTTTCCATGTTTTGGCTTTTTGCTTGGTTATATTTATAGGAGACAAGCATCCAGTTCAGTGTGATTCCTCTGGGCTTGCTTAACAAACTCACCAAGATTTACCTTATTACTGCACCTAGAAAGTTTTGGGGTATCCACTAGGGCAAAGCACCCCTCTTCCCCTCTCCCTTCCAGCTTTCTCCTTTCTGTGCAGACTAAACAGAACCTACCAAAAGCCATCTCAGAATGGTTACATCCCTGCATCTTCTAATAATTTTACAGGTTTTAATTTTTTCATATCATATTTCTTTTAAAATGAACATAATTTATGCCTGGTTATTGTGCACAATTGAAACAATTTAGAAGACTAAGTTCTGCCTTCACTGGTTATTCTCCTCCATCCAACTTCCATATGTACCCACGATAACCACTGATAACCAGGAATGGTCTGCTGAATATGTCCCCAGTCCTTTTTTCCAGGCAGATCTTTTTCAAGTGATGACTGACTCAGACAGAAAATATAAGCTATGACACAGTTGCAAACAGCACTGCATTTGTTGAAGCAGGCAGGGATGGGGTTGTTTAAAGCCCACCGACTATTCCTCTTAGAATCCCTTTGAAGAACCCACAGACTGCAAGGAACAAAGACACATTGAAACTACTATCTTAGCCCTCTTGGGGTTCTGGCCTCAGAGCCAAGGTGGGGACCAGAGCGAGGCAAGCGTGGCAGAATTGAAGGAGACACTCACTCTCCGGGCTATGCGCACCTCATGAAAGCTTCTGGTTGGGTGGTGAAGACCCCATCAGTGGATGAGGGGTCCTGGCTCTCTCTCCTTGTGGCTTCTGGGTGTTTCCGAAGGAGGAAGGAGCTGCAGTACTTACTTCTGGCGACATCCATCAGTAAGTTAGATCAGGTCTCCCTCTACTTGAAAGCCTCCCATGTCTTCCCATCTCACCTACGGAGAAAGTCAAAGTCCTTGCTGGCCGCACGCAGTCCGCCCCCGACCCTGCCCTAGAGGCGGGTCCTCTCTGCTCACATCTCCCCATCAGAATTCCCTGCACTTACCCTATCCCAGTCACAACGGGCCTCCCGCCTTTTCTTCAAACACACCGAGCGTGGTCCGCGTCAGGGCCTTTGCAAACATGCCGTTCTCTCGGCCTGCAAGGCTCTTACCCCCGGGATGCAGGAGGCACAGTCCCTCACTTCCCCCACATCTCCGCTCCAGGCCAGCCCATCAGAAAGGACCCCCCCCAACCATTCCACAGTAACAGCGCCCCACCAACCCTACCACTCGCCGTCCCCCTGGCGCCGCTTCCCTTCCCTCTGGTTGAGAAAAGGCACCAAAGGAAGCCAGATGCTTTGTCCCACTGACTTCACCGTGGGACGCCTGCTGAGTGCAGGAGCCACCCTGCAGTTTTTGTTCCCACAGGATGAGGTCCCCAGAGGTGCCTTTGGGAAGTCGGGCCCAGGCAACCACACAACCCTGAGACCACTGGCTTGTGTCTCTGTGAACTTTCCATCCCAAGGTGCTGATTGAGTATCTGCAGGGCTCCCTTTTTCCCTTTGGTTTCCAGGAACTTTGGGCCCAAATTTGAGACTGAACTCTAACAACTCCGTGAGACTTGAATGTGTTTCTCTCCTTTTGGGATTTTTCCAGACTTATTTACATTTCCCCACCCCTGACAGCTTGTTCCTGTTAAGCTATGTTATATGATAGAGTTTGGGCCTTCTTCTAATCCAGGGATGGAGTGGGAGAGACATAAGCTAATCATTGAGGGCACAGATGATTATACCAGTGTCACTGAGTTCAAACTCGTTCTGTTCGCCGCACAACAGGCCAATAAATGGGGAGATGAGGTGTCAGGGCAAGAACTAACAACTGTACTCGGAAAGCAGGCAGACCGAGAAGATGGCAGATTAATGTCCTGGAGAACCATCTTCCCCAAGTCAGAATTCAGGCTCCTTTTTATACTAAAAAGGGGAAGGGGCGTGGTTGGTTGTTGCAAACTTCTTGGTGTCAAAATCCTTTGTTCTTGCCACTGTCCACATAGGTCAGGTCATGGTGTCCCTACAAACCTCCAACAAGACAAATGTAATTTTTCATTCTACAACTTTTAATCTTTATATGAATGGGAAAGAGTTATACCCTTAAAGGTCAGAGCCTTGAGAATGGGCTCTCCTGTCTATTTCAGGCTCTCGGCAGCATTCTTTTACAAAAGGTGCAGAACTGGCATGACTGAGCACTGGAAACAGAGCCCAGGGTTAGAGCCAAAGGAACCGATCTAACATGGAGTCAGATGTGTTCTTCCCTATTACACAAGCACGTTGAAGGCGAGACTCCTGGATTGACTGCACCACTGGGATGAGCGAGTGGGACTCTGGCCCAGCAGGCACTGTTGGAAATTTAATACTGCCTGGACAGAAAGGAAAAAGATGGGTGGAGACCGAGAGCACAGTCAAGTCCTGAGGTCAAGTTTTTGCTCACATAATCGTTACGTATAATAGAATGTGAATAATATGCATCCACAAGTTTATAGAATTTTTGAGCGGAGAGAAGTTGTTGGTAAATTCAAATATTTTCTTGTAGAAATGAGGAAACCAAAGACCAAACAATTTGCTGAAAACTCCAAACTATTTATTGGCAGAGACGAGATGAGAATCCTTTTCTTTTTCCTCCTGGCCCAGAGCTTTTTCCACGATACCACCCACAAAGTTACAGTTCTTCCCATTTTGTGTATTAAGAAATTTTCATCTGAGATCCTTAGAAAATGTGTTAAGAGGTGATGCCTGCATACGTGTAATTCTTTTTCCTCCATGGACTTTCCAAATTCAATAAAGCAATGGAAGGGAAGTGCCCCCTGATGGTTTTCCTCAAAGCCCACCCTGATTTTAATGCTCAGGCTCAGGAACACACTCGGTCCAGTGGTCTCCCTCCCTTTGCTTATGGGGCTGTGGATGGAGGGTGAAGGTTAAAACACAGAAGGAGCTGGTGGGAAACAGTAGCAGAAACAACAGGACTTGGGCAGGTCGGGGCTGCGGATTGGCGGTGGGTCGCTTGCAGGGGGCAGGTGGGATCAGCAGAGTAAGGGGTTGTTAGGGAAAGCTGCCTGCTGGGTCCAGGAAAAGAAAGATAGAAATTCCAGATGTGGCCCTAAGCAGTCTGGTTTCAGTCAACATTGGAGGAATCCTCAGTGTAGTGTCTCAAAAATTGCGGAGAGCAGGTTAAAAACGAGAGAAAGAGAAGGCCCTGCTGCCTGCAGAATCCCAAGTCTCCAGGAGAATCTGAACAACAGAACACAACACAGCCTTCCCCGGCGAGCAGCGTGAGGGATGGGGACCTAACTTGGAGAGGAAAATCGTTCTGAATGGGTCTATTTGGCTGGTTCCGGCTAAGTGGTTTTCAATGGTGACTTCAGCCTAGAGCGCTGCAAAGCTGAGCGGTAGCCTCCTGGTGTCCCAGCTGCGTTTTTACCGTCAGCCAAGCACAGAGCTCTGGAGGTGGGTGGAGGTGCGGGGGGCACCTGGGGGAAGTTTGGGGCCAGGGAGTTGCTGCTGCCCGGGAGAGAAATCTCTGCAAAGTTTACCGTTGAAAAGGCAAGAAACTATTGGGTCTGCTCATTCCATTCTCTTGCATCACGTGGGTGTGTCTCCCTAAAAAACCAGAGCCTTTTCAGCGCTTGCAGATTTAATGCCCGAGTCTGCACGGGGTCTAGTTTTCTATACTGTACGTTGCAGAATGATGCCTTTTAGGGCAGCAAATAACCAACAGTGATTCCCAACCATGACCAGAGATCTACTCTTTAAAAAGCTAGGAAAAGTGATCAAAGGTAGTTAAGAAACTTTGCAATGTTCAGTCTTCTCAAGAGACACACAGCTGTGAGCTCAGAGACACCGGAATGCAATTCTGAGCTTCCCCCTCAGTTTGCTTCCCCCTACCTACACTGTTGCTGGTTTTTGAGCTGTCTTGGCATCTCTGTTCCCTACAATGGGCACCATGTTTGGGTCAAAAGAGGGCTGGAAGGAATGAACCTCAGGACCCTCAGCTGATCATTCTAACGCACTCAACTGGGAATCAGGGTAAGCTTTCCCACCATCCCTTGAAACTTTCCAGCTAAGAGGTTGTCAATCTTATTCCCCCAAGCTGGGCCTGAGGACCACCATTAGAATCTCTCAAATTCTTTATTAAAAGCATAGATTCCTGGGCCTGAGTCATACTCACTGGATCAGATTATCTGGAATGTGGGCCCAAGAACTGGTACTTTCAATACATAATTCTTATGCATATTTAGTTTTCTAAAAAACAGTTTGATATTTACCTGAAGGTGAACACTTAGGTAGCTGTCACCCTGTGACAAGAAATAGAACTTTATCGGCAGAGACCCCCTTATGTTTCCTTCTTTCCCCAAAGGTACCTATTACCCCGATTTTATGACAATCACATTCTTGCTGTCCCTGAGGATGGATGCATTTACACTGAAGAATACATTGGTTTTTCAAGTTCTATACAAATGAAATCATACAATGTATCGCTTTGGCATCTACTTTTTTTTTTTTTTTTTTTTGCCTTCTCCCCGTTATGTTTGTGAAATTCATCCATGTTATGGCCTGTGGTTGTAGTCATGTTATATTGTATGTCTAAACCACAATTTATTTACCTTGTCAACTGGCTGGTGGACACGGGGTTGTTGCCAGTTTGGGGCTGTTATGAATGACGCTGCTAGTACACACTTCTGTTGTTTACACAGTAAGAGTGGGGTTGCTGGATATGCTTATCTCCAAAGTGAGCAGCTAATGCAAGCTGTTGTCCAAACTGCTTACTGCAAGTCCAATTTGAAGAACCTTTATCTACATTTTTGCAGACTGGTTGGTGGAAACAACCACAGAGTGAGCTTTATATGTAATTAGTTGTCCTTTCCTCCTTCCCAATTTTTGGACGTACTGCCTGGATTTGTTTTCAGCTGGAGTTCTGTGGGTGAATTGAATTTCTCCTTTGTGGATTACTGCTAAATCTTCCTGAATTAACTTATATCCTCAGCGAGATCTGGATCTGTCCAGAAATTAAAACAGATATGCATAAGAACCTGCTGCGTGCCAGGCATAGGGTTAGGTCCTAGAAACTCAATGGTAAACAAAGTAGGAAAGGGCTTGGCCTCTGAGAAGCTTACAGTCTAGTGGGTGTGAGACATAAACAAGAAAAGACACACATAAATATATGTGAGATGTTCTGTAGATGAAGAGTAGGGTGCTGGGTGAGAAGGAGGGACCGTGGGGAGTGGGGGATGGCACCGTCTAGATACGAAGGTGCAGGCAGGGAGTGGGAGAGACCCTGGCCTGAAAAATGACAGCTCAGAATGAGTGAATCTGAGAAGAGTCAGTGGAGGATGTTCCAGGCAGATAAGCGGTTCTCTTGTGAGGGCTCTTAGGGACAGAGGAGCTTGATGCACTGAAGGACTGGAAGGATTATGATGGATTACTGTGGAGGAGGGTCGGCTGAGATGAGGCGAGTGAGGCAGGCAGGACCCAGGCGAGGGTGTGGGAGGCGAGGGTGTGGTCTACTGAGTGGTGGGGAAGGTTGGCTCCGGCTCCGGAGAGGAGAATGGGTTATAGGAGGCCATGCGAGGCAGCAAGGAGGCCGGTTAGGAGGCTACCGCAGTCCTCCAAGCCAGAGATGATGTTTAGCTGGACTAGGACGCTGCCAGGAGACTTGGAAGATGAGGATGGAATCAAGAAACACGCTAGAGCTGGAACTGAGAGGTCTGGCGATCAGCTATGAGGACCGAGGGAGGGATAAGGGTGATGGATGACTCCCAGGTCTGCCCTGTGGAACTGGGTGAGAGCAGTTTCCTAAGGTGGGGAAATCTCTTCCATGGACATCAAATTCCTTTTACAGCTCTTAAAACCTACCCCCATCCTCCTGGCGTCCTAATGTCTTTCTACGTTCAGTGTCAAAATGAAAGAACTCTTCTAGGTTTTGTTTTTTTAATGGAAGTATAGTCAGTTTACAGTGTGTCAATTTCTGATGTACAGCCTAATGCTTCAGTCACACAGATACATACATGTATTCCTTTTCATATTGTCTTCCATTATAGGTTACTACAAGATATTGAATATAGTTCCCTGTGCTGTACGGTAGGACCTTGTTGTTTATCTATTTTATATATAGTAGTTAGTATCTGCAAATCTCGAACTCCCAATTTATCCCTTCCCATCTCCTTTCCCCACTGGGTAACCATAAGTTTGTTTTCTATGTCTGTGAGTCTGTTTCTGTTTTGTAAATAAGTTCATTTGTGTATTTTTTTTTTAAGATTCCATATATAACCTAAAAAAAAAACCCTTTTATTTGCTTTTATTTTATGCTGAATTTACTCCGGCTGTAAGTTTTTGTTTCTTCTGGGATATCTGTGCAAACTCCTCTACTGGTTTAGGAACAAGGAGCATCTCAACGTGACAGGAGGAGCTCATGTCGGGGTTAATCTGACCAAGAGATCTGTAATTTCAGCAGAGCACCCTGGGGCCTTTGTTCACCTGGATGTGCTCAATGACCAGAGAATCTACACCTAAACCCTCTCTGCACTTTTAAGCATGCGCAGCAAAAATTCCACAGCCTTTTTGGGTCACTGGTCCCCAGTGTTGGACCTGGCACACCGACCAACTCCACCATCGTAAGGAAGGACTGACACACATTGATTCTGTAAAGCGACATCTTTCAGATACTTGGTGACTTTGCAGGTACGCATAGCCTTGATGGCTTGGGCAGTTTCTTGAGTGTTCTTAAAGTGAACATAAAGGTTTGAACCTCTTGATTTGCGTGATTTGGTGGGGTTTTCTGAGTCAAGTGAATAGCAAACCATTTTCAGAGATTTTTGCTTATGGGAAGAGCTTAACAGGATTCCTTCTACCCTCTTCTGCCATTATGACTTATTTACTGAGTGTTTATTTGTATGCGCTCTGCTTAAAGCTTCTGGGCCATAGTTTTAATCTGTGAATTTGTAAATGAGTTCTTTTTTATTACATAAACCTATAGATCCAGGTCAACCTCCAGATTTAAAATACAGGCACGCTGCTCTGATAGGGAAAAAAACAGATCTAGACATGGTTCTCAGAACAAGTGGAATTACTTAAAAATTATCTCTTGAGGACTACCATTATGAAACATTGAAATGTGATGTAAAAACCCAATAAAGAGGTCTGAATTCAGAAATGTAAAAGAAGTGACAAGAAAAAAAAAAACCAACTTCAAACTCTTCTTTTCGCTAATGAATTGGACTAATAACAGTTACTGTTTCTTAAAAGAATTTTAACTATACTGAGGCCGTTGGAAGTGGGCTTCCTGTATAAAATACAAGATATAATCAGTTTCTTTGAGATCCGTTCTTTTGAACATAAAGATAGCAGAAGTGCTTTTGGTACAGAGTTTGTGGGGAAATTCCTAACTTTTCATCTAGTTGCTTTTCACTAGATTTGATCATCTAGTGTATTTTAAAAATTAGCTTTTTAGCTGGTCCGTCAGAATCATCTTTCGTGCCCTGGAGTCTGATTGCCCGGGAGCACTGGGGAAGACAGAAGAGCGCGCACTGGCTGCGTGGCCATCCACCTGCTACTCTGTATTCTGCAAACCATGCAGGGGCCAGCTTTTCTCAGTTATAAACCACAGAATCCAGCTAGTTTAAGCACAGTGAGTACAGAACTTCCATGAGTACCAGGGAACTAAACTTGGATACTTGTCAGGAATAAGCAACCAGAAGAAACACCAACCACACAATGAAATGTTTTTTAGCAGAAACCTCACTGTCCCCACTGCCAAGTACGCAGATCGTATGCTGCGGGGACCAGAGAAAGAAACTTGGCCGTGGCTGCCCCAGAAAAACTGCTTCCATCTCCAGGCTTCAGAAAATCCCACTTCCCCTCACTCCTCCACCTTCCGTTGCTCACTGCTGCCTCCCAAGTCTCTCACGAATGTATCCGTTGGTACAATCTAGGGCACTTGCCTACTCCCTTGGTTCCAACTGAGTCCAATAAGTGTTTCTTAAGACAGCCTGGGAAGGGAGGTGGTTCTCGTTTTAGACTCTACAGAGCAGGGATGCATTCTAGACAATGATGTTGAAATATTTTGCAGTACCTGCCCCAGATAATTAACAAAATCACCAAAAGAAACGAACTTCCCCAATCCCTGGTCTCCTCTTCCCAGCTCTAAGTGAGCATCTGTCTAAAGCCGGTGGACTTGAGAACCCTCCTTTCCCATGGAAGGCCATTGGACGCCAAACAGTCAAGCAGTCAGCTTCAGGTCAATGGCCTCACTTCCCCCTGATTTCTGTTAGGTTTTTTGAGTTAGGTCAAATCATGGATTAGAGGGGCTGTTCGGATTTTTAGAGTGTACTGTAAGAAACATAAAATGTGAATAGCAGTGACACTATTCACTTCCTTGTTTCATGGGATAATGGTGGGCACAAAAATGGTTTTAAAAAAATTCTTGGGACTTTCTGCTTCCAGTTCCACATGGAAGGAGCTTGGAAGTCGCCACTTTGTCCTGATAACAGGTGAAAAGCTGAACAGACTGAAAAATCAACAACTCTTCTAGGATCCGTAGAAGAAGTGAAGTCATAGGGGAAACTGCTGCCCTTAATACTGAAGAGACAGACAGATGGACGCAGGGAGCTGTGGCTTACAGGAGCGGAGATCCACAGGTGGCAACCACAGTGGGAAACAGTGGGGCAGGAAAACAGAGATGGTGACTGATGAACTGCAATTGATGAATTGCAATTGATGAACTGCAGTTGAGGAACTGCTGGAGGCTTAGTGTGGGTGAGTGCGAGAGTTAAAAACTCCAGGGGTACCTAGTCATAGGGGTGCCCCCACGTAGCAGCTCTAGCCATCCTGTCCCACCTAATGGTGGGTGGGGGAGAAAAAAACCTGAGAAACACTTGTAAAGTTCATAGGCAGAGGCTCCTTAAATACTGAGACCTAATCACAGGACTGTAGAAGGCTTTTGTTCCTCACCACCTCCTTACAAAAGGTCTATTTACAGCGGTTCCTTTTACCCAGTACATTATGTCGAGCTATGAAGAAAAAATTACAAGGCAAACCAAAGGGCAAAAATCCCACAATTTGAAGAGACAGAGCAACCATCAGAGCCAGACATGGCAGGGATGTTGGAATTAGCAGCCTGGGGTTTAAAACAATTATGATTAATATACTGAGGTCTCCCATGGATAAAGTAGACAGCATGCAAAAACAGATGGGCAATGTAAGCAGAGAGATGGAAACCCTAAGAACCAAAAAGAAATGCTTAACAGATGCATTTCTTAATGTTAACAGAAATAAAAATAGTTCTTGGATCCAAGATGGTGGCTGAGGGAACAGTTCTTTGTTTCAGAGACCCCGGGGCTGCAGCTGTGGATAGAGTGGTTAAGAAGGGCTAGTATTTCCTCATCTGACAAGAAGAGAACAACATTATGTGGCTAATGATTGGTTTTAACTGGAGCCCAACTGGGAGCGAACTTGATGGTTGAAAATCGTAATACTTCCATGACTTCCTCAAGGATGAGTCTGACGTCTGGGAAGCAGCAGAGATACTTGGCTGGTTCTACCAACAAAAAGTGGTGGTAATTGGGCAGGAAGGATTTAGGAAAGCAGACAAATCACATATTATTGTTGGAGAAAGTTAAATTTGAAGGGGACAGTCTCACCATATATCCTCACACTGCACCAGACACTGCATTCTCGGAGGTTCATGGGACGACAGCAAATGTCTAACTGACCACTTCAAGCTTTTGAACCAGGAACCGGCTCAAGTTCACTGGCTCATCTCAAGGCTCTGGGGCTGGCAGTGGAAATCCTGGATCTGATTTAGAAGCATAAAGAGTAAAGAAACCAGTGATGACCCAAGCTGTTGAGACAGAAAACAGAAAGCTTTGCTAAGTCCAGGTCCCTGTCTTTCTATGTCTTCCTCATCATTCAGCTTCGAATAAAGCCTGGGCTCTGACACACTCCCTCCCACCCTAGAGCTGTTTCACTGAAGAGCTGCAGCAGGTGCCGATGGGAAAAACAGAACTGCTGGTGGGATGTGCATGGAGGACACGGAGGGACACGATGGGGCTTCCTGGAAGTTGGAAGGCAACTTGCAGCCTCTCTCTGCTTGGGGGATGGGGAATTCTGGGGATACAGGATAGTTAAAAGTTTATGTGTAGCTCTTTTGGCTTCTAGAAATAGACTGTGGATGAAAGCTGCTTCCTATTAAGAAGAAGAAAGAGGGAGAGTGAGGCAGTCACAGGATGGCTTCCCTGATGCTAAGACGGCTTACAGCATTCGCTGTGATGGATTAGCTTGTTTTCTCGGAGTTCTTTCTGACTAACCTGTTTCACTCCTTGCTACGGCTGAATGATTACGTGTTCAGCCACCCCAACCCTATGATTTACGCCTTACCCGAAATAACCTGTATCCAAAATCCAGAAGCTGTTTTCCAGAAAGAAGGTCACAGAACTGTAACATTGAAGGAACGGCCAGATTCCTCCGAGAGCCCCCATGACACTGGAGGGATCAGACCTGGTAACACCAAGGCTGCGGGCAACCACCTACTTAACAGGCCACCAGAAGTTCCCGTGACACAAAGTAAACTTTTGTAGAACACTCGATTGTTCATTATCACTGGTATGCTCCGGCCCATTTGCCTATATAATCACCAAGCCCCGACCCCAAAATGGATGCACAGTTTCCAAGGCATTAGCCTGCCGTGACTCCCTTTGCCAGGCAAAGCAATAGATCAGCTCTCTTCTTTGCTCCCAAAACTCTGCCTCCGAGTTTGAATTCACTTTTTGGGGTGCAAAGGCTGATTTTTCGGCAACAAGAGGAAGAGGAAACAGAGAATGAAGAGGATGTCCTTAAGCAAACTATTAACACAATTACAGCCGCCTGGGAGAGACACTTGGCTGGTTCTACCAACAAAAAGTGGTGGTAATTGGGCAGGAAGAATTTAGGAAAGCAGACAAATCACACATTATTGTTGGAGAAAGTTAAATTTGAAGGGGACGATGCTCGAGGACCGAGGAGAAGGTTTATTTCTAGGTGCCTAATCCACCAACTTGATTGATGTGTTTGACTTTGAAGTCTTTCAAAGAACGGTTTTCACGTTGCGGCAACGGTGAAGAAAGTCAACTCTTATAAAAACATATTCTACCAGGAGCTCTTTGAATCTCCATGCCATTTTTAGAGAAGCCAATGGGCTTAATCTGCCACAAATGATTCTTCATAAGACATTCCTGGCTCTTACGACCACTTCCTTTCGTCTGATTTTTCTATCCTGGAATCCTGCACGACATCGAGTTAAAGTTCACAATGTGGTGGAACCCACCACCTGCCCACTTGCAGAAAACTCAGACAAAAATTTCCCACATCCATCTTTTTTGTCCCACACCTGTGATTCTCAGTTCCTCAGAAACCAGTAGCAGAGATTTGGTGAAAAATAGCCGCTTTCTTCCAGTCCCCTGGATGTGTGTTTTCCTCCAAGGGTCCCATATAGTCTTTGTGTTTCCCAGGCTCTTTGGATCCCAAGAATGGAGGCGCTCTCGGGCTGGCTCAGGAGGTGACGGGCAGTGAGCCCACCTCATCAGGTCAAGAGCCAGCCTCTCTGGGGGTGAAAGATTAGGAGCGGGGATACCTGGGGCCCCTTCCCTGATGCTACACAGCTCCTGAGAGCACCAACATCTTCTCTCCAATGTCCCACCCTCACCGTGGCTTTGCCTTTCTCCCAGCCTCACCCTCTTTTGTCTGTGTCCTCTTGCTTCTCTTGCTTTTACTAATCTGCTCCTCTCCATCCCGCTCAGAGCATCTTCTTCCTCATAACGTGGCTTCCTTACCTCTTCAGCTTGTTCACAGCCTCCTGTAGCTTCTACTGTACTTCACATGTCTCCTCTTTCTGCATCTCTCCAGCTTGTGTTCCCACAGCCTGATTCTCTCCTTTCTCAAGTCAAGTTCCAGAGAGCAAGAATCCCACTGGCCCAGCTCATTCCCGTCTGGCTAGTCCACGGAGTGGCTATACCTCGTCTAACCATTTAGGCGGAGTGGGGTCCCGCCACAGAACACAGAGCTGCCTAGGTGTGCAAAGACAGTGGGCCCCGAGGGAGCGCTGGTCTCTGGGATGCCTTAATCCATTGTCCCTTTCGAGCTGAATCTCTAACAATCCATGGATCATTCTTTGCGACAGAAAGGCAAACTAGATGGCAAGCAATAACTTTCCCACCTAATCAAAAAGGAAACAAGTGGTAAAGTATGAACATTGATCACCTTATTCTCTATTCCTGGAGACTTTCAGATAACATCTACCTCTTCCCTTTACCAGGCCTTGTAATCGAGCAGGACCCTATTGTCATCAGTGACCATAGGGTATTTGTAACTGTTTAACTATATAATGAGGGTTTTCTCATGCTTTTGGGGACCAGGATTGGGCTAGAGGGGAGGCGGGGAACTTGGGTGATCTGCCCGTCTCTCTCGTTTTGCTTCCAACACCTTAGAGACAGCAGTTGGGTGTTTTGTGCATCTTGTTCATAACTCACCCCAAATGCATCTGTCTGCAGTTACTTTTAGCCCCTTATGGTTTCTTTGTGTTCTGTTGTCCCCGCCTGGGCAGACACTGCAGCAAGAGGTCTCTGGTCTCAGCCTGCCTAAAATGCCAGAAGAATCTATCAGCCTGACTTTAAATTGCATGAGTTTTTCTCTGGAGCACTTTTCTGCAGACCCCTTTCCTGAGCACAGGAATATTAGAAGACTTCCAAGGCTGGAGGTGAACATCAGACCCAGCAGAAGAAAAGGGACTGCTGACACTGCCTCTTCTACTTCATCTAAAACCCTGTCCCCTAGTCTCAATTTGGTAACTGGGGTAGGGGGGCAAAGTTTTGGCAACAGCTTTGTTCTAGTACCAGGAATTCACCCACCTCCTTGTCCATCTGGCCAAGCTCAAAGCATAGGTCTATTTTTGCCCCAATGAAGAGCCTGGCAGATCCACTGTGGAAAGGAGCTGGAAGCTTTCCTTGTGAAAGTGTCACCTTGGCACTTGGCTACTGCATCGGCCCAGCTGAGGACACTGCATCAGAAAACCCCTTGACTTGCAAGTGTCTATAAAGGGAGAGCATCATGGGAGTTGTTGTTACCTTCTCCGGCCTGGGGCTTGTGCAGTGAGGTTCATGAACACTTGGTGGTGTTTAGCTGTGGGCATTAACTTTGCCCCACTACCCCCCAGCTCTGGCCTGCCCTTTTGGTGTCCTAAAGTACCCCCAACCTGACGGTGCGATGAGCCAGGCTGCTGTGTTCAGCACAGCTGGGGCAAGCTATTATGGGGTGTGTGATGTGACAGGGGAGGATGATTTTTAGGCACTGCTGGGCACTGCCTTTTGTCTGGGATACGTCCTAATTCTTCTTGCCTTTTCCGGTCTGAGATGCTGCTTCCTCCGAGAAGCCTGACCGGATTCCCTCTCCCCACGATGGGACTGGACTCTCTGACACCCACACCCACACCCACGTGCTCCCAGGGCAACTAGTTCTTTTCTTCTTTGTTGTAATTGCTGCCAACTTGTTTGAGTGGAGACTCCTGGAGTGCAGTGCCCTCCGTGTTTGGCACATAGAAATTGCTTAGTAACTTCTTGTCCATTGTTGAATGTGTGAGCTTAAGACTCGATGCCAGCAGGTGGGATCTTCTCCCGCACTGTGGATTTAGGGTGATGCTGTGCATTCTGCTCAGAATTCCTAGTGGTGTTTCATTAATAACAAAAGCCAATATTTCTACAGCAATGATTGTCTCTCAGTGCCCGTTAAGTGCTTAAGTACATCACTTTTTTCCAACAGTGAGGTAGATAATACTTTTAATTCTGTTCTACAGACCAGGAAACTGAGGCTTAGTGAGGCCAAGGGAATGGCCTAGACCCCCGGCAGGTAAGTGGCCAGGGCAGAGTTGGAACGTGGACAATCTGGTCCCACCCGTTCTGCCTGCTCTGCACAGGAGCCCATGAGGGGCCTGCAAGAGACTTAAAATGCAGCTCTCAGAGTCTTCAACAGTGTTTTCTACTAGTAATCTTGAAAGTGTCTTCAGCTTAAAAAAAAACCAAACCCCAAAACCAAGGTGCCCGGCCAGCTGAGGCATGGCATTGAAAAAAAATTGCAATTCTTACTTACGAGTGTAAATCCAATCTCTTTTTTCCCCTCTTCTGTTATTTTCTATTGCTTTTTTCATTATGTGAGGCATACCAAAGTGTGTTCTTGTGTCTCAGAGATTCAGATGACCGAGGAGGACACAGAGTGAAATGTGGACGGCCTCTTCACCGCCTGCGTCTCCTCGCTGGGCAAGTCGGCTTTCTCAGAGATGACAATTGTTAACAGTTTGGAGTGGACCCTTCAAGTCCCTTTTCTAAGCATTCACCCACAGGTATGTGGCCGGGCAATAAAGTTCTCTTTCCACCTAAGTGGCGTCATCCTCTGGTTCTTTCATGTGATTTTTTTTCTACTGGACACTCCATCTCGGAGACCAGCCTCGCTCCATTTAAGAGCTGTCCAGTCGTTACCATCCTGTGACCCTTCTGGTACTGATGGGGCTGTGGGGCGCACCCAGAAAAATGCCAGGTCACAGCTGGCTTCTGCTTTTAAAAAAATGTTTATTTATTTTCTTTAAAAAAATGCCCAAGGGTGCTTAGGTCACGCTGAGGTTCACCGTTCCTCTTCACAAACTCATACAGTCAGTGCCGCTCACACTTTCTAGAATGTGGAACGTGGTCCATTTTGTTCTGGCAAAATCAGTGACTCCCAGGGTCCCCCTCCCTGCAACCCCCCCTCCCCCCCACGCTGAGAGAGGCCCGGCCTATTGTGCATTTGGAAGGGGCACAGGGCGCTGTTACACTTGGCTACCCACTCACACAGTGGCCTCGGAAATTAGGCCCGGCGCTGGTTAAGCCCTTGTTTGCCCCTCAGACACTGACCGCGGACGGGCTCAGTGGGATGGCTACCTGCGCGGCCCAGGCTTAGTGTTGTGTGTGTGTGTGTGTGTGTGTCTGTGATCGATCTGTGTGTATTGTTGTGTGGGTGGTGTGTATGTGTTGCATGGTCTGTGTGTGTGTTGGCAGTGTGTGGGATGCGTTTTGTATGTGTGGTGTGTGTGTGGAGAGTGTGTTGTGTGTGTTGTGTGTATATGTGTAGTGTGTGTGGTGTGTTGTGTGTGTGTATGTGTGTTGTGTGTGGTATGTGTGTATGTGTGTGGTGTTTGTGTATGTGTAGGGTGTGTGTGTAGTGTGTGCGTTGTGTTGCGTGTGTGTGTGTTGTGTGTATGTGTGGAATGTGTTGTGTATGGTGTGTGGTGTCTTGTGTGTGTATGTGTGGGGTGTGTTGTGTGTATGTGTAGGGTGTGTGTATGATGTGTGGTGTGTTGTGTGTGTATGTGTGGGGTGTGAGTGGAGAGTGTATTGTGTGTGTTGTGTGTGTGTATGTGTGGTGTGTGTGTGGAGGGTGTTGTGTGTTGTGTATGGTGTGTGTATGGTGTGTGTATGTGTTGCGTGTGTATGTGTGGGGGGTGTGTGGAGAGTGTATTGTGTGCGTGTTGTGTGTGTGTGATGTGTGTGTTGAGTGTGTGTGTGCGGGATGTGCCGGTGTACCTGTGTGTAGACACCAGCCTGCTCCCGTGCGCTGGCCCGCTCATGCGATGGTAGGATTTCCAGGAGAAGGAGGTTTAGCCAAGGCGTGACTCTGCTCCTTGACTCACTCCATTTCATCGCTCTCGTACCAAATATTTCCAAGTCCGGAATGTACACAGAACTTAATGAACAAGGGCAGGGCGTTCTGCAAGGACAATGAGTATCACCTGGCAAATCTGCAAATACAGACTCTCCCCGCGGGGGAAGCTTGGGAGAAACGTCTTGCCAGGAGTTATCCTTTGAGGAAATGCTACTTCACACGTAGTTTGTGAATGAGTCTTAGTGATTGGTTTTACTCCAACCTATTGCTTGGACATTAGGCTTCAAAGTCTACTGCACAGCACAGGGCATTATAGTCCATATCTTGTAGTAAGCTATAATGAAAAAATATGAAAAGGAATATATGTATGTTCATGTAAGACTGAAGCATTGTGCTGTGCACCAGAAATTGACACAGCATTGCAAACAGACTATAATTAAAAACCAAAGTCGTCTTGGCTGCACTATTTCCTTTAAAATTTTTTTAAACTTTATTTTTTGTTAGTTTGCATGCTTTTTAAACAATCTTTAAATAGATTTATTTACTTTATTTTTAAACTTAATTTATTTTTGAAGAGGGGGAAGTAATTAGGTTTCTTTCTTTCTTTACTTATTTTTTTAATGGAGACACTGGGGATTGAACCCAGGACCTCATGTGTGCTAAGCATGCATTCTGCCACTGAGCTATGCCCTCTTCCTGGCTGCACTGTTTTCTGTGATCCAAGGGATCTATTCCATGGATGGAACTAGTACAATGTTGATTTTTTTTTTTTCCACTTTGGTTCAGAGTTACAATATTCTTTTCTGTTAGCACCTTGAGTTTTCTATTAGGTAATTTTCTCTCCACTGGTTTCCAGAGATGTCCACATGCTCGTTCCACTAACATTTAGTGTGTGAGGCTGTGGCTAAGTCCACGGCTGTGGCAGAGCAGTAACTTAAAGATGCTACCATCTTGGGCTCTTAGGATTGTGACTATGGGGTCGTGTCCACTATGATACCAGAATGATCTGTCTTTACAGTGAAAAACTATTAAGAATTGTACTTTGGGATTATGGTCATGCAATTTTTAAACTTTCAGTTCTTCCTTCCTCCCTAACTTTGGAATAGTCTTTCTTTCCCCTGAGAATTTAATTTTTTAAAAGTTCATGTACTGCCTTTTCCCTTTCTTTAAAACAATTTTCTTTCCTATTACATAAATTCAACTTACTGTTTTAAAAAAAATTGTAGACACACATACTAGAGAAAGTGAAAATGCCTGTATCTTTCAGGTACGAGTTTGTCGTTCCTGGGTCCTTCTCTACTTTGATTTCTCTCAGAAAATGAAATTTGAAAATAACCCATAAAAGTACAGAGATAAATTCATGTATGAATTTAAATATTCACAACCTTCAGTGCAAGTGAAGCAATTATTGAGAGAAAAAAATTGCATAATGAGGTTAATTTCAATTTTCAGTAAAGAAGGACGTAAGATTCCCTTGATCATGAATTGAGGAAATTCAAATCTTTTATTCTGTTTTCCCTTTGGGGGTGGTGATCGAGTGACAATAGACACCAGAAATCAGCTGAAGATGAAAGGACGGTGTTAGCTTTAGTCCTCAAAACACAGGGCTTCCAGATCCCTCTCTTCCTTCTCCAAAATGTGGATCTTGGTGGGGAATCTCCATCTGCAGGGCAGACCCCGGCCACGGTAACCCTGCCTCCGTAGTGGAGGATCTCTGCCCGCGTCCAGCCTGTCCCATCAAGACCCAGCGATCTGCCAGGGCCTCGGCTCCGCCCAGCTTCCTTCCCACCTGGGAGCACACAGCCGGGTCTACTGACTCCTCTGCTGTCACCAGTCATGCAAGCCAGGTCTTCGGGATGGGTGCTTCCAATGGCCTTTTCCAGAGAGCTGTGCCCTCCCTGGAACGGCCCCAGGAGCCGGGCACGCCCGAGCCCCCAGAGGTATGGTCTAGGTTATCGGCTGAGTCAGAAGCAATCAACTTTTATAACCCAGGATCTGATGCCAGTCTCAGGTTCCTCCAGCTTGGCTGCGGGGCTGAGAGGGTAGCTCGCTCCTCCCAGAGCGCCTGCATTTTTTGAGGATGGAGTGAATGTTTGTGTTTTCATGAGGCCATGCGAAAGGAATGTGAATATTAGAAAAGAGCCCTATTTGTTAAAATGATAATTGCTAGAAGGCTCTGCAGCCATCCATATTTGCTTTTCTACTTCTCAGGAAAGCCTGCAGAACGGGGCAACGTCGGACCCTGACGACTTGGACTCACCAGGGCCCTTCCAGATGACAGACATTTGCTGTCATTTTGGTTATAATTTTCACTAACGACTTGGATTTCCCTTTGGCCACCAAATGTTTCAAAGCAACTGGTTTTTTACAGCATCCAAGAGCTGACTAGCCCCGTGGCAGCTGCCCAGGCTAACTTCATGGAGCGAGCGTGTGAATAAAATAATAAACGAGTATATAAACATGCATAATTTATTTGAATCAATATTCATGCCTGATTGCCCCGTGGGCTGTTTCAGATGTTTGAAAGTCAGGCCTGGTCGGACCCCGCAGACACCCCCTGCAGTAATTCCCTCAGGAAGTGAGCTCACCTCCCCTCCTGGAAGACGGTTTATAAAATGCTTGTGTTCCTCCTGGTGCCAACTCTGCCGGGCTGGGGTCAACTAACGCGAGTTGCAATTACTCCATGTAACAACTGGGAGAGTCCTTGGAAACAAGCTCGCCCTCTCGTACCTTTCCATCTGCTTCCTCCCGTGCAGTGCCTGGGTTTTCCAGTTCAGAGGTGCGGTGGGAAAAGGGAAGAGGGAAAAGGAAGGAAGGAGGAACCGCAGCCCATGAGAACTTGGTCTCTTTTTGCGCTCTCTGCAGCCAAGCGAAGGGTCAGTGCCATGGTTTAAGGGAGATGCCCAGCGGACGCAAGCACCTGCACGAATCCACCTTAACCATCTAAAGGTGTCAGCCTCCGTGAACCGAGGTCCCCGTGCTGAGCAGCTCATGGCCTGGTGGCCAAGTGTCAAGGCAGGTCAGGTCAGACAGACCTGATGTGACTCCTGCTTCTGCACGTCACCAGCTGTAAAGCCACTGGCTATTTACTCAGCCTCTCGGTGCTTTACACGTCTCGCCTGTAAAACAAAGATGGCAGCAGAACCTTCCCCGCTGTGTGCTGAAAAAATCTTAGAAGTCCTGCTCCTAGAAGAGTAAAGGGGAAATGATCAGGGAATCCGTGAATTCTTGGCTCCACAAGGCTGTTGCGGACATTTTGTGCAAATCCACCCCTGGAGGAGAAGTCAAACCCCTTATTTTCACTGGGACTTGTTCAGAGGTTTAGAAAAAGCTGTCTTCTTTTATGCCCTGGCCACCCCTTCACCCCCAGTTTTGCATTTCTTCAGGTGGCACTTCAGGGATGCAGACAAGCTCTCATCTTTCAACAAGTCATGGATTCTGGCAAGGCTTGGCACCCAGACAATCAGGGGCGTGGATTTTGCTGCCTCTCCCAAGTCGTCCTGATCATCCAGCCCTTCACCTTATTGCAACAATATAATAAAAAGATCTCCCAAAAATTCAAGTGGGGATTATGTGTCCAGTCACAGACTGCTTTCTCCTAGTTGTCCAACAGGCTTCTAGACTGCCTCATCTTTCACTCCTATCTCTTCTGCCTTCAGGCCTCCCCTGTCCCAGCACCAGTGGAAAAAGAAATTCTCTAAGCTCAGAGTGTCTCAACCTGGGCACTGTTGACATTTTGCATCAGATAACTCCTTGCTATGGGGGCTGACCTGTGCGTTACAGGATGGTCAGCAGAGTGCCCGGTCTACTCCCTAGGTGCTAGTGGCATGCTTAGCCCCGCTGTGACAACTGAAAATGTCCCCAGTTGTTGCAAATATCCTCTTGGGAGGAGGAAGCAAAATCATTCCTGGTTGAGAACCACTGTCCTAAAGGAATGCGACCTGCTTTGGTGGTGGTGTGTGTGTGTGTGCGCGTGCAGAGGGACGGGTACCACACAAACACCCGTGTATGATGCCATCCAATGCCAGCCGGTTAGAAGTTCTCTGATTTCTAGGGTGAGCCCAAGGCCCCCTTCTCTTCCCTCCTTCCATCTAGCTCCACATTCAAGTAAGAGGCGTTCTGAACACAGGTCAAGGGCAAAGTAGAGTCCGTGAAAAATGGGACCGCGGTAGCGGAAGTGGAGTTTTGAGTTGCAACTTTGGAAAGATTAAGATGGTGGTTTCTTTGTTCTCTTACTTCCCTCTTCTGTCTTTCCTCTCAGTGTGGCTGGCGAGGTAAGACTCTGGAGAGAGTTTCAGCCTAAAAAGCCATTAGGGGCTGGGGTGGGGCTCTGCGGAGGCGGGTCCCTCGCTTCTTTCTCCTGCCTGGCGCTGGTTCTGACAAGGGGACCCCCCCACCCCCTACGGTGCTGGAGAGAAGGCTCCACCTCAAAGAGGTGCCGTATACTGGGGCCACTTGGTCTGATCCCATCACCTGGGGCCTGGGGTGGGAAAAAGCAGCTGGTGGAGAGTTGCAGAAGCAGACACACACCTGGAAAGAAGACAAGAAGAAGCCACGTGGCAGCAGAAGCCATGAGGTACAGGGGTGGAGAAGAGGGTAGAAGGAAGCAGGGACTCAGGAGCTGAGTAAGGTGACCAGGAGCCTTGAGAGGCCCCCTTGACCGCTAGGGCTACTGTGAATGCTGACTGGCCAGGAAGAGCATTCTGTTTCTCAACGAGCTTTGATGAGATAGGTTCTCCTCCCTCCCTTCCCTGTTTATCCTTACAGCAAACTCCCATCAGACACACAATCTGATAACGTGGGAAATGCCTAACTCGGTGCTTCTCCAGTTTTAATCTACAGATCTCTGTGGGTCCACAAACATAATCTCTGCTGTTTGCGAGCCGTCTGAGCCCAGCTTTTAGGTAGGCTAAAACGATTACTAGAGTCATATTCTGGATCATTTTGGGTCTACTGAGTTAAATAAAATATGTTTTGAAAATTTTGCTTATCTCTTTTTACTTTTTTAATGTGGCTACTAGAAAATTCAAAACTATTTATGTGGCTTGCATTATATTTCTATTGGGCGGCACTGATCTAAAGAATGCATTCTCAAAGGGGGTGAAGTTGGTCCTTATGGGGCAAAAATTGGTTTTGGGGGGAAATGTGGTAAAAAATTTTAATATTTAATGTATATCACATATACACGTATCTATATACATATAGTAATAATCACAAATATACATATAGCATATAAAGAGATACACAGTATGCCTATGGTCTTAAAATTTCATGGTGTGGGGATTTGTTAAAAAAAAATCTTAAAAAACTCCTCAAGTGGATAATCATCAAAAACAATTGAGGAACACTGATCTAGACGAACCCATGTGCTGGCCCATGTCTTTCTTTCTTTTTAGGATCATATTAGTACCAGCTAGAAATATTTCAATTATCTTGAGTCAACGGTGGAAGAATTGAGGCAACCTTCTTATGTAATAATGGATTTGTAGTCAATGAAGACAAAACCACATCAAAGTGCTCCTTTAAAGGAAAGTTTCAAATCAGTATGAAAGAGAAGAAAGGGGGTGGGTGGAAACGAGCAGTCGCAAGGCTGGCTGGGGTGGGGCCACCCTCAGGAGATCCCCAGCAGCTTAGTATCTGGGAAACAACAGACTCTGTCCATCACATCAACTGCGTAGTGTTACTTCCTTGCATTCTATTATTTCTGCAGATTTTAAAATGTATAATTTATTAACTTGGGGTTTCTGTAGCATCAAGTTAATTTATACTTGGGTTTCGGTGGTGTTAATCACACTTCTTTTCCTCCACTGAATTTGGAATCAGAGATGCACGAATCAGACAGATGATCAAAATGTCAACTCTGTAACTGATAAAAGGTAGATTGGAGGTCATGGCTTAGATGTCCTCTGTGTCACCCGAGAATGAAACCTGGCCACCCGGCCTTGGACTGAGCTGGACAGCTTCACAGCTGCGGGACAGAGAACAGGGCAGCATCCAGACCCCCGGGAAGGGCGGCGCCCAGCAGGGGCGGGGGAGGGAGGGGCGCACTGGGCATGCCCGGTGTTCTTTCCCGGCGCACCAATCAGATGAGCGCTTCTCCTCAGGGAGGACGGGCATCCAGGGGATGCGAGTGTTAGGCTGAGGACTGGTCCTCCACGTGGAATCATGGGAAGAGGGGAATAAATGCCCCCCCTCAATCCCTGGTTTTATGCTTGTACTTATATATGTAATGCAATGAAAGTAATTCAAGTTAGCGTTTTGGTTTGTAAGACCTTTTTAGAGCATTTGTTGGGAACCACTGACATGTCACCGGGAAGTCTGGGCGTATCTCACGCTGTGTGAACTTGAGCTGACGTACGTTTCTGTAGGACAAGCCCTGCCTGTCTTGCTCTCCGTCCTGGCCCTGCTGGGTCTGCTCTTTCTCTCCACTTCTAGGTTTTTCTGTGGCTGCACTCCTTGAAGCCGTTAACTGTACAGTAGATGGGGAGGTGTAGGGAGAAAAACACGGGGGGTTGGAATTGACAGCTCCCTGTTCAAGTCTGGCTTCAAGCCACTTCCAAGCCGTGTGACTCCGGGCAAGTTACCTGACCCCTCCCGTCCTCACTTTTCTCACCTGGAAAATGGGGTGATGCCTCTCTCCCAGTGCTGTTATGTGGATGAAAGGAGGTGACCCACGTAAACTCATTCAGTGTTCAAAACTCTTCCCTTCTCTCCCTGCTTGGCTGAGATTGCGGGCCTTTACTAGTGTTGCATCTACTCAGTTTTCAATTCTTTGAATGCCCATTTGCTTTACATAGTTATAAAACTCAAATGGTGGGGACGGTATAGCTCAGTGGTAGAGCACATGCTTAGCATGCGCAAGGTCTTGGGTTCTTTAAAAAAAAAACTAATTACACCCTCATCTCCAAAAAAAAAAAAAAAAAAAAAAAAGGAAGAAAAGAAAAGAAAAACTCAAACCAACAGCAGTAGGAAGAAAGACTTGGGACTTGTTCAATTTCAAAGCATAATTTTCAAAAACTGAAATGACTCTCAAACACATATTTAGTGATTGTGTATTAAAGACTTATTTAATGTGTTAATGAGAGAACCAATGGATGGTAACGCAGGTTTGAGTGAGGACTGGGAAGACTGGTATATACAGCCAATCAAAAAAAAAAAAAAAATGCTGAAGTAACATTGCTAGTTTAGATACAAAACTGGTTAATGTCCTACAGCACACACACACACACACACACAAAATCTGTAACCTTCAGAATTATCTTTTCTCCTGGATAGAAATAATTTGCTTTTCTAGTGAACAAAAATAATTTTTAATTTTACAATTTAATATCTTACTTTCTAAAGTCTTGGCCCAAAAGAGTAGTAAATAGGGAGTCAAACAGAGGTCACAAACTTTAGAAATCAGGTGACTTCTGGGTGGGATTTTTAGACAAGGCTCTAGTATGACACTGAAAGAACAGGACTTTTGCTCTAAGTCCAAGTTATGGGTAATTTTTTTAGGCCTAGGTAGGATCTGATAATGAAAATAAATGGCATGGAGTCTACTTATTCTGGGTGACGGTTGGCAGGAAGCCTTCAGTTGTAAATCCTAGTCATGTCTAATGAAAACTCTTTTTTAAAAATAAAAAAAAAAAAAAATTTGGGAAAAGACACCCAATTGTCATTTAAACTAAAATTTCCTGTTGGGTCTGGTGATTCTAGCATAAAATGTTTTTCTCTAATAAGTTGTTTTCTACTCTTCTGAACAGTGAGTATCTTTGGATAGTAACTGAAGATTCAAAGTCACACCCCACACTTGACAGTGATGCTTTAGGACAATTCCTAACCACTAGAATCTCCGGGGAGTGGGATCTTGTCTTGAACCATATTTGAACCTTTTGGTATGAAAACCCTGCTCGTTGGCTGGCACTCCACAGCTTCCTGGTTTTCAGATTAAAAAAAAAAAAAAAAAGGCTCAAGAGAGGCGCCTTGGACTTCAAATGGCGATTACAAAACAACATTTTGATGAGTTAAGTGTAAATGAATCAGAAGCATATGGATTTAATTAGCCTCCGAACACAGCCATTTCAAAATGCAGGGAAGGAAAAAAGCATGCTTGTGTCAAAACACATCTTGAGGTTTTCCTGCTAAATTCAAAATGATGGAAAAACAGATGGGACCATCTGCCAAGCGTTCAGGTTGTCCTCTCCACATGCACTGTCTTATCAGGAACACAGAGCCATGGGAAACTTCTGCCCCAGAAATCGACAGCGTGTCGGCATGGTGTTTGGCAGCCCATTTGTGGCCTACATTTAATTAAACCAGGCCTACGCATGGCTGCGGAGAATACGACTTCCATGTTTTTGAAGATGGTCCAGGGTGCAATCCTCCTGGGGCCATGTGTGTGGTCTCATTTTACAGTCGAAAACCCCCATATTTTTCTTCTCAGGCCCCTATAAGGTTTTCCACGTTACCTCTCAAGCTGGCCATGACGATGTCCAATTGCTGAACACCATTTACTCCTGTTGCTTGTCCTTGGGGCAACTGGGTGGCGTCAGGCAGAGAGTCAAGGAGCCCTCATGCGTTTTCACTTAAATGTGGAACTGTTCTTTCTCCCCAGTGAGAAAAGTGCTGAAAGGCCAGGGGTCCAAAGCTGCCTTCAAGTTGAAGGGAAAGGAAGGGCCGGTGGGCTGAAATAGGACATGCTTCGATATGAAATAAACAGAATTTATTCATATTGAGGCCAGGATGCAAACACAGGGCAAGTTCTTTCATCGCTTTTCAAGAAATCGTACATCAGGTCTAAGCTTTTTTTATGCACTGAGATTTTTCAGATTTATGCTGAATGGACAAAGGATTCCACACCTTTGTTGCACAAAGAACCTGCAAAGTGGCTTTTCATGTGTTAGTCTTCAATGTTCACAACCACCAGTGAGTGGGGTGGAGTCCTCCCCATTTTATGGAAGAAGAAATTCGGCTGATTGAGTGTAAGACGTCTGCTCAAGTTCTCTTAGGGAAGGGATTGAGCTGGATTGGAATCCAAGTCTTTTAGTTCTAAGCCTAGGGCATTTTCCACTGTTGCATGTCCACCAAGGAGGAATATGGGAAATAAAAGTTTTATTTAGGTGCCTATCATTGGCTTTCACTCACTAGCCAGAGATGCTTCTCAATAGGGAAGGACAGAACGTGCCCTGGGGCTCCTGAACGCATATCGCGGTTTGCCTGGGACCTCCTGGTTCGTGCCTGTGGTCCTGGCTTCATTACGAACAGGGCTCCATATCACTGTCACAAGGGTTCACAGTTTGGATGGTAAATTATCTGGATCATCTACTATGAACCCAGTCTAAAAGGGTCAAATTTTGCTGGTTTTGTTTGCCTAAGTCGCTGAACCTTTTCATACTGGCTGTTTTCTGTGTTTTCTGAATCACTGTTTTCCTGGACGGGAGAGGAACGTCTGTTTGCAGAGAGTTTTCAGGTCCTCAGATACAAAGACCCAATGTAGAATGAAAGCATTGGTTAGATAGTCAGACAATTCTTTATCCTTTAGTTCTGACCAGAAACCCTACAAATTGCGTCTTACTCCCAAGTTGAGAACGGTTTTCTCAGCCCTCTCAAGGAAGGGTAGGGGGTGCTGCTTGACCCCAACTCCCTGAGCAGGGAAGCTGGTCTTTGGCACATTTACACTTCCCTCCCTCTGCCCCCTCCTTCCCTCAGGTACTGTCACTACTTGTCCCCAAGTGTCCCATGCCCTCAGGTTGTCTTCTGGGTTCCTCCAGTCTCTGGCATCAGCCCTCACTAAATCTCTCACTACATCCCATCAAAGTTCAAATTTTCTCAATTTTATTGTCCTCAGATGCTTTTCAGGAAAGCAAGAAGGCCCTCATTTCCATTAATCCTCGTAAGCCTTGTTAATGGGGATCTTCAGGGCAAGAGGACATCTCTGGCGCTCTGTTTGAATCACAGGGAAGGCCAGCCCCTGCGGGGGGCGGGGGTGAGAGGGAAGAGGCAGGGGAGGCAGGGGGAGATTTCTGAGGGAACCACTGACCGCTGAGGGGAGTTGTCTCCAGAGGAGAGCTGGCGGAAGGAAGGTGGCCACGGCAGGTGTAACAAGAAGCAGGTTTCCACTCTGGGCAACCCCAGGGCTCAAGCACTTTGGGGACCTCTGGGAAACCATGTAGATTCCACCTGTGATTTAAGCCCCCGAGACTCGAGGGAGCTGGGGCATTTATACTTCTGTTTATCTGTAGTTAAGAACTGCTCCCGGGGGTGTTAACTCGCTGGAATTCGGTCTGTCACAGGCAGGCACCGTACATGTCCAGCCAGAGAATGTCCTCAGGCAGACTTACTCTGCTTGAAGTAAAGAGTCACTGGCTATTGGCTCTGGCCCCGAGATGCCTACCATCCGTCAAGTCCTTCCTTCCTTGTTTGCACAAGCTACCCCCCTGTTGAGAAAGTCTATTCCTCTGCTCCCTGGAATCTAGGTGGGCTGGTGACTGTGGAGAAAATACGATGAGTGCAATGCCTTGCAGCTTATGGGAGTCCCTTTGGGTACCCACTCGGGGCGAACCCAATGCCCATAGGAGAAGTGCAGCCACTCCAAGACCACCATGCTGTGAGGAAGCCAAAGCTGGCCACATGAAGACTCCACATGCGGGGAAAACGAGAGATGCCCTGCCAGCCCCAAGCTGTTCCAGGCATCTTGGGCCAGGCAGCACACAGGTGAGTGAAAAACCTTCAGGTGAACTTGGCCTCAGCCTCAGACTGGCTGCAAGGATCTGAGAGAATCGCTCAGATGATCCCATCAACCCTGCAGCCGTGACCAGTGGTACTAAGTTGTTGTCTTACTCTGCTAAGTTTTGGGGTGCTGTGTTAGCCCACACCAGATAACGGGGACAGTGAGTAAGGGAACAGTGGGTGCTGGGCGGGGGGTAGAGGCAGAGCACCGACAGCGTGGCTGAAGGGCAGGCACACGGAGTGGAAGGAAAAGCTGATGTCTAGGTTTCAGACAGGTCACTCCGTGGATCTAGGTGGCAGGAAAGCGCCGGCAATCGCTTCAGAGCTCTGAGCTCACCTGCTTTTTATCCTAGAGTCACTTGATGTAAGAGTCAAGTTCCCTGGAGGGAAGGAGTCCCGTTATTCTAGAAGGGGTCAGTGGCATCTTGGGCCAGAGATGACAGGGTGTCCTGACACCATCACTGCGTGATAGACAAGGCAGCTCTTAAAATGAGAAAAAGGAAGTGAAGAAGTGAGGAGACCAGAAGAAAGGGGAATGACCCCTGGGAAGGCAAAAACAAGGACTGTCCACTCTGTGTGTGACTCCACCGCACTCACCTCCGAGTTCACTTTGCCAGCTGCTCTGTCTCCAGTTACCGATTCCAGATCCCAACAGGAATCTGATTTATTTAGTTCATCTTTTCAAGTCTGGCCATCCCGGGGCCTGGGTTGTCAAATGGGCAGCTTCCCACCTGTCGGTCCAAAAAGCCGTGGCAAGATGGGAGGGCTCAACCACGTGCTTCAGAAACCACACCGTGCCTCCTGGAGAGGCATTGGGGGGGGCAGCAGCCTGCAGAAGGGGGTGTGCCTGGACAGGAATTCTGCACTGACCACATAGGCAGAGGTTACGATCATGGACTCTAGGTTGAAATCCCAGCCTTACCCCTGGTAAGACTCTACAGAAGCTACTCAACCTCTGTTGGCCAATTACCTTCTCTGTGATCACAGTATCCACCCACAGGCTTGTTGGGAGGAGCGAATAAGAAGCATCTAGCACACGGCCTGATAGAGAAGCTTTTAGTGGTGGTAGCACATCAGTTTTTTTAAGTTGAAAATTTTTTTTTAAATTGAAGTCTAGTCAGTTTACAATGTTATGTCAATTTCTGGTTACAGCATAACGTCTCAGTCATTCATATACATACATATATTCCATTTCATATTCTTTTTCATTAGAGGTTACTACACGATATGAGTATAGTTTCCTGTGCTATACAGAAGAAATTTGTTTATCTGTTTTATATATATTAGTTAGTATCTGCAAATCTTGAAATCCCAATTTATCCCTTCCCACCCCCTTTCTCCCTGGTAACCATAACTTTGTTTACTATGTCTGTGAGTCTGTTTCTGTTTTGTAGATAAGTTCATGAGTTCATTAGTATCTTCTTTTTTCTTTTTTTTAGATTTCACATATGATATCATGTGATATTTTTCTTTCTCTTTCTGGCTTACTTCACTTAGAATGATGATCTCTAGGTCCATCCATGTTGCTGCAAATAGCATTATTTTATCCTTTTTTAGGGCTGAGTAGTATTCCATTGTATAAATATCCCACAGCTTCTTTATCCAATCCTCTGTCTGTGGACATTTATGTTATTTCCTTCTCTTGGCATATATTATACATAGGGCTGCTATGGGGTAGCACATCATTTTTATCTAAAGCTTAGGATCAGCCACCATGTCTGATGCTTACCCCCCAGTGAAGAGGACCAGAGCATTTGGTGCAGAAGGTACAGCAGTTGCTGCTTGCACCTCGTCAGCACCCCCACCCTGGTCCTTTGACTGTGTGCTGAATTTCAGCTGCTAGCCCCTGCATCTCTTTACCTGAGGGCTTTATTTGTCTAGAGTGAGCTCTACTCAAGGCAGAAGCGTGGGGGAATTCATGACCTCTCCCCTCCCCCAGGAGGACCCAACCAGTGCTGGAGGGAGTTGGCATATGAGTAGCCCAGCACCCTTGCCCATGGGGTGGGATGCTTCTGAGGCACATGTTTGATGGTGTCTTCCAGAATTGCCCACAGGGATTAGGCTCCAGTCATCCACAGTGGTAGCCTGCTTGATAATGCATCCCTCACTGAGGTCTACCCTACCGCATCTCACTTCCCCACTCCCACTGGGGGTTCCTAGGATCCCGTACTAAATAAGCTAATTCTTGTCTAAGGGTCTGCTTCTTGGGGAACTCAAACTAAAAGAGAGAGGGAGGTTCCCTGGTCTATGACAGGAGGGTCCCAACTTCCAATATCTGTCTTGTCCTGGTTCCTGAACCTCACAGGGGTGGTCCCTGGGACACCTGGGCTCCAATCCTAGACCCTGTGGTCCTCTGAGCAGCATCCCATTCTGTTTCCCACCTGGGCTTCTGCAATATTGCCATCAATTCCATTCTTTGGGTCCTCCTCCCTTCCAGCTCTGTGTTCTTAGGAGATGGGCTCTGGCCCACTAAGGTGCTTTTCAAACTTGACTTGCAGAAGTGGGAGGAGACCTTATGGGACCTCCGAAGGGGCTTGTCACAAGCTCAGAATTCATTACATTGCTCCCTCTCTCCCTACCTCTTTATGTGAGTTTTGCATTTAACAGAAATAAATGTGCTATTTGAAAAGAATACGTGTGTCTTAATATACACATTAATATTTTAAATTACTTATCATCGGATAAAATTGATGGCTCAATAAGATGGTCCACGCTTATTCTTGGAATTGATTCTCTGTTAGTTCTCCAGCTTCTTACCTTGGCCTGTTGGAGAAGCATGGATCACAGGGTAATTTGGGACTTAGGTCTTTCCTAGGCTACTTACTGCCCAAGATGAGGGAGGGCCAGAGAGGACCCAACCTGAGGAACAGCGGGGTTTCTCAGTTCTAGTCTGGTCCCATCTGGGGAGAGCTGAGCCAGGTGACTTGCTTCTTGGGCACTGGTGTCGGGCCATAACTGTTCCCAAGTCTCAAACAGCTCTTTGCTCCAGGGCAGACGTTTAAAGCATGAGAAGTAACAAAATGTCTCAGTATTTCCTCTTCCCAGCATTTCCTGCCCCTCGGGACCACTCTCCTTTTTGGAAGGCAATTGGGAGAAGGGAGGGACAAAAGGAAGAGTTTGGTTTCCCGGGTGACCCAAGGGATGCTCTCAGTGCACCTGCCTTCCTTAAAGCCCTTATTAACATCCCCGGAATGCGCTGTGAGAGATTTAGCCCGCTGCTGCTCTTCTTAAAAGGTGTTAAAAAAAAAAAAAAAAAAAAAAAGCTTTTTCTTTGGCTTTCTGAAAACAGAACACTATAAAAATTTAGTATTTGTTGAAAAAGACATTAATAAGTTCATGGCGTCCTTGTCAATGCCTGGGGTGTTTGGGAGGAAGAGGTGAGCGGGCAGCCCACCTCAATATGCCAAGGTGGGGAGTCAGAGGGTGGGGGTTAAATCAGATAGGGGCCGGGGAATGCATCCTATTACTTAACAAAATGCACACAGACAACATGTTTAACTTTTGCCTTTTAAAATTGATGCAAGAAGCTAACAGGATTGAATTCCACATGTTACCTGGCAAAGCCAGTGCTGGGGACTTCTTTTTCCAATTTCCACCTGAAATTTTATTCAAACCTAATGTGCCAATGGAGACAAAGGATGGGGAGGGGGATGGTTGATGCGCATATTAAATGGCCTTTATCCCTTTAGCAAGCTGACTAACTTACAGTTGAAACTTCACAACGGGCGCATTCTTGTTAACAACATCTGCATTTTATAACGCGCCTTGTGACAGCATTCTGCCATTATCTGCTGTGTGTTTTATAATATGCGCTGTGCAGAGCGCCCGAGGCATGGTCAGGGAAGGCCTTCTTTCCACGGTGATTAGATTTATGGCCACGGTCTCCATCTGAGGAGAGATTAGCGGGACTAAGGCTGTTTAGTTTGGCAAAGGCGAGAGGAGCAGGGGATGTGATAGGTACATTATAGAAAATGATAAATGAAGAAAGGGAAGGCTTTGGGGGCCCTCATTCGCCATGGCAAAGACACTTAACACACTCCGGTCCCCACCCCGAGCATGTCATTAACCCGGGTGGTTTGAGCCGGTGGAGGGGGCGGGCAGAGGCGGGCGGAGAGCTGGCCTCAGGGAAAGGCATGGTACTGATGGGAAATGTCTGGGTCCGTGTATTTATATGAAATAGCGCCTATGGTTATATTAGCGGGGATCGGTTTACCGGGGCCATCCATCCTACTTTAGGGCATGGTGACAAGGCTGGCTGTGCTTCCTGCTTCCCGGGGGAGGGGGCCCCAGACGACTTGGCACCAGTCCTCTCCACGGGGTGTCTGGGTTTCCAGCAGTCTTTTCTCCAAAGAAGCCGGAAAGGGAATCCAAGCACGGAAAGGATGCAGATATCTGGGGGGGGGGGGTGCTGTGGGGAGGGCCTGCGGGGATGCTGCCAGGCCTGGGGAATTTAGGAAGGACCAGGATCAGCGTGGGCCACTGAGACAGCTGGCCTTGAATGGAAGGGACCTGGAAACTGCCGGCTTTTATTATTCACCTGGGACTTCCTGTATCTCTGGCTCCAACAGAACTGGATCCTTTAAACACTGAGGCATGCAGCCCAACCGTCTCCTGAGGAGGGCGATACCCTTGATGGCCATGTTAGCAGGGGGTCTTGGTGGCAGAGTCTTGGGGGGGCATTCCCACTTTCTTCCCTGGCTCCTTTTTTCAACCTCAGTTTCCCCGTTGATGACGGCTGTCCGCTGCCCTAACCCCAGGCTCCCCCAGGTTGGGGGTGGGAATGGTGGAGGGTCAGGCTGTGAAGGTCTGACCAGCTCTTTGAAGTCTGCTTTGTGTAAGCAAAGCCCCCTCAGGGCACTCTTGCTGTAAACAATTCCAAACTGACCCCAGCGAGTGAATTCTTTTTTGCCTTCCACCCTTTCCGTCCCAACAGCTCCTGGAGCAGCGACAAGGCAACCTCTGGCAAAACAGACTTTATCTTTCCTTCCCTCTTTCCCCGTTTTTCTTTTCTGTCATCCTCTCTTACTGGTTGATGGGTTGTTTTTTGGGTTTCCTATTTTGTGTAGGAATCGTAAGTCAGAACTTCCTCTTGTCTGTGAATAAGGAGCATGTCCTGTAGCAACCAACTGGGTCGATGAATCTCTCTTTCCCTGAGATGGAAGTGAGCGGGGCTCCGCAGACCTCCAGCATCCTGGGGCAGCAGAAAGAACAGGAGGGAGAAAGCATTTGATATTTTGTGTGTTCGATCCTTTGTTCTATGGCTTTGTGCAAGTAACCTAAAGCTCTGGGTCATTTTCTTCACAAGGAAGCAGAGACCCACGCCCGATCTGAAAGACACACACACACACACACACACACACACACACGGCCACCCAGAGCCACCTTTTCTGGAGATGCTGAAAGGGACACATGTAGGGAGTTAGGATGATCCGTGGAGGGGCTGGCGGACCCCAGCTCAGAGCAGATAAGACAGAACATCTGGACAGCTTGCCACGGATAGGTGCTCCGCGGTTTGGGGAATATTATTTTAATGTTTGACCCACATGTGCTACTTCTACTAATTAACCACAAAATCATATGCTGCTGAGCTTTTGTACATAGAAGAATTGATCAAGGCAGCAGTAAAACAGATTTTATGGGTACTGATAGCCAAATTTAAAAAGCTGAAGGAAACACATTATGGAAGGACGAAGTCATGAAATCCACATGTGATGTACAGAACCCAGACTGCACTGCATCATCCCAGGCTCTCAGCATTTAACATCTCTTCATGCTGGTCATGTCGTGTCTAAATGTGGTGTTTAAGGCTTCTGATCATAGAGGGAAATAACGAAAAAGCCTCTGCTTAAGGGACCTGCTGAGAAAAAATGGACTATGTCACTCATGATGTCTTGGTCCTTGTGAAGGTGTGCATGAGAGGTGAGCCCGGAGTCTCATTTCAAAAAACATGATGCTGTATGCCAGGAATCGACACATTGTAACTGATCATACTTCAGTTAAAAAGAAAAAAGTCCAGGATGGTGTCCTGAGTAAGATTTCAATAGGTCTTTGCTTTTTGACACTATATAGTTTGACATTTTCCAGAGGCTCAGAATATGCATGTGTTTTGAAGATCCGTTATAAATGCTCATTCAAAGTCACGATCAAGATCGTGGTTCAGTCTCACATCAAATCCCGAGCTCCATTCACGTAAGATGACACGTGGCGCTAACCCTGCCGTCCTCTGCAGGGGTTGGGGTCCTCAAATAGAGACGAACAGTATTTTTAGAGGCAAATACCTATCTCCTTGTCAGGGCATTTCTACGTTCCCCTTCTCAGTTCCTTGAGTCTGCCTTCTTCTCGTCCATCTCCGGGGCCTGAACCAGGAGCCCGAGCTGGGCTGGGGTGACCAAAGGTGTGACAGGGACTGTGAACCAGCTGCACAGGGGTGCAGGCGTCCCGGGCCACCCACCGGGGTTTTGTTTACTTCCCAGCCGCAGTGAGGGCAGGGAGTCACTCCCAGGCGGGGCCCTTCTCCCTGGCGAGCTGGTCCTCTCAGGGGGCGGGCATGGCCCGGGGCAGTGCCTTTGAGAGATGTGGCTGACTGTCTCAGTTCTCCCGGGTGGTCAGCCTGTAATTTCAAGATTTACTGGCCTCATGGAGATAGCCGCAAATGGGGCAACAACGGTAATTACAAGAGGCTGCTCTGCTAATCCTGGGTTACAAATGTTAGTTAAAAGCTAAAGAAGCTTCGCGCAAGCATTTCCTGGAGTTGCTTGGGCCCGCGTCCTTTTTGCATTTATTTTCTTCTCCTTAAAAAGGGAGAAAAATGAGAGAGAGGGAGAGGGGTGGGAGAGGAGAGAGAGAGGGACAGACAGAAAGGGAGAGAGAGAGAGAGAGAGAGACTGATTCTTATTTAATTTCATTGTGGCCACTAGGAATTAAAAAGAGTCTTTGAAGCTCAAATTATTTTAATGCTTTTTGGGGTTTGTTTTATATTTGGAATTGGAAAATATTAGGAAGCTGGATTCCCAAAGCTCATGAGAACCAGTGTTGCAGCTTCTGCCAGTTTGTGGCTGAAGATGAGCTGAACAGAATGATTTGGAGGAAAGTGTCTCCAAGCTGAGCACAAGAAATAAAGCTTCTGGGCCTCTTGCCCTCCTCAGAGAGGCCTGGGCTGCGTGCGTCCTGCTTGCCATCTCCCACTCGGAGCGCAGTTGGAGGGAGCTGCTTCACACGGGGCTCCTCATCCTCAGAGACTCCCCCCCGACCAAAGAGCAGCGTTAACCCCACGTGCTGCGTGCAAGTGACAAGAGATGGCCCGGGCCTCCCGGAGACGGTTCGTGGCCCTTGGTGGACCACTTGCCCTCCTGGTCTTGGCTTCTCTGGAGGCAGTTAGAGGTCATTGACTTGGCCCAGAAGGGCTCTGAAAATAGAACTGACCCCAGAGGAAGAGAACAGCCTTGGCTGTTGGCCTCCAGTTCTTATCTTAGTTTCCAAATGTTTGACCCCCCTGCAGGCTCTTTGGATGCGCTCCTGAGGGCTGTGCAGACCCCGCTCTGAGACCTCTTCACGCCGCAGGGAGGAGCAGGAGGAAGCTCTTGCCTCTCTCATAGGTCAAGCCATCCTGCACTCCCTTCCCTTGAAAGGCCCATGTCTTTATAAGGCCTTGTGATTTTAAGACTCCCCCCAAAAGAGACCCGTTCTGCCTGAGAACGGGCCGTTTCCACCTCCCTGTCTATGGAGGTCTGTCTCTGCCAGGCAGCATCCTGCCTCCTGCCGAGGGCAGCCTCCCAGGGATGCTCTGAGCCCAGATTTTCTTCCAGAGAGCTCTTCCATGGAGCAAGGCAGGGCAGTGACCATTGCTAACAGATGCTGTGACAATCAACTTCTCCAACACAGCCATCTGACCCTGGGGTAGAGCAACTGCACAGGAGGGGCTGGAACTGCTCCGAGAGCTTTCGTCCCCCGATAACTTCAGAGGACACACGGATGGACTACGACCAGAGAAATGGTTCTTCCTGAAATAACTGATGTTTCCTCTTTGCTTGAGTAAGCAGGTTCCAAAGTGGCAATTTCCAAAACTTGAGCCCAAGCATACTTCTTCTGTCTTGATCGAAGTAAGTATGTGAATGGCCTCTTAGGACAAGACAACATATCCCTGATGTGGGGTGCGGTCCCCAAACCCTTGGAAACCAGGGGGCATCTGAGGCAGAGAAGCGAGGGCACCTGTTTTGAGGCAAGCAGATCTGAATTCTGACATTGACTCTATCACTTGTCAGCTGAGAGCCAGCTCTCTGTGCCCCAGTTTTTGCGTGTGCCACGTGGGGATGGTGCCAACTTGTGCAAAGGGTCCTGTGAGGACCACAGATGACGAGCATCCAGCAGGTTGCCTGGCAGGTAGCGAGTGCTTAACAAGTGTCAGCTGAACTGGGTTAGTATAAGTGGATGCCCTTTCTAGTACTAATACTGGCAGTCCAATGTCCCCTGCCTGGATTTCTCTGGTCCAGAAGGGCTCCCCAAACTGTACGTTTAGCAACAAGTGAATTGAGTGAAAGTTTCTACCAAAAGCCATGCCAACCCTTAACCCCAAAGCCACTTACTAGCAACTGAAGCTGAGTCATCGCTTCTTAATTTTCTTCTCTTCCTTTTGAGCTACCATTTATTGATCACTGTTTGCCAGATCTTCTTTTTTTTTTTTTTTTTTTAACTTTTATATAGAGTGGCTCATTTAATTCTCAAGTAACACTTGTGAAGGGTAGTGGTTAATTTTATGTGTCAACTAGACTGGATAATGGGTGCTTAGATATAAGGTCAAAGGTTATTCTGGGCACATCTATGAGGGTGTTTTGGGGTGAGATGAACATTTAAATTGGTGTTCTGAGTAAAGCAGGTCACCCTCCCTCATATGGGTGGGCCTTACCCAATCAGTTGAAGGCATGACTAGAACAAAAAAGGCTGCCAGTCCCCAGAGTAAGGAAGGATTCTTTTTCCTGGATAGACTCCAAACTGGGATATCAGCTTTTTCCTTCCTTCAGACCAGAACCACACTATCAGCTCTCCCAGGTCTCTAGCTGCTGATTTACCATGCAGGTTGTGGGTCTTATCAGCCTCCCTGACTGCATGAGCTGATTTCTTATAATAAACCCCTTATTACATATCCTGCTGGTTCTGTTTCTCTGGAGAACCCTAACTAACTTACAAGATTAGGACCATGGTGGGTGTAAGTGTGTTATGGATTCAAATTCTGCCTACACCACATTTGAGCTATTTGAACTTGGGTAAGTTTCTCCATGCCCCGTGCCTCAGTTTCCTCATTAGTAAAATAGATACAATAATAGCACCTGCTGGATAGGTGATTGTGATATTAAATAATATATGCCAAGAACAATGCTTAGTACACAGGAGGTGCTCAGTAAATGTTAGCTGTTATGACAACTGAGAAGCTCAGAGAAGTTATCTGTCTGAGGTCACACAGCTGACTGACTCAACATCTTTCTCTATCCTTTGGGCCAACATTATCCTGCCCTCACCATGGCGTGGCCACAACTCCCGGTGTGGCCTGACTGGGGCAGAGCCACGTTGAAATCCCCATCATTCAGCTGCGTGGCTGTGTGGGTGGCCTTGGAGTGGGAGCAGCTGTTACCCGCTGCCCCCACCGCTCTCTGCAAGATTGTATGAGACTCTGCAGCTTGCCTTTGCCCTTCCGGTGGTACGCTTTGTTTCTTCCTCCTCTTTCTGCCCTCCCTCGCAGCCCCCTGGCCAGCCAGCTAGAGTGATTTCCCAGCTGTATTAGCAGGCAGTGCTCCCGAGCTGTTGTGTCTGGGTTGGATGGCCCGTGGATCAGGTGGAGCAGGACAGGGTAGAGGACACACTGCCAGGTCCCTGGGGGGCGCTGAGGGTGGAAGGAGGAAAACCCACAGCCTGGCTCTTGAGGTGCCACAATCAAATGGGGGAAACAGGACACGCCACAAAAAAGCCGTAGAATAGAACTTAGCAATCTGGGACACACAGGCACGTAGCATGACAAATTCTGCTTTAAACCAGATAAACCCAGGTAAAGCTTTATTTAAGACACTGAAACTGGATATGGCCAGTCCAGAAGGATAGCAGGAGGAGGGGTGCTGAGGACTGTTTTGAAGAATGGATATGATTTAACAGAGTAAGTGAGAATCAAATTCCTTCAGTAATTATGACTTGCACCATAAAATTAATAGTCATGATAATATCCATTTATTGAACACATACTAGAAGCCAAGTGTAAAGTGTACACATGTATAGAAACTTTCATGCATTAGTTCATTTAATATCCCCATTCCACAGACGCCTTCAGTTATTATAATTTATGTTCACAAAGAGAGCAGTAATGATGGTGACCTCCTTTTTCAACTGATCACCTCCTTTGATTGAGCACTTACAATGGGCCAAATACCCAAATACTGTGGTCAATATCTTTGCATACAGTTTTACATTTCACCAGCCCAGCAGTCTGGGAGGGTGGGTTTTAAAATCTGCATTCTAAATATGTAGCACCTAAGGCACAGAGAGGTTGAGTGACTTGCCCCAGATCACACAGCAGAGCCCAAATGTTGAATCATAGAACTGAATCACAGAGATGGCAAACCTAACTCTTCTCTTATAATCAGCCCCTCTATTTTTTTTTGGAGAATTATCACGTTGCAAAATGTGTCATTCACATACGCCAAGTGTGTGCTAGACAGTATGCTGGTGCTGAGTGTAAGAAGATTAAGTCCTTGGACTCCCAGAACTTTCAATTTTAGTTGTGATGCTCACGGCCAAACAAGCTCCGGAAGGTGAATAAAACAATCAGTAGGTTAGGGTCTCTTCTGGCAAGTGTTTTTTTGGTGTACCCAGCCTGGCTTTACATAACAAGTATTGACAGAGAGCCTCGCAGATAAGTTTATTTCCTGAGCAGAATTCTTTTACTGTTTTTTCACTGTGAATATGCATTGGTGACATGCCAGTTGATGGAGTGTTAGCTTTTTTCCCACCCATTTTACAGTCCTGGACCTGCCTGGTGGGCAGCTTCTGTCACGGTCCCCACTGAGACCTGCCTCTTGGTACTCATCGCCCTGTGTGATCCCTCCCGAGTGTGGGCTAAACCTCGCGACTTTCTTCTTTTGAACAGATTGTGGCAGTAGCGCTGGCATGTCACTTTCATGATTAAATAACAAAATCTTGACTTCTGTCTTGCGGGCTATCTGCCTCCTGCGGGTGTTATCTCTGGCCCTCTTCCTTGCTCACCCTAAAGAAACCAGCTTCCGTATTAGGAGCCGCCTTATGGGGAGGCTTATGTGCTGAGGGACCGAGGGTCCCCTCGGCCAACAGCCAGTGGGGAGCTGAGTCCTGCCAACAGCCACCCGAGTGAGCGTGGAAGCAGACCCCTCGCCAGGCGAGCCTTGAGATAAGACTGCAGCTCTTGCTTGTAGCCTGGGGAGATCTGCAGCCAAGCCATGCCCAGATTTGTGACCTTTAGAAACTGGGAGGATAAACGTTGTTGTTCCAGGCCACTTGGTTTGGGGTAATTTGTTATGCAGCAAATAGAGCCTAGAGAGTCAGGGAGCATCTCTGGTCCTCTGTATGCCCTTACCTTGCCGTGTAGCCCTGTCCACCTGCGTCCCTCCCCGACAAAAAGGACTGTAGAAAACAAATGCTCTCTCTTTGGCCAGTTTGCCGGTGGTCAGCCCTCAGCCCGCATGTTTCTGGACCATCAGAAGCGGTTGATACAGTCAATCATCCTTCCTCCTTGACGCACGCACCTTCCTCACTTGTCTTCAGGTCCTCGCACTCTCCCCGCTTGCCTCCTACCTCTCTGGTGGCTCCGTCTCAGCCTTGTCTCCTGGTACATTCTCTTCTTCCCAACCTGTCAGCCCTGGAAGCCTCCGCATCTCACACCTGGATATAAATAGCTCTATTTTTTTTTTTAAAGGAAAATAACAGGTGTTGGTGAGCATGTGGAGAAATATAGAAACCTTTATACATTGCTGGGGGGAATGCAAAATGGTGCAATCACTGGAGAACAGTTTGGTGGTGCCCCACAAAGGTGAACCTAGGATTACCAATTCTACACCTAGGTATTTGATACTCAAACAAATACTCGTACACAAATTTTCATAGCAGCACTCTTTGTGACGATCAAAATGTCCATCAACTGATGAGTGAATAAATAAAATGTGGTATATCCATACAACGGAATATTATTTTGCCATAAAAGGAACTAATGAGACGTACTACAGTATAGATGGACATGGAAAACATTACGCTAAGTGAAGGAGGCCAGTCACATATGGTATGATGTCACTTACATGAAATGTCCAGAATAGGCAAATCTGTAGAGACAGAAAGCAGATTAGCGGTTGCCAGAGGCTGACGGGTGGGGGAAAATGGAATGAGGGGTGACGGCTAGTGAGTATGTGGTTTCTTTTTTTGGGTGATGAAACTGTGTTTGCACAACGTTGAAAAACCATTGAATTGTACACTTTAAATGGGTGAGTTTTCTGGTCTGTGAGTTACATCTCAATAAAGCTGTTTAAAATACATTATGCTTTTGTGCAATGTGCATTATGACTGCCTCCCCTACCTAGCGTGGGAGTGAGACGGGGGCAGAGGTCCTCGTCTGTTTTGCTCACTCGTGTGTTACCAAACATGTAGCACAGTGACTGGTGGTCAATAAATATTTACTGTGTGAATGAATATAGGAACATTTTGTATTGACTTTTTGATTAAAAAAAAAAAAGTACCCCTGCTTTGGGCAATACTTTTTACCTATGGTCCATGAGCTAATCTACAGGTGAAGGAATGAACTTGCTCCCTTCCTTAGCTGGAATCTTGATCCGAGACAGTGAAGAAAATCAGAGAATTCTGGAAGAAGACTGGCCTTAGTGGGACAGGAGGCAGGATGCCTGGTGGCGGTGAGGGTTGGGTCTGTTTCTATGGGGACGGCAGCCTCTGCCAGCTTCTAAATCAGCAGATACAAATTGGTGACCTAGGAGCCAAGTCTGGCCTCAGATGTGTTTTCAAGGCTCCTGGCAGTACATTTGCCATCTCTGTGTGAATTCCAGAACGGTGCCCTGTCTTCCAGCCGACACCATTCTCACTCAGCCTGGTACTAAGGTACATGGTAGGAGAAGCTTGGCTGGATTTTCCTCTCCTTGTACCCCCTCCTGGCTGTCCTTGAAAAGCAGATAAGACGTACAACCTTATACAGGAGTCCTGTGTATTAAAAAAAAAAATCTTGAATTGATTTCAAGATCCAAGTGCACTCAGCTTTTATGAGAGGTGACCCCCAGGAAATGCCAGTGGAGGAGTAGGATGAGAGAGGGTAAGGATGGAAGGTAATTAAGGACCAAGGATCAAACTTGTCACTTACTCCTGGTGGAAAGTCCGGGAGGCATTGCGGGATGCGGGCTTCAGAGTTATCCCAGCCTTGGGTGAGGGAGCTGGGCCTTTATATACCACGTCCTGTCTGTGCTGAGGGCTGCTCCTGGGGGCATTAATTCCCTGACAATTCCAGTCTCTGCCCTAGGCAGAGGGGCTTTCTGATGCTTCAAGAAGCCCCCAGGCCCAAAGATGTGATTACCGGATGCTGGAAATCAGCCTGCACACACTGAAGTGATAAGGGCCCAGGATTTGGGCATGGTACCCATTGTATCTTTTTGATGGCCAACATTTTAAAAGCAAGGAGCTTTGACAAAAAAAATGTGATTTGCTGGCTCCTTGAGGAAAAGAACATGAAGACCTGGCAAAAGTGGACTGACATTCCCACTTGGCAGCTCCCGGCCGGCCATGCCCGCTTTGGAAGGAGCCCGTGTTCCAATCCACTGCGCCGTCTTCCAGACTGCTGCACTGGCTCACATCTCCTACGCTGCCCCCTGGGGCGCTTGCATTTGTAACTCTTGCCCAGGGCCACATAACTCCTGGCCCAAAGTGCATCTGGTGATGGCTGAGCTAATGTGCCCTATGAAAAGTGGCATGAAGAGAAACAAGATATAGATATTTTCCCCCCATTTTCCCCCAAAGCGCTGTGAGCTGCATGCGCTTGGCTTGTGGTGAGAGTGCTGAAAGCTCTTGCCGGTAGTTTCACATACGCAGCTCCTGCTGCACAACTACGCCCCCTCCCCACCCCGCAATCTAGGAGGGGTCAGGGCTTTGATCCGGGGCCCCTTCGCGCATGACCGGCCCTCGGACTCGCATGACCAAGCCCGAGACGCTGGAGGACTCAACAGGCCAGCCCTTGTGTACCGCCTCTGGCCCGGGCCTGGCCTGGGGCCAAGGCTTGGTGGTGCTCGCCGGCTGGAGAAATCTGCTGACGCTGCGTGACCTGGGGGCCCACTCAGTGCAGAGCAGGAGCCAAGCAGGGGTCCTTGTACCAGAATCGTGGAGAGCGGTGCCTATCAGTGGCCAATTGCGCATCACAATAACTGGTTGCCATGGAAAGCAGTGAGAACGGATCGATCTCGTAGACACTACCTGCCCCCACCGCACGCGGAGCCGGCTGCCATGAAGAAGGGTCAAACAATTGTCTCAGAGCCAGTCTTTTACCTGAGGATCTGCAAACACAGAGAGTGTGACCGTGGGCCTTTACCTCTGCGGCCCTCTCTTAGGTCAGGCTGAGTCTTTTTCTTGGGCACCTCTGTCTTTACCTGGTCTCTTTGCATGGTCTCTCTAGCACATCAGTTTCAGAGTAACAGGCCTTCTTACACAGCAGTGCATCCCCAGAAGGAGAGAGCCTGGCAGGGGCTCTGTCACCGTTTACGATCTGGCCTGGGGGATCACGTGGCATCACTTTCCAGTCATCAAGGCTGGCCAGGTTCAAGGGGAGGAGACACGGACTCCACCTCTTGATGGGGGAGTGGCAAGGTCCTGGCAGAGCGTGCAGGGAGGGGAAACAGTGTTGCAGTGATCCTTGGAAAGTGTGATCTGTCACAGTCTCCTAACCCCGCCCCGGTCTATGGGGGTGGGATGCAAACCTAGAGGGTCTGGAAACTCTCGGGTTCTTGTGGGCCTTTTGGCATCATGTGCCACTGGAATTAGTAAGCCGAAATGAGGCCACTGTTTGTGGCTGCTCCCCGTGTATCTGGGCCGTGGTGTGGCGGTGCTGGGGTTTGGGTGAGCTAGCCATGAGTTCTGTCCCCAGAGATTTTTAAGTAAATTAGATGGGAGGAATGTCAGACTCCAGTCAATATTCACTGAATTTCTTGGGTTTACTAGGTGACAGGCCAGCCTCTAACATTTGTAGGACTGGAAACCAGAGTATACACACGGAGATCTACCTACCAGATATCTTAAATATTTACACTTTACAAATATATACATTGTTTTCATGAAATGTGAAAAACTAATTGTTAAATAAATAGCTTATCCTGCCATCTTGCAAATACCTTCTATAACAACGTGGAAAGTTAGATGTGAGTTGAGATTTCTTGGACTCTCTTGGGAATTCCCAAGTCGGGGGAGCCAGTCCTCAGCACTCAGCCCATGTCTGCCCCCATCATCCCCCAGCTCTGTTCCACACTGCAAGAGCTTTGACTGCGTGAGTGCAAACACTCCACTCAGCACATCCAAGCTCCATCAGCAGGCTTTGGGGAACTTTGGGCAGGGAAACCTGGATCCCAGGTACTGAAAGTGTGGTTTGGGTGGGTCACATGGGCTGGTTTTTCTCTTCCTCTTTACCACAACCTTAAGAGGCAGGTAACATTATTTTCTGCACTGTGCAGATGAGAAAACTGGGGCTCAGAGAGGTTAAGTAATATGCCCAAGGTCACACAGCTAGTGAGTAACAGTTTCAGGATGTGGACTCAGGTTTCTCTAACTCCAAAGCACATGCTCTTAACCGTGACACTTGAGGAGACCTTGATATGAACAACGGTTGTTTTCCTTGGCGTTATGGACTGGTGGGTTCCTGGGAGCCGCTTTATCTAGGTACAGGATATTCTTGGATTCAGGAAGCAAGCCACCAGCTAGTTCTCCTGCCTACTCTGTCTGACACTTGCATCCAGACCTTCCCTGAGGCTGGGCCTTTCGTGACAAGAAGCTGAACCAGTCCGCACGATGCTTTTGTGATGTGGAACTATGCCAGCTCAAGAGCGGAAGGAATTTTTTCTGTTTGGTTCCCTGCCAAACCACTTCGAGACATACATAAAATTTAAGTCTTTGATTCCCTTTACTTTTGTTTCCCCTCTGCATTTGGCTTTCCCATGAGCAACCTCTCATTCCATTACTATTATCTTTGATTGAATTATGAAACCGGAAGAATTTGCAGAACCAAGCCAGAATCAATGGGTCTTGCTAATCCTGTGGTTGCAAGGTCAAATCAGCAAACACTTGGGTGTGAGGTGTCCAGGGCCGATTTCATTCTGGCCCCGATTTGTAAAATCTGGGTGAGGAAAATTACATTAATAACCAGAAAAGAATACCTGGGGTGGTTTTCCAGTTTCACGTATCCCAGCCTACTCGACAGCACGCTGCAGAAATCCAACCCTCTCGTAAGAAAGCCTTCCACCTCTAGGATCCAGCTTTCTCATCTGGAAACATTATTCCTTATTCAGTATCACAAATGCTCTTGGTGCATTAGCAAGTCAAGTTCAAGGCAGAAGCTCTGCCTCCAAAGAACAGAGATCCCAGGCCATAGTCTATCTCACTGTTAAGTCCATGGACACATGGCTGGGAAATATTTGATACCATATGGCATTGCTGTAAGGAGCAAACTCAAAGAAAAGTCTAAATAGTAGACTGCAGAATTGTTCCCAAGTTTTTACACCTTTTCCCCCCATGTTTTTATCTTTTTCCTTCCACTTAGATGTGTGGAACATCTTGCTGCCACAGCGATGTTGGGTTTGGCCGTGTGTCTCACATGGGCAGTGGGATTTTTAGTGACTGTGATGCAAACAGCAACTTGAAATGTGCGTGTGTGATCAGGTCCGTCCTCTTGTGCTTCTGTTGTCACAATGAGAATGTATCCTCACTGCCCATTCATCCCAAAAGAAAAGGACGTGTAAGGAGCAGACCCAAACCAAACCCGCAGCCTGGAGTCAGGCTCAGCCCAAAGCCCAGCTGACCACAGACGTGCGAGCTGGAAGGTACACTAAATGCCTACAGGTGAAGCCCCTGGTTTGGAGTGTTTTGGTTTGCAACAACAGTATTGCAAAAGCTAACAGATACAGTTATTAGTCAGGGTTCTCAAGAGAAACAGAATCAATAGGACGTAGGGAGAGAGACATACATAGGAGATTTATTGGCTCAGGTCATTATGGAGACTGAGACTGGCTACTGTGATCTGCTGTCTGCAATCTGGAGACCTAGGAAAGCTGGGGGATGTCACTCCAGCCTGAACCCGAGGGTCTGAGAACCAGGAGCGCCCAGGGCAGAAGATGGATGTCCCAGCTAAAGCAGAGAGCAAATTCCTCCTTCCTCAGCCTTTTTGTTCTGTTTGGACCAATGCATTGGATGCTGCCCACCTGCATTGGTGAGGGCAATCTTGTTTACTCAGCCTATGGACTCAAATACTAATCTCTTCTGGAAACACCCTCCCAGACACACCCAGAAATGTTTTCCCAGCTATCTGGGAATTCCTTAACCCAGGCAAGGTGACTCATAAAATTAACCACCACGCCATTAGAGACTAGTTAAATTCCCATTCTTTATTCTGTTAACACAACTCAGGAAAGCAAGGATGCCCACACCCCTGCGGGGCTTGGGGAGTCTCCAGCTGACCCAGTAGACCTGCAATAGGCCTCTTCTTGCAGAAACTCGGATGCTGAGATCTGACAATGGGGACTTGATGGATCACTTCTAAGGCTGAACAATGGCCATCTGAGAACGTTCGCCTGGCAGGGAGGGGAGGGGTTGAAACATAGCGGTCACGAACAGGGCTGCGAAGTTCACGGCTGAGGCAACTTCGTGAAATAAATGCGGAGGGAAAAAAAGGAACATTGTATGTATCGTCTTCAGGACTAAACTTCATCGCGGGGTGAGTGAGGGGTTTGAGTGTGTGCCCACGCGGGGCTGTTTCTCCTGATGCTTTCCCTCTCTGGCTGCGGATTTGTTAGGATTTGTGAACTGGTGTTTGACTGACCTCCTGAAGCCACCCCGCGACGATACGGTGGGTCTCTGAGCCTGGGTCTCTATTTCCTCTTTCCAGATTCACTCTCTGGGTGATTGCATCAGTCCCGTGGCTGTAGATCGGGGCTCTCCCCTCAACTCCAGGCTCTTATCTACGACTGTCACCTCGAGGGCTTCCCTGACGACAGATATCACTCAAAACACATCCGACACTGAACTAGTATTCACGCCCCTCTTTCCATCCTCATGAATAGAAATTCCATCCTTCTGACTCATCAAGCCAAAACCAAGGAGTCATTTTGATGTCTGCATTCTTTCATTCCCTCTGCTTAATCCTCTAGCAAATCGTGCGGACCCTGTTCAGTATGTGTCCAGAAAGCAGCCACTTCTCTGGCCACCGAGGCCACTTCATTGGCCCAGGCCACCACATCTCCCCTGGAATTTTCAGCAGCTTCCAAACAGATCTTCCTGCTTAAACCCTGAGCCTTTTTAGTCTACTCTCAACATAGAGGCTAGAATGATTCTGTCAGGATGTAGGTCAGATATGTTATGCCTCTGCTCCCCGTCTCACTCACCATGTAAGGCAGAGTGCTGGCTCTGAGTGCACAAGGCACCCGCATCCCCTCTGCCTTCCGCTCCTTCTGCTCCCCGCCTTGCTCATGTCCCTTGGTCTGCTGAGCTCCTCATTTTCCTCAGGCATGTCAAGCTTGCTCCCGCCTGAGTGGCTTCACATCTGCTGTTCCTGCTGCCCGAAACACCCTTCCTTCCCCGAGACTCAGCGTGGCTCCCTTTCTTCTTTTAGGTCTTCACTCAAATATCATATTCTCGGTTTTAAAATGGGCAGAAGACCTACCTGAACAGGTATTTTTCCCAAGAAGATATACTGATGGCCAACAGGCACACAAAAAGATGCTCGACATGGTTAATCATAAGCAAAATGCAAATCAAAAGCACAACAAGAGATCATCACCTCACACCTGTCAAAATGGCTGTCATCAAAAAGTCTACACATAAGTGTTGGCAAGGATGTGGAGACAAGGGAACTTTTGTATGCTGTTGGTGGGAATGTAAATTGGTGCAACCACTATGGAAAACAGCATGGAGTTTCCTCAAACACCTGAAAACAAAACTACTGTATGATCCAGCAATTCCACTCCTGGAATTTCCAAAGAAAGTGAAAATGCTAATTCGAAAAGATACCTGCACCCCAATGTTCATAGCAGCATTATTTACAATAGCTAAGATATGGAAGCAACCTAAAAGTGTCCATCAGCAGATGACTGGATAAAGATGATGTAGAATATATATACAATGGAATACTACTCAGCCATAAAAAAGAATGAAAATTTGTCATTTGCAATAACATGGATGAACTTGGAGGGTATTATGCTTAATGAAATGTCAGGGAAAGACAAATACTGTATGATATCACTTACACATGGAAACTAAAAAAATACAACAAACTAATGAATATAACAAAAGAGAAACAGACTCACAGATGTAGAGAACAAACTAGTGGTTACCAGTGGGGAGAGGGAAACGGGGAGGGGCAAGATAGGGGTGTGGATTAAGAGGTACAAACTACTATGTAGAGAATAAGCTACAAGGATATATTGTACAACACAGGGAATATCGTCACTATTTTATATTAAATATAAATGGAATATAACCTTTAAAAATGGTGAATCTCTATGTTGTACACCAGAAAGTTACATAATATCATAAGTCAACTATAACTTAATAAAAAAATTTTTAAAAGAATTGTATTCTCAGTGAGGAAGATATTCAATGAACACTTTTCAAATGAATGAGCTGGATTGCTCAGGGTAAGGGTATTCTGGTTGACGTCCCCCTTGTTTGTTGCGCTCTGCTCCGGGCATGAATCCAGCCTGCCCACACCACCACTGTCAGGGTCAAGTCTGAGGATGGCACTCCACTGACCACGCGCTAGGTCACACGCCCTGAGCTTCCTCTGCTCCATCTCATTTATTTCTCCAGCCACACCAGGAGCCAGCTGCTGTCACCCCCAATGTTGGGGTGCCCCTGTGCTACGTCCTGGGCTCCTCCGAGGCCATCTGCTGGATTTGTCTAGGCTTGGAGAGTTTTTCCTCTGCACTCTGGCTCCAGCTTAGGGGAACTGAGGGTTGTCCCCCTAATCTGACCCTCCAAGGATCCTGGGCAATTTGAAGTCCCAGGACGGCTTGGGGAAGATGGGCCCAGGGCTGGAAGGGGACACCAAGAGGCCCTGCGAGCCTAGTTAGCTCCTGGCTCCGTGTTTGCTGACTGAATCAGTGAAGGGCCTCCAGCTGGTGTTTCCCAAGGCCACCTGGCACATGAGAGCAGAAAATGAAACGAGTTACAGAGACAAATATGTTCCGATCACTTTTACAGTGACAATGTTTGGTCAAAGCTGGGCCCGAATAAAGCTAGCACAAATAACTGGAGGGTCGTGGGTGGTCTCTGAACCCTGAGAGATGTAACTACGTGTAATGGGCTGAAATTGAGCAAAGGAAAATGCTCTCGCAGGAAAGCTGATTACATGGTGCCGCTGACTCCTGAGGAAGTGGTAAGCCCCTCCCTGAAGTCATGTCGGACTGCTTTGGGCCAAGTTTTCATCAGGCACACGGTGGGGGCAGCGTAGGGACTTCCTCCCTCTGCACAGAGTCCCTAGAAGGCCACTGAGCCTTTTTCATGAAAGAACCCTCATTTTAGACCAGGGTTGGGAAGTTTGATCTGAAAACGCATTTTAAGGCGATTGTGTGGGAACTCCTTCACATTCCTTGACTTTATAATCAAGAAATAGGAATGTTTGTGTCCCTTCCCTGAGAACCGCCTAGAAACCTCTCAGTGTAGGTGAGGAGACACATCGTGGTTTAAAAAACAGCAGGCCTTCTGGAGGCCAGGAGACCTGCCCCCCAGAGTCAGCCCAGAACCTCGGATGGAGCTTGTGTTTTGAACTCCTCTTATGTGGCTCCGGGTCTCATGCGGTTCCTTGTCAGGGGATTCTAGCCAGGTTGGGGTAAGCACAGGAGACAATGACAGAGAAATGTCCCCTTTAGCAGCATGCCTGTGGAGGTAAGCGGTGGAGACAATTGTTTTCCTTTTCCCAACTTGTTCAAGAAAACAAAGGACTTGAAATGACAGCCCTCAAGCCAAATTTCGTCGCAGTGTGTTTTGCTTGGCCTATAAGGGGTTTTTAGAAATCTCAAAGCCAACAGTTAAAAATCAGGAGATCGCACATAAATATCTGAAATTCTGCAGTGTCCTAACACTTTGGAAGGCCTGGGAGCTCCAGTCCGCACCCCACGCTCAGTGTGGCACCCACGCCCCCTTCCCGAGGCCACAGCCCCCCAGGTGACCTGAGACGCACCAGGCGGGCCTCAGACATTGCCATTTGTGGCCTGATCCCAGGAGAACGGGCATTTGCCGCTCCTGAAATAAACTCATCTTTCATTTCAAGAACGAAGCCTGGAAATTTGTAGATTAAAACGGTTGCTTCATAGCACAAGTAAAATGCACAGAAGACCAAAGATTTTACAGTGTAAACCTGAGTGTAATGTCTTGGTAGAGTCCGTGCAAGGATTAAAACAAATAATTCCTTGTCCTAGGCTGGGTTTCCTAGAGGCAGAGCCCGAGCCAAAGATTCCTGTGCAGGGGACCTGCTGGGCTGGGGGTCTCAGGAGAAGGGGAGTCAGGGAAGCAGGAAAGGGCGGGGAAGGGGCTCCCCGCGATGGGGATGTGGTCCCAGCCCGACCTTAGCTGTACCACAGTGCCGGTCCCAGCCAGGCTGAGGACAACCTGTAATGCGTTCTTACTATAAGAGAATTAAAAGATACAGAAAAGGTTCAGGGAATCTCATTACTTATCCTACAACTTAGAGATAATGATGGTTCGTATTTGCGGGGAGGGGACAGCTCCGTGGTACAGCGCATGCCTAGCATGCACAAAGTCCTGGGTTCGACCCCCAGCACCTCTGTTAAAAACAAATAAATAAATAAACAAGTAAATAAATAAACTAATTACCTCTCCTCCCCCCCAAAACAAAACAAAACAAAACAAAAGATAATGGTCTTATTTGTACATTGAATTATTCTTTCCTTTTTCCTTTAACCTCTGAATTAAAATAACTTGGACCCTCATCCCCCTCAGTTGTGGGGAACCTATTGCCCCCAGAGTGGAAGCCTTCCTCAGAGTGGAAAAGGGGGCAGGCAGGTCAATGACAAAGGCCTCCTCTGCTGGGTTCTTTGTGTCCCGACTCCTTGTTCTCCGCCTTGTGCTGCTAAGACTTGATAACATGGCCAGTTTCTTCTTCTCTGTCCCCTATGGTGAGCTCCTTACCCAGCCTTCCGGTTTTGGCACTGATGTTTTGGTTTCCTCTTAGAGCAGCTGCACTGTGGGTGGGGCACCCACATCCTTGTGACGTTTACCTCCATGCACCCAAGGCCGCTCCTTGCAGATACCTGTGAGAGCTATTCTGGTCATGGGAGATGCTTGGTTTGAGCTCAGGGCCAGCCAGGAGTGCTGTGAAGTTCATGTCCTGGAAGCAGCTCTGACCAATGATGGATAAGGCATTGGATCAAAGCCCTAGCTTCTTGCCTCTCAGTTGGGATAACTCCGAGGGTGCTCTGTGCTGCCTCCAGAGTTCCTCCCAGGATTGCTGTCCGGAGTAACTGGCTTGGAAACACATCCTGTATCATCTTCCTTTCTGTCTTCCCACTCCCCTACCAGTGTTTCTTGGAATTACCTCCCAAATAAAGCACTAGGCTTGGAATCCTGATCTTGATTGATTGATTCATTGATTGAAGGATACTCAGTTACAATGTGTCAATTTCTGCTGTACAGCATGTTTCAGCCATACATCTACATACATATATTCGTTTTCATATTCTTTTTCATTATAAATACAAGATACTGAGTACAGTTCCCTGTGCTATGCAGAAGAAATTTGTTTTTTACTCAATTTTATATATAGTAGTTAATATTTGAAATATTTGAAAATCGCAAACTCCCAATTTTTGCAAATCTCAAACTCCCAATCTGGAATCCTGATCTTGAGGTCTGTTTTTGGGCACCAGAGCAAGCTATTTCCCCTTGCTCACTGCTGCTCTGGGTTAAATCTCTGGATGGTGAGAACCCCATGGGGCAGGGGTGGGAGACACGTGAGGACATTGGCGCCGCCCTGCAGGTCATGCTGTCACGGCTGAAAACAGTGAAGACGAACCCACTCCTTCAGAGGCCAAAGGGGCAGGAGGCTCAGCCTAAGGATTCTCATGCGGGGGTTGCAGAATAGGACTCTTGGATTGGATTGGATTTGGCCCATGAGATGATTTGGTTTGAATTGCACGTTTTCAAACTTGAATTAGTTGCCCAAACCAGAAGAGTTCACATAAAAATCCACATTTGAGGTATGTCTGGACGAATTAGAAGATGTAGTTGATATAGCTGGCCAGCATCGCCTCCCCATGCCCAGGATGGTCCTCGCCGAGCACCCCCGTTAACCTAACTACTTTAGACAGGGCTCGTGTGTTCCAGGTGTCCACTGCCTCCACCCACCGGGCTTCATGTGTTTTCTCAGCTTGCTGGGGATCCAGTAGGCTTCTGGGCTTGTGGTCCCGTGCTAGGGTCGCAGGGACCCTAGAAGTGGGCAGAGGCATATGGCGCTGTGCTAGCTGACGGGGTGGCGATGGTATGTGGGGCCAAGCCCTGGGTTTGCTGTCAGGTGATTGATGGACTATGCTTATTTCCGGAGCCCGGTACCTTCTTAAGAGGACAAAACCAAAAAGGCCAAGTGGCCCCTGAATATGAAGCCTCTAGCCCAGTGGTCCTCACCTCCTGGTCTTGTTAAAAATACCAGGATTGGGGCCCCATCCTCAGGGGTTCTCATTTGACGGGTGTGGGGTCGGTCTGGAGTACTGATATTTTTGGGAGCGCCAGCATGACCCAGAGCAGGCTGGTAGAGCTCAGGAGAGCCCCCAGTTGGAGTGCTCACACCATGGTGACCAGAGTGCAACTGTCCTTCTGGAGAGCCTGTTGTTGGACCTTCCCCAGCACGCCACGGAAGAGCCCGTGTCATTCCAGCGGGGACCACAACCCGGGCTGTGTCTTTAGCTGGGATCAGTAACCCTGATGCAGGATCTGTTGCCCCCTCGGGGACAGAAGTCTCTACCTGCAGAGAGAGCTGGTGGGTGCCACACTGAGTCTTTACTTCAACTTCAGACCTGGGATCTCTGTTCTGCTCATTAACTGTGTGGCCTTGGATGAAGTGTCTTCACCCTCTGGGCCTCCAGCTTCCCATCGGTTCCAGAGGAAGAGTGCTGTTCACCTCTCAGGACAGTCGTGGGAATGAAATGAGATTTATACCCACAGGGCCATCCTCCATAAACGCCACTTGTCTTTTTCTTTCTCTGAAAGGGACCCGAAATACACAGTGTTGTTCCAGAGTCTCTTGTGAGGAGCTGTTTCATGAATGGCCACTGATCACTGGTCCGAGTGCGTGTGGACGAGGGTCCATGTGGGATGAACCACAACTGTTTCTTCCGGGGCTGGACCTGGGCCCCAGGGGTGGGGGAGTTCATTTTTCAGTCGGAAATGACTCTTCCAACTACGGCTGCTTTCCTGGATACAGGAAACTCAGGGGCTGTTGTCCATTGAAAGGAAAAAAGAGCTACCTTAATTACAGTCTCACCCATGACAATTTACTCCGACTAAAATCTTGCCACTCACCGTTCATCTGATCCCTTTTAACCTGAAAAGCAGCTCTTTCTGTCCCTTTCTAACTCAGCCCCAGTATTTAGCAGGGTAATGGGATTTATGATTTTGTTTACATCAGTCTCCGTGGCGATCCACCATCCCAGATCAGTTGCTTGGCAACTTGGCATTTTGGGCGCTGCAGTGAAGGGGAATTTTTGTCTCTCTGAAGCGAGGGCTTAAGGCATAATGAAAACTTCTGCTCATACTTCTCATGCATGCTTTTATTTTCGGGGTCAACCAAATGTGTTTTTTTTTTTTTTTCCAGGAAAGACTAATGCACTTTTCTTCAAGTGATACACCGTAAAATGTTCCTCCAAGATTATCCTGTCTCTGAGCGGAGGCCGACTGCCTCTGGAGGTTTTTTATTCTCTACTTGCTGTTGCAAAATTCCGTTTGAGCAACCCTGGGACCATCATAATGGAGTGGGTCTCTCTCATTTACTGGCATTTTCTGCTCTCATTAGCGAATGTCTTTTCTTTTTTTTTTTTTAATGAGCTGCTATACACTCTGAATCACTTTGCATCTGAGAAACCGGTTTCGTTTGGTCTGCAGTCGGGCTGACCACGATCACTTTGATGATGGGGTCACTGTTAGCAGAGACCTGGAGGGCACAAAACAGGACCCCAGTTTTCCTCTGAGGTTCTTATTCACTCTAGGCGTTTCTAAGAATGATCAAAGGGCCTGTTTAGAAACATGCAAGTGTGCTTTCCTGACCTCTTTCTCAACGAGGGTACACATGAAGGGGAGAAGGTGACTCACACAGATCTGCATGGACTCAGCCCGGGCTGGAGGTATCGAGGCTGTGGTGAGGATCACGGCGAAGACGACAGTGGCTCACCAGACACTTGCCATGTGCTTTACATATAATGTCTCACTTGATTCTTGCAACAACACTTGGCCGCATGTAACCAGCTGGTGGGCCAGTGAGAGCTGCCCTAGCAATGGAGCCTCCCCCACCCCCACCTCCTGCCACTAATTAATCAATACCCCCAGTTTGGCTCAAGTTCCCCACCCTTGACTGATTTCTCTTTACTGTAATTCTCTCAAGCTAAACTCAGAGCTCAGCTTCCCAGACATCCTCACCCACAGCCAAGTTTAAACCTAAAGACTCTTTTGCATCCATATTAAGTGTGCTAATAATCTGCTTTTTTTAAAAAAAAAGTTGACTTTAATTTCTTAGTTGACTTGAATGTAATTTTTTTTGAGGGGGGAGGCAATTAGGTTTATTTTAATTTATTTATTTTAATGCAAGTACCAGGGATTGAACCGAGGACCTCATGCATACTAGGCATGCGCTCTACCACTGAGCTGTGCCCTCCCCCACTGTGAATAACCTACTTGATTGTGACTAACTTAGAGAATGCGAGGCTGTGACACTGTGAACCAGCGCTTCTCAAACTTGGAAGTTGTGTGAGAATCTCTGGCAGGTCCCGTTAGTGGCCAGATTCCTGAGTCTCACCCTCCGAGACGGTGATGCAGCAGGTCTAGGGTGACGCTCAGGGATTTTCATTTCAAACAAGCACCCTGCAGACCCTGTGGACCCCCCGGACCCCCTGGGCCCCCTCTGTGAGCAGCACTTTCCTTGGGATTTTTGCCTGACCCCTACCTTGAAGTCTGTAAGCATGGCAGCCTCTGACACGAGACTTTACGTGGATTCAGTAAACGTTTGAATGTTCACGGTACCCAATTTCCATCCCACTCTTACTAGGATTCCCAGGGAAGAGAAGACACTGGAAGTGATGGGACAGCGAGGCTGCTACTCATGGTGATGCTACAAGTTTCACAGGCAAAGCCACATTCTCGGGGTTTTTGTTTCAGTCTGAAACGTTCAGACAATCCGCAGAACATCATTTTTGATGGAATTGGCAGTCTTGGTTCCGAGGCAGTCCTTCTCATTTTGGAACATGGAAACCTCAGGATGTAGGTCATTTTGTTTCTTTTCTTCCTTTGACTCAAATGAAAGCATTTGAAAAGGGGTTTAAGAAACTGGTTGTTCAACCAATTTGCCAACTCCTGGGTAAGCACGTTACTGAAGACTCAGGGATCGCTAGAGAAACATAATAGCGTCTATTTTTCAAGCACTTACTCTGTGCCAGTTACAGCCATGGCGCGAGGGGCTGTGAGATATAAGGAGGCTCGGGGTGGTGGGGGGCCAGGGGTCCCCTGCCCAAGCTTGCTTTTGGGTTCACTCATCTCCACTTCTTAACCACTGCGATGTATCACCATGCCCCTCAATCAAAATCCCCAATCTACCACTAATTAAAAATACCCTAGGGGGTGGGTATAGCTCAGTGGTAGAGCACGTGCTTAGTTTAGCATGCACGAGGTCCTGGGTTCAATTCCTGGTACCTTCGTCAAAAAAAAAAAAATCTAAATTTGGGAAGAGAGTCTTCTCCATCCTCTTGTAGCCAAGCTTGAGCTGTTTTCTAAACTGGCAAGTCTGAGTGCACATTTCATCTCCTCTCAAGTTTTCTGCCCCCAACACCCAGTAGTTAAGACATATTTAAAGACTAAGGAAGGAGAGGGGACCCTGGAGGCAGAAGGAGGCACAAGGCATAGAGCCTGATCAACTGATGCTCAGAAGAGGTGCCAAGCCTGTGGCCCTGGTGGTCAGCCGGCGGTGGCTGGGGGTGGCGGTGCTGGGTGCTGTGTGCTGTGTACCCAGCGGGCCTGGGCTGCCCTGCTGGTAGCTGGGATTCACTGCGCTGCCCCAGTGAACTCTCCAGCCTTCTGTAACCTCGGAGCGTCTGTGACCCTGCTTGCAAAGTTCCCTCTGTCTGGGTCTAAAAACTCCCCGAGGTGACCCCTAAACTGAGTAACTTGAACCTCCCTGCTGATGCATCAGGGCTGACGTCAGCATAAGAGCAGCCACTCATCTTAGTACTGGGAATAAGGAAGCACCCTGCAAGCTCGCCAGAATTAACTGCTTTCCAGACATGGAACCCAGAGCTTAAAGAGGCTCAGGAAGGTGCCCAGCAACACAGAGCTGGTAAGTAAGTGGTCCGGGCGAAAGCTTCCCAAACGTAAGTCCGCCAGCTCTAAATACACGCCCCTTACCCCTTTCTGAGCTGCCTGTCACGGGAAGGCCCAGCCCCAGCGAATCTTCTCTATTAGGAGCGGGCCCTGGGGATGCGAAGGCTCTTGCGGAGGGGCCGCGTCCTCCCCAAGCTCACCTGCACCCCGGGCCACCTGGCAGAGGGGCTGGCAGGTCTCGGCGGATGTGGGAGGGCGCGGGAGGATGCTCACTGGCCAGTGGTCGTGTCCCTTCACCTCCCCCTCAGCGCGGCACCTCCTTGAGGCTCAAGCAGCGCTGGTGAAGGGATGCTGACCCAGCCTGAGAGAGAAGAAAGGGCAGGAACTAAGTGAATGCATGAGCTAATGCAGTTCAAGTTCACTGGTACTTGGCTCTGCCTCAAAAAGTCCAGGTGGAAGGTATAAGAGGTTCTCAACCTGGTTGCATCCCCAAGACGCTCTTCTGAGTGAAAAAGGCAAATCATAGATGGATAGATAGCATACCACTTATGTAAACGCACATATTGACGCAGAAACGCCGCAGGCAGACCTCGGAGACGTTGTAGGGTCAGTTCCAGACCACTGCAATAAAGCCAATATTGCAAAAAAGCAAGTCACACTTTTTTTTTTTGGTTTCTCAGTGCATAGACTGTAGTCCATTAAGTGTGCAATAACATTATGTCAAAAAAAATGTACATACCTTAATTTAAAAATATGTTACTGCTAAAAAATGCTAAGCGTCACCTGAGTCTTCAGTGAGCCGTGATCTTGTTGCAAAACTAACATCAAAGATCACTGATCACAGATCACCACGACAAAGATGATACTAATGAAAAGTTTGAAATATTGGGAGACGTACCAAAAGGGGACACAAAGGCACAAAGTGAGCAAATGCTGTTGGAAAAATGATACAGATAGACTTCCTTGTTGCAAGGTTGCCACAAACCTTCAGTGTGTAAAAAACACCATAAAGCAAAGCTCAATAAAGCGAGGTGTGCCCACATGTAATTTCCAGGGGCAATGATGTGCACGCACACACATGCACACACACATCTTAAGTTACTCCTAACTTTGGCTGCCTTCAGCCTCATCCGAATGTTTTAATTTTTCAATGCAGAATGCCATTGGGTGTTATTTTTGCAATTAGATCCTAAAAGAAAAATGAGAGTTAAGAAAAGAAAAAGCAGCCCATGGCTACACCCACCACCTGACAGATGCCTTTGGGACAACTCTGCATCGACTGTCCCCCGATGTCCCTTCTCACTGCAGTGCAGTCACTTCAGGCTTTGAGTTGGAAGCAAAACAAATGGAGGGTCTGCGGTGTTCTCAGGGCCCTTTGGGTTGGGGTCAGGCAGCAGCCTAAGTGAAGTGGGGCATCCTTCCCCCAGGGCTGGTGGCCCCTCTTTCCTCACAGGCCTTTCACTTCTTTCATTCCCTCCCTTTTAAGTGTCTTTGATCCATCAGTTTTGCCACAGGAAGGGCAAGCGGTGAAGGCTTCAAGGGTCTTTTCTCCTGGACACATCTGCACTTCCCTTGGGGGTCAAGAGAGGGCTTTCTGAGGGAAGGGCTGGCCAGGTCTGGGGTGGCAGCCACCAGGTTTGAGGCAGGTGCTTCCATTGCTCACCTGGAAGTCTGGTTATGCCTCAGGTCACAGGGAAACAGGAGACGTGTGGTCTGCAAAGGCGTGTGGTTCTTTCTAACAGGGAATTCCTGCTCAACTCATTAGCCACAGGATTAAACAGATACTGCTTTCCCCCTTCACCTAATCTCTGATAATCCCAGATAATCTTCCCCCTGAAGATGACAGAGTCAGTGGGGTTGGCTCATGAGCTCCTCAGGCTTGGGCAGCCGGGGGGCTCCTGCAAGGCAAACCGTCTCCCTCCGTTCCAGCTCCTGTGTCTGGACAGAACCCGGGAGTTGGTGAGTTGACCTGGAGTCAGAGTAAAATTTCCACCTCCCCTTTGACCCTGTAATAGAGCTCCAGTCCTCATCTTCCAAGATTCCAAACCACACAGCCTCACAGAGGATGCTGGAGCCTGGATATCTTATACTTTTCCTTCCTTCCATCCCGCTGGAGTGGCCAGAGTGGTCAGACTTTCGCATTGGGGAGTGAAGTCACACGATGTAACAAAGGATTTGGTGATAAAAGGACCTGCCTGGTTGAGTTTGAGGAGGGTTTGGAAGACCAAGGAGATAGTTTAATATAAAATAGTTACATTTTGTTTTGATAAAGCTGATGAGAAGCAGTCATGCCTGAGAAGAACCATCATTCCCTGCTGCCAGTATGTCGTAGACGGCCTTGCCCCCACGAGGCAGCCTGGAGTAGGGACAAGAATGCGGACTCTGGAGGCAGGAAGACCTGAATTCCAAGCCTACTTCTGCCACTTACTAATGGTATGACCTGGGACAATCCACTCTCTGAGTCTCAATTTCCTCACCAAGAAAATCAGTCATAATGACCAGCGTCCATGGTTGTAAAGCTTGGAGACAATCTATATCTAATCTGCCTGGCACACACAAGGTGCTCAATAAATGGTGGCTACTATTACCATAGTATCATCCATGGCGCATTACTCAGGAATCATAGTAGCCAGTGTCATCAGCCTAGTCACAAGAAGACATAAGCAAAAAAGGAATGTGTTGGTTTATCTAACTGAGAAGTGTGGGACTTCAGACATGGCTTACTCTAGGCGCTCAAACTGACTCACGAGAAATCAGTCTTTCTCTTTCTCCACCTCTTAGGCTACTTCCTTGTGACCTGGCTTCATTCAGGTGATGGCAAAGATGGACACCAGTAGATCTAGATTTATATTCTACCAGTCGAGCAACCCTTGGAGAAAAAAGACGTGTTTTGCGATTGTTTAAGCCACTTCCCACCATTATTCTAATGGTTTAGGTAGATCATCTTCCCCCCCTAAGCTAATTACCACGTCCAGAAGATTGGAATATGCTGGTCATGCCGTGATCACGTGTCTGATCTTGCAGCCAGGGACTGGGATAAACCCCACATGAAGCAGAGGAAGTGCTGGGGAAAGAACCCCAAGGAAACCCGGGATGGGTGCCATTATCCGAAGAAGGGATAACAGACCTTGGGCAAGCGCAAACAAAAGACCCCCCACTACCAGGGCATGTTTGTAGTGGATTTTCTAATTATGAGGCTGACAGCCTTGGAAGATTACTGTTCAGTGGCGGATTGCCATTAATTTCCTTTGCTGTTTGTAAGTTTCCTGGTTCTGTATTTTATCAGGAATGCAAATGAGTGAGTGAACTTGTACTTGTTAAGTACTCATTAAAAGCACTTTTTAATATAGTCCAATACAAAAATACCATTTGACATTGCCACTGTGCCGAATTTCCATGAGAGTAATCATGCTGGGGTTTTAAAAGTAATTGGAATGGATTTCTAGCAAATGCTTTATAGATCTTACCATCATCATGCAGGGAAAGTCGGGCATGGCTACCACCCCGGCCTTGGCGGCCACCTCTCCATGTCTGAACAGAGACCTTGATCTGGAAACAAGCTCATTCTCAGAACAGGGGTACTTTCTTGCTCTCAGCTTCATCTTTCAAGGGCATTGAGTTTGAGTCACATCTCTTGGATGCTGTCAAGGGATGAGTTTCGGAAGAGGACAAGAAGAAATCCCCAGCAGGGCAGTGAGTGAGCCAGGCCCCCCAGCCAGTGTCTTTCCTTGGGACCAGGTCCTGACATCGGTGGTTGACGAGTCTCCCCTCTTCCGTCCGTTCTGGCCAGGCCTTGGCTCTGAGAGGCACCTCCTTCTCTGTTCAGCCTGTTAGTGTTTACTGAGGGGGAGACACCCACATGAAAGGGGAGGTGTTTATTGCCTCCCATCTAGAATTAATGGGAAGGGAGCCATGGAGGCTTCTGGCCTCTCATGGAGGGTCTGAATTCATGGATCCCGTTGCCACCTAAAAGGGGAGAACTGGTTTTAGAATTGAAATTGTTGGCCTGCCATTTGCGACTGTGCCAACCTAAATACCTTTCCTATAGAAACCCGCAAACAGTCTACCCGTGAAAGCCACCGGCCAAAATGAGAAGGATTAGAGACCTCCTGATATTTGGATATGTTTAAAAAGAGAGAAAAGTGAAAGCTATGTGCTCAGTGGGTGTGGGCCCCTCAAAAGCTGTAGCCACAATAAGGTGCCAGGGTGAGAGGATTACAGCCAGGAAGAGGGAAATATCTGTAGCCACAGCCCAGCCGGGAAGACCGTGGAAGGGAAAGAGGAGGTTCGCAGTTGAAGGGGTCTAGCCAAGTGGGGGCTGAAATCTACAGCCGTGCTTGGCTCTTGTGTATTTCTCCTGTTGGCAGAGTTTGAGAGTTGGGTGAGCGGGCTGGGCGGTGTGGGGAAGGGGGTTCAGGGGCTCCCAAGGAAGCAACATCGTTGCAGACTGGCCGGCTCTTAGCTGCTGTGCCAACAGCCCTGTATGAGTGGAGAGTTGAGCGGTGGTGGGCTTCCCTGGGAGATCTTCCCTCTGATCCACGAGGAAACTTCTGCAGGAGTTGTTAGAAGGATAGACTATTGGGAGAGAAATCAAGAATATAGACAGTCTCTTCAGCAAGTGGTGCTGGGAAAACTGGACAGCTGCAATGTAAATCAATGAAGTTAGACTACTCCCTCACACTATACACAAAAATAAACTCAAAATGGCTTAAAGACTTAAACATAAGGCAAGACGTCATAAACTTCTTAGAAGAAAACATAGGCAAAACATTATCCGACATACATCTCAGCAATGTTCTCCTAGGGCAGTCTACCCAGGCAATAGAAATAAAAGCAAAAATAAACAAATGGGACCTAATTAAACTTATAAGCTTTTGCACAGCAAAGGAAACCATAAGCAAAACAAAAAGACAATCTATGGAATGGGAGAAAATGTTTGCAAAAGAGGAGACAGACAAGGGCATAATTTCTGGAATATCTAAACAGTTCATACAACTTAATAAGAAAAAAATGAAAACCCAATCTAAAAATGGGCAGAAGATCTAAACAAGCAACTCTCCAATGAAGACATACAAATGGCCAATAGGCACATGAAAAAATGCTCAATAGCGCCAATTATCAGAGAAATGCAAATCAGAACTACAATGAGGTATCACCTCACACCAGTCAGAATGGCCGTCATTCAGAAATCCACAAATGACAAATGCTGGAGAGGCTGTGGAGAAAAGGGAACCCTCCTACACTGTTGGTGGGAATGTGGTTTGGTGTAGCCACTGTGGAAAACAGTATGGAGAGTCCTCAAAAGACTAAAAATAGACTTAACCCTATGATCCAGCAATCCCGCTCCTGGGCATATATCCAGAGGGAACTCTGATTCAAAAAGATACATGCACCCCAATGTTCATAGCAGCAGTGTATACAATAGTCAAGACATGGAAACAACATAAATGTCCATTAACAGATGACTGGATGAAGAAGTTTTGGTATATTTATACAATGGAATATTACTCAGTCATAAACAAGAATAAAATAATGCCATTTGCAGCAACATGAATGGACCTGGAGAATGTCATTCTAAGTGAAGTAAGCCAGGAAGAGAAAGAAAAATATCATATGATATCACTTATATGTGGAATCTGAAAAATAAAAAAAAAAAGGCCAAACAAACTTACTTACAGAACAGATGCAGACTCACAGACATAGAGAACAAACTTATGGTTACAGTGGGGGAAGGCAGTGGGAAGGGATAAATTGGGAGTTCAAGATTTGCACTTGATTCCAGTTGATCCCACGAAACCTCCTGCAGTGGACAAAGCAGGCATTTTTCCATTTTTTTTTCCATTTTTTGTTTTCTCCCCGTGGATGGGGATTCTGAGGGGCAGAGAGTTTGGGTCTCAAGCTAAGGGTCTGCTTGCCCTTTGGCAGAATCCTGTCCTCATCCCCTTTACATGTGAACCCATAAAATGGTTTTGCCAGGAAATTGGGGCTACTTGAAAGGTGGTGTCTCCTCTAGGGGAGCAGTTGTGATTCCAGTGGGCCGGTCCTGAAGGCAAGGAATTGACTGGCCCACCTCTTGGGGAAGGGCCAACTCAACAGACACAAAGCTTCGACTTAAGGTGTGCTGGCTTTAAGGAAACAAACCCCAAACCTTGGGCTGCAGGGAATGACTTTCTCACTGGGTCAGGCAGCCCCTCTGAGCTCTCCTGTAACGTGACTAGGTACTCACTCAGGCCCGATGGGGTCCGATCTGCTGTGTGCCAGGCACCAGAAAGAGAGTGGTGCCCAAAGCAGACAAAAACTCTCCATCCTCAGAGTTGGCATCAGAATGGCAGAGAACCCAGGGTCGTTAAGCGAAAGTGTGGACAGTTACACAGTGGTAAGTGATGTGGAGGGAAATGGAGCCAGGGAGAGGGGCAGGAAAGAGCAGGAGTGACCAGAGAGGGTGTTGGCGAGGGGATGCCTGCAGTAAAGAAGAACCATCAAGGAGTGGTGAGCCAGGCAGGTGCCTGGGGGAGAAGCTTCCAGGCAGAGGCTGGGACACAGGGCAGGGAGGGGAGGGGAGGGCGGAGGGGGCAGAGCGGGGCAGCGGGGCTGCTCAGGGCCCAGGGCCCAGTGACCCGCTGTGGGGAGCCTGGCTTTTCCTCTCAGTGCAATGGGAAGCCATTAAGGGTTTGAACAGAGGAGTCGCGTTCTGACTCCTGGTTTAATGCGCCCACTGGCTGGTGTGGGGAATAGAAGAGAGACCAGGACAGAAATAGGGTGACAGTTTGGGAGCCATTGCAATAACGGAAGGAGAGACGGTGGTGGCTTGGGCTGGGGCGGCAGCCATGACTGGATCCTGGGACACTTGATCGGCTTGGTTTAGGCTGGGAGAGAAAGCGAGTCGAGAGGTCTCTAATTTTTTTCTTCCGAGAGATTATAAAGATGAAGTTACCATGAACTGACTGTGGGAGCGCGAGGCTTTTCAGGGGACTCTTGGAACCCCCTTTTTGGACATGTTAAGTGTGAGAAGCCTTTTAAACACCCAAGAAGGGACGTAGAAAGTGGCCAAGTGGATACACCCCACCGGAGTCCGGGAGCGAGGGCCAGGCTGGAGGTGGAACGGTGTGAGCCCCTGTCACATGCACGGCTAGCGCTCAGAGGTCACAGAGAAGAGGGGCCCTTGGGGAGCACTTTCTGCTGTTCTGGAAACGAGTTTGTCTAGAGCAACCCAGCTGACGCTTAACTGGCCACTGAAGACTTCACTTCTAATCACTTGCCTGGGGATCAGGTCACTTTCCAGCCTGGGACGTGGCAGGTGACACTGGCCTGCACCTTTTCAGTCTGTTGAGCTTCAGAGCCCGAGGGGGACCCTGGGCACCTGCGACCTGCGCGGAGCATCGCGGTCCCCATCTGGTGAGACACACGGCTGGGTGGGGCTGGACCTCCCTCTCGTCCCTCCCTGCTGGCAGAGTGCCCTCAGGCAGCTTCTGGAACTCTCCAAGCTTGGGTTCCTCAACTGCGAAGTCGAGATAGTGACAGTATCTGAGTCATAGGATTATTTCACGGAGCCAATAATAATAAAAGTTAAAAGCACTCAGCTGAATGTCTGAACATAGTAAGTTCTCAATAAATGTTAGTTTTTTTTTCTGTTGTTATTTTATATTATCTTTATTTAAGAGTACTTTGAGATTTGGGGTGAAAACTAGCAAAAAAGAATCATTAAGTACTAGGAGTTTGAGAGAAAGTTAATTTTAATTTAGGCCATATTTTCACTAACTCTTAAAATAAAAACCAAAGCTTTTGAAGATTCATGTAAATAACCTATTTACTAAAATCTGCACTTGAAAATACCCAAATTAATGGGGGAAATTTTACTTTTTAAAATTTTAATTTTTAACTTTTTATTTTTTCTTTTAATGGAGGTACTGGGGATTGAACCCAAGACCGCATGCATTGGGAGAAATTTTAAGTGTGCCAATATTTCTCCATTTTTTACTTTGGTTAAATAAAATTTTATTTGATAGCCAGCTGACGACTGTTACTTCAAGTAAAGCAACATTGAAATTTCAAGAGAGTTAAAATGATAAAAATAGATATTTTCCTTTTTCAGTGTGACTGAGAATAGGTCTGTTTTGGTTCTCACTGTCTCTGGGATTATCTGCTTCTTTTTAATCCATTCACTTTTTCCTGCTTCTCTTAGGAAACTACAAGTTCCTTGAAGGCTTCCCAAGGTACATAGCCTGGGGTGGGTTTTAAGGGAATCAACTTCAGATGCTCAAAGTCCACACTGAGTGAAAAATGGGTGTGATGGGGTTGGTCCAACATGTTCCCCCAACTCCCCATTCACTTCTCCAAAGAAAGGCGAGGACCTCTCAGTCATTCTGGGTCTCAGCATGGGGTCTCGTGCAAGAGTGTGAAAGTCTTTGGGGGCAGTAAAGAAATGATTCAACATATTGGTGTTGGCAAACTTTTTGTAACTGGACACCACTGACCTGCAGAGAACCTAGTGTCTCTCTGTCGCAGGCTGAGTTCTCCAGGAGCAGGAGCTGAGACCGACTTTGCGGTGCCATGGGAAAGCAGAAGGAGGAGGATTGGGCAAAAGAAGTCAAACTGAGATGCAGGCCCACCTGAGGCTTGGTGAACCCTTGGAGAGCTCTGGGGTGAGGGCTGCCCACAAGGGTGGCCCCCACTGGGCAGAAAAGGCCGAACAGACTGGCCTCCCTGAAGCTGAGGCTGGTCTTGAAGGAGCTGACAGTTGAAGGCCATCTGCTGTCCTCTCACCCACAGCTGGGAGGCTAGGTTCCCAGCAGGAGATCTTCACGGTGCATCTCTGCGTCTACACACTTTCCCTGCGCTGCGTGCAGTTCTGCTAAGGGTTAAATGAAGTGCTCAGAAGGGAAGTATTTGGCCTGCGCTGGTGTGTTCTGAATTCAGATATTTTGCAGAGGGAGGCAGCAGGAGTGGTGAGGACTTCTGTTCCACAACTTCTCCTCTTCCATCCTCTAAATGATGTCAAAGAATATGAACCTCCTAGAATAAGATTCCCAAACATATAGTAAAGAGGGCACCGATAAGCAATGGCAAAGGCTTATTTCAAGGAGGCAAGTAATTCATGGCATCATGCAGTGCCCTCTTGATTTCTTAGATGGACAGCTGGTCTACCAACTACTTGCCTATATCTTGACCTCTTAGCTCAGAACTAGAATCCAGAAGCAAGGTGGTTGGACAAGGATGCATATTAACACACTTGTTTGACACTGAACTCGATTTTTTCCTAACTGAAGCTGAATCCATATTGGTTGCCTGGCTTGACAATTTCAACTGCTTTGCCAAACAGGTTGCACGGCAGACATTTTTATGAGCTGAATGAGCTAAATCTGAAAACCCAAGCTTCTGATGAAAACATATTTACATCATACTATGAGATAAGAGAATTTTATTGGAAATTGTATTGGCTGGTGTTGGTCAGGGAATGAGAAGTAGACGCTAATGGGTGTGGGATTTCTTAATTGGATGTTCTGGAATTAGATAGTAGTGATGTTTGCATAATTTTGTGAAGATGCTAAAACCCACTAAATGGTACAATTTAAAGGGGTGAATTTGATGATATGTGAATTATATTTCAATTTTTAAAACAAAACTATTATATTGGAAAAGTTGCATTAAAAATAACGAATGTTTTAATTTCCCCAACCTTTGCAGTTTAAACAAGGACCTCTAAGTAAATGAGTAGCAGGTATACTTAGCCGTCATCTGAGAAGTTCTGGTGCAGTCTTTTTGGTATATTTCCCAGAATTAGGAAAGTGAATGACTAATGACTGGGTAACAAATAGGTTTTCAGGTCTCATGGTTTCAAATTCGTTTCTTTCAACAAATTTGAAGGAGACCCAAACTGATTTGACAGCTGATAGACCACTACGAGCTTTTGATAAGAGATTGTTATGTAATTCTTGGCATCATTAAAGTCTTTTCATTCATATCGTGTTTGTGGGAGAACAAGGTTTCTCAGAGTTTTCGCTCTAAAAATGTAACGTAGGAAGAGAAGTTATTCTGAGCCCTAGATCATTCTAGCAACGTGTAATTTTCATCTGTGGAAATATCAGCTAATTGGAAAAAATGTCACTTCAATTCTTTAAGAGGTGATTTTTTAATAAAACTTACCCTTATATTTAATGATTATTTATGAAGATCTGTAATGTGTTGTATGGTCTTGATTAGTTGTATTCTGGTGGTTGTTGAAATTATAACTTGGTCTAGAAAAACTCAGTCTGCTGAAAACTCACAGACTTACGGTGATAACAAAATTAAAATTTCAGTGAGTTTACACTTCGTTGTTGTTGCAAAAAGGAATACTACGATGCTCATGTATGGAAAGCCTTTCAAACGTGAAAGCGTCTGACAATTGCTAAAAAGCACAAAGAGTAAATAGAGTGGAAATAGGAATCTGCTTTCTCAGTGGAACAGTAAGCTGGTAGAGAAGATGTGTCATCTATTTTAAAAATTGATACTGGTGAGTACAGAATTGCTCCAATGCTTAGATTCCATTGGCAACGTTCAAAAAAGTGATGTAATAGTTTTATTTTAAAATGCTACAATATTTACAATACTAAGGAAATGAGAACCCCTGCAGCTATTTAAACTCACAGTCAAAGGGTTTTTTTTTTTTTTTTTTTTTTAATGTCATCTTAAAACAGTATGAGAGGGTATACGGATTTTCAAACAGCTTTTAGGGAACATGCAAACCCCCAAAACTTAAGAGGCCACTGCTGCTGGGGGCTAGAGAAGGGATAACAGGGTCTGCTCAGATGGGTGGAGTTTTATGGAGGAGGTGATGTGTGAGCTGGACCTTGACAGATGGAGAAAGGTGTCTGCCAGGCGGAGGAGGACCCTTGGCAGCTGCCAGCCTGGGGAGGCTGATGTTTAAGGGGCACGACGCCAGCCCCTGGCATTCTCACTAGTATGCCCATTACCATAACCTTGAGCTTCATGAATGTGGCAACGAAAACCTTGGCCATTTTATAGAGACCTGAGTGAGAGAAGCTAAGTGATGGGTCAGTAATTTAGCCTCTAGGTGACCTGGCCATTTGCTGGCTCCCTGGCAAAGGCGCTGAGTAGGACCCTCTGCTTTCTCTTCCCATTGGCCAAGTTGTCGTAGGTTTGTCATCGTTCAGCCACACCCCAAATTAGCTTGGCTTCAAACCCCGCTCCTTTCCTTGCCCCCAAGTGCAGTCTCAGAGCCCACAATGTGCCAAGAGGGCAGCCTACTCATCCTCCATCTTCCAGAACTCAGCCTGGCATTTTCCATCCCCATAATCCACGGGGTCAGTCCAGTGAGACCGGATTTGGAAAATGGACAAGAATAAGCTTGCAAAGAGCAGAAACAGTCTTTGACTTTTCCTGTCTTCACGGGAAGGAAAGTCTTTAGTAAAGTTGGGGGGTGGGGATGGGTCTTGGGTTGGAGGGTTTCCAATGAACTTGAAAAGAAACTCAGGCATTTTCACCCTCTGCGCTGAGTTCAGAAGTTTGTAGATGTCTTTGGGGGAAGAAAATTTGTGCTGCAGACCTCAAAATTGTGTTTGTGTTGAATAATGGGGAGCCACAGAGCAGGTAGGATATTCTAACGCCTTCTCACACTTCTGGAAATGCTACAGTTAGAGCCTGTGCAGGGCGGCTCTCCCGGGGGAGGGGAGCAGCTCTGGGGCGGGGTCCATCCAGAGAGGAACCTCAGAGGCCCTTCCCACCTCCCACCCTCAGCTTGGAGTCTGCCTTCATGCATATTTATTTTAAAGTGTGTACACAGATGTGTGGGTTTTCTGTGAGGGATCTGAGAGCTGGGAGGCAAATGTGGCTGTGCAGAATGTTTTGAGACCCAGAGGAAGCGAGTTTGCTTTTCCAAGCTTGCCCAGATGGGCTGTGCGTGCCGGTTGTTGGCTCTGGCACCGCCGCCAGTCTCTGCAAACACTGCCTGGCCTCCCCCAGGATGCTGTTGACTGTCATGCCTTACTGCCTAATTGGCTCTCGCCGAGGAGAGACCAGGCTGCTTCTTCCTGGTCTCTGTTGTCCCCTGGGGAAGCCTTCCTCGGGGATGGCGATGGGTGTCAAGTTATTTGATTCCGTCCCTCAATGTGCATTTGTTCATTTCTCAGTGGGTCTAATCTAACTCCTAAAAGGGACTTGCCTTCTCTTCAGAAGACCTTACAGCATCTGTCTTACCTGCTTTCGGGAGGGCAGGGCACGTCTGATTGGCTGTTTTCAGTCAGATCCTGGACAGACCATGGGAGGCCCCCTACCCTCCAGACATCTCCTCCAGTTCCCTGTCCTCACAATCACTGCTTTTGTTCCCTTCTGGGTCCCGTTTTTTTATTTCCCCTCTGGATGAGCACCTTTTCTGTCTGCTCTTTCATTGCCACTGCCCAGGCTCGGCTGTGTGCAGGGGCGACACACGTGCACCCTGAGTTAAGTCAGCATGGACCGCCGCCAGGTGCCAGGCTCCACAACCAACAAATCACACCCTCTCCACAGCCCGGCTACAGCCCTTTGGAGACTTGTGTCTATAAATCGCGCCACGACAAGTCGCCTGGAAACTTCCTTTGCTGCTGGCAGCTCCACACCCATGCATTTCCTTTTTCCTGTAAAAAATCCATCCCCAGCTCCAACTCAAGACAGAAGGTCAGTTATATCGACACCTCCTGCACACAGACGCTGTATTTTCAGGAAAATGGTTTCACCTTTGAAACTTTTCACTGTTGGTCCCTTCCCCTCCCCCACCCCTTGCCCAGCCCCATCCGCCCAACAGTCCACCTAAGGGCCTGTCCTTCGGCTACACACCCCAGCCCCAGGAGTGTGTGCTTTGAGAAAATTTTTCTAGTGGTAGCACGGAGCTCCCCAGAGGACCCCATGAATTTTCCTGTCAGCAGGGGAAGGTCATTGAGAGAGATGCCTGGGGTCAAGAGATGGAACCTTGAAACGGATTTCCTTGGCCCACGGCAGGCTTTCTGCTTAGCTGACGGTCTTGGGCCGCGCTTCTCTCTTCCCTGCCTGCCTTTCCTCATTTGTGAAATAGGAGGCTAGTAATTTCCCAGGGGGAAATATACATACAGGCACCTTGTAAGTTTCTGGTGTCGGGATGTTTTATGGGACGGGGCTCTCTTCTTTATGATCCGGCCAAGGGACCCCTTTCTGCCTTTCTGTGGATGTCAATCTGTCTCCAGAAGCCTTGGGTTAAACTCAAGTATATTAATTTAGGGAGGAGATGAAGTGGACATTTGTTGTTTTTGCTGCTCCCCATTCATGCTAATAGCCCCCCGTTTCCTTTCCAGGAAATGACCTCATCCCCATTCTGTGCATTCCAGGGAATTAGCTCACCCGCGTTGGTAGGCTGTCAATCAAGGCGCCCCACTCTTCCCAGCCAGGCGGTGGGCTTGTTATCCACGCAGGGCCGACCGATTCTCGCTTTCAGACATCGAATCTGGAGCAGAGTCACAAGTGAAGAGAGGTGTTGGAGTTGACATGAGCCTGGGGGCATGCGCCTTAACCCAGCAGCTGTGGCTCTCACCTTGAAGACCCCAGGAGAGGCCCCGGTTCCTGTTCATTCTGCCCCGGAGCAGTAGTGGCCCAAGCAAGACTGAAGTTAACGTTTCCTACCAGCCTGGAGCTAAATTAGCAGGAAGTAGAGCTCTGCTTACCTAGTGAAATGGTGAACTGAGGGGTCAAACCATGGAGTGTCTAGCATCATGCTGAGGATAGCAAGGTACTCCACAAATAGTGATGGATTGATGGAGAGTGTGAAGGCTTTCTAGTTCCCACATCACTAAACATGCCTGTCCTTCTGCATTCGTGTCTAATAAAGAAGGGCATCTCTTCTTTCTGCTCCTCTTCCTTTTTCTGATTCTTTTTGGTATCTGGGCAAAGATGGACCTTTTTTGATTGAACCCAGTTCAATCTCTATCTTTTGCGGTATCTCACTAGCTGAGTTGAGGGGCTCTTTTTTTATTTGGATGAGGAGTGGAGTTCAGTTTCTGTAGCTGAAGTCTGAAAATCAAAATTGTCATTCTGGAGCAGCTCCTCTGGGAACTGAAGCTATTGCTAAAACTATGTGAAACCAGTTGAACAAAGCAAGCCGAAGGACCAGCCATTGCTCCTTTTCCTCTCCTCTGTCACCTGTGGCAGAGACAGTGCGGTTTTCTTGCAGTCAGGCATGACTCTTCCTTGGTTCCTCAGTAGCCTTTACAGAGACACTTGTTCTGTCAAGACAGTTTTTCACTGCCAAAGCTCGCAGGCCACCTGATGTGAGTTGCACTTTCCTCAGCAGAATTGCTCAGGGCTTACCTGTTAAGGTGCCGACATTGAAAAGGAACTGTGGGGACCATGTGAGTTTTTTCAGTGGAAGGAGCCACATTCCAGATGGGTTTCAAAGACTCAGAAATCTGGGTCCCACAATCCCAGAGAAAAGGTGGACCTTGTCTCAGGATGTGGGAATAACATTTATAGTTGACCTTCCCCCTGTGGGGGTGGAATTGTAATAGCTTCTCCTTCCTGGAGCTCAGCCTGGTGGCTACTGAAAGATCTGTGGGTACATTTTTACCGGTCTTTCCAAATTCTCTTTCTTTTTGTATTAGTCACAGTAGTTAATGCTAGCTACTGTAACAAGTAGCCCCCAAATTCCAGTGATTTAACAGAACTTTATTCATGTGTCAGTGATCTCACAATAAAAGTGGAAAAGAGAAACATTCAGGTTTACTTCTCACTTATGCCAAGCGCACTGAGAGTTGGCTGGCTCCCCCGCCAGCGCTCCTCTCAGCAGGGGCTCTGGGGTCATGGTGTGCGGCTTCACCACCTGAGCCAAATGCTTCTGGCCATGTGGACCGAAGAGAGATGGTAAAATGAGCGCCAGGTACTTAACCACTTCAATCAGCAGTGCTGCTCCATTGGCCCAAACCAGTCACGTGGTCGACTTACCTGCAGAGGGATCTGGGCAATAGGGAGGCACAGCTGGATGTGCAGCAGGAGCCCACCCTGCGATGCCTTAAAGTCCCAACTCCCGGTGAAACCTCTCCCCTGCGAAGGAGGCTCTCAGGAATGGTTGAAACCTTCTCGACAGTATGGTAAGTGGGTGAAATGCCTTCTTCCTCAGGAATATGGTATTTAAGCAGGTTGAACTTGTTAACCAAAAGGAGTGTAAGCGTGAGACCTTTTGCTAGCTTTATCTGGGTGACATTGGAGTTTTCCTGACTTCCAGGCCCCTGAAATTTGGGTGAAAGTGTGTCAGGATGGTCTTGCTGACGGCTTAATGGCTTAACAGTCCCCAGGCTCAACACTTGCTTGAGCAGCCATCGCTCTTAGAAGAAATAAACATGGAAGGAATTTTCACTGGCGATACCCATGTTAAATGAGGGAAGAACTGTTAGGCCTTCATTCCCTTTTGGCCCAGTGTTTGTCTCATTTGCCTTTTAATTTTCTGGTCAGACTCATGCTTGGGGCCTTTCAGCTCACAAACAATAGGAGTGATTTCCATTGGGTGGCTCTGTCATCGGGTGGGTCATCCTGGAACTTTATTCTTCGTGCTCTGATTTAGAACAGAAACAAGCCAAAGAAAGAAGAAGGGATAAAAAAAAAATCTTCTTGACTCACAGTTATAATGTGATTCAGTTATGAAGCTCTAAGTTCAGTGTGTGGGAAAAAAATCATTGCTCTCTGTCCATCCATCTCCTGGTTCTAATTTGCAAGAACCAAGAAAAGAGCTTGCGAGAATAAGGAGGAAATAATAAAATCATGGGGAACTTGGGAGACATAACTAAAGGGAGGTTGAACTCAGGATGACAACATCCAGCCGAGGTGACAAACAGAATGCCCAGGGCCCAGCTCCAGTCCTCGTGTGTCCTCTGATTGGCTTCTGGTTGACTGGGCCACACAGCACTGGGGAGAAAATCCGAATTAGTGGCCATTATTTAAACACTTGGGAAGTTCTCATAAAAATCCAGATTTATGCTTTCTCTTGAAAAACTGGAATTGGGGGCAACGTTATGCCCACATCCCAGCAGAGCAGCAGTTGGCCTGAACCAGGCTGTCCCCTTCAGATAGGACCGTGGCTGTGTCCTTTCAGTTGACCGCGGTGCCACCACTCCCCGTTACACCCCTCACTCTAAGCCCAAGCGTTACTCCCCCTTGTCTCTGACTCACTTCTTCCTAGACTCTCTCACTCACTCACTCACACCAGCTACCTGGGCACTGTTGGTATTTTGGTCCATAAGCCAAGCCCTAAGGGAGCTCTGTGCCTTCAAAGTTGTTGAAAGGCATTTAAGACAATGAATGAAGTGGTGACAGACATTTGGACATAAAGAATGAAAAAGAGAATAAGGACCTTGAAGGCAATAAGAAAAAACTCAGGGAGTCTAGCTGCCCCTTCAGAATTAGTGTTTCTAGATAGTCATGCATCCTAATGACAAAATGGGACTCTTTCTGTGCCCTTTGTGACTGAAGGCCAAAGGCCAAGGGTAGCTGATACATTCAGTGCCAAGTACCACCCCTGATGTAAGTGAGGGTCTGGGCCAGCCTTGCGAAGGGGGCGGACAATCAGAAGACAGGAGGGGGAATGGAGCTGGTGAGTCGAGATAACTTTTTTGAGGAGTTCTGCTGAGACGGGGAGCAGAGAAAGTTGGGACAGTAGTTGGAAAGGATGAGAGGAAAGTTTGTGTTTTAAGGTGAGAGACAGTCCAGCATTTGTTCATTTTGGGGGATGATTCAATAGAAAGAGGAGACTGATGATGCTGTAAGGAGGGGCCAGCTGCAAGTGTGAGGTCTTGGAGTCAGTGATGGGGAGTGGGATTGGGGGGGGGGGGGAAGACGGAAGCGCAGGTGACCCATTCGTTAAAACAAGAAAAAGGCAAAATATAAAGAACAGATTCCGTGAGGCTTGTACATTTAGATGTGAGCGTGGGGGATGTTCTTTAACCCTAGCTGTCCTCTTTTCAGATGTTGGTAATGAGCTTACTACAATTTGATTAAATTTAATTTATTGGGTCTTAATTTTTACCTAAGGTTGTGTGAGTTGTTCATTGCATAAAGGCACCAAGCCAAGGGGATGGAATGGGTTGAAAATCCAGCCTAGGCTGTCTGCTCACAAGCAGTGTGCCCTGGCGTGGGGCTAAATCACCCCGGAGTAAGAACTATCCTGTGTGTGTGTGCGTGTGTGCGCGCGTGTGCATGTGTTTGATTCGCACCTTATTTTGTTCTCTAGTTGTCTGATGTGGGTTACTCTTGTCTCAGAAATGGGGGTGTGAGATTCCTAAAGGAAGAGTCTGTCTCATATTTGTTATCACCAACAGCCAGAGTGTGATTTCCAGACCAGCGTGTGGTTTCCTCTAGAATGGTCCATGGAAGAGTTGTACGATAAAAATTGATGTTGTGTAAAAGGAACTCTGTGCAAATTTTTTAGAGAAAGAGAGAGAGGGGGAAGAAACAGCACACTGAAGACGGTCGGTCCGCATCACAGAATGACACTGGGCAAAGGAGCATGCACCCTCTTTGATGACGTGTAATTGGGCTGAAATGTGCACGGTCACATTCGGGTGGAAGTTCAGGCCACTGTGGTCATCCTGCTGAGTGAGGGTTTTGTATGAAAAACTTCTCCTGGAGGTCTGTTGTGATGTCTCAGACACACAGGCCCGCAGGGAAAAGACGTTCCACTGGCCAGTCTGAGTAGCCCCAAAAGGGTTTGCATTATTTCTAAGAGTGAGGTTTAGGCCTGGAGCAATCTGACTCAATATTTTCCTTTACCAGGAAGACGGTACCTGTAAGATTTCTCCGTCATTCTTGCTCCTTAGAATTATCTAAGAGTTCTTGCACTGTGCTTTCTTTAGGCTTTAAACTCCACCCAGATTTCCCTGAAAACCATCCTAACACATTTGATTTTTATCCTTTTTCTCTAGGAAAGAGCAAAACTGAAAAGCAAGGGACTGTCTATCACATGGATAGAATGGTGGTGAATCATGGGTGCAGGGATGAGGCTGGCTTGAGTTCCAATTCTTAGTTGTGTGGCCTTGGACAAATAACTCAACCTCTCTGGGCCTCAGTTTCCTTATCAGAAAAGTGATGGTGATACCAGGATTGTTGTAAGGATAAATGAAGTAAATATATGTATGAAGTTCTTAGCGGTTGCCCACAGGAACTGCTCTGAAAATAGTGGCGGTGTCACTGTCACCATGACCATCAGTCTCATCTCGATGCATTGGTAATACCCTTGGCACAAAATTCTAATTGCAGCCATACTGCAATTGTATAAATCCTGAAGGTTTCTGCTTGGACTGGCTGAGTTGGTGGTATTGTTGCCCTTTCCTTCTATCTTAAACATTTTTACCTGCCCCTCCCTCCAAATGGTAGGTATTAACCTCAAAGATTTTTCTCTCATCGTCTGGACCACTTTTTCCACAGAGAGGCCTCTCCCAGCAGATAGTGAAAGCTCATGAACAACCCGTGCCAAAGATGGATTTAGATTACACTTAGAGCCAAAGATGTTTCTGAATATGATTTGAGGCCACCTGTGTTCTAGGTCTAAGCTTTTCTCTGTGCCCCCTTACCTGCTGTTCATGCTCAAGAGGAGTGTAGACACAAAGGGATGCATTGAGGACCCCAGTTTGACAGCTTGGGCTGCATCCTGCTTCTTGGAGGCAAGAGGGCAGTCAGAGCTCCCGGACACAGGCAGCTTTGTCTTGTCTGGAGGCCAGGCGACAGCCTCATTCTGGCCATTTTTATAATTCCTCTCAGTCTTGGTTCTGGACACAGAGCTGTCGGCCTCCCTTGCTGAGAGTGCCCCAGGGAGGCCAAGGCCGGCACTTGCCTTTGGAGAGAACCACATTCCCTCCGCAGGCCTTTGAACCTCCCTGGAGCGTTGCTCTGGCCTGTAGATCTTATCTGAAATGTTTCCTTCAGCGGGCCCATTCCATTCCATCACTCGCAGCAGCAGCAGCAGCAGTGTGACACAGGCCACTCTCTCATCTGGTTCCCAGCAGCTGGAAACGTGGAGGTCTGCCTCTGGCCAGCACGCGCGCACACACACACACACACACACACACACACACACACACACAGACGGGGTCTGCCCCCCACATGTTCTTGGAGAACTGGCACTCAGTCCCCCTTTCTTGATGCTTTGTTAACACACACACTTCAGATGAGTAGTCAGGGCTTGATCTTAATCAAATGTCTTGTTGATATCTGCCCTTGGTCCAGCTCCAACCCCTGAGTGCTGCCTGTGAGAGGCATTTGCATAACACGCGCATACACTCACATCTGGCCATACCACCCACCATCACCACAGCAAGGCCCCCGAGCTTCTGATGAGCCGATTGTTTGAGCAGAGATGGTTTAAATAGTAGATAAAATAAATACTGCCTTTCCCAGCAGTACGTGCTCAAGGCCACTCAACAAGGAGGAAACGGGATTCAAGTTCTTGAGCTGAAAGTTAAGTCCAAGGCAAACCCTACTCCTTATCTTTGGTTGTTGTTTACTTATGATTATAGATGCAATCGACAAGGGTTTGCTTGGGAAGTGTCTAAATATTCGGGCCCAGATCCCCACGTAAAGTTCATCCTGCCCACCAAGTGAGATAGCTGTGTGCCAAAAGGGCCTCATGCAGATGTGGCTTGAGGTTAATGCACGCTTCAGAGCCTGAAGCTAGTCTTTTCACAGCTGAGTTCTCGGGACTGGCTGCATCCAAATCACTCCAGACCTCACAAGTCAGAAGTCAGAGAAACTTCGGCATTTTCATTCTTATAAGGCTTCCCAGGAGATTTTCCACCACACAGAAGTTTGAGAACCATCGATTCAAAGGTTCACAACTAGAGAAACACAACAGGATCACATTCAAAACTCTAAAAAATAAATGTGGAGGCAAAACAAAATTCTCTGGTCTCTGCTCTGTCGATACTGATTCAATATATTTGGGGTGGATCCCACACATTTATATTTGGAAAAATTTCACAGTAATTCTAATTAAGATGAAGGCACGTGGGTCCCAATGTTTCTTTAATTTTGGTTGGTGTGCATTGGACGATTAGGGTTCCTTTGACAACGTAGATCTCTGGACCGCACCTCCAGAGGTGTCAATCCAGCACATCCAGGGTGGGGCCCAAGCCAGTACTTTGGCAGCCTGCTCCCCAAATTCTGATGTAGCTGGTTCTTGAAGATAGAAACCCACTGGGGACACTTGTGGGCCTTCCCTAGGCTCCTGCCCTCATGAGGTCACCTGAACGCCTGGGAACTTTGCCGACACTTTGCCCTTCCCACTCTTGGCAGCCTTGATACAGTCAGCACCGGGGATAGGCCCTGCCTGTCAAGGTATGGACATGCTCTGTAAAGGGTCCTCCAGGAGATTCTTCCAAAGCATTTCCTGCCCTTTCTTTCATTTGAATTTCTTTTCTCAGGGACAATGATGAAAAGTGCCAAAGAAATGTCTAGACTCTGAATTTAAACGTGCCTTAAAACACAAACAGATTTTCTGCAGTTTGAAGTCCAGAGATTTTTGCTGTTGCTATTGCATTAAAACAGCACTGTAAGACCAGGTGGGGGACGGGGCAGAGGGAGGCAACCTCTCTGATGGCTTTGTAGCCTCTGATCTTTTCATATTTACTAGGTACTAGCAACCGACATGTGGTTGTCAAGAACGGCTCATAATCCCATTCCCCATAACTCCCGTCCTCAGACACCTAAAAAAAAAATCAAATTACTTCTTTTTTACTTTCTATTTATTATTATTTTTTCATTTTTATCAAAGTAATATACACACATACTTTTGAAAGTCAAATAGTATAAGAAAGCTTATAACAGAAAGAGTAATTCTTCCTGGGACATTTTTCTCATAGCATTTCCTTGTGGATTTCTTGTCAACGTCTCCTTTATTCTCTTGTTCTTGAACTCCTTCGCATATTGAATCTCCTGATTGATCCCCTGATTGTCTTTTCTCTTCCATTGTTCAATTCTTTATCTTTACCCCTGTCAGAGGGGTTATTTTGTCTTCATTATCCAGCCCTCTGTTGACATTTCAACCTAGCTTTCATATTTCCAAAATGTCTTTTTTTTTCATTTGTAGAGTATCCAACATATGAATTCTTCCACACCAAAGTCATTTGCTTTATGAATGCAACATAGTCTATTGGTTCCCTGAAGTTTGTGATTTCTGAAGTTTTTATTTTGCCCTCTAAATTGCTTTTCTTTCTTCCAAGGTCCTGAGAAAGGCCCAGTCTCCTGAGATCAATTGCATGTATTCTGATTTTTGAATGAGAGGAGGCTGAAGGTTTCACTGTTCAGAATGCAGACTTTTAGTTAAAACTCTTATTTTCAGTTCCGCTCAGGGCCCCGACCCTTCACTGTGCCTGTGTCTTTGTGTTCAGGGCCTCTTTGGTTTCGTTACTCTAGACCCACGCTGCCCAGTATTAACACCTTGCCACATGTGGCCATCGAGAACTTGCGATGTGGCTGGTCAGACTGGAGATGCGCTGTGGGTGTAAAATACATACCAGATTTTGAAGACATTATGAAAAGGAAAAGTAAAATATCTCATTACCATTAAAAATGATTCCATGTTGAAATGACAATATATTGGATATATTGGGGTAAGTAAAATGTAATGTTAAAATTAACTCTGCCTCCCTTATTGTGGCTATGGGAAAACTGGAAATCACCCCCACGGGTTGTGATAAATCCCTGTTTACAGTGCTGCTTTTCTGTGGTTGTAGGTTGCGGGGGGGGGGGGTCCATGGATGCTCTGCTCCTGTTTCAGCCCCTCGTGTCTGTGGGAGCTGTTGCCTCTGGTTTCTATAGTTTCTTATCTTTTCTGGGCTCAGCACGACAAACTGCTTTCTCTTCCCTGGTGTCCTCTGCAGGCTCTCGGTTTCAACTTCCTCTGCTCTGTTTAGGTCAGTTATCACCTCCACCCCCCATCTGCCTCAGAAAGCTGACTGACATTTCTCCTCTTCTGTCCTCAGAATTTATGGGCTTGATATTTTCCTTTACTGTCATTTTAGTAGGGTTTTGAAAGGGAACGGTGATAAATGAGCACAGTCTGTCATTTGTACATTCTAATGGCCCCTTGAATCAAAATCAACTGTTGGGTTTAAGGCTCATGGAATTTCTCATTTATACCTGAGATCTCTGTGCTGGTCAGCTGGGGCTGCCAGAACAAAATCCCATAGACTGAGTGGCTTCAACAACAGGAACTCGTTTCTCACAGTTCTGGAGGCTGGGAAATCCAAGATGAGGGGCTGGCGGATACGTTTCCCTGCTGAGGGCTCTCTTCCTGGTTTGCAGATGGCTGCCTTCTCGCTGCGTCCTCACGTGGCACAGAAAGAGAGGGAGCAAACTCTCTGGCATCTCTTCTCTTAAGGATACTAATCCCATCATGAGGCCCCTACCCCCGTGACCTCGTGCAGACCTAATCATCTCCCAAAGGCCCCATCTCCAGACACCATCACATTGCGGGGCTGGGCTTCAGCATACAAGTCTTTTCACACCAGTGTCATTTGCTCCTCCCACCTCTGCCCCACATGCTTGCCATCGGGACGTTCAGCTCAAAGTTTCTTTCATCTTTTTCATTGTAAAGCCTTTGTCTGTCACCTTCAATATATTTTATTCAGAAAAAGATAAGACATTTAAAATTTTACTTTACCAAGAGTAGCCTTAACAATCTTGAAGAAGAAGAACAAAGTTGGTAGACGAATCTTACTTGAATTCTAGGTTACTGAGATTCATCAGGTTAGTGTGGTACTGGTCAAAGGCTAGCTAGGTGGCAGAGGGGGCAGAATAAGAGCGTCCAGAGCTAAACTCACAGATAGGTCGCTGACTCATTTTTGATAAGAGTGCTAAAGCAATTTAATAGAGAAAAGAAAGTCTGTTCCATAAATGGTACTGGAACAATGAGATATTCATATGTACGTGAATATACATATGTGTCACGCACAAATACACACATAAGAATATATTATACATAAAATATATATACACACACATATCCCATTATATATATGTATTTATACATATATACATATATATGAAAAGCCTCAAGCCTTATTTCACACTATATAGGAAAATAAATTTGAGATAGGTACAATATTTAAATGTAGTATCTAAAACAAAGATACGGAAGAAAACATAGAGGAACACCTTCATGGCCTCAGCATAGGCAAAAATTTATCAAAGGGGACAAGTTGTAAAAAAGGTAAGTTAGATTTTATCAAAATTTAAAATTTCTGCCTGTTGAAAATCAAATCAAGAAAAATAAATGGACAAGTCAGACTGGGAATAAATAGTCACAACACATACATCTGACAGAGGATTTGTAACAAGAATATATAAAGAACTGCAACTCAATAATAAAAAGAGAAACAACTCAAATTTTTCAAAAGTAGACAAAAGACATAAACAGGCATTTTAACAAAAGAACATATACAAATGGCCAATAATCACATAACGATGTGTTCAATACTGTCATTAATGAATAAGGAAATGCAAAATAAAAACCATGATGAGAAACTATTACACACCCACTAGAATGGCTGAAATGAAAAGGATCAACCCCACCAAATATTAGAGAGAAGATGGAGCCACTGGAACTCTCACACATCGCTGAGGGGAGTGTACAATGTTACAACGAAAATGTCAATTTCTTACGCAGTTAAACATACATCTGCTCTAAGACTCTGCAGCTCCACTCTTAGGTATTTGTTCAAGAGAAATGAAAATATGCATTCACACAAAAAAGGCTTGTACAAGAAAGTTCATAGCAGTTTTACTCATAACAGCTCCAGCTAGAAGTCGCCTAGGTAGACACTGACAGAAGAATGGGCAAACAAGGGGTGACGTAGCCACGTATGGAACACTCCCAAAGCAGCTAACTATGGGTACAAGCACCAGCACACATGAGTCTCAAAACTAGCACGCTGAGTGGAAGAAGTCTTCTACACACACAACAAATGTACTGCACGATTTATGTGAAAATCCAGAGTAGGCAAATTTAGCCATCGATAATAGAAATAAGATCATCGGTTGCTTCGTGGGCTGTGAAGATTGGGAAGAGGCATGAGGAAACATTGTGGGGTGATGGAAATGTTCTGTGTGCTGATAAACATTTCTTAAAACTAATTGAACCCCTAAGATCTGTACATTCATTGTATATAAATTATACTTTGAAACTAATTAAAACAAAATGCTGCTTAAAATTTATTTTACTGGGATCCGTTTTGTCAGGTGAACCTTAAGAAGTTACACATCTTACTTCACCTACTTCCCTAATTTACACATTCTTAGAAGTGATGTAAGTTGAAATGTTTTTCAGTTTATTTTTTTCTGGAATGTATTTCTCCAAGGATATATCTTTCTAGATAAGATGCTTGACCTATTCATAGCCCAATCTCATTCCAGAAAAAAGTTAATTCTGCTCAGAAGGCACTCAACAAATGTTTTGTGATCGCAAAATGTTCTAACTGATGGCACAAGTTTAAGAATACAATTGGAATGATATATAAAATAATATATTTTAAGCAGAATGAGGGGGAGGGTATAGCTCAGTGGTAGAGTGTGTGCTTAGCATGCATGAGGTCCTGGGTTCAATCCCTAGTACTTCTATTTAAAAAAAAAAAAAGGAAATAAACCTAATTACCCACACCCCTCAAAAAAAAAAAAAAAAGAATGAGTAGATTTTATTTTACAATCAACTGGAGTAACATGTTTTGGCTGGGGTGGGGGCTGTGGATTTTCCTTGTTTCCCAGGTTATCTTGCTTATTCTGGTCCTCAGGGTGACCATCAAAAATAGGAAGGAGTCAGGGGAAGTCTGACTTTTTAAGGGCTTTCATTTATGGTTAATGTTCTTGCTTAAAAGGAGACTTGTGGAGTGGCCTTCATCAGTACTATTGCCTGTCCCCTAGGATGGGCAGACTCCAGGGGTTCCTCCGTGATGGCTTCGCCATGGGACTAGACATTATTTGAGGGGGGCACTGGTTCATCCCTGGAGGCCGGGGGAGGCGGCAGCTTTCGGGGATGCCCAGAATACCTGGGGCCCAGTTTACAAAGTGCTTTACGACAGCAGAGGGCAATACAGTGAGCAGGGGATTCCAGAGTGGTTCGATGTCAGCACCCCTGCAAGGGGAAGGGGGGCTTGTTGGTTGACCTAAGAGATTCCATTCTAATGTGCTGAAGATGGATTTTAGGCCTGGACTTTGCTAAGGCTAAGAAAGATTCATTGCAAATTTCTGTTTACTTGTCTGGCTTTCGTGGGATAGCCAGTGTTTCCCTTGTCTTAGGTTATCTTTGGCTGGAGGGCAAGAAAATAGTCAATGATGTCTTGGAAGTTGAAGTCTCTACTATACGGCTCTTTTAAAAAAATATTTGGTTATCCAGCAAGATATTTCTTGTGTTTCTACATCTAAAATTTCTCTGTGGTTTGGCAGTACCAAAGCTTTTCATGGCTGCCAGTCATATCTTAATTGGATCACCTTGTGGAAACTTCAGAGACGTTTCCTAGAATTTGCTTCCAGTTTCTGATGCCGACCCAGCGTTTATTATCTAAGGTGAGACAGACATGACAATCTCTTCATTTCCTTTCTCTTTAAAAGGACTTGCTGCACTTCCCAAAATACCACCCAGAGAGTGCTCCCTGGGGAAAACAGTCTCCTTTATGTGGCAAAAAATATTCTTGTTAGTTCTATTATCCCTCGAATGATGGTAATTTTTCCCCCCCCAAATCTGATTGAGAAAATAGGCAACAGAAATTTCAAAAAGAGAGAAAACTCCATTTTTACTCATCCCTGAGCTCATTGTATTATTATTTTTTAAAATTATGCTTCTCTGAGTCTACCTTGCATTATGAATTGCAAAATGTGATTGCCTTTTTTTGGGGGGTGGGTACAAAACTATAAGCTCCTCGAGGGTAAGGAAAATGTCTAATTCCTCTTTCAACATCAGCCAGAATTTCTGACATGTAAGAGGTGCCTGGGACATATTTATTGAATTAAAATGCTTCAGATATATCCATGGAAAACACATGAGTGGGCAGTAAACTTTTTTCCAAAAATAGTTAATGGCAGGCATGAGAAAAATGGTGTTAATGAAAAAAGCAAGGCACAAATTTTACATATAATAGGATTCAACTTTTGTTATAAATGGGCACAGATAAATGGACACAGAAGGAAATATGACAAAAGAGTAAACATGGAACAAATTTCTTCTGTATAGCACGGGGAACTATATTCAATATCTTGTAATAACCTTTAATGAAAAAGAATATGAAAATAAATATATGTGTGTATATGCATGACGGGGACATTGGGCTGTACACCAGAAATTGATGCCTTGTAACTGACTTACTTCAATTGAAAAAAAAGAGTAAACGTAGTAATTTGAAGGTGGTGAGATCAGGAGGTAATTTTAATTTTTTTATGATTTCTGTGATATTCAAATTATCTGCAATAACTATTTTATAATTAGAAAAAAACTAAACTTTAAAATTGGTGTTCAGTTATGTTTTAAAAGATCATTTTCCTTGGGCATTTTAAACCAAGACATTGCAATATCTATTAAAAATTACGGTAGCGGGGAGGGCTCAGTGGTAGAGCGCATGCCTAGCAAGCATGAGGTCCTGGGTTCAACCCCCAGTACCTTCATCAAAAAAAAAAAAAAAAGTAAATAAATAAAAACCTATACCTTCCCCAAAATAAAAAAATAATAAATATTTAAAAAAAATGACAGTAACCATTTTTATGTAGTCTGACTGTGTGCTAGGCACTACGTGGAGAGCGTCCCATTATTATCTCTGTAGTTGTTACCTAATGACTGCTTCAGGTGTCTTATTGTCTCCTTTGTACAGACGAGGAAGTTGATGCACAGAGAGGCTGAGGGGCAGCCACACGGTAGAAGAGAGAAGAGTCAGGACCTGGCCCAGCAGATGCTGACTCTTGAGCCACAACCACTCACCCCGCTTGCTCCCAATTAGACTCGACACGTGGATTCTCCATATGGACCTTCAGGACCTCTCTGCCCTTGGCTCCCGAATTGAAAAGTGTCACAATTGTATCATCATCTTCACGAAGTATTTAGTTCTTTGTAATTTGTCAATATCTAACAACTTAAACTCTGATCATAGCCATTGTAATCGTAAAGATTATCTCATGTGTAGATAAAAAGAGCAAAGAGGGAACATGTCCCCAGACTCTCGATGATGGCTGTCAGCAGACATTTACTTGCTTGGTAATGTAGTTTTGGAACGTTTTAACTTTGTATAACGAACACATATAATGCTAGTCCAAAAGGACAAGGAAGACATGAGAAAAGGTAGAATGAATTCATGGCTAAGAGCAGAGTCAGCAAAACACTCTCTGTAAAGGGCCAGATTATAAATAGCTTTGGCTTTGCAGCCTCTGTTGCACGCGGCCTCTGTTAGTGTAGCAAGATATTCTGCTACTCAGCTCTGCTAGGGCAACACCAAGACAGTCACATGGATGTTACATAGAGGAATGGCCAGGCTCTGTTCCAATAAAACTTTATTTACAAAAACTGAGACTGGGCCAGATTTGGTCCACAGGGCATAGTTTGCCAATACTTGTGTATTAGTCTTCTGTCAACACTGTAACAAATTAACACAAATCCATTGTTTATACTGAAAATAGGCTTACCATGTGATCCAGTGATCCCACTCCTGGGCATATATCCGGGGAAAAATAAAATTCAGAAAGACACGTGCACCCCAGTGTTCATAGCAGCACTATTTACAATAGCCAAGACATGGAAACAACCCAAATATCCATCAACAGATGGCTGGATAAAGAAGATGTGGTATATTTATACAACGGAATACTATTTAGCCATAAAAAAAGAATGAAATAATGCCATTTGCCGCAATATGGATGCTAAGTGAAGTGGGCCAGAAAGAGAAAGAAAAATGCCATATGACATCATTTATATGAGGAATCTAAAAAATATTAGAAATAATAATAATGACACAAATGGACTAATTATTATTTATAACTAAGATGATTGATTTCTTGAATACGTGTAAGCACATCTGACTGTCCTTTATGACTGGATTACCACATTCTGTTGATTCTTATTTTGTGGTTGGCTCTATTCCTTTGATAACTATGTAAGTTTAAAAAGATAAAGCTCTAATCTGCTCTTAGAAACAATGATCAGTACATATATGTAAACTAAAAAAATGTGCAGTAAACTGTATATTCATATTTACATGCAATATAATGTGTATGTGCAGTCGAACTATAACAATCCCACTTAGTAAAGCTGAAAAAGGAGAAAAAAATCATGGCTTACAACAACACAAATTTATTCTTTAACAGTGTAAGAGGACAGAAGTCTGCAATCACTATCATTGGGCCAAAATTCAGGTTCTGGCGTGGCTGCACTCACCGTGGAAGCTCCAGGAAAGAATCCATTCCTCGGTCTCTTCAGGATGGTAAGGTTGTAGTCTGAGCTTGTGGCCACATCACTTCCATCTCTGCTTCTGTCATCACGTTGCCTTCTCCTCTTCTGTAGTCAACTCTCCCTCGGCCTCTCTCTTTTAAGGACACTGTGACTGGCATCCGTGCCCACCTGGGTAATTGATACTTGGGGCTAATCTTCCCATCTCAAGGTCCTTAATTTAGTAACACCTGCAGAGTTCCTTAAAATGCCCTATAAGGTGCATTTACAGGTTTGGGGGCCTAGAATGTGAATATCTTGGGGGGCCGTCATTCGTGTGACCACACACACTTTGGCTTAAAGTAACAAAGGGTTGGGGCTGCCGTAACATTAACTTAGGAGCAAGCTCCTCTGAGTTGGGGATCCCAGCTCCAGCACTAACTGTATGTAATGGCCTTTGGAGGTTCATTTTTACCTCTCTGGCTTTTAGCTTTTCTTGTTTATGGTGTGAGGGAATTAGGCTTTATGATCCCTAAATCTCTTTTCAACTCTGTCATCTTTAGATTTTATGATTTTGATAAGGAGTATTTTTTTTTTAAACATCTGCCTTCTGTCATAATGACGTTTATCGTAAGTAATGTAAATCCATTCTAAGCAGCTTTGTGCCAAATGGTATCAGGGAAGATTCCATAATTATAAGCAAAATAAAGGAAGAGATAAAATTTAACTATTCCTAAGTTAGCATAAGCATGGAGGAATTACAGACCAGTTCTCTCACTAAGAATGATACTTAAGGCAGGGGAGGTAGAGCTCAGGGGCAGAGCACGTGCTTAGCATGCACAAGGTTCTGAGTTCAATCCCCAGTACCTCCATTAAATAAATAAATAAATAGACCTAATTACCTCCCCTCTCCCTCCAAAAACTAAATAAACAGTTTTTAAAAAAGAAGAATCTAGCTCTGAAAAGTTTACATGCCACTCTGTCCAGAAAAGCATTTGAAGAGTCCACAAAAGTACTTCCAGAACTCACAGGAAAGGAATAATAAAGTCAGGATGATGAGAGAGGGAGGGTTGAATCACTACATGGAGCTAGAACAAGAGAATTTATAGAAAGGCATGCACTTAGGCTTTATGCAATTTTAAAGGTAGGTATATTTCTGTCTGTGAGTTTCCTAGTGGCAAGAGCAAAGAGAGAAAGATGATCATATAAGAATAACATTGTTGAAAGAACTTTTAAAAATTGCTAGAAGTTCCTTCAACATGAGTGATGTTTCCCATGAGTGTCCTCAAACGGGGACACTAAAACTGTTCTAACACTATTAGTTCATTCATTCCACATTCCACAGATATTCATCAATTGCCCACTACCTATTTAGCACTGTAGTAGTCAATAGGGAAGTACGTAGCTATGAACCAGATAGAAATGCCTCTGTTGTACTGGAGCTTACGGTCTGGCAGGGAGTGCAAATATTGTGCAGACAGTGCAATGAGTAATACCAAAGGGGAAGAACAGAGAGGTATAGGGGTATATCTAAGGGAGGATTTATCTGTAGGCTAGACAGGGAAGTAACATTCTACATGCCAATGGGATAACAGTAAATAGCCAGGCAAAGAGTAGGGGAGGATGTTTCTAGGCAACGAGAAGAGAACGGTCTGTTTGAAGACCTGGAAGCAATTGATTGACATATAGTTATCTAGTACTGTCCAGTATTGTTGGCATGAAGAGAGAATGGAGCATAGGCTAGTGCCAGAGTGTGGTGATTCACAGTAAGGATTCTGGACTTTATTTCATGGTCAATGCAAAGTGTATCAGTCAGAGTAATCTTAGCTGCTGTGACAAATAATCCTCAAGTGAATGGCCTCCAAAACTGAAAAGTATTTGCCCCAGCCAGCTGGCAGCTAATCATATGATCTTACTTCTATTCCTCCCTCTTTATATCTTCACCCAGGTGCATTCTAGCATATTCAATCCTTGACTCACAAACATCCAGAGGAGATAATTTTCTCAGCACCCAGTCACCACTTGGCTTAAAGACAATCGCATCCAAGGCAGAGTTAACACATTTTTGTCCCACTGGAAGTCTGATACCATTCAATTGGACATTAATAAGTTTGTGTTGTTCAAGATTTCTGTTCAGTTTGTGCTTCCCCGTCCTTTTATCCAACGGCCCAATAATCCTTAGGGCAGGATTGGCTCCTCTCTAAGCCTCTGGTGGGCCAACGGCAGCATTTTATTGGGTTTTAGTTTTCATTTTCAGCCTAATGCCACTATCTAGAGAAAACAGTTCCATCTGTATTTGCAGCTCTATGGCACCTCCTTGCCATCGAAAACACTTTTCTTAAACTGCACAGGGGAGTTTAAACAATTGTGAAATTCCTAAAACTGCCCACTTTATTGCCAAGAAGTCTTCTTCTGGCCAGGGTCCAGGGTTGTGGCCTCAGCTACCTTTCTGGAGCCCGGTTTCCGACAAGGCACTCTCTCATTCTTCTTAATAAATGGTTTGAACATCTAAAGTAGCCACAAGGATTCCTGGCATTTGTCAGAGGCGGAAATCCGCATGGCAGACTAAGAGAGTCATAAAATCTTTGTTTTAGTTTAGACTCGTTTAAAAACTGGAATGAAATTAAAAACTTATTTTTTTTTCTTATGTGGTCACAGAGGTTTCCTCTTAAGAGATGGGAATGGTACCAGAATATGATGTATAGGGAAAATGACACTTGGAGTTTTGTTTTTACGTTTTGTTTTGCTTATCCATGGAACTGTGAATCTTCTAACCTTTTTTTTGAGTCCTTTCCTATAGTCAAAGCCCTGTGTCTGACCTGTATCTTTGGTGGTAAGTTTGAAACGATTTTGCACCACGGTCTGCAAAGGTGCTTTCAGAACGTGCCTTCCTTTGCCTGCAAACATCCATTCCCACATTCTCATGTTTGCGGATTCTCTTTGTCTTCCAGAAACACTAGTGTCTGTCCAAACCTTTCAGACCAAAAGGGTGTAACTTTTGGTTTGTGGTCTCATCTCCCAGAGTCTCTTGTTACAATAATACACAGAAGCTCAGAAAGCTCTGCTAAAAAGGGAAGAAAATTTCCCTCATCCCTGTTCCCCGAGTCGCTCTGTTTTAGACATATTTGAAGGCAAGAGGTGGAAGGTGTCTGGACATGTGGTCTCCTGGTTGCTGGGCAACACTAATTGACTGATTAGAACCCTGGACACTATGTATAAGACCATAGTGTAAGGTGGGAAATATGCTCGCAGATACAGCTTCATGCCTTGAAAGAAATCTGACCCAGACAGTTAAATGAGAGGTGATTCCTGTAATCAAATAAATTCAGTTCTTTGAGCTTTAATACAATCAAAACCAGTTAAGAGCCACGATTAAGATTCTTTCATCCATGAAACACTTCCTGCATGTCTCTGCCTTGAGCCAGGCTCTGTGTTTGGTTCCAGGGACACAGTCCTGGCGGCTAGCACTCAAGAAGCTCCCAGCCCAGGGGGACAGGCAGGGCAGGCACCTAATAGATGTCTGTGTGTGGAGGGTCTTGAGCAGAGATGCCCCAGGATGGGTACAGACAAGAGGCTGTGAAAGCTATTTCCAAGGTGAGAGGTGTGGGTAGCGCTCGGTGGTAGAGCACATGCTTAGCATGTCCAACGTCCTGGGTTCAATCCTCAGCACCTCTGTTATTTATTTTTTTTTTTTTAAAGATGAGGTAGGGCACTGTCTGAATTTTGAAGGCCAAGGAGAAGTTAGCCTTCTGGGCACAGATAAGGATGGTCAAAGGAGCAGGGAGAGTGAGCATAAAGCACTCAGATGTGTGAGAGGAGCAGTGGGGCTGAGGAGAGAAGGGGCTGGCAGGCTGGGGGCTTCCTCTTGAAGAGCCAGCCTAAGGAGGTTTAATCTGTATTGTTTTGGGGGGTGTAAAGGATTAGGTTTTTTTTATTTATCAATGCTTTTTAAATTTTTAAATTATTTTTTTATTGAAATGAAGTCAGTACAATGTGTCCATTTCTGGTGTACAGCATAATGTTTCAGTCATACACACACATACATGTATTTGTTTCGGTATTTTTTTCCTCATAGGTTACCACAAAATATTGAATACAGCTCCCTGCGCACAGAAGAAATTTGTTTTTTTTTTTAAATCTATTTTATATATAGTAGTTCATATTTGCAAATCTCAAACTCCCAATTTATTATTGTTTTTTAATGACGTCCTGAGGACGGAACCGAGGACCTCATGCATGCATGCTAAGCATGCACCCTACCACTGAGCTACACCCTCCCCACTTCGGAGGCTTAACCTTTTTTTCCTGTAAGCAATGCAGAGCTCCTAAAAACGTTGAAGCCAGGTATGATACGGGCCAATTTTTAGTTTAGAATTATCTGCTTGTGCCTTATTCATCTCAAATAACAAAGCTAATCCATTATGATGCAACAATCAGAAGTCGGGTAGGACAGCCTGGCCCCATTGTTGAAAACTCATCAGTCAAAGCCGTTTGACAGTCTTAAGTGGTCCATTCTTTCCAGGAAGGAATTACAAATTGAGATGTGGTTCCAGAAAAAAGTTTCTGTTACGTTCGCTTGTGCTACAGTGAGTCACTCCGCTCGCTCTCCGCCTGTTACTGTCCCTTTTCTACGGTGTCAATCAGTAAAACTTACACCTGCTCAACATTTGCGGATGAATTTTCAGGAAGCGCCTCACCTTCCAGTTTATTGTGGATTCTAAGTTAGATCTGTACCTATCATCTTTGGGGACACGGGTTGTCTGTAACATATTTATTTTCTTGGTGTTATGGCCATTATAACACGAATTACTTACTGAGACGTTATTGGCTCAGATTCAATAGAAGCCCCCCCCCCCCTTCTGTCTTGTCCATCCTGTGTTTGGATGCGGTACCCGCTGGCCATGTGTGGTGGCTCCAGCCCCAGCCCTCTCAGGAAATTGCAGTCGGCTGGAAGGAAAGAAGCGGGGAAAGATGGACGGGCACTAAGGGACACGTGCCAACTGTCTTTGAAGACATTTTCCAGAAATTGCTTCCTCAGACTTCAGCTTACAACACCTTGGCCGGAATTTAGTCATGGGGCCACCCTAAGCTGCAAGGGAGGCTGGGAAATCCAGACTTGGTCACGGCTAGTGAGGGACCAAGGTTAACATAAAGGATTTTACTCTGAAAGGAGGACAGTACAGACGAGCAGTGCCTGCCCCACACTCTCCCTGCTAGTGCTTGCCACCCTCGGCCAGGCCCATGGGCTGACTGGCTAGCTGACAGGAAATGCCCTGCCTGCTTCTTAAGCATCCCAAAGGAGGGTCCTTAATAACCGAGAATTGACTTAGCATCCCTTATAACATTTCCTTCAGTCTCTCTTTTCACTTGAAGATTCATGAGAATTTTGAAATTATTCTATATTTTTATATTTGGGTTAAAATACAAATCGTGTTAAAGTCAGTGTAGGAAAAAATACAGATGCTCTTGGAAAAGGCACCTGTTTTGCCTGTGCCTGTGCCTAACTGTGACTTGAGGATAAATTCTCTAAGTTTGGATGGCTCAGCTAACACATTTCCAGCTGCTACACTTCTTCCGGTGGCGTTCAGATGACCCGGAACGCATCATGGATGTGGCATTGCCCAGCTCTCCACTCATACCTCCTGGATAGACACCTGTTGGCCGTGAATTTTGTCTGTGTCTGGGACGGGTCCTGATTTTGAAAGACAAGGAATCTACTTCTTTAATTCATTGTTAAAAAAAAAAAAAGGCAGAAGCAAACCGAAGTTCTGAGGGAGGAGGCCTGGAAACCACGTGTTGTTTGTGTCAATATTTAGAATTCCAATGTCAATTAGTTGGAACTTCAACATACGAGCCATACGCCTCCTGCATCCATCCATTAATGGTTATCATATTTATTATACACGGCAGGCACAGCCTTCCTAGCAAGGAAGTTGTGCCAATAGTTATAAGACAATATGAGACTGTTAGGCACTTACAAGAGGCCAGTGTCAAATCTTTAACTAGGACTTTACTTCCCATTGGAACCTAATAGATGCAACGTAGAGATATCTATTAGGAATTCTGCATGTAGGTGGGAAATATTTACTCACTCAAAGAATCTTAACTGTGGCCCAAATATGCCATTTCTATGCTGGACACTGAGGATTGATTGAGGACTCAGTGTGAGCGTAGATGCCAGCCCAGTCATAAAGCAGGTACTCCCATGAGATTTAAATAATTAATTGTCAAAAATTCTACGAAGGGAAAAATACTGCTTGCTGAAAAACTGCGTAGTAAAGATACTTAACTCACTCTGAGGGCCAGGGAAGACTTTCCCAAGGCAAGCCACAGCCATGGGTAGCAAAGTTGGGGTACAGTGTTTTCAGGCCTGGAATTTTTTAAGAACTGGAAGCAGGCTGCCTTAAGGAATCGTTGAAGGCTTAAAGCAGAGAAATGATGCAGTTGGACTTACAGGTCATAGGGGTTTGGATGGATTGGAGGCCACCGGAAGTAGAGGTGAAGAGAGGTGGGTGGGGGTGTGAGTGGCTGGGATGTAACAGTGACAGGCCTTGCAAACGGATCTGAGGTGGGGGTGCTGGAGGGAGAGGCTGAGAGAGGGCCACTGGCAAACTTTTACAGGAAAATGGGGGTGAGTGGTGGTGCCAAATACTGCATTGGGGAACCCAGAAGAGGAGGAAGGGAGACAGTCATGAGTCATCTTGTTAAAGTCACAGAATTTAAGAGGCCAATGAACCCAACTCTTGACTTTACAGTTCCAGACACTCATGCCTGGACATATGGAGTAAATCCACCTGAGGCCTTGCTCCCCGAAGTCTGGTCCAGGGACCAGCAGCGTCGTTGTCAACTAGAAGCTTGTTAGAAATGCAAAATCTCAGGCCCTCCCAGACCTACTGAGTCAGAGCCTACATTTTCACAAGAATCCCAGATGATCTGTATACATAAAACTTGAGAAGCCCTGTTCTAAGGACCTTTTGCAGAGCTGGGTTAGTATTAAGTTAAAGGTATGCTTTAGAATAAGTTTCCTTGCTTGCATTAAACATTTCCTATTTGTTTATACGTGTGGGTTAGGAGTGATGGCCAAGTCAAAAACGTAGGATGTGGTCTGGTGTGATTTAAGGATGCTTTCTTTACTCAATGGACAAAGAGCTAATAATGTGTCACCTTTAATATTAAGGAAGGAAGACGGGAAAAGGAAGGGGAGGAAGGGAGGGGGGAAGGATGAAGGAAGGAAAGTAGGAAGAAGGGAGGGAGAGAGAGAGAGAGCAAGCAGGCAAGCTCTTCAAAGGCCATGTATGCGATGGATTATTGACAACTCGTGAATATGAGATGAGAAAGAATGGGCCAAGCTGACTTGCCATTACATATTGTGGACACATGTTTCAATATATCCTTAAAAAAGGAATCAAAACTCCTAAATTCCTTTCTTTCATGAGTTTCTTTTTAAGGAAGGGATATTGGTAATGATTATGACTTTCTAAATGTTGCTCAAATAACCAGTGCTATAACAATGTCCCAGCAAGACATTTCTTTTTGTTTTTGTTTTTCATTAAGCCCCACCGGGCAGGAATTCCACCTAACACTGTGCCGTGTGCCAGAATGTCCGGCACACTGCTGGCGCTACAGTATCCAACCTCCCCACAGGTGTAGAGCTGAGAAATGATGCATTAACAGGGAATATTATCCAGTGTTGTGTAACCAATTTCTCCCACATTTAATGGTTTAACACAACCAACATTTCTTGTCTCGTGGTTTCTGTGGGTCAGGAATCCAGGTTTGATTTAGTGGGGCACCTCTGGTTCAAATCTCTTGTGAGGTCGCGAACAAGCTGTTGGCCGGGGCTGAGGTGTCATCTGAAGGCTCGACGGGTGGTGGCCATCTGCTTCTAGGCCCACTCCTGTGGTTGCTGGCAGGCCTCAGTCCCTCCCTGTGGCACTGCTGCCTCATGACACGGCCGCTGGCTTCCCCTGGGGTGAGCAATCCGTGAGAGAACGAGAAAGAGGGTGCCTAAGGCAAGAGCCACAATCTTTTTATAACCTAATCCTGACGAGGTCATCTGATCACTTCTGTTGTATTCTCGTTTTTGGAAGCAAGTCAGTAAGTCCAGGCCGCACTCAAGGGGAGGGGACTGCATGAGGGTGTGATACACAGAGGTGGGGGATTCTGAAGTCCATCTTAGAGGCTGCCTGCCACACAATGGTATTTTCTTCGTTTACGCTCTCATCAGAGTGATATGATGCTTACAGGCAATTTTCCTACGAACCTCTTTCAGACTAGCCCAGGGCATTGTTCAGAGTAGAGGCTTGGTTAACTGGTGTTTGGAGGGGTGAATGGGATAATACAAGAACGCCCACTGAGGTGATCTGAAAGGGCTGGGGCAGAGGGGATGCAGGCAAGAGGGAAGGGGTGAGTGATGGTCCCAAGCTGTCACCCCATCAGCACCTCCTCACTGCAGGCCTTGCATACAATACGCAGGATCTCCTGTTTATTTCCTACCCCCTGTCTGCCTTCATACTTGGGTCAAATCCACTCTTAAGCGGTCTTCTTCTTTCCTCACACCATCCCTTGCATTGCAGAAGGTCCAGCTCATCCTCCTCCCCTCGGTGCTGCCCTAGCCCTTTGTGACTGAGGGTCCGCACTGACCCTCCCTGTGCAGGGCACCTGAGGGTGCCACTGTAGGCAGTAAAGACCTGTCCCCTGTGCTCAGGGACTCCCTAGTCCCCTTGGAGAGACAGGTGCCAATCAGATGGCCACACAGAGAAATGTACAATTGCTACAAAAGAAGTGAGCCAACAATGGAGAGACCTAAACTGGTTCGGGGTTTGCACAAGGCTCCAAAGAGACATTATGTAGAATCTTGGGAGGGGGGCCGGGTTGGGTGGGTGTGGCAGATAGGAGTCATGAGGCAGAGGCAAGTCCAGGATGAGGCTGAGAGTGGCCGGTCTGAGAAGGGAAAAAGGACCTACGAGCCTGGAATGAAGACCCTGGGTGAGCCACGCACCTAACAAACCCTGACACAGAACTGGCACACCCTTTTGTGTGTACAGTGGAGTGACAGTGTGGAAGACAGAGAAACCCACAGCTCAAGGGGGCTGGGGGGTAGCATATGGAGTCCCCAGGGGCCAGAGCTGGGCTGGAAGGTGTTGAATCTGGGACGTTTGGGTCCTCCAGGCCTTTGCAGGCAAAGCTGGGAAGTGAAGTGGCAGTCGACGGCACCTGAGTTTCCCCCACTCCCGCTGCCATTTCCCCTTCTTTTCCAGGGCTTGTTCTCTGCTTTCCACACAGGCACCATCACTCAGATCACAATGTGCTGAAAACTGGTCCTGGGTTTCCCAGTGGGCCTCCCTCAGCTGCTCCTTCCTGTACCTCATTCCAGTCTCTGCCCTGTTTGGGAGGTTGCTGCTGCTGTTGGCTTTTGGGTCTGTGAACATGCTGAGCTTATGTTGACCTCAGGGCCTTTGCACTTGCAGTTCACCCTGCCTGGAATGCTCCCGCCTCTGCTCCAAATGCCCCTTCTCAGGGGAGGACTGGGGCGTAAGTTGTGAGTCTCCTGGTTTTAAAAGCAGGGAAGAAGCTTGCTTCTTTTCTGCAGTCTCTCACTGGACTGTCTTGGTATTTTTGAGCTGCTATTCATGTCCCTTGGGCATGTAGCACGAACTCGCAGGCTCCTGTGGCTCACGCTCACCCCCGAGCTTTCCTGCGGTCCTGGGTGCATGCTCCATTGGCCCTTCAGCCATCACTTGCGAAACACAAATTCACAGATAAAATCATTACAAATTTCAATACAGAATACTGATGTCCGAGTTTGGGCCCCCTTTGAGACACCGTCTCAGGGGTCTGCTTGGATCCCTTATCTAAAATCAGCCCCTCCTGTACGCACTGTGCGAGTCACAGCCCATCACATCACTCTGTTTTATGTCCCTTAGAGCAATATTATGTTCTGAAATTATCCCTTTAATCTGTTTTCTCTTTTTGTTGCCTGCCTCTACCGTAAGAATGTAAACTCTGAGAAAGCTTGTCCTAATCATCTCCATGCCTAGCGTGGGAGCTGGCATGTGTAGACCTTCAATAAATATTTGTTGATTGAAGAAATAAATGTAAAAGGGAATTTATTGTGCACAGCTTTAAATAAACTTGCTGTTTCTCCTAGCTCATGCACACTGGCAGTGTGACAAAACCTTCCGGCTTATCACCTCTCGGTCCCCTATTTGGAGTGACTGGCCCCTAATGAGTCCATCTAAAGGCCAGCTCCAGTCCCCCTTTGCCTTGACACTAATTCCGGAATTCCTGCGGCCCCTGGATGTGTTTTCTCTCCACCGCCTTCTAACATGGGCCCTGTGTGTGTTCCCTGCTCGGCGATTGGAGCCCAGAGGAAGGAGCGCGGTGGGGCCCAGGGCTTTGGAGGGACCAGCCCACCCACGGGTCATCACAGCTCATCAGTGCCATGGCTGGCCATCCAGGCGCTCCTGGCCTGCCCCCTCTCCATGCTCCTGCCCACGCTCCAGGAGGCTCTGCCTGCCTAGGGCACCCTCCAGTCACCAACGACAGTCACGTTGTGGAGGAACTGCCACTCTGCTATGATGAGGCTGGATTTCTGCAAAAACCCCCGCTTGTACCACGATCTCATGTTCCCAGGAATGATTTCAGGCAGTGTCCTAGCGGGCTGAGTTCTGAGGAGCTTAAACATTCTAGATTTCCAAAACTATGTATATACTGAATACACTACTATGGCAAATACGCCATTAATGGAGACTTGGGGGCTGTTCTACTTGTGCAGAGAGTTTTATACCAAAAAATAGTGCAGCATGAGAACTATAAACAGGGTGGACAGAAAAGTGACTAACTAGTTATAAATTATTCCAAACAACTCTGTTTCATAGATGCAATGAGGAAACACAGAAATGAAACAACGATCTTATTTTTTTTCTAATAAAAATAGCAATATTTTTGGCAAATTCCCACATATTGTGTGTATGTGTGTGTTTCAGTTTAAAATATGGTTTAGGTCTTTTTCTGTGACTACTTCCATTTGACTAGACATATGAAGCCAAACTGTTTATTGCACGTATAAATATGACCGTTCCTGACTTTCTAATGGAGTAAGTATTAATGGCTTTTAATCTTCCCAAAGCAATTTTTTTTTCCCAGACAAACCACAGAGTGGACATGTGCTATATGTGTATTGCAGCATTTTTTTTTTCTAAAGTAAGCCTTTCAAAGAACCAACATCTGGCTTTGTTGATCCTAAACTGTTTGCCTATTTCTTTGATTTCTGTTTCTATCTCTATTTTTTCTTTTATTTTGGGTTTAATTTGTTCTTCATGTGCTAGCTTCTCATGGTGAAAGCTTAGATCACTGATTTTAAACATTTTTCTTTTTTAATCCAGGCATTTAAAAGAACAAATTTCTCTCTAAGGATTGTTTTAACATGCTGAGTTTTAATTTTTACTCAGTTTGAAATATTTTCTAATTCTAATGAGTTCTTCCCTTTTTAAAAGCTATGTGTTATTAAAAACATGTGATTAATCTCCAAATAGTTGGAGGTTTTCTAGAAATCTTCTCTACAAGCATCTTATAATTGATTTCTAATTCAATTCCATTGTGGTTAGATTTCACTCAGGTGAAATTTATTGGCTTGTTTTCTGACCTAGCATGAAATACGCATTTTTAATGGATTGTCTCATCACTTGGTTTTCAAATTTAACTTCAAGCCTCTTTCTCCTCTTTAAACTCAGCGTGGAAACTAGAGTGAATGTGCAAACTCAGAATATGAACCAAAAAGGCCAATGAAGGCCCTTCCTCTGTTGGAAAGATCTGTTTATTCTGCATTTACTGAAATTGACAGGCCTCTTCTAAAATGTTTACTGCAAGACACAGATTTAAAATATTCTCCCTGAAATCAAAGGACAGATACAAGAAAACCATGCCTCGTCTCTGTCTGTGGTTTGAGAGGCAAGAGGCGTCTGATGAGTTTCAGCCTAGTCTGAAATGCGGGATCTGTTGCTCTCAATCATTAGATGCCTCTGTCATTCTCCCATCATGGTTTCCAGTCCTTTGACAGTCCCACGGTGTCCCACAGCCTTGAACATGGCAAACACTCCAGAAATTCTATTTAACTGGATGATGAACAGGGAACGAGGATTCTCCAGCAGTGAAATCAGAAATGGTGGCATTGAGAAGACAAATGTATGAAAACAAACATCCCGCATCAAGTACAGCATTGCTATTTTTAACAGCATTGATGCATTTAATGAAATGGATGTATTGGATGTTGCCAAGTCACTCAACTGGTCATCAATAAATTCCACAGCTTCTGTGAAAAGATATAGTCCTCATTAAGAAATACAATCATTTGACTCTAAAATCAAGTCCCCAAATTTTAACATGAACACAGTGAGAAGCTTTATTAATAAATTAAGAAGAAAAGCATTGAACAGCGTGATGTATAAAAACGGGTACATTTGATGGGAGGTGGAAGGGAGTGGAGAGAGGCAGTTTTCTCTTATGCAGGATGTCTGGTATATTTACACTTGTTGGTGGATTAAAGGAAATGCCTGCAAGACAGCTTTATCCTTGTGATTAAATTTAATCTGGTATGAAGAATGGTGTGCCAATTACATTTTAATGGCTTTGTTTACCAGATTCCAGAAGAATGCGTTGATTCAGTAAATTTAATTTTCAAATCAATCAGCTTCTTGTTGCCAAAATTCTTTGCTGGAGGTTTGAGTTGTTCTGTTATTTGTTGGTTTTCGAGGTGTTGTGCTGTTCCTAGCATCTTATCTTTTACATAGTAGATGCTCAGTATATAAGTCTTGGATTGATTTGATTTTTTTGTACAGCTGGGATGTACAAGGTAAAACACTGCTGTCACGAATGCTCATTTTTTATAGGATTGACTTAATCTTAGAATTCACAGCTAAAGAACTAAAGAATATTCTTTCTTCTATGCCAACCACATGACCATTCACTCCCTGCTCACTTCACCAACCCTCATTGTTCCATTCGGTCTGCTCACAACTTTGTGTACTGTTCTTTCAGTGAGCTGTCTTGGGTAAGCCCTTGGACGGTGCCTTCTGTTTCTGCGACCCTGGCTGATAAGGCAGAGTTGGGGTTTTTCCAGCTTGTTAAGTTGCTTTTCTGGAAGATTTGCAAGCAGGAGGCTTACTGGGGAGTCGTCTTGTAAAGCAGTGAGGGAAGCAGAAGCGGGCAGAGGAGGAAGCTGCACTGTGCTGCAGCCACAGCCAAGGCTTCAGCTGATCTGACCAGACTCTGGAGCTGGGAGGGCCGTTTAGAATTACCTAGAATCAAGGTGAGGGGGCCGGGCTTTTGTACCCCCATCACAGATACAGGCTGCCTTTAGAGATGGGGCATAACTTCCTTTCCTTTTCTTTTTTTGATTATTTTTGATGGCGGAGGTAATTACTTTTTATTTATTTATTGAATTTACTTATTTGATGGAGATTGATCTCTGGACCTCATCCATGCTAAGGAAGCGCTCTAACACTGAGCTATACACCCCCACCCCCACCCCCGGGCTTAAGTTTGGATGGGGCAGCTCCTTTTAGCCAAGAGTAACTGAGTGTGAGTCTTCAGTCACCGATGTTTCTGGCGGCTGGAGAATGAGCATCTCCACTCTGAAGGGTGGCCCAGCACAGCGCCCCGGTGCCAGGGGGGTACAGGGGAGGAGGGGCAAGAGTGATGAGGAGGGACTCAAGGTGTTACCCCAAAAGGGTAAGGGAAGGACCCCAGTTCTTGTCATACCTGAAAGATACGAATTCAGGCGGGAGACGAAGCGTTGTATAGCAAAAGATTTGAAAGGATTCATTAGCAAAGGGAAAGTACTGATCTAAGGGTGGATGGCAGGGCTGGTCTTTGGTCCCTCGTATACCCTTGCTTAGATGTGGTCTCTTGATTGATCGATGGCTTTTGCCCCTGGAGCGCTTAGTCATGTTTGTCCCCTTTGCCCATGTCCTTACCCACGACGCACACAGAAAAGCCCATGGCGGGGCCTGAACCTCAGTGCTGATTATATTGCAATAAGCACTGGGTCACGCTCGGTTAGGTCTTTGTCGCTACCGCCCAGTTGTGGCTGTTGGGTTCTAACTGGTTTCTCGCTGGCGCTCATTTAGAGGAAGTAAAGCCCCTTTATGCTGGAGGCGGGCATCAGGCCATCTTCTGGACCCTCCTCCCTCTCCTCCACCGAGCTGCCCGGTGCCCCCACTTATCTAACTACCTAACCAAGGGAACCATCATAGCGACACATCCTAGACTCTATGCTCTGAAGCTGGGGTGTGAGTCGGGACAGGGTGAAGGCTGATCAAAGGCTCCTGGCCTCCATGGAGGACCGGAGAAATAGGCGTATGGCAGCTACCACTGAGTCTTTCAGAAAGCGGGGCACCAGGAGCAGACTGTGAGGGAGTTTGGGGGCTGGTAGCAGAGGGTGCCCTGGGCCTGGGGCTGAGGAAGCTGCTAGGGGCCGTCAGCCCTGCAGGAGACGTGAGCGTGGGGAGGATCATTTACAATGACAGTAAAATCACCCCAAATGATGATTTGAAAAAATTATTAAAATACTTTAAAAAAATGATTCTAATGCTTTTTATGGTTCTTACTTGGTATTTGCAAAAAAAAAAAAAAGGTGATTAAAAAAGTCTATGGAGGAAGATGATGAATACAGGTTTTGTTGACAACAAGGGCACCAGTTTAGTCAGATTTTAGGTCTTAAATGAGATTTCTCAGAGAAGAGCAGCTCTTTTCCATTTGGAGGCCGTGGCCCTTTGCTTTCTGGGAGAGCGGCAGCTACCTCGGGACCCTCTGCGAGCCGTAAACCAGTGTGTCCAGATACGCAGCTCTGCCCCGTCCCACTGCCCTCTCCTCGGGAGGTTCGCCTGGAACCCTCTGCACGTGGCTCCGCCGTTCCCAGCCGCCTCGCTCCGGGGCCAGCGTGGCTGCCAGATGTCTGCGCTCCTCCCTGGGAGGGAGCTGGGGACCACCTCTTCTGCCCAGAGGCTTTCAGCTTTGTGTGTCATTTTCAGAACCTGCTTTTGGCTTCCAGCTACCAGGAGAGAGCCAACTTTGATCACGCTTGGCCTCAGGAACACCATTAAAAGTTGGCAAGTGCAGTAAATTTTATTTTGGACAGAGCATTTTAAAGGCTCAGGAATGAAACCGAATGCATAGAATTTGATTCTGGTTTTTTTTTGTTGTTGTTGTTGTTGATTTCTGAAAAAATTCCATGCCTCTGTCAAACTTCTGTCTAATGATCTAGATTCCCTGGTCCCCTGGCTGTTACAGGTAGCTATTTCTGTCATTTTCATTTTTCGCTCCAACTCTTAAAATTTTTTTTCCTCCTTTGTTGATTTTTGTTCACTGTGCAAAATAATCACGATTTTGGGTAATGAACAATCTTTTCTCCTTCTCACTTCTCCCTCTTCTTCCTCCTTTTTCTAATTCCCTTTCCTGAACAATTCCCAACTTAGAGATGGTTCCCTCTGTGGCATTTCATTTGTTTTTAGCTCCAAAGTCAGGGTTTTCTTTGTCAAATTCGTCTTAGAATGTACTTGTGGCCTTCCCCCAAATTACCAAAGCAGTTTTGCCATTGCTACAGGTGGTCTGAAGCCACCTCCTGAGTTGTGCAGGACTGTTTTTAGTCCATTAAATGGAAATGTTTTTCATCAGTTTGTAGGGGGAAATTCATGTCACTTGGTCTGATTGTAACGGTCCTCCCGTGACTCGAGGAACAGGTTGGTGGACCCTCATCCATCTCATCTTCATCTCCTCATTGTCTATCACAAATAAGCTGTTTCCTCAGCACGTGAGAAGAGGAAGATCTTTCTCCTGATGGCGTGTACCATGCCCTAACCAGTGCTAGTGTCAAAACCTAGTATGGAGGCTGCAAAACTCCCGAAAATGAACGTGTGTCCCTGGAGTTCCAGGGTTCTTTTGCAAGTAGAGCTTTGAACACACATATTTTCGTTAATTATTATCCAGTTAATTTTTCGGTTAATTACAAATGGAAAGCATTTCTCTGATTGTGAAGTAAGTGTTAATCACAGAAAAATTAAATGATGAAAGGAAAGTATATATAAGGACGAAAATAAAATTCACCCATAATTGCACTGATTAGAGAGAATCGTTGTTGGCCATGGGGCTGTTGCTTTTGATATTACAAAAGTGGGACCAAAAGATGTGTATAGTCCGTAAGCTTCTGTTCCCTTCACATTATGGACAATTTCTCATATATTTAAATGTAAGATAATTTTTAAATGACGACATACTATCTGATCAAACGGCTAGCCAAAATTTAATTAAACATTTCTCATTTGTCCTCTATCTTGGCTGTTTTGACTACTTTAGCATCATAAATAATGTTGCCATAAACTCTGAACACCCTAGTAGAAATGGAATTATTGAGTCATATTAGGTGTTTTGTATTTTGACAGAAGCTTGCGAGATGAAAGCAAAATTTCAAAACCAAATTTATGGAGAATTTACAACCTTAAAAGGGATGTCATTCTCATTCTGGACACTGTGTGAAAGGTCTCTTTCATTTCTTCTTGTTTAATAGCTAAGATAATTGTTACAAAGGTCTACATGTGGAATATGTATCCTGAATATTTTATTGATGCCAAAGATCTAAGGGCCACATCTAAGGGCTGCCAAGCTAAAATCTCAGTCAGTGTGTCTCCGTGGTCATGCACTTTACTGAAGGGAAAAGAAGACTGTCATCCTCAACTCTGTCTGGACTTATATCGCCCGACTCCACAGTCCATAACCCTGTCATCCAAGTCCCCAGCCATCGCTCTTCTCTCACGTCCATAAATCTATTTGTCACCACCATTTCTCAGCACTGCGTTTGCCCTTGACTAGGACGTAAAGACAGAGTTCCTCATTTCCTGTGGCCATTAAGATCCCTCTGCTCTTCACTTAAGGGCTGACCCCAGGGTGATAATTTTTTATTTCCTTCTTTAATGCATCCTCATCCGTGTCCAACGCAGTTCATTTCTCCTCTGACGCCATCTCTTCATCCCAGAGTGAGCTATCTTCTCTTTCCTCTCTCATTTCTCAGGGTACAGTAAATTATCACGTCGTGTGATGATTATGAATTTATCTGCCGGGCATCCCTTAAGAAAAACTCCCTATTTATTCCTGCATTCCCTTTATCAGAGTGTACATAATACGAGGTGCCCAAATATTTGCTGAAAGTACGAGTGCTAAGCTCTACTCAGCGCTCATTTGTGTATAACTTGTGGGATGTTTGAAGGGGAAATAGATTATACGAATGAAAGACTATTATGCGTATGGTGATCATAATATTTTTTCCCTCAGATAACTTATAACTTCCTCTCACTTGTTGTTTTAAACTTTTCACACATGGGCTGTTTTACTTTTGCAAGATTTTTTTTCTCATGCAACTTGGGCTTATTTTCCATCGTGGATGCACCCAAAACTGGACCATTCTGCTCTCGAATTCATGAGAGTTGAAGCGAACACTTAAAGTTGGATTCATTCCATTTGGTTATCTCTTGATTGCCTCTCCACTCGCCTTGATTTTTGAACTCCGTAAATGTACAGTATTGTGTAAATGTGTCCGTGGATAGAATATATATATAGGCGGGGCTCTCGTGGTTTGGAAAAGACAAACCAAGAACAGACTCCAATAATTAGTATTAATCTTTTACATTAGCTGAGACTTCAAAGTCCAGGACAAAAATACTGCTTCCTCTCTAAGCACAGAAAATACTGCCCCCCTACAAAGGGCCTCTTCTGAATGGAATTTTAGTGAAGCTTTGTGTCTTTGAGATACTTTTAAAAATAAATACAAGAGTATATTTCAGATACATTAAATCTGCTAGGGAGGAACTTAGCACATGGAAACATTTAAGGTAAATTAATTGGTTTTCTAACGGAAAAATAATTTCACTCCGTATTAGACTATAATTAATTGATGGAGAGTTCTTGAAGTATTTACTTTATTTTGCAACATCCAGTTCTCAAAATTAAAAAAAAAAATTGCTTCTGGGGACGTTTTATACATGTAAGTATATTTTAATTAAATTGGCTAAATAAAAGCACATAGGAGTTTAAGGATTCATTTTTATGAATCCATGCCTTTTTAGAGCTGTAATATTGCTAAGCGAAAACACTTGGGTCATGCAGTTTAAAATGGCGTCTGCAATTTTGACCCAACTAACCAAATATCTGAGGATACACACAAGAGTTAGTGACTGAAATGCACCAGCTGGTACAGGCATGCTGCCACATGGGTTGGTCCAAAATTCTACATAGTGCCCAAACTCACTAAAGAACCCTCATTTTTACATATAAAAAGATTATATGTGAAAAAAATAAAGCATAAGGTGAAGTAAATCTTGTATTTCAGCTGGACTCCACAAAAGTAATAGTCTTGAACTATGAGAGTGAAGGTTCTTTGCTTAGTTTTTCTTTCTTTCTCTTTTCTTTCTTTCTTTCTTTCTTTCTTTCTTTCTTTCTTTCTTTCTTTCTTTCTTTCTTTCTTTCTTTCTTTCTTTCTTTCTTTGAATCATGTTTTACTCAGCAGACTTTCTGAGGACTTAAGCCTGGGAGGCAGCCTCTCAGGTCACTCTGAGGGATTCCTCCCTGCTTAGTTTTAAGTTTTGAAAATCCCGCTGTATTTAGAAAATAAAGAATTTAATTTTTGTAAAACGTTGATCATTAGCACAACAATTAGCTACTGATAATCAACTTCCTTTCTGCAGGTCTCAGAAACACCTGGAGAGTTTTCTTGTTCAGCATTTTGAAATAAAAGTTACAGATCAGGTAGACCTTTCTGGGTGACTGTATTTCTTCTGTGACTTCGGGAAGGAGGAGAAGAGGTGCAAAAACACTGCTTATTTGATTCTTAATGCTCTTCCCAGTTATTCAGCACCCTGATGAGCTAAGGAGATCCCCAAAGGCAGCTTGGGCTTCAGCTCAAGTCTTGTCCGGAGCGGCCACCCTGTCCATTCCCCGCACCCCTCGGAAAGACAGCACAAGGATGTGTTCCGTCTTTAACTTCAGCGTAAAGCATCTGTGCATGAGACCGTGCTCTCTTAATTCTTCCAGCCCAGCAGCCACGTCCGCATGTGGACAGGCATCGGTGTCCTTAAAACCGGCTTTGTGCACGTACCCCTGGGGACTGGCTCGTGACTCTGCTGCACGGTTGCTATTGTGACGATGGGGCACCTGCCCTTGTTTCGTGGCTGGGTGAAGCGTGATCTGAGCGGAGCTGGATAGTAGGGGCTGTCGCCACTCCCCGTTAGAGAAGAAAGGTTGTCACTGCCATTCTCACTACTGCCCAAGATTTTAGATTTCAGGGACCATGACTGTGGAGGGTGCTGGTGTGCCCTCTAATAAGAAATGACCCACCCTATGGCCTGATTAAGGCTTCATCAACCCATGAAATAGGAAAGAGAGCCTTCTGGTTATGGCTATTAGACTTTGGCCTGACCCAACTGTCATTGACCATTGAGTTGCTTAGCGGTAGAGCTGGGTGTCTACAGACAGGTGGCTGTGATGGGGAGGGCTGAGCACGGTTGCTGCCTGTTATTTCCATACAGACAAAATGTCTACACATGTCAGTTATATAAAGTATCTGCCCCTTTATATTTGGTTAAAAGTGAACCTAAGACATCTTATTTGTTCTCTCGTTTTAGAGCACGTGTACTCAACTTAACAAATACTTGAGGATGAGCTGTGCAAGGTAGGATGTGGTGCGAGGCACTGAATAGCAGGGTCATGCATTTCCCCCTTTAATTTATTAGAAATGGCTACTGAGTTTTATAAAACGTCTGTTTAGGAGGCTGACATTATCACGTGCTTTTTCTACTCTAATTTTTTGCTATAATATATTATGTTGAGAGAGTTCCTTCTGTTGAACCATCCTTGAATTCTCCGAATATGCCCTAGGGAGTCATGGCTTGTAATAATTTTATATCCTGCTGGATTCTACTTGCAAATACTTTATTTAGAATCACTGCATTTATACCAGTTCAGAGATATTGTATTTAGAATTTATCAGTGAAATTAGTCTATAATATTCATCTGTCTGTCTTTATTGGATTTTATAGCTATCTTTGATTTGAAAATGAACTGAGAAGTTCTTTATGTTTTCTGCTGGTCTGGAGAAGCAGAGAGATGATCTGTTTTTACAAACCATTTCCTGAGCCTTTGCCTCTATGTACTGAGAATCACCTCTATAAATGAGAGTCACAGATTTTTTTTCTGCTTTCCATAACTTCCGTGAAGATCAAACGTATATGAAAATGTTTTGCAAATTCTAACTTGCTGTACAAATGTTAATTATTGCTATTCTAAATCCAGCAGTTCAGTTTGCATATTTGTAGTTGTGCTGCCTTCAAATATCTTTCCTTCATTTTCTCTCTTTTATGTACTTTGCAGGTTTTGTCTCATTGACTTGGAGATTCAGTAGGAGTCAGTATGATTAACTCATTTTAGCCTTTGGATCTACCATGTACTAAATTTATGACCATTGAATATTTTAAGTCTTGGTTTCTTTATCTCTGAAATGGGGACAATAGAACTTACCTCATGGAGTTGTGAGAGTGAAGATACTTTAACCACCCTTTAAAGAGTACTTGTAAAAAGTATAGCCTAGTGCCTGGCACGAAAGAAGCCTGAAATAAAAGTTATTATTCCAATTAATAATAATAATACTTTGGGAGATTGAATTCTCTGGGAGAGCTGAGATGGTTGTATTAGATAGTTTGACTTATTGAGAAGCTTATTGATATCCTGCCTTTAGTAGGTAAAAAGGATTTCAATTCAAGTCCTTCCCCAAGATGGCATTTTGATATAAACTAAATATTTCTCTTTTTTTTTTTTCAGTAAATCTGCAGCTTAGCTACTGTAAGTTGTGTGACTCCTTAGCTATTTGAGGAAGAATAGGGTGATTTTTCAGTGTTTTGAAGCTCTGGGATTTGAAATGCAAAAGCATACATTTGGCTGTGTGTTTGGACAACACACCAAATTGTATGCTTCTTTGTTGAAAGAAGAGGGGTAAAGTCATGAAAAAAATTTTTTTTTCCAATGATGTATTCTTTCTGTCAATCAGTCTTGACTGATTTGTGTTTATGACCCAGATGTCCCCAACACAGGTCCCAACAGGACAGAAGAAGAAGCAGTCTGAGGGAAGTTGCTTTTTTCCAGTGGTCAGCCCTACCCCTAAGTCCAGTGGGCGAGATCTGGACACACATCGTGCCACAGCAAGTTGGTTTTCCAGAGAAATTTGAAAGGGGAATTTATGCTTATTCCCAAAATAAACCTGAGGGCCTGTCATACCATTTCTACTTGGTGTGCAGTTGGAGCAGCTGACTGCCAAGAGCAAACCTAAACGTTTGAGATTTTTTTTCTTAGTGAGAGTTTTACCTTAGTCTCAGCCATTGTGGTTATTTCCTCGTTCACAAGTCACCAGTGTTCTGAGTTGCAACGTCAACTGTGAACCTTGTTTTTGTTCATTCACCAGAGTGGAAAATCATAGGGTTCGTGTAATTAGCAGTCTAGAAAAATATCAACAAACAGACGTTTCTTCTGTGGCCAGAAAAAATTTTGAGCCTAGGAGACCACCCTGAGGAGTAAGTGACATCTCGGGGGACATGTGAGCAGAAATGCTCGACTGAGCAGCAGTTCAGGGGGACAGAAGGGATTGTGGCTACATAATTGCTGTTTTTCTCCGAAATTTTATTTAGAGTGAAGAAGGCTATTTTAATGTGGCTATATGACCAACCAATGATGAATCCACATGGTTTCCTTCAAAAGTAGCTAAAAATACATATAGTTTTGACCAAGTGACAAAGCTCTCTCTTATAACGTCCCCTCTCCCCATCCAAACTTTCATATCTGCCTTAATTTACTAAGTTTTGAGGGATTTTGCCCATCACTTTGGTGGCATAAGTAAGATACTAAGTTTGCAGAAACTCTTGTGAACATCCCTTCGTCTCAGTGGTGTGCTAGAGTCAGCTTGAATGTATTCGTGCCTTCTCATACCAGCTCATGAGGACTGACTGTGTGCGTCTTTTCCCAAATCCACAGTCAATGGCACCATACTGGTAGCTTGAAATTGGCCATGGTGGGAGTATTGGAAATCATGGAAATCAGTAGATTTTTCCCACCAAGATTGCTGGCTGTCAGACGCTTCCTGGTGCTTGGGTCCTGTCACTGTTTTCTTCACACCTGATCATCTGAGGCAGGGCTGGTGTTTTACAACATAAACTTCATAGATGCTCCGGTCCGTGATGGTATCTTCCACGACATGCTCTTCCTTGGAAAAGATGAGTTTTGTTTTGAAGCGGATCTTGGCTTCCTGCCACCGTTTATCCTTCCTTGAATAACCATACGTCAACTTCCATCCCCTGTTTGTGTAGTATTTACCGTTCGCCATCAACCCAGCACTTTGGGGAGGGCCAGTCCTGGCTCAGAGCTGGAGCACGTTACCTAGGCCAAAGCCCACCAGAGCAATGCCTTTCTCTGGCCAGAGTAATTGGCTCGGGTATGGGCACGTGATCCATTTGGCACTGATGGAGCATGAGAGTCTTTTGCTGAGACTTTCTGCTTTTTTGTGTGCTGGAATTGAACTACACAGAAGGCTACCTGGAGTTGCTGCTGCCATCTTGCAGAGCATAGATGTTGAGGGGTACAGCAGCCCCGAGGGAGTGAAATCGAGGGATGGGGGAAGACAGGTGGATCCTGGTGGCACTGTGTCTCGCCTGAAGCCTGCTCTTTCCATTGACTTTTCAGCTGTGTGACCAGATACGTTACCTTTTTACTTGAGTCATTCAGGTTGGGGTTTCCTATCGCTACAATCCAAACAAGCTTCGCTAGTACAGCTGGAAAGTATCCAAGTACTTTCCTCTTGATACCGTGAAGAGTGTTATATTAACCCAGCTGCTAGTTTAAGAAAGCCAATTCTAGGTCCCCATGATCTGCTATAACGGCGTCTACTTCATTTACTTTACAAGGGGTTAAAGGTAATTCTTAGATGATACCATTTATTCTTAAATCCCTATTTCTTTTAATGTGAACACATGCAAAAAAGCCTGGAGCATCTTAAATTATGAGCTCTCCATTGAATTTGCTGCCTCAATCTTGAGAAACAGGATGTGGCTCCAAGAAAGAAAGAACATTTGGACAATCTTACAATTCATCAGTTGTGCTCACTCATGACAAGCACTCATGATACTTGGACAGATCCCTCTACGCCAAGGAGGAACATAGCCTTTCTGCCATAGCCCAATCCGCGTGTCATTCGGCCTCGTGGGGAAAATGGCCTTCCCTGATCTGCAGGGGGTACTGTGTAAGTCACCACAGTGTAATTCCCTACATTCTCGTTACTGGCAAGAAAGATGAGGCTAATCCATTTGGAGTCATGCTTTTCCCCAAAACCCAGATTTGCCCGCATGCAGTGTGGCCTTGAGCAGTGCCTGGAATATGGCAGGTTTGCAATAAATATGTTGAATGGAAGACTGACTATGATTCTAATGAACAACTAAATCGCTCCATATAGTGGGGCACCCCAGGGTGCAAAATGATATATTTATATTAACCGGACTACTTAGGTGCATTCTGAAAAATTATTGAATATGTCTTTCAGTTTTAAAAGCTGTCAGAGCACAGATTCTTCAGTTGCAAATTGTATTTGTGTATTGGTAAAAAAAGATTTTTGACTGCATCAGGAAACTTTTTTTGAGTCAGCTATCTTGTTGAAGTTGCAATTTTGCCTTTTTTGACTTTTATAGGAAAAAAAAGGTAGTGTTCTTAACTCACTGTTGCTGAGATAAATGCTCTTAGCACTGTCTCCTCCTTCTCCTCCATCCCCATTGTGGATTCTTTCCTGGGGCTAACGAGGCTCACTCACGACTTAATCGGCGGGTTTAATTGCACAGCAGAGGTAGCTTTAAAGAAGAGCTGGCAGCTTTATCTGGTTAAGATCGCAGTAATCACAGTGATCATAGTGCTAATGAGGTCAAGGTGGTGAGTTTGAACCTGAACGCGGCAAGTCATTTCATGCCAAGAACAATTAGAAAAATAAATCCACTGTATCATAATCAGCGACAGAAAGCAACCTCAAACCCGCCTGCCCAACTGGCCCGCCTATTTGTTTTGCCACAAATAGAGCAAAGTAGTCCAATCCATTGTCACGTCCTCCTGATAAGCCTCTTAGGTGGCATCTGAATCTGTAGAATGGGCACATTTTATGTTGCAAGGACCCACCAGTGAAGCCCAAACTCCTGAAACAGGTCCTCTCCATGGCCTTTAGTAACACAAGGACTTTCTTCTGTTAGGTCTTTTTGTTTCTGTCTTTACACTTGAAGGTCCACGAAGTCCTCAGAATCCAAAATATTCAGGGGCCTGCATACGAAGCAGCTATAAAAAGAGCGACATTACTCTCAACTCAGTGACACCGTAGACCAGAAGTTCCCAGACTTTCTCAGTTCCCGACTCCCTTAATTTCCCAGTAATTTTTTTAACTGCTCTCTAGACCAAAAGAAATATCCAGTAGTTCCTTTTATGAAGTGAGTCCAAACACCTTGACCATATTTATGTCCTAGCAACTTAGTAGCTATTTGAAAAAAATAAAACACATACATGGAAAGAAGAAAATAATTTTATTTCATTCTTTAATAACCACAGTTACCACCGGGATGTGTGTGCCTGTTGGCACTGTGTAACTTCTCAGATCTTCGAATCAGATTGGCCACCGCCCCCTCATCTCTTCATCCACATTTGTTTTCATGCAGTACTGTTTTTTTTTTCTTTTAAGTCACAGAAACCATTGAAAACCCAGTTTTGCAAAGATATGGAATCATCAAGAGGAATGTAATACAATTTGATGTTGAAACTGTGAATTCCCTTAAGCTAGCAGTTCGTTCTATGTCTGACAGATGTCAAGCAGCTCTGCATTTCCCTCAAAAATTACAGTATTCTGTCATGTTCTTGGTGTTGACTGTAGCACCCTTGGGTGCTTTGACACACAGTTTGAGAACCATGGGAGTAAGCACAATTAATAAAAACTCTCGGTTCAACATTAACACTAACAAGTTTTTTAAAAATCATCCTTAGGTAGTTATTTTGAAAATTGTGAAGTCTATTTCATTGCAACTTTCTTTGAAGTCTAAATGTTTTGATCATCTGTAACACTTGCTTTGAAAAGAATTTCCAACCTATTGGTAACTAAAGTCAAGACAAGTAGTTATCTGTCTCCTATACTTTTGAGGACACCACACATATTTAAGCATGAATGGGTCAACTTTTATCATGAATGCTCATGCTTTTCCTAAAAGACTGCATAGGGAAGTCGTTGAATTGTGTTGAACTGGTAATTGAACTCGATGGCTCAGATAGACCTTGAATAGATGGAGAAGCAGAGCAGTAAGATGTGGAAAGAACTGCCCTTTCAATGGAAAGTTGGGAGTCCTCATTCATCCTTTAAGATCCAACTCATGAATAATCTCCCCTGATTTCCTCTGACTAAAAAAAAACTACTGTGTTGACTTCTCTTGTAAGTGGATCACACTGTTGGCTCACTCACCCCAGAAGGAGCTTCTAAGAAGCAGAGGTTCTGTCCTTTGTCTTGCTCTCCAAGAACCAAGCACGATATCTGACCATGAAGGTAGATGAATCACAGTATCAATAACGAGAGCGATTAGAGTTGAAAAAACCAGGGTTGCTGGGAAACAATACTGCTACAATGATAGATGGTGTTGGAAGGGAGGTCATGTTTAGGCTGAGTCTTTAAAGAAACATAGGAATTCACCAGCAAGCAAAGGAGGCACTCCAGGTAGTCAGAACAGTAAGTGTGAATTCCAGGAGATGGGGTTAGAAATGGAATATTTGAAAATATGTGAGAAGTGCTGTGGGGTGTGAGTGGAGAATGAATGCTTGGAAGTGGCAGGAGTTGAGGATGGAGAAGCAGGTTTGGGCTAGATGATTCAGGGCTTGTAGACTGCTGTAAAGGGGGTGGGTTTAATCCACCAGGCAATGGGAAACTGATGCTGGGTTCCAAGTGGGGCAACGGGATAATCAGACCTGGAGTTGAGGAGCAAATAAAGGCATGGAGATGTGGGAAATGGCTTTAGAATAGTCCAGAAAGGAGAAGAGATGGCTGGTCTTCTCACTCCATGCCCTTCATCAGCCTTGCAGGTGAGATGTGTTGCTATAACCACAACAGAGACTTTTTTTTTTTAAACTTTCCATTTTGAAATAATTTTAGACTAATAGAAAATTTACACAAATAGTAACATGTTCCCACATAGTATTCACCCAGTTCTCCTTAAACATCTGTGTATCCACAGCCCAGCTAGCAACACCAGGAAATGAATGTTGATAAAACACCAGTCACTAATCTACACACCTCATTTGATTTCAGTTTTTCCCACTAATTTCCTTTTTCTGGTCCTCAGTCCCACATTTGTTCTGTCTCCTTATCTCCTCCAATCTGGGCCAGTTCCTCAGTCTTTCCTTCTCTTTTGTGATCTTGGCACTTTTGAAGAGTCTTGGCCAGCTAGTGTGTAAATTGTCCTCACTCTGGGCTTATGTAATATTTTCTCATGACTAGAGTGATGTTACGCATTTTGGGTAAGGATAAAAGGTGATGGTGCGCCTTCTTGGGGCATCATATCAGGAGGTGCACGTGGTTGATATGTCCTATTACTGGTGTTAGCAAAGGGGAAATTCTAGGAAATGTTATATTTTAGGCTCTCTCCTGTCTTTTCTACCAGTTTAGGTCCTTTATTGCTATTACCATTCCTTCTTTCGGGAAGAGGTTCCCTGAATTCTGCAGTGTAAATTGGTCTCTCCCTTCTCCTATAGAAATGATGGAGGCTGCTGACTCCTCCCAGTATACATTCTCCTTTCTTCCTTTTAGTAATTGAACTCCCCGAGGTGAAGTTGAGCACATGGCTGCCTAGCTAAAAATTACAGTTTCCAGATTCCCTTGAATCCAGTTACGATCATAGACCAAGCTGGGGCCAATGGACTATGAGTGGAGATGATCTTTGCTCATTAGCGATCATCTCTTTTCCTAGACCAGTGGCTCATGGACTGTTTTGTAAAAGAGAAATAATGCCACTGTATTTGGGGTCTTTTGTTACAGCGGCTTAGCCTATTCTCAACCACAGGTACTTAGCATTAAGACAGGACAACCAAGGTGGTGTATGTTTTTCTTCTTCACACGTGTTACCTTATTTACTATTATGTTGCACTTTGAGGGGTGGATAGCTCTGTTATTCCCCAGGTGCATATGCCATGGTTTGTAGATGTCAGTTTTCCAGGCCATTCCATTCTTTTTTGGGTGGGAAGTCATGATAAGCTGTTCAATAATTCTTCCATTTCAGCTAGGTAAGGAAGTTGGGAAGTGGTACTTTTTTTTTTTTTTTTTTTTTTATGAACTCCCCTCTCCTAAACACAAGACAGGCATTGCTAACTGATCACATCACTCTGCTCTCAAGCTGGGATGCAGGATCTTTCTCAAATAAAATGCCAGGCAGCCACGACTTATCTATTGGAGTTGATTCAAAACACGACTCCTGTTTGCCATCCTGAAACTGGAGTTTTCACAGAAATGCTTAAATATATCCAGTAAAATATCAAGCATATAATCAATTCCATCCATTCACTGTAAATAGCGAAGACCATAGTTAAGTACAGGTCAGATTGTAACTGATGATGTAAGAGAGGTTTTTCTGTCTTTTCCCTTCATGTGTTACAGGAAAGAAGCATCTCTCACCACTTTTCCTTTGCTCTGGAGTTCCCCTGAGGTTGGATTTACCATCCAGCTGTGGCTATCTGCTACCTCATAATTGTTTTCCCGTCTCTCTTTCTCCCCCGGGGTGGGAGTTTCTGGGGAGGGAGCATTCTTTCCAGCCACCATCTTGCCGCGCTCCATGCTGGTGACATCGTGGACAGCTGTCAGTCGGCAGAGGCCCTCTACACTAGAATCACAAACAACTCCCAGGTCGAACACAACAACTTTAGCTCTTCCTGAAAGGATCTCCTCGTGGAATGAGCTCGGTCGCAGAGGCATCTTGCCGCCTGCCTCCACGGGGCATATGCGGCTGTGTGGGGATGCGAACGTGGTGGGTCACACACTAGCTCTTGGAGTTCCACATTTCATTGGCCAAAGCAAGTCCCCCGGCCACACCTCACTTCACAGAGGCTTTCCAACGTGCCCTGAGCTCAGAAAGAAAGGCGGAAGATTTGTGAAGAATTCTAATGACTACCACAGGATCCGGGAAGTCTTTGTGACTCAATGCAGTCATGTCTGTGTCTTTGGCTTTATAACTGGGATGAGAACCTCAAAGACCCACTCTTTCCCCATCCCCAAAGCTTGAAAAAAGCCACAACAGAGGGGCCCTTATGCCAAAGAGTACATTTCCAGGCAAACAACACGGATTCCCATTGTTATCTTTGTGTCCCAAATCAGAAGGGAATAAGTTTTCTCTTTTTTAAAGAAAGATTCTACCCCTTGAAAAATGTTGAAATTTACACAAAGACTTACACTCATAAAAGGCTTACGCAATACATTCCCCACTATTGTTTCAGATTTACTTATTCAGTGAAGAGCGTCCCTTTTCCTCTTACAAAAAGCTAAACGGACTGGAACTTTACTTTTAAGAACATATTTAATTTGAGTGTAATAAAATTTTATCCATTAAACTTAAAAAATTAAATATTAATTAAAGAGACAATTTACTTTTCTCACAGGCTGTAGCACCAAGCCTAAAGTATACAGATGTCCAATAAAATCAGTGTTTCCCTCTTTAAATTTCTCCAATAAACTCTCTTCCAGAGCAATCGAAACATTTTTGGAGCTTAAGAAAAGGGAAAAAATTGCAGAATCCTGGAAGTTAGAAGTTTGCTCAGATCTTGGGAATCAATTATAAACTCCATCCTTATTTGTTTCTTTCTTTCTCTGTTGGCCAGGAAGACACTCCGAGACTTTATTTTAATTCTTATGGTACTTTCAAAAGATTTCCTCAAATATTCACATACTGTATTTCAGTGTTAAGAGTAATAATGGTACAAATGCTTGTTTTAATTTTGGTTTATTTTTCACTAGTGTTTTCAGTAATCATCATTATGGCTTGACTTGGGGGAAAAAAGATGAAAACACTCCTTGTATTTCTGGCACATGACAGGCTGTTGCTTTGTTGCACACCCTGTTTGCCATCACCATGAGCAGGGTCACTGGAGCCTGAGGGGGCGTGTGGTCATTCCCAGCACAAGCCCGTTTCTGTGGCATCAAGTGGGCAATAATGAACTGGGAACAGGCTTTGGGAAACTCCAACCTCCATGGCACGATGCACAAGACCTTCCATGATCTGGCCTCTGCCCACCTTTCCAGTCTTGCTTCCCTCTACTGTCTCTTTTATAGAGTGGGACAACAGATTTCCCTCGGGCAGGGACTGCACCTGTCCCCTTCAACATCGAATCCCTGAAAGCGACGGCAGGAATGCCTGACACTGTGGAAGGAGGGAGCCTACTGTAGTCTGGGCACATGACTTGCTCTCTCCTACTTCCATGCCTTCCTACAGCTGTTCCCCAACTTGGAAAATGCACACTCTTCTTTCAAGACTTGACTCAGCCCTCACCGCCCCTGGGCCCTTTCTCTCACCCCTGATTGCCTCTTTACTTTTGTGAAGCTGTGGTCAAGCCTCCAGCATATACTATGGCTCTCTGCTTGTCTGTCTCACTCACAGACAGTACATAGCTCTTTAACGGTAGGTCCTACTCATCTCCTTTTTCCAGAACCTGGTTACAGTGTCTGGCCTCGAGCTTGTGTATGAAGGGCTTTGGGTTACAACAGCTTACCCTGTACCCCCAGGACTGCAGGTCCGTCCAGTTAGTATCATCATCCAAGGGTCATGTTGATAGCAGGCGTCTAATAAATGCTTGCTGACATGAAATGAGATGCAAGCACAAGATCTGGTGGACCTGTATTTCAGGTCTCAAGACCAACGTGATGGCTTCGGCTCTGTGTTGCTAGGGGCAAAGGCCTGTACCCACCGTGAAGGCGACCACCTACTCCACCAACCGGGGGAGATTCTCCTTCCCCATTCTTACTGTTTTCTTCCTCATGGAGGGCGCTCAGTTAGTATAATTCTTCTGGTCTCTCTCTGCCTTTTTGTTTACTCCACCCAGGGATGTAGAAGTGTTAGGTAGTTAGATAAGTGGGGGCACTGGGCAGGTAGGTGGAGGAGAGGGAAGATGGTCTCGAAGATGGCAGTATTCCCGCTTTGAGCATTAAGGGGCTTTACTTCCTCTAAATGAGTGTCCGCCAGAAACCAGTTAGGACCCAATGGCTGCACCTGCGCGGCAGCGACAAGGACCTAACCAGACATGACCCGGTGCTCATTGTAATATAATTAGCATTGTGGTTTAGGCCTCACCGTGGATCTCTCTGTGTGCATCGTGGGTAAGGACATGCGCAAAAGGGGACGAGCATGACTAAGCCTTCCAGGGGCTAGAGCCGTCCATCAATCAAGAGATCACCTTGAATAGAGGGCATAAGAGAAGGGGGCAAAGACCACTGCTATCCTTTGGATCAGCCTGCCTCCCGTTCTTGGAGGTGTACTTTCCCTTTGCTAATAAAACCTTTAAAATCTTTCACTGCACAACGATTTCGTCTCCCCTCTGCGTTCTTCCCTTTCAGGTAGGACAAGGACTGAGGTCTTTTTCCCTTGCCTTTTTAGGGTGACGGGAGAACTTAGCTTTTGGGTAAACTGGGGAGAAATACATTGGGCTTACTCATTTCAGTCGCTCTCTCTTTTCTTTCAAATGTCCACAGGAAGTATGTGTTTTCCTGTGCTTCTCCATATTTTGGTTTTGTCTACAGTTGGGGTCCCACCAGCTTCCAATACTCTCTGTGACTAGGTGAGAAATTCTGCCTAATTCTGGGATCCATAGAGTAAGTCTGCGAGGCCACAAAATGTGAAGCTGCATCCTCCATCATCAGCTTTATCAGAACAAACGTGAAGTTCCAGTCCCCAGTTCCCCCACATTTGGGGAGATTTTTTTTTTTCTTCTCAATTTGTTGACAGCTTGGGTCGGGAAGAAGGTTGCTATGTACTATTTCTCCTTGAAAGACCCCAACAGCTTTCACAGGGTGACTGGGGGTTTCCAGAAGACAAGGCTGAATCTATGATCCATCTTGAATCTGCTCAGAGCCCACCCTGCTGCCAGCTCAGGGTGGTCCTACGCACGGGGTGGCAGGGGGAAGGTGGGAGGTCCTCCGGGGACCTTACTCTTAGGCGGGCTTCATTCTTATGCCAATTACTGGCTCCTACCACACAAAAACATCCCACCCCAGGCAATAACTCAGGCTTCAAAACTATTTCTCACTTCTCCCTGCCCTTGGAGAACCAAGACTTCTATTCCTCCCAGATCCACTCGTTCACTCTCAGGAATTAGAGCCTGAAGAACTCAGTTAGATGTATTATTCCTCCCAGGGATACTTACAACTCCACGCAACATTTAGAAGGCAGAAATACATTTCTCCAAAGATTCAAACCACAGGAGTAACCAGCTGGGAGCATTTCTTTCTTGGGTAGTCTCTGGGCCTCTCCATGTGGTCCCCCCATGTGGACTGCCCAGCATGGTGACTTCAAGGTAATTGGACTGGTTACATGGCAGCTCAGGGCTCCAAGGGAAAAATCCTCCTGCTTTATGTGCACCCCAAGTTGGCCCGGGCACTGCCCATCACAGGACCTGGGTGAGCTGCAGACATCTTGAGCCTTAACCTCAGAAGCCCCAGAACATTACTTCTGCCATGTTCTGTTGGTCAAGCAGTTTACTAAAACCAGCCTAGATTCAAGGGGAGGGTAATTAGACTCCACTTCTCTGTGCAGTAATCAAGTGCCTGGTTAAGACAATGAAAGTGTTGGGAAAGATCTGCTAAAAATGAAAACATACGGACCATTAAAGGTAGCTGAACTAGATTTCCAGTTCTTAAAAATATCGTTCTGAAGGATTATCATTTTTTATGAAGTCAGTCTTTGGGCTAGTATGGCATTCTTTCATTCTTAAATTAGGTGTAGCCATGTGACTTACATTGGCCAAAAAAAAAAAAAAAAAAAAAGCAAAAATGACATGCGTCTTTTTCAGGCAGAAGCTTTAGTGGTTCACCGTTTCACCTTTTCCTGTCTGTGGAAATGTGTGCAACCTCCGTCAACCTGGGTCCTTGAGGGCCCCTGCCAACTAGGGATGCACATGTAGCACGAGTAAAAAAAAAACCCATTGATGTTTAAGCCACTGGGATTTTCAGGCTCATTGTTGCCACAGCAAAACCTAGACCTATCCTGACTGATGTAGTTGTTCTTTAGAATCTAAGACTCCTTTAAAAGTACTTATTTTCTTTAAGCTTTTAATCTTGTATAGGCATACCTCGGAGACATTGTGGGTTCAGTCCCAGACCACTGCAAAAAAGTAAATATTGTAATAAAGTGAGTTACACAAATTTTTGGATTCCCAGTGCATGTTAAAATTATGTTTGCACTATGCTGTAGTTTATTAAGTGTGCAACCGCACTACATCTAAAAAAGTAATGTACATACCTTAACTAAAACAATACTTTATTGCTAAAAAATGCTAACTATTGGTGGATGAGTATAGCTGAGTGGTAGAGCACATGCTTAGCATGTCCTGGGTTCAATTCCCAGCGCCTCTATTAAAAAAAATGCTAACCATCATCTGAGCCCTCAGTGAGTCATCTTAGTAACATTAGTCACCGATCACAGATCACTATAACAATGTAACAATAATGAAAAAGTGAAATATTGTGAGAATTACTAAAATGCAACACAGAGACACAAAGTGAGCAAATGCTGTTGGAAAAATGGCATGCCTAGACTTCTCAATGCAGGGTGGCAACAAAAACTTCAATTTGTAAAATACAGTATCTGTGATGTACAATAAAGCTAAGTACAATAAAAAGAGGTCTGCCTGTATTTGTGAAAACATCTCAAACTTCCATGTCGGCCACATTTTCCTAAGTGGTCTTCTAGACAATTCTGTTCTTATTTGTTTGTTTACAATTTGCATTTTTTTTTTTTTATCTTGAGTTCAAAAGGGGACAAACAGCTTGCTCACCTGAATCCAAGAGAGAAGAGCGTTCTTCTGTTTCTCCCCCAGGGTGTCAGTGAGTTGAATGCATCTACCACTTAAAGGCATTTTTGTTGCCAGTAGATGAAAACTCCCCAATCTATGTTTAACCAGCAGTTTGGGGAACTGAGAGATACAGGGAGCCACAGGGACAAATCCCCGTCCAGCCCCTCCAATTGCTATTTTATTTGGTCTGTGTGTGCCTGGAGGTTTCCTGTCTCTGAGAATACGTCACCTTAATAACACAATAGCCAGTTACTTCATCCCCAAATGCAAGTTTGCTCCGGAATAGTCAGAGGAATTGCAATTTGAGGCATTTGAGCTATGGTGGGCCATAGGCAAAACTAAAGAACAAGGAAGGAGAGTTTGCTTTTAAAGGGAAAGGGCGGAGTTGGGAGGGGCTGTAAGAACCAAAGAGTCCACTGCAGGAAGCTGGGAATTCAAGTGTGGAGGCTTCTCATCGGTTGGGCTGCTGCAGTCTCTGATAGGCTGGGCTGCCCCAAGGCAGAGAGGTTTTCTCTCTCCAGCTGGATTCCTTCCTGTCAGAGATGCAGGTATATGTCTATTCCTGTTTGGAGTAATTGATGATACACGGCAGGGCAGGAGCGTTCTCCCTACATGCCTGTTCAGTTTTAGCTGCGATTTCTTCAGTTAATTCCACAGAGGGCAGGTTACAGCTGTGTAATCTGGACCCGGGCAGGCTTGGGGTTTGCTTCTATGGTATTGATCCCTCTTGTATGTGCTGATAGGTTTACCCATTTGAAATGTTCATGGTTCTCTGAAATTTTTCTCCTTAAGAAAATGTCTGCAATACTTGATGACAGTTGTAGTCCCATTAGGATGCAAAGTCCCTGAGGGCAGGGACCTTTTTTTCCTCGCACTTAGCATAGTCCTGGCCCAGAAGATGGACAAATTATACTGTTGTCAAATGAGTGACTGAAGCTGCCATCTTTTTAGCAACAAGGTCTTGTGAAACCTGGCAGAGCTGCAGACGATCACAGAGAAACCATGACACCATGGACTGAGAACTATTACAGAGTATTAAAAATTTTGTTAACTACTCAAAATGCTTTTACTGTAGAGGAGTCTTTAAAATGAGTTCACTACTATATTTTTATTGTTTGGTGCATATACATTTATTTTATACTATGTCTGTGTGTGTATACTGTTTCATCATAGAACAAATCATAGCATTTTCTTATATTCTTAGAAACACTTCACAAATGTCATTTTTAATTGCTGCATAGTTGGCATCCTGTGGCTATACAGAGTTGACTTAACCAATCCCCTATTGTTGGCCCTTTGAGTTGTTTCCAGGATTTTTTTTTTTTTTTTTGCAATTATAAATCCCATGCCTACTTTTAACCGCTTGCAAGTTGCCAACCCCTTAGCATGCTGTTGTGTGGAAGGAATGCAGGATGATTTATAATCCAAACAGCAGAGCAATGTTTAGATTATGGATTTACCCCTCCCCCCCAAAAAAAGGCAGGGAATAAATGGCTTTAAAAGACCCCAACCATTCTTATGATGGTTGACCCAGAAGATGAAATCTTCTAGGTGGTAGAACAAAAAACCGAGTCAGTGAGGCAGATAGAAATGAGAGGCATAAATGGGACATTCAGTGCAAACTTTTCAAAGCAATTAACGCTGTGCCAGCAGAGCTGAAACTGGTTGTTGAACAGACTCTTAAAGCAAATTAAGTAATCACATCTCATAAGCACAGACCACAGGAACATCCGCAGGAAGTTTCATACGAGAGAGACTGAGGAGCGGTTTCAGCTCTCAGTAGCATTCTTACAGAAGACGGCTGCCTGAGAGCAGTCAGGACCCTCATCCCTTTAACATCACATCTGCCACCCGAGGAGTGCCAGCATGCCAGGGGCCCATAGCAGGCTTCCACAGTCCACCCAGCAGCCCCAGGAGCGTTCCTTCTCTGTTTTACAGACAAGAAAACTGGGCTTAAAGAAATGCAACAACCCGCCTAGAGGGTAAGTGGCTAGTAGGTAACAGAGCGGAGCCTCGTCTGATTTAAAGCACCTGCTGCTCCCAAGGTGGGTGTCTCTTCCCAGCAGCCTCTGGCCCGGGAGTTCATGCTGGTGGCATGACATTGGCCACAGCAGGGGATTTACGTCATGGGAGGCAAGTGCCACAACTCAGGGCTGCTTCTGTTTGTTGAGAGCTGACTGTTCACCACTACACTCTCCTGCCATCCTACTAATTCGGTGTGTCCATCAAGTAAAGGCATGCTTTCCTGTTGACGAGGAAAAGAAATAAGACAAATGGACATAGAGGCTTTGTCTATCCAGTGACACCAACCTGATTACATGAAATCAAACAACTGATCAACTCGATTCTGGATCATTAAGATCACTGACTGGTTGCATTCACTATCCAGGTCAGTGGTTCCCAAAGTGTGTGGTCTCTGGACCATCACCAGCAACATCATTGTCACACGGGAATTTGCTAGATCTGGGGCTTCTCAGATCCTGTCCAGCCACCTGTGTTTTAACAAGGCCTTCAGGTGATTCTGAGGTTTGCTACAGTTTGTGAACCTCTGATGTAGACTAGCCCCGCATTCTCCTTTTAATCATTTCTTTATTGCTGTCAAAATAGATGAGTTTGGAAAAGGCACTTACTAGAAAAATTCAGTGGTTACAAAACATCCAGAAATATTTTCCTTTAAATTTTCTTTTTTTCCTTTTTCCTCCCACCTCCCACCCAAATTACACAGTCGAATTTCCCACATTTGGGGAAATTGTGGGGGTCAGCACATTCAGAGTGCAATGTGTGAGCTTCACCCTGGGAAAACCACCTTTGTGATCATGGTCTCTCCCCTGCCAGGAGAATTTTCTTAAAAGATAATTCTATTTTTCTAATTAATTTAGAGGATAAAATCCAAGATGCCAAAGCAATTCTAGACTTGTTTATGCTTATAAATGATTGATTTTTAAATTTAGATATAGTCTCAGGTTAACTGGTTAAACAGTGGAAAATTCAGTTAACCAATTTAGTGCCCACTGGGCTGAACAACTGGTTTCGGTCAACGTGTGGCTGAACTGAAGGGCTGTTGCAGCCAAAGCCAAAGGAAGGCTGGAAGGAGCAGAACTTCTGGAAACTTCAGGTATACAAATGTGGAATGTGGAAGTCCTTGTAAATGACAAAACAGTTGACATTCTCTTCAGCCACTCCATCAGCAGGCATCTTTTTATTCCCTGGACACTGCCCTAAGCGCTGAGGATCAAAAGTAAGCCGGTTGCATCTTTAAGCTTCTGGAGCGCAGGGCTGCGTGGCGCAGGTGCACGTGTCAGAGTGTGAATTACAAAGTGGCCACGTGCGGAGGGAACTCTGGGAGCAGAGGACAAGGCGACTCAGTCTGTGTGCGTCTGGCGTTGGATGGTGGGACTACCCCCCCCCCCCCGCCAACCTGCTCGGGTCTCCGTCTTTCCGTATTTCTCTGTGGATCGCAAATACCTGTCATCAACTGCTAATAAGGCTGGTAGCCAGCGCCCTGTTTTATTCCACCCTTGGAAACATTGAAACACACCCAGCAGCGCCTCTGTTAAAACAGAGACTTCATGTGCGAAGGGATGGAGGCAGAGCTGGGGCCGCTGATGTTTTTCTTGGAAAGAGCCCTCGTTTGGATGGCAGAGGTGGGGGAGGTGGAATTTCAGAAGACACATTTTCCAAAGCGAACGTCTCCGGCAGGAGAGCGAGGACTGTGTTTGCTTTGTCTTCACGTTGTCATTTCGGGGTGGCAAACCCCTTTCCCCATCAGGGAACACAAAGCACATGTTCTCCCCACACCGTGCATCCCTGCCTTGCTTTTCTCACTCAACCAGAAACACCTCTGACAAGAGGCCTGGAGCTGATGGCAAAATCTTGGGGTAGAAGTAATCAATCTAAAAAATACCAGAACAGTATTCCCATGGTTAGTCAAAATATACATACGCACACAGCATACATACAATTATGTCATTTAGATCGTCTGCATTAGTGGCTCCATTTGAGAAAGAATGTAGGGGAAATAATTCCTCTCAGGTTGCATTTATGGAAAGAAAAATGTGAACCTTCATCTACAGCAGAATGTGCTATTCTTCTTAAGTACGTACCATAAAACATTCCTGGCAGAAACCGAAGAAGTGATAGAGCAAAAATGGAAACAGAGCTCACTGTTAGTTTATACAGTTATTTATAAATAAAGTTTATAACGTTTATAAAGAGAGAGATTGCATTAATGAATTCAGCAGAACTATAGAAATAGTATGCAAGTTGTACTAACTAGGATGCAGATTGTAGTAACTACAAGGGTAGAGCAAAGACTAGAGTCTGTTTATCGAAAATGGTATGGACACAATTAACAATGTATCTTTGCGTTTGGTGGGCCGTCATCTCAGATGATCGACTCCCTGGGTGACTCCCCTGTCATAATGGCTTACTGAACACACAAATCAAGACTTTGTGCTACTGCAGTTACTCTCAAAGAATATCACAGTGGTGGAATCACCAGAGACTCTCCATCACATACACACACAGACAGACTCACAAACTGCTTGTCTTTTTCCCCCAGTAGATTAGACTCCTGGTGATCAAGTAACTGACAGAAGGAACAGATGGCTTTCCGTAAGCCACACGGAGCTTGCAACTCATAAACATGAAAATTTGAACCAGAAATTTACGGAGGAGAAGATAGATGAAAAGTTTCACACTATTCCTTTTGCAGAACTTCTTTATTTCCCCACCTCTGGCCTCTTAAAGCTGAGAACGATCCTTCCAAATCTTTCTGAAATTGACCCTCCATGGGGACAAGTGGGTCCTGGTGGCAGGGGAGGGGGTGCTCTGGGAAGGTGCTTTCACTCACCCATGGTTCCAAGCCACTGTGTACCGACCACAGGCTGTACAAGCAGACAGTCCTCAGTTCTACGTTAGGGTGCATGTAGGTCCGTGCCCGGAATCCACATGTATCATCATTGTATTCATCATTCACGTGGAGGGAGCTTGCATTTGTCCAGAAGTCTGAGCGATGCCCACCCAACTTTATTTTCAGGTTTTTTCGCTAAATAATTGCAAGCTGTTTGTAACAAATTCTTCCTGCTCAGTCTTTGCATGAAACCATAAGAGTGAACGACACAAAGGCTCTCCATGGACATGGTTCCCATTACAAAGTGATTTAGGGCTCCACAGAGATTGCAAAATATGGAAAGCAGCCCCCCCCCCCCGCTCCTTGGGAGGAAAAACACTATTATTAGATATTCCATATTGTCATGAAGTATGATCATTGTGCCCAAAGGGAGCCACAGCCCCCAGAGACGCTGACTGTCCCCAGTTGGGCTGTCTGTGTCCCAAGCACAGAGAACGTGCCACCACCAGTCACCACCATGACTCCCTATGCCCCACCACATGGGAGACATCGGGTGACATTTGAAGCCTCCATCTTCTGGGAGGCCCCCATTCAGGAGAATCTGTCATTTAGTCCCTCCAGGCTCCCTGGAGAAACCAGAGTGTCTCAGGGAGGAAATAGCTTCCTTTGATGAATCATCCTCTATGTGATGCCATGGGGGTTGGTCCTTCACATCATTTGAATATCCTAACAGCTCTGTGAGTTGGATATTGTCATTTTATGCAAGAGAAAAGTGACTCAAGGAGACAAAACTTAGCACTGAGAAAGGAAGAGGAGGGGCCAGGATCTCGACCCAGATCTGCTTGATTCCAAGGGCCCTGCTTGCCTCCTACACCATGAAGACTCTCGTTTTTGTCACGATCCGTCCTATATCCCTTGCTCCTAAACCTGACACATGGTGGACCCTTAATAAATACTTCTTAGAATGAAGCCTGTTTAAAAATTAGCAATGAGTAAGCCAAGTGACATAGAATTATGAACCCAGCTTTGACTATCGGTCATCTTCATCAAGAAAATACACATGCCAGTGAATTTTCAGTGAATTTTTAAGTCTGGTGGGGGCTTCTAGATCAAACTCTTTGGGGCTCCAGGCTGGGTTTAGATATTTTAAAATGCAATTTAAAGTGCTTACTTCCATGGTCTATATTAGATCAATCTTCTGAAAACTGAGTTGGGTTGCCACACATGGGTAAGTTGGGGGGGACACTATTTTATTTGAAGGGGGCAAGGAAACAGCTCATGTAGTTGGTTAAGCCTAGGATCCAGGTCATTTGGGGAGACTGTGGAGTGGGGGGACCTGAGGAAAGTCTCATGGCAGAAAGAGTTGAGGGCCCATGTTTGACTCAAGAACAGTGGGCCAGTGGAAGGGAGGGTGGCTCTGAGCATACATCACAGTGGGGACCACTCGGCTGTCCTCAGCCCAGGCCCAGGGACCATTGCTGGGTGCTTGGGGGAGAGGATGTGACAGTCCCCTAAGCTCAGGCCTCCATAGTGCAGGGCCCGGACAGTACTGCATATGGGAGGGGGTGAGGCTGTGGGGCCGGGGTGATGACAGGCCTTCCTCCAGGGGTCCCTGTTGGCACCACATGTGGCCAGCATGTCAGGGATGTCATGGTGGGGACAGGACAGCCTCTGGGAACGTGGGTGGCCTGGGCTGCAGGGACACCAGGGAGAAATAGGGTGTCAGAAGAGGAAGATGGTGAATGTCAGGTGGCCCCCCAAAGGGCCATTGCTGAAGGTGTAGGGGATGCCTCCTAGGGACCGCTGGCTGACTGGGGCCTGGGGGTCCCCCAGTGGAGGGAGAGCCAAAGATATATGATGATGGTTTTTCCACTGCAGGCTGGCATGTCCTGAGAAAACAAGAGATAAAACCCAGGGAGAATGATCAGCTTTAAGCTTCGGTTCTGAGGCTACGTGGCTTGGCTGGGGATCGGAGTGTGGCCAAGACTTGCAACCCCCAGGGGTCCTTGACAAAGGACTCCCCTCCAGCAGGCAGGAGGTCTGATCTAAACTGCCTGCTGTGTTAACAATGCCATCACAGGGTGAAAGATTAGGACCTGGGAATTTGCATTTAATAGGTAATAAAGCGATCATGAGGAATGCAGTAAAATAGTATAACTCTGTGGCCAGGAAAAACCAATACCATGTGATAAATGTGCCTCTGACAGACTTGCAGAATCCGCATACCCAGCCTTGGACAGCAATCTTTAGGCTAAACTATGATCCTTGTGGCCCTGTTTGTCATAACTAGCCTGCCAGTCTGCAAACTCATTAGGCCTCATTGCAAAGGGAGAGCTCGCCCTCGGCGGCACTGAGAAGTAAGTGCCCCTTTCGGACTCCCAGGCCAACCCCCGTCTGGTTCCTTAAGCACCGGCCCTGACCCTGTGTCCCTTGTGTCAGTTCAAGTCCTTGAAACAAAGCTATTCAGAATTGCTGGGTGGGTTCTGGGAAGCCGTTTGGTGACATGCAAAAGGAAAATGCCACCACACATATGCTTTCCAGCCAATGACCGCCACTCGTGTTTCCTTTGAAAGCCACGGGGATCTGAGACTCAGAAGCCCGAGGGAGCCAGGTAGGGGCTCCTGAGGAGGAGAGCTGGCCACCCCGGGACTCAGGGCCACTCAGCCCGCCCGACACGCCACATGGGCAAGTCAGTCCAGTGGTACCATGTCTTTCCGTCTCCTCAGGAGGAGTTAGAAAGCCATGGTTAGATGCAATTTCTCCCAAGTTTTAAAAGTGCCCAATTACTTTTTTTTTTTTTCAAAGAATTATATGGAACCAACAAAAATAACATCTCTACAGGCTGGATGTTCCTCTGTAGGCCACTAGTCTGAAGCTTCTGGATGACAGGGTGATTGAAACATCTTCATAGAACACTGTGATCTTTCTGGATTCTTCCCTGGGGGCCCCCAGCCTCTCTATTAATAATCCTTCCAAGATGAAGCAAGAACTCTTTTAACTGGGTTTTGCCTCGGGCCATCATAAGACACCATCCCCATCTGTGCCCGAATCAGCACAAGTCACGTCAAACTGCAGAACAGCCGTACTTTCACAGAAGCTGTTACTCTATATCCTTCAAACCATGGAGAGTTCTGTGCCCGCCATGGAGGTAAAATCCAAGGTAAGAGTGGCTCCAGGAAGAGCGAGGAGTGATGGGACTCCAGCAACCTGTACAGACTGGTGACATCCACCTTCCACCCAGTAAGTGACCCGGGGGATGGGAGGAGGACCACAGTCAGAATTGATGACCTGAATTTGGGCCCCTAGCTCTGTGATCTGGGCCCCCAGTCAACCCAATGAGGCCCCAGGTACCACAGAGCAAAGATGAGTAGCTCCTGCCACGCTCTGCTCAAATTGCAGACTTACAAGCAAAATAAATGACTTGCTGTTTTAAGCTACTAAGTTTTGGGGTGGTTTGCACAGCCGGAGCAGTCATGAAGACCGTGGACTGTGGAGAACTCAGGTGCCCTGAGAATTGAAGCAATCACTGCCCTGCAAGCTAGAGGCTTCTTCTCTGTGGGCTGTCTGCCCCATCCCACGTGGTCTCTACTTGGCCCTGGCCCCTTATGGCTGGGACTCTGCCCCTTGGCTTCTCTCTTTCTGGGTTATCTCACCTCTTGCTCTCTCTTCTACCAGCATCGCTTTCTCCATGTGCCCCTTTCAAATCCCTCCAAAAGAGGGCCGCTGATGGGCTCAGTTCACTGTTTTGTGTACGGCCATTGATTGCTGGCTTGTCTACAGATTGACTGCTGTCAAATCAGACGCCACCCCCGGTCCAATCAGCTGCAGTGGGTGCCGCTGCGACCACACCATCACAGGGGATGCCATTTTGGGAGGCACACAGCAGGGGATGTTTCTCTTGGAAGACGATTGGGAATTGACTGATATGATCTATGTGTCTAGAACAGAAATAAAGAAAGAACAAATCGTAGTAGGACTTTGTGCAGCGGGCAGCAGTCTTCAAATGTGGTACACGTATTTTCCAACAAGGATGCTGGTTCCATGGTCTCTGCATGAAACAGAGCTCCCTCCAGCCTGCTTTGGATTATGACATGGCCAACAAATAAACCTTTATCACAGTATATCGTTGAGAGTTTGGGAGTGTTTGTTACAGCAGTTATACTGTGCTGACTAATACCAAATCTGTTGAAAAGAAAAAAACTTAGTGAACTCAGATGTTTAGTGATTTTTTGATATCATGCCTGAGGAAATAAAAATGCTTCTGGACTTCCAGGCGGCTTAGTAAAAATCAAAGTGGGAAAGATTTCCTCTGGGTAACTTTCATTGAGAAAGAACCCCGGTTGAACTAAATCCGAGGGAGTTGCTCACAATGAAAACTATGACTTATTAACAGTACTCGTGTAGGTTATTCTTGTGTATGTGGCTGTTGCTAGGGAAATGTATCAGTAGTTAGGACTGAGTTTGGCTCTATTGAAAAGGAAACCTAATGACTGATGCTCAAATGTGAGGTTCATCTTTCTCTCATGTAGGAAGCTCAGAAGTTATTTGGTCCAAGGCTTTATTAGCTCCGTGGTGACACGGAGCTAGAAGCTCTTCAATCAGCCTTTCTTGGGGCTTGAAAGTGCACTTTCATGCTTACGGCTACTAGCGTTCCAGCCGTCATGGTTACAGTCTGGGCAGAAGGAAGGAGGAAAAGTGGAGTGCATGTGCACGCGAGCTGGCTCTGGTAGATGCCATGATGCTCCAGCCACGATCCCTTGGCCTCTTCATTTCAGCCAGCCTTGTATCTAGTTCCATGAACATTCCGAGCATCGCACACCAGCCATACTGCAGCATCTCTTCGCTTTGCTGGAGCCACAGAAGAGCATCTACCACAAGCAGGAGCAACCTGTCGGTGCAGGGGAGTTGACAGCCCCAGGATGATACCAGCCAATGGGGAATGAGAGTCCAACCTGAGGTCCTCCAGGGAGACGGTCACGAAGCACACTCTACACAGCCTCAGAGGGTCCCGCGTGGCACTGAGGCCCCCACGGAAACTGCCGCCCCCATAAGCTTTTGTCCCCGCCTCTTCCCACTCTTCCCTCCCTTTCTGTTTCCTGTGATCACCTCCAGAGTAAACCACCTGCACACACGTCCTTATCTCAGGATCTTTTGGCTACCAGCTGAGTCTCCCCAGGTAAGGGGCTTTTCTAGGAACCCCTTTTAACCAACTCCAGCTAATCTCATTGGTCAGAATTAGGTCACATGGTCATTCTGAGCTGCAAGGGAAACTGGGAAATAGACATTTTTTTAGGTGGGCACTTTGGCCTCCCCAACTAAGCTGAGTTTCTGTTCATATGGAAGAAAAGGATGCATATTTGATGAGTAATTAGCCAGTCCTGCCACAGGCAAAGACATCTGCAAAAGTAAAGGTGAATGCATGTTAATATTGATCTTTTAGTGATTTTCGAGCATTAAATTAGTGAAAAGAAAACTCTGGGAAAAGAAATACATAAAAATACAAACATAGAAACAGTATAAAAAGTATAAAAATGGAACTCCTCAGTCACTGAGGATCCGTTTAAGCTGGGAGTGTCTTATGCAGTAGGAAAAAATGTGCTGGGTTTCAGTCAAGCCATTCTCCACGATGGCCCTTCTGAGTCTCCATTGTGGTGATGTCAGCCTTGATGTGGCTTTGATAAAAGGTGTTGAAATAGCAACAGGTTATTTCTCTCTTACCTCTCTATTGATTGTCCCTTTTCCACAGAAAATTTGAGATGGGTTACATACAACAGAACACAGTCTATAAAGTGATAACAAAATGAAAACCAGATCAGAGAGAATAAGAAGACAAAGAGGCATCTCCTGGGGCCACGCCCCATTCCAGCTGTGATCCCAAGTTGGATCTGTGCTCCTTGGTACCCAAAGCTAAGCAGAAGGGACCATGCTTTACAACATTTGTGTCATCAGGAAGAAGACATCATTCCAATTTCCCTAGAGCAAGTGAATCCTTCTCAGCACTGCATTCTACAGAAAGAAAATCTCTTTTTGGGGGGCTGACTTTTGGGAGTAGAGAGCAACTCACGAAAACTGTTTTTAAGAACATTTTTACAGCAAAGCCCAATAATGAACTTCATGAGCTTGGTCCCTGCTGTGTGAGAGTTTCCATAAACGTATAAGATGCAGCACTGATAGTCAGCTAAGCGACAGTGATTCTGCAAAGGGCAAAAATGTACGATCTCTAGTGATGCAGCAGGTTTGAAAGATAGATCTCAGAGTTTCTAGAGGAGTGGACAGAATTCCTGACCTTCATATAAACTAGACGGGAGATGAGTAACAGACAGCCTGAGACAGTACTCTGATGAAGCCAGAAAGCACTGGCAATCCCTTTGCTCGTTGAGGCAGTCATTCATTGCTTGGTTAACACAACATCTATTCCCAACTTCGTTTTTCTTGCCTGTCTTTTTCTGTAAAAGCCTCTTCTACCTTCTTCCTGTTTTGAACATGGATGTGATGCCTGGCACAGTGGCAGCTATTGAGAGGCCAAAAGTGTGAGACTGAAAAGCCAACTGGTTGAGGATGGTCTTGAGAAAAGAGAGTGCCTGCATCTTAGCTGACGTTGAACTGTCAGTCCAATCTTGAGACAGTCCACCCACAGATTCTTAAGTAAACAATAAAATAATAATATTTTAAAATAAATAATAAAATGGTCTCTTCTATGGGTGGTAGGGTTTTCTATTTCTTGCTGTCGTAGTTCTAACTTTTACCTTTGTGAAGAGACAGTCTGTGTACTTAAAAATTAAAAAAAAAAAGAGAGAAGCAGTTGATGAGATAAGTATACCATATGAAAATAAGAAGCCCACTCAAGGGTACCAACTCATATGTGAACAGAGCTGGGACCTACATAGAGTCAGAATTTTGCTCAGGAAATAATCTTGGGCCAAGTACATCATGGGCATAATTGCTTAATTGAGTCCTCAATGTGTGATGCCCTAAAGCCTGGCTAAGGTGGTTTTGATCACTAAAAATTTTAAAACAGAAATAATTAGTCACCCATTAGAGCCATATACACCCTCAGGGTAACTATCTTGGATCAACTAATTTGCAAAAGGACATGGCTTCTCAGTGAATTTACTGGGATAATTGAGCTGGAGAGTATGTCCCTGGGTTATTGGATTAATTCATCTGCAGCTTGAGGTTGGTCAATATAAATAGATTTAATTTTGGAAACGGTTAAAGAGGCTTTTAGCTTCCAAAAAGTTAATACAATTCTAAAGTCATTATTTCTGAAAAATAGACATCAGTGCTGATTCTTAACAATAAATGTCTCTGTCTCCTTGACAAGGTGACCTGCATGTAGTTCCTTTCAAAGCAGTTTTAAGTAATTAAAAGATAACTCAAAGGAAAGGGAGGCTGCAGAACATAATAAACCTGTTTAAAACCAATTAGAGAGAGTTACTCTTTGATGTACTGAAGTCCTGCGAGCATTTTCATAATGATCTTGAGTTTTATGATGGTTTTGTGTGAGCATCAATGGCCAGAAGTTCATGCAACTTGGCCACACAGTGGTTATGATTACTGATTGGGGTGTGGAAAGCGTTTCCAGCCCTGCCTTCTTTTGTATGAACTTGCGGACTAGGTTAATACTTCAATAGGATGCCTTGGAACGCAGAGGACAGCTGCAGTGATGTGTGCGTATGTGGGAATGCAACTGTGCTTGCTTCGTTTATTTCTATAACATGATATTGGTCATTTGTGAAAACTGAAATAACAAAGAAATGAGAGGAGAAGGTGTAGTAACATTCCCTATGTAGAATTAAGCCATAATTATGCAGCTTATGGAGACAAAGTGCTTTCTCCAAATGTTTCCAATTAGAAGAGGAAAATGAAATTGTTTTTACTATTCTTGGGTCTTTTTTTTTTTGCTTCAAGTACATTGTTTTTTTGAAAAATGTGGGCGACAGACATGCAAATAACTGTTTTCTTTACAATCATCTGCTATAAAACTCCAAGTTTCTCTTTTGTTTTTGTTGGGTGTAATTTATCATTTCTTGAGTTGTGTCAAAAATCATTTCTGTGAAACACATTGTGGAATGTCTCCTACAGTAAATGAAATAGTAATTCAGCTTGTGGTTGTTTAGGTCATGGGGTGTTGGAAGGGACCGCTTTTTCTGGATCAACAGCAACATAAACAAAGGGTTTATCACAAAATAAATACATGTAATCTACAGTTTTCCATTTAACTGTATCAGAAAACATTCGGAGAACATAGCCACATGCTCGTTCAATTTAGTCTTAATAATGTTATTGGCATGACAAGGCCAGCAAGTATTGCCAAAGTCAATACAGTAGGCCAGGATGTGCTGGGCGGGCTTCGCGAGGGTGGTGAGATTTTATGTCAAGAGCCTCAGTGTTCATCCAGATGAAGTCTTGTTTCTGGGCGTCCCAAATAAGGGATCTTCGCTTCCAAATTAGATAAGACTTTGAGGATGTTGGAAAGACTAAAAGGTTTGGGGGCAACTGGGAGAGAAATAATGACTGAAGTTAGTGATATGTCGAGTGTACATGTGTGAAAATTTGGGCTTGAAAAGTCAAAGAGACATCAATAAAACATAACCCAGATCTAACTCTCATTAATATTTTTTTTATTTACTTTATGGGTAACTTAATTTTTCCAACTTTTTTTTTGGCCTTGCATTTCTTACTTTTTGGAATAGCTAATGCATAGCAATGGCACAAAGTTAAGGTTAAAAAGTATATTCAATGAAACGTAAATCTCCTTTCTGCTCCTGCCCTGAGCCACACATCCCCCCCTCCCCACAGCAATCACTGTGACCCATCTATTACAGACTCTCAGAAATACCCTAGACAGAGGCAAATGCACACATATGTTTTAGCAATTCTTTCACTTAATGAGATGATAATTTTTGAGATTATTCCTTATCAATATATACAAACTCACCTCATTCTTTTTAATGGCTGCAGAGTATTCCATTGCTTGGAATTTTTATTGCATTATTAATTAGTCTCCGGTCAGAGGGCATTTAAGTTGTTTCAATAGTTCATTATTGTGGAAGACACTACAGTCATCACCACCGAACACAGATTATTTCATGAAGGTGCAAACATACAGAGAGACTATATTTCTGAGAGTGGAATTATGGGGGTCAAAAGGTGTGTGAATTTTGTAAGCTTTAAAGCTTTTGCCAAAGTGTCCTCCAAAGAGGTTTACCAGTTCCCTCTAGAAATGTGGCGGAGCGACTCCCCACGACTCACCAACACAGTATGTTGTCAAACTCAGGCCAAAATCTGAATGGTCTCCTTTATTCAGACATTAACAGTAAGTCAGAGTCACACTATTTTAACAGCTTCTTTTGCTTTTAGGGACTATAACAGACCAAACAACCATCTATTCATCCATGTAACAAATAGGCATTGAGCTCTTATTAATCCATTCAGGAACACCTTCCATGTACCAGGCACTCTGCCAGGCCTGGGGATAGAGCAGTGATACAATGATCCCGGATTTTATTGACAATGAGAGAGAGAGAGACAAATGATCACTCACAAGAGCTCGGAAGGAAAAGCACAGAGTCTGGGAGGGTGCAAAACAGGACAGCCCATTCTGGTCTGGAGTGGCTACAAAAGCTTCCCTGAGAAATGCTGCCTGAGCTGAGGGATGAGCAGGAGCCATGGAGAGGGGCTGTGCACATGTATGCAGACAGAACTTTCCAGATGGTAGAGAAAAAGCATGTCCCCTTCACGGACAGAGAGTGAGAGAAAGTTGGGCTGGAAGGCACGGTGGGACAAGGTCCTCAACCTCAAGGGACTTGCTGTAGAAAGGAGTGGATAATGCCTAACCACAAGTGAGCTTAGTAGAGGACTGAGTAACAAGGACCATTAAGGAGGGAAAGATTTAAAGTACAAGAGGAATTGATGAGTGAATCCCCATGGTTTTCATTCCATTGCGCAACTTGCGTGCTTGATTTGTTTCTTTTGTTTATTCGGTTTTGATAAAATAAACATTGTGATACTTCTTAACTCTTCAGTCTACTTTGTCAGTTGGGGTTGCCTGCTATCCTCTTCTTACCGTTTAATCCTAAAGGAAGAGCCAAGAGAGTTAGATATTTCAAACTGCAGGCGTTTCAACATGTTCTCAACAGTGTGATGAGACCTGAGTCAAGAGAGATGGTACAGCCTCTAACGTCTCCAAGAATGTGTTATCGTGCTTGGAATACTGAGACAGGCTAGGTGGTGAGACATTCAAACGTTTTAGAATGCATGGGAAGAGCAGTTAAGACTGAGGAGCTGCCCTTTGAAATTAAATGAGTTGGAACCTCAAACCTGGTTTATAGTAACATGATATAAATACTATAAAGAAAGCATAAATGAAAAAAATCACTATCTTTTTGGCTGTTGATTCAATATACTCTTCAAAAAAGTTTAAATCATGACTCTCATCCAAATATAAATTATACACATATCAAAATTGAAACTCATTAATTGATGAGGGAACCAGTAGAATGTTAAGACAGGTTCAATGGATGTTTTGTAGAACAGATTCATATAGTCAGACAATCAAAGGAACGCTGCAATAAACTTGCTAATAGATGCAAAACTGTTTAAGATCCTACAAAATAATAAAATGTAATGTCTGGGGGGGAGGCCACTGTTTAAGGCTATCTTTTCCATCAGATGGAAACCAAATGCATCTCTGTTGGACAAAATTAATTTGTGTTGTAATGAGCACGAATAGTTTGCATTGCTCTTAAGCAAGAATCGTTTCTTGTCGCTATCAGTTTTCTCCAAGTTAACTGTGTCCCGACAGAGCTGTAAAATAATTCAGTGACTAGGAAGCCAACAGGACATGCTCAGCAGTGCTACACTGACAGAACATCCTGTAATCCCGTCTGCTTTTAAAAACATTGTATTACAGGGTATTAACTCTGATGAAGTCAGAGCATTTATTTATTTCCAAGGCTTTTACGACCACATTATCATCCCAAATATGATGTTTAGAAACTAGCTCCCACCAAGATTGAAGAGAAGGGTTCATAACATCACGTGTTATTAAGAGCTAGAAATTGGCACCTGAAGCAAGCTAAACCATAACCTGTAATTCATTATTCTCATAGATCCCACTAGAAAGATCACTGTTCTTTGAGCCACATTTTATTATCTTTATTTCTACTACAAATGCCTGACTTGAAGGTTTCAGCCACAGAAAGTAGAACTTCAGATTGCTTTTAAATTCTTTAGTACTATGAGTGCTACAGCATTCAGTTAGCAGTTTTCTTTTCTTTTTTTTTTTTTTTTTGACTAGAGACTTTTGTCAAACGCCAGTGAGAAGGTGAGGAATAGAGTAAATCTTGTGGCAGGAAGCCGAATCTAAAGATGCCATTTCCAGGTGAGGAAATTCAAGGCAAAAGTGAAGGATGAGCGGAAACACCATCTGGTCCATGAAAGAAAAACAGAGTAAGGTGCAACCTGAATCTGATTTTAGGGCATTCCCAAGAGGAAACATCAAAATCTGAGCAGAAAAACAAAAGAACCAGTATTCAGGGGTGTATCCATCAGGGCTCAGAGAAGCTGAACCACGAGCAATATATAGAATGTAGAATTTAATAGAGAGATTGTACCTTACATGACGGTGGGCACAGATCGGGAAAGCAAGGATCGGAAAATGGGAGTTGAAGATCTGGTGAGAAGCCCTGATGCTGCTGAATGAGGCAGAGTTCACAGAAAATCTTGCAGGGGAAGCACAACCAGCTCCTGCAATGGGACTGAGAAGAGGGGTCGTTTGTTCTTCGAGGCTACCAGGTGTGAGTCCACAGCTATGCAGCTGGTGGTGGACTTGGCGTTGCCACTGAGCACAGGGCTGGCATCTGAGAAGGACAGATGGATACGTAGCGGGGAGGGGTGAGGACAAAGGGAAGCCCACCGGCACCTCTGGCCCCACACTCAACAATGACCTTCAGGACTTTTTACTCCTATCTCCCAAGTCTTGTGTGTTGCCATTTTTCAATCAACTCTAGCTTGGAACCATCTAGGGAAGGGAGATTCAGGGACATCCCGTTGACAATGGAACAGTCCAGCATACAGTGCGCAAACCCGAAATCATGTGGTGGGAATTAATTCAAATAAAAGGCATAAATTCCAGACAATATGATATCTTTAATCTACAAGAATTATTTTGGGGAGTACTTACGGTAGGCAAACTTCGTTTGAAGATCAAATCAAGACTTCACAAAGGGCTAGTTCAAGGGGCAATATCTAAGGTGCAATTGGTAAAGTGCAAGGTGAATCATCTGGATGTATCTCTAGTCAAGAGACCCAATGTTAACCATCAGCATTTTTTAAATCTTCACAGAGAATAATCCCATTCAGGAATGTTGCTTTTGAGTTCCAACAATGGCCATGTGCAGAAAAATATTACCCTCCCAGCTTGCATTGGACTACATCGGATCTTCTAAATCAGGATGGCCAGCTAGGATCCTAATCTTCCGAGTGTCTGAGATCTTGGATAGACCAACTGGCCGAAGGTTGGACAGCTGTTAGTTCTCAGTGGAAATCAGAAATTCGGCCATCCTGTTACATAGATTTTTTCGGGTTGACCACTAGGGGTCACTAAAGAGAGATGGGAGGTAGTCTCAATCCCTTCTAAGTAAATCTGGAATAGCCATGGGCTTTGGACAACAGGCAGGTTAGTGCTGCTCTAGCTTTAATTTGCATGTGAATAACCTGGGGCTTTTGTGCAGATTCTGATCCAGGAGGTCTGGGGTGGGGCCTGAGAGCCTATATTTCCGTCCATGCTGTTGGTGCTAGAGTTCAGCTGTTGGGAACAGCTCAAGGTCTCAAGATGGAGCGTTGCCTCGGTCCAGCCCCCTTGCAGAAATAGAGATTGCATCTCATCGAGGCTGGGTCCATATTTCTTCTTATCCTCTCCTCCTCCTTCTCCTTTTCTTGCTCCTCTTCCCCTTCCCCCTCCCCCTTTTCCCGCTTGCCCCTCCCCCTTCCTTCTCTCCCTTTCTTCCCTCTCCTTTTTTCTGCCAGCTGTATTTTGAGCTCAATCATCTTAAAGGACACGTTCTCAAATATTTGTCATTATAGCTTTTCCTCATGAAATCTAGCTTGATGGAATTAATACTTATTTATGAAATAGACATTGGAGGACCAGAGGGATTGCAAACAGCTGAAGGAGTTTTCTGAAAATTTTCTGTTTTTGCAATATTACATTTTGTGTAAATGGATTAAGCTAGTTAAGTAATTCTGGTTCTGGCCGAACTAGGCCAAAATAGATGGGTACACTATATGTCTTTGTTGGAGGCTATTTAATTTTATTCTTCAACTCCAACTTACTGGTTAAAATAACCAATAAGAAATCTATTTTGATTTTTTTCAGAACTGAGATAAAAAAAGACAATCATCTATATAGAATCCAGAGAGTCTGATCTTCCATTCAATGTATAATTTAAAGGAAGTAATAGTGAGCGATGGAACAAATCTCTTTTGGTGTGAGAAATTTGTGAATGAAACCATTTTTGGTGCTCTTCCAGGGTTTTTTGTATTTATATGCACATTCTCCTGTGATTATGGAATATTATTTTACACTCTGAAGCTTTCTCTCCACAATATAAACAGTATCCCATTTCCGGAACTATCTTTCTGCATCATAATTATTAATGCTTTTGTGATAATCTATTATAAATAGTTCACTATTTACTTAATTAATCCCCAATGGCTGGATATTCAGGTTGTTCCCAATTTTTTCATATTAATTAAAGAAAAAGGTTTGCAAACATTCTTATACAGACGTATTTGCCCATACCTTTCATTATTTGGTTTGGCAAAGTTCGAAGATATAGAATCGCCAACTTTGAGGCTTTTGCAACATGCTATAAAGGATTATCTGGGGAAACTGCATGACTCTTTGCTGGCGGCAGTGGCGGCTGGTTAGGTAAGGGCTCTGTGAAGGCAGGAGCAGTGCGGGGGGTTACACGTGGGATCTGCAGTCAGATTGCTCTCCCTGGAGTCCGTCTTGGAAGGTTGTTTAAACTCAGTGCCTCTGTGAAATGGTTATGATTGTAGTGCCTGCACCATGGAGTTGTTTTGCAGACCAAATGACAGAACGTTCGTAAAGCCCGACATGCTAGGCAATTAACAAATGTCAGCTGTTTTACTATGTTATTATTACTATTATTATTCTCCTTCACGCTCAGCAGTAATCCCAGAGTCTTTAAATGCCAAATGATTCACATCTTCTACGTTTCTGCCAGGACCATCTGCTGAAGTCAAGGAGACTGGCGATTGCTGGGGAAAACTTGTGAGGAACGGACTTCAGAAGACGGAGGTATAATAAGGCTGTTCTCCCCTGTAACCTGGGAAGGCCCTTTCTTTCCCAGAAATGAAGGCTCAAAAGAAATTGGGCCAAATGAAAACGCTCAGGGATGCCAGTGCGAACCTTGTCCTTCATGCCAGCAGCCTCTGAGGATGAAACAGACCAAAAGACAAAGGCAGTACTTTCTGCAGGAGGAACAAACTCAAGCTACCTTTAAGAGGAGGGTAGGTTTGTGTGGCCAGGGGAGGAACCTGGGTGGAGAAGGGAAGATGCCTCTGGTTTTCAGTTACTGTGGGGGAGCTTTGGGGTGTCTCTCATATTTCCTTGGGATAACAAAGTTCTACTTCAAAGATAAGCTAAAGGGAGAAATACGAATAACTTTCTAGATTGTGTTGCGTGTTGAGTGGGCACAATCAGAAGGAAATTAAACTTCACGGTGAGGAGGTGGGTCTGGTTTCAGACACTTGAGGAGAGGACCGGTTGCAGGCTAACACGGAGCGCTCCCCAGCCCCAGCTGTCAGACACTGGGGCCAGAACTCGCATCCCCCCCTCCGCCCCCGTCTCTGAAGATGGAGAGGGAGGGAAGACCCCAGCTGGAGGAGAGATCACAGGAAAGTACGTTGGGAGTGAGGAGACGGAAGACCTTGTGGAAGAAGAGCTGGTCCACAACCTGGGGTCCCCCAGGGGATGCGGCAGAGACCCCACCCTGCGGGGAAGAGAGGAGCCTCATGGCTGGAGAGGGTCTCTGTCCCTGAGGGCACCTTTCAGGGGGTCCACATGGCAAAGAAAGTCCACCTTCACAGACACCCAATGGGAAGCGGTGAGGCCATTTTCAGATGCCCTGCTCCTGGGCATCAGCAGCCACTCACGGTGGAGTGTGGGCAGTGAGGACCCAGCCTGAGAAGTGCTAAGGCCAGCTTCCCCACCTGTTTGCACAGAGGGGCCAGAGCTGTGACATGTGGCAAAAGTAGGGCCCCCCACCCCACCCCACCCCGCCCTGGCCATCCCCCAGAGGAGAGATCAAACAGCCAAAAGTGTGCACTTATAAAGGAACCCAGCAGGCGTGGGAGGGTCTCAGAAGTTCACTCAGGGAAATGAGGTGTACGTATTAGAGAATATTCTCATTTTTCATGATTAGAGCAATAAAAAAAAATGTCTTCTGTATAGCACAGGGAACTATGTTCCATACCTTGTAATAACCTTTAATGAAAAAGAATATGAAAACAAATATATGTATGTATATGCATGACTGGGACATTGAGCTGTACACCAGAAATGGACACATTGTAACTGACTGTACTTCAATAAAAAAATAAAATAAATTTAAAAACAGACAAAAAATTAAAAAGCTAGACAACAAGTGAAAAAAAAATTAGCTGAGAAAAATGTGTCACTATCGCATCAAGCAGAGGTCGGCAGAATTTTTCTGTGAAGGCCAGGTAGTAAGTACTTTTGGCTTTGTGGACCATGTGGTCTTCACGTCAACTGCTTGTTTGGTCCCAAAGAGGCCGCAGATAAGTGAGTGTGAGTGTGTTCCAGTAAAATTGTATTTACAAATATAAGGAGCTGCCTGGATGTGGTCCCCAGCTCATAGTTCGCTGATGCTCGATGTATCCTTCTAACCTTCTAGAACATCAGTTCCTTCTTTTATTGGTGTCAGGAATTACTTTAAGGAGCCCCTGTGTGACAACTCCATAGGCATTATACTATAGTGACCTTAGATAGACTTTAAGTGGTCATTTCTGAGCTCACGTTTGCCTCTGGGCGCCAGTTTCCTCTTTGGGAATGTCAGGGTCTTATAGAGACGTGTGACCTGCAGTGCACATATCACATGGGGTGTTCTTTTTGTAGATTCACTTATTCATATAATGAAGCTCTATTTGAAGCATACTCCTGTATAACAGAGATCTGAGAATTTAAAAAAATTAATTAATAGACAATTTTTTAGGGCAGTTTCAGGTTCACAGCAGAATTGAGCAGAAAATACAGAGAGTTGGCACATAGCCCTCCCCTCCCACACATATATATATGCTCCCCTACCCTCAACATCCCTCATCAGTGTGGCTTATTTGGTACAATCAATGAACCAACATGGGCACATTATTATCAGCCAAAGTCTATAGTTTACATTAGGGTTCACTCTTGATATTGTACATTCTGTGGGTTTTGACAAATGCATAATGACATGTAGCCACCACTACAGTATCATACAGAATAACTTCATTGCCCTAAACATCCCTTGTGCTCCGTCTATTCATTCCTCCCTCCCTCCCTCTCCCCAAACCCCTGGAAACCACAAAGAGATCTGAGAATCTTAACTCACACGAATTGGAAAAAATGGCTCAGTAAGTTTTGTGACCTAATTTACTGCTTATAAATCGGTAAGAAACAAAGCAAAATCTCAGTGTTTCAAAGACAGACATCTCTGCCAAAGATGTGTGAGACTGTAGTAAGATTATGAACAGATCCAAAGTCCATGCCACATGCAAGACCCAAAACTAAGGAACCTTGCCTGTGCTCCCCCAGGAGCTCAATGTTGGGCTCAATTATTATTCTCTTCTTTAAGATAAAAATGAATTTTCATTTTTCTGTAACTCTTCATTCAATATAGGTCAACAACAACAAAAAAAAAATAGCTTAAACAAAATGGAAGTTTATTTCTCTCATATGAAGAGGAGACTGAAATTTGACAATCCAAAGCTGGTCTGGAAGCTATTTTGGTATCACCAAGGACCCAGCTCCTTTCTTTCTGTTGCAACTTTCTAAGCCTGTGGCTTCCACCTCATGGTGCAAGATGGCTACCCAAGCGTCAGCCATCACATCTTTATTTCAGTTAGCCAAAAGGAAGCCAGAAGGGGAAGGGTACGTGTCACTGGCCAGAACTTAGTTACCTGGCCACATCTAGCCACAGGGGAGAGTGGAAAATGTCGGCTTTTTTAGGTGGATCACAATGTGCCCAGATGAAAAATAATGGATATAGAGAAGCAGCCACCCACAGGGGGAGACAGGTATTAATCTAATAATGATGCAAAAATATAAATAACCAGTTGTGAGAAGTGCTATAAAAAGAGATAAACTGTTGCAGTGAATGAAAGTCTGTGTTTGGGGGAGTGGAAAATGTTTACAAAATACTGCTCTTAAAAGGTGACGCTCAGCGGGAACTTGGTTGACAGGTAGGTGTCATCCAAGCATAGAAACGGGAGGAAGAGCATTCCCGGCAGAGACCACAGCGTCTGCAAACCCACGGTCCAGGAGAGCTTGGCTCTGCCATGGTCCAGCAACTGAGTACAGGTCAGCATTGTTGGCCTGGAGCGTGGGCAGGGGAGAGGGACCCGCCGTTGAGCTGGGACGGTGGGAGGACCCAGAGTATACCAGGAGCTTTAGGAGTCTTGCTGAAAATCGTGAGTTTGGTTTTAGGGGCAACAGAAAGTCACTCACAGGTTCTAAGTGGAGGGTTGGCTCCATCTGATTGCTGTTTCAGAAAGGTCACCCTGGGGGCCTGTGGCGTGGGTAAAGCTGGCTGAAGGGAAGCAGAGAGAGGCAGGTCCCAGCACAGGAGGCAGGTGGTGGGACAGACAGATGAGGTGGAACTTGGCAAGGACTGGATGTGGGGGATGGGGCAGCGGGGTGCATTCTAGGTAAAAGGGTAACACTGAGCATCGAAGGTCAAGAGACCCTGTTCTTAGGGACGTTATTAGCCGTGGGAGCCTCAACCTTTAGGGGACGAGGGGCTCTCGCTGCTAATCCAGGTTTCATTCTTCCTGTTTGAGATCTAAGTGAAGAGTCAGAAAACAATGAGATGGGTTTCTCCAGCCAGGTTTTTCTAGCATTTGCTCCTTCATCAAGCTAACAAGGGTCTAGCCAGTTGACCAACCCTCTGGTTGGTTCAGAGCCACCCGGGTAAGACTGGAAACAACAAGCTGAAGGGAATGGCATTGTCAGGGTGAAGGGAGGGCATTCACTCCTGAGATTCACATCCGTCTTTGGCCGTGTGCTATCTTGGGGCTCAGGTGACTGACGGACTCAACTCCAAACTCCGATTAAAATTTCTATTAACAACCTCAGCCTCCGTCCGAACTTCTAGACTGGAAGTTTCGGCCCATCCAAGCTTCCTATGTTATTAGCTGGAAATGAAGCTGTTTCTCTGAGTCACTGACCCACCCGGATCACGAGAAGTTGGCCTGTGTCTTCGAGGTCACTGCAGGACTCGGGTGAAAATTACAAGCCTAAGACAGAAACAAACTGTCGCTTCCTTGTAAATCAAACAACGCTGACGGAGCAAAGCACAAGTTCAGAGGTTAGCACTGACATTATCAAAATGTTTTCTTTGCTATATATTTTAATCACGCAAGTATTAACTGGAGATGAATGATACGCACACTGTAGTTAAGGGTTTTGCTTTCAGGGAGTTCTGGACAGCTGAAACAAGCAAGAGTCTCATACTCATCGCAGACCTTGTCAAGAACTGCTGTTTGGGGCAAGCGTCCTAAAGAACACGGACTGAAGCAAACCGTACAGATGGAACATTTGAAAAGTCCAGATCTGTTCTCAAGATCCCCTTGCCACCTCTGGCCAACGTGCACAACTAGATTTATCTTCTTGCAACAGACATAAGCAAATGTCACATTCCTTTACCATCCAAATGGTGCAACAGCATTAACAGAGCTCCTTGGGGGCCTGGTTATCTTGGTAGAGGAACTACTGACACCCAGCTCTGTGCTCGAGGCTGCAGGGATGTAATTATCCCATGATAACCCGGAGTACTTTGTTCTCTGGATGGCTCTCATCTACGTCGCATTTTCTGGATGCCTTCCTTTTCCATTAAAGCATTTATGTCCATAGACGTGCTTTAGAAGTCACCGGGGCTCTCAAAATTAAAGGGAATGAACTGAAAACCACAGCTATCTCACCTACTTCTTGAAAACAAAAAATAAAAGCGGACATCTGGTAAGTAAGCAGCTTCCCCTGGAAGCCAAGTGACTAACTTTTATTTTCTCATCATGAAAGGGACGGATCTCCATTGGTGGCCCTTCTTATGTACACCACACACATGGCGATGGCTCCGACATTAGTTCCTTTAGTATAAACAGAAAGGACGGCCTTTTTTTTTTTTTTTTTTTTGGTGGAAGTTAATGAATTGAAAAACAAAGCTGTTCTGTATACCCAGTCCTTCCAAACGAATAAAAGAACTACAGTGTTCTGAGACTTGGGCAAAATAGTGGCATTCAAATTAATTTTGCCCCTTCTACTACACCCCCCTCGGCCCCGTCCCCACTTCCCATCACTTCCCCCCCCCACCCTTTTTAAGGAGAAAAAGAACCATTGAATCACCTTATAAGGGCAGAGCGCATGAAGGGGCTAGAGCGAGAGTCATGAGGCCCAGAGCTTACTCTTGGCTCAGACTGGGGCTAACTGTCCCTTAACCTTGTGCCCCTGCTGATGCGGCTGTAAGATGGGGACACAGATGTGTGTGTGCAGTGCTGACGTGGGGCCTTGGTGACAGGTCCAAAGCTAAATGTGGGGTCCTTTTTGCTGGTTGTAGGCTGTTTTCCAAGTTGAAGTGGCTGTCTGCGGCTCAGGAATTGGAAAAGGGACCTGGTAGGTCTTAGATCAATAATCAGTATATAGATGCATGGGGCGGGGGGCGGGGGGTGAGGAGCCTCAGGGGTCCCTGATCTGGAACGAGACTGCCATGGCAACAATAGCTGCCAGCACCTGACTTTACACAGAGCTCATCACCATGTTGGGCATTTCTTATCAGGAAAGCATGGGTCGCGATTTTCCTCTGAAAAATTAGCCTGAATGTTTCCCGTGGCGTATTTGAAGAACAAAGAAGAAAAGGAGTGAGCATGTCCAAGTTCCACCAGGCAGCATCTGGTGGCCCCAGCTGTGGCGGAGATTCAAACTCTGCGTCCGCGCGGGGGCCTCCGGGATTTTGCCCCTTCCTCTGGGACCTGATCGTGTTCACCCATCAAAGTCACCTGATGCAGAGTGCAGTTCCCCTTTGCGCGTTTCCCCGTGAGCTCAGCAGGGACAACAGAGCCACCTGAGGCCACCGTCTACCAACACACGTGCAGCTCCTTGCTTCTGCTGACTCCGTGGGATCCCAGCAGACCTGCCCTGTTCGTGGCTTTCCCTGCTGCCCGAAAGCTTTTCCCCTCTCTTCTCCACGGCTGCCCAGACCTCAGCTGACCCAGAAATTCTTACGAAATGATCTTGTGGGAACAGTGGACAAGACGTGCATTCAGTAGCCTTAAAGCCAAGAAAGGATGTCCAAGTGTTTGTCTTACTTATTGCTATTGTGGTGGGTGTCTTTGAACTTGGGTTGGATTAATCACCACCTGACGGCAGGGTACTTGCAAATCACGAGGGCGATGGAGCTTCTGACCAAAGCAGGGCTGTGGAATGAAGGCCTCAGCCCATTCTTTTCTCTTCTCCTCCTTCAAACTTCCCTTACCTCCATCTGTCCAAAGAAGATTCTCATTCATGAGAGACACCGAGATCTCACATTTGACTGGCTTCCAAACATCCCTTTAAAACATTCTATGCTTTTCCACTTTATTTCAGATGTGCTGGGATTGGGTCACTTTTGCACCTCCTGCTTCTGCTCCAGTCACTGCCAGAGTGAAAAAGAAATTGGCCATGTTCTCTTTAAAATATCTGACCTGCCTTTTCACTGCTGGCAGATGGGGTCCAAATTTCTTTGCATTACCCTTCTTGACCTGGCTCTGACCCAACTTTATCTCCTCCCACTACATCTTTCTGAACAGCTGCAGGTCTATGAACACACGGTTCCTTCTGCTGCAGTGTGTTACTTTCCTTTCCTCTTCTTTCTGATGAACTCCTATGCATCCTTCAAGACCCAAGTCAAATGTCACATATTAAAGTCTGCTGCTGCTCCCACCTCCATCTGCAGGCAGAGCTAATCACTCTCTCCCCTGAACTATTACCACCCCTTTGAGAATTTCTCTTTCAGAGGAGGTATCGCATTATAGGGAAACCACTGCTCACATGTCCATCTCTCCTCGTCAATTGTGCACTTCTCATTATCAGGGGTAAGATCTTACTCATCTTTATGATACTGGTTCCTAGGTCAGGACCAACAGATGCCCAATAAACAGGACAGGAATACATCTAGTCAACTCTAGGGTCTGATAAATACATTTGTAGTTTTAGATTCTGAAGACGTCTAGAAGTTGAAATCACCAATAACAAAACTAGATAAGGGTTTTAATTTGGGAAGACAGGTATTCATATATGCTCACCTTTAGAACTACTGCAAAGATGAAGATACCTTAGGGGGAAGAGCTCCAGGTAAATGAAAAAGTCCTGTTTTAGATAGACTGCGTTGGGAGAGAGGTTCACATGCACTAACCAGGGCGTAACAGCATTTCAGCTTTCCTCAGTGTTTCCTGTGCACCAGACACCACTCAGTCTTCCCTGTGCATGTCCCTTGGGCCCCTCCAACTTGGGCCCCCTTCATTATTATTATTTTAATGTTGCAGGTGGGGAAACTGAAAATGAGGTAAGCTGCAAAGTCATGCAACAGATAAAAGGGATGTGGACCTGGAAGTCTGATGCTGAAGCCTTTCCCATCTACCTGCCCAATGCCCCTGCCACCCACTGCAGACCACGCCTCCCCCCGCCCACTGTCCCCATCACACACTGCAGACCACGCCTCCCCCCGCCCACTGCCCCCATCACCCACTGCAGACCACGCCTCCCCCCGCCCACTGTCCCCATCACCCACTGCAGACCACGCCTCCCCCCGCCCACTGTCCCCATCACCCACTGCAGACCACGCCTCCCCCCGCCCACTGCCCCCATCACCCACTGCAGACCACGCCTCCCCCCGCCCACTGCCCCCATCACCCACTGCAGACCACGCCTCCCCCGCCCACTGCCCCCATCACCCACTGCAGACCACGCCTCCCCCCGCCCACTGTCCCCATCACCCACTGCAGACCACGCCTCCCCCCGCCCACTGTCTCCATCACCCACTGCAGACCACGCCTCCCCCGCCCACTGCCCCCATCACCCACTGCAGACCACGCCTCCCCCCGCCCACTGTCTCCATCACCCACTGCAGACCACGCCTCCCCCCGCCCACTGTCTCCATCACCCACTGCAGACCACGCCTCCCCCCGCCCACTGTCCCCATCACCCACTGCAGACCACGCCTCCCCCGCCCACTGCCCCCATCACCCACTGCAGACCACGCCTCCCCCCGCCCACTGCCCCCCAACTAAGACTGCCATCTAATGAGAAGGGGAGTCCGGTGGCTTGTGAAAGGAATACAAATAATTTTAGCAAACACTGTGTGTCAACCACTGTTCTACGTATTAACTCATTTAACACTGACAACGACCCGGCGAGAGGGGTACAATTATGATCCTCATTTACAGATGAGAAAAGAGAGGCAGAGAGGTTAGCAGTTTGCCCAGAGGCCACGCAGTTAATAAGTGGCAAATCAGGGATAGAAACCCAGACAGGCTGGCTCCAGACACCACGTCCTTAATGACCCAGGTCGGCAATCTCCCAGGAACCCCGAGACGAGGATGGCTGTTCAGACAGGACCTAAAGCTGTGGGAGCATGAGGAATTGGGGGTTCTCAGGGACCATCCCCCGGGCCCACCAGAAAGCCCATTAGCTCCTCTCAAGCTGCTCTAAAAAGACATAACCTCTAGGTAAAAACGATGTTCTTACCATGCAAACACAGGCCTTGTGACATGCAGTCCAGAGGACCACCCCTGCTTCTTCTGGAGGGACTTTCTGAGATGCTCAGAAAGCTCTGTTCTCGAGGGTTCTGTTATGGCCCTGCTCAGTGGAGTCTCTCTGTTGCCTACAGCCTCCCCCGCGCACTGTCTCTCCTCTCGTGGACGTAGCTTCCCTCTGCCTCCTGGCTTCAGATCCAACTTTCCTGGTAACCTCAGCTTGGCAGGACCCCTGGTGGCCTCCTTCACATGTCGACTTGATTCTGTGTGGTGACTCTCTGGTCATCTCTCCACTTCAAGCGCAGCTGCTCATCACTTTATTCTTTTTAGTTTTTCTGAGTCACTTGTTGGAAGGAAAACACCGTCTTTTGAAGCTAGGACCGTGCAGGTTGCTGGCCAGGCTTAGCACTGATTGTCCTGGGCCCAGGTATGGAGACTTGAGCCAGCTTTGGGGAGACAGGTGGGCACAAGAGGGTAGGAGCAGGGCAGAAACACAGCGGGAATGAAATGGCTGTTTCTTCACCAAGGGCTGAAGGTAAGGAGGCCCCCTTTGAAAAAGCCACAATGTGGTAGCCACCGCGATGGATGCGGTGGGTGTGACACCATGGAGTGTGAATGGTCTCTCTGTTCCACATCATAACCGACCCACTCCAGATCCAGGAAACCTAACTTTATAACCAGAGGGAGGTAGCAGGTCCTCCTACAAGTTTATATCTGTAAAACGAATTGATTCAGTCGGCTCCCAGCAGAAAACGGATGGCAAGTGGAGAGAGCTGGGTGAAGGAGCTATTTACAAAGCTGTGGGTGGGCAGGACCACGGGAAGCCAACCGAGGCTGGTGACGCACTGCGGGGAGCTGTGACCGAGTCTAGGCCCGCAGGGCAGGGCTGAGCGTACTCCCTGGGGCCCAGGGAGAGCCTCGCCGTCCCTGTGGCTGGGTCTGCACGAGGCGGCCACCCCGCAGCCCTGCGGCTTGCAGGAAAGGAAGGCGGCCCCTGCCCACCTGTGACTCAGAAGGAAAGGAGCCAGGAAGATCAACACCCGCCTCCCTCTCCTTCTGCGCTTTGATCCCCTGCCAGCGCCTCTCTCTCTGTGGCTGCCCGCTCTGGAGCCGGAGGGCAGAGAGGCCCGAGCGGAGATTCCGGCGAGTCTCCCGGGGGCACAGAGCATGATGCGGAAGGATAACCCCCGATGTGATGCGGGAGGAGCAGCGGGCAACACTGAGCCACTTAACTTCCCGAGCCGAAGGCGTTCGTCGTCCCGAGGTAACCGCGCTGACTTGGTGCTCCTTAAAGTAGCATCTTCCCTGCTTATTACATTTCACATATTTGCAAGGAAGTCAGACTGTGGGAGCACCGCATCCTGGAGTTTTGAGTACGTTTTCCTTGGATCTCAGGAGAATTTCCGCTTCAGTGGAGAGCAGTTGAGAATTCCCACAGCATCAGATAGCAACCGATGTGGGAGACGGTGAGACACGACGGACACCCGAGGACTCCCCGTTCAGCTGAGGGCGTGCATCACGGACGGCAGTGTGGCCCGCCCAGCGCCCAGCCAAGGCAGGTGGGCATGTGGACACCTCGGGGCGCGGCAGCGGGTGATCGCTGACAGCCAGGAAGCAAACATAAGGCCCCTGGAACATAAGGTGTGATCTAGGAGAGAAATGGAAAGAGGGGGAAAATGCAGAAAGGGATTCATTCCGAGTTGATTAAAGTTAAGCTTCTGCCATGTAGTAGAATGGGGGCTTCAAACAGGAATAAACCTCTATGTGAAAAACAAACAAAAAAACCCCAAACAAAAAAAAGACACTTTTTTTTGTTGTTTTTTGTTTTTTGTTTTTGCACACCTGCATACCCACAGCAAACTCTTCTGCTGCCGTTTTGGGGGAGAGGGCAGTGCTGAAGTCCAGAAATACAGTCCGACTTTGGTCCTTCCTGTATCCACATTTCCTTTAGGATAGAACTGTTCCCAGAGGAGGAGTCTGTCCTGAGTTAAAAGGTGTTAATGGATGTAGTGTTCAAGTCTATAAAAAGCTGATGATAGAATAAGATATGGCACTCAGGGAAAGTGGCTTCATTATTTCATCTTTGAAGGCCCAGTGAAGGCCTGTTTAGATAAAAAAAAAAAAAAAAAAACAACACAAAAAAACCCCCAAAAACCTCCCAGGGAGTTAAAAATGCACTGGCCTCAAGTATATCTCTTTCCCATCACTCATGCGTGTTCACACGAAGAGGAAACCGCTAAGGGATGCCTGATGTTTGGTTGTTCTAGAAGTTGGTGGGAGGCAGGGAGGTTGAAGGTCCTGGCATGTGACTCTAATTTATTTCCCTCAACTTTCCCCAGAGTGGGAGAAAAAATATTTGTGAACTTCGTGTTATGAAAAAGTTCGTGCTGCCCACTTAGCTCTTACCCATAACCCCTTCCCTTCCCCAGACCGAGAATGAGATTTGCTCTCCAGCAGGTTCCAGTTGGTGTCATTCACAAAAAGGTGGGCATGAGCGGCGTCTCGCTCAGAAAGGCCCTCCTAACATTTGGCTGTGTCTTTTCTGTCTTTCTCCTGCCCCTTCGGTCAGGCCACTGTGACACGAGGGCAGAGACACGTTTTGAAATGGACTTTCCACTTCCCAAGCCCACACTCCCTCCCTCCCTCCCTCTCAATCTCTTTGTCTCTCCCAGACTCACAATGAATACTTAACAGGTTATGTCTGGTGTTTTCCTAACAACTGAGGGCTCCAAGCCTTCGTCACCTACTTAAGATGAACGGTGATGGGGACACAAGGCAGTCCTCCTGGCTCGTAACGTCACTTTGCACATCTAAGCCTTCTTCTTCTAATCTCAAGAAATTAAGACCCTCTTCTTCCTTCAGTTACCCTTGAGCAGTGATTTTCACACCACAGACCCTAAAATCAACACAATGGCTCATGACCAGCATTTAAAAAAAAAAAAAAAACCCAGTGAAACAGACTGGAAATGCAAGTATCAGACTATCGTGCATACATTCAAACAGATATGAGAACACTGTTTTAGTTCTGCCCACGTGTAGACGCTTCTGTGGGCTTGTGTACATTTCTTGCTGTGGGTCCCGGCAGAGATATGAAGTCCCTGAGCTCAGGTTAGCGAAGGACGAAGTCTTTAATTCACAGCCGAGTTTTTGAAGGCTTGGCCTCATGGCCTGGTGTCCAGGTGCTCTGCTGGACTTCAGGGTCCGTGCCTACCTCCATGTTTCCAGTTTCTCAAAAACATTTCCATTCCTAATTCGATGCCCCAGAGTGCCGCCCTCGCCCGACCAGACCACAGGTTTCCAGGCTTCAGGAAAGGTGTTAGCTGGACAGCCACTGCGGCCCATCCTGGGGTAGGCTTTGGAGTCGGCTGTTTAGGAAGTTGTTGCAAAGGTGGACCTGGGACTGATCGCATAGGAAGTCTTTTGTCCTTTCCTTTTCCCTCTGGTGCCACCTCTAGCCCCAGACCCACCAAGCCAGGCTAGAGAATCTTTGAAATGGCAGGTGTGAGAGGATTATTCCTGGGGCCCTAGGCCAGAGGATTCTCCAGTGGCTTGTTATAATCTTGTCTGTTCTGTACATCCTTAGATAATAGTCCACTGACTTTTTAAAAAGTGCATGAAATCCCATCACTTCAAGCCCAAGAAAGAATTTAAACTTAAAAAGATCAGTGATTCAACAAAATGCCACCAAATAATCACACATTCTCTCCACCAACATTTATTGAGCAACTGTGTCCGGCACGAGACCAGGAGGCAGGCAGTAGGCTGGATAAATAACAGGAAAAGAAACACTAAGTAACCTCAGGACCCTGACTCTAGGCAAGAGACTGCTTATCTGGAAAAATAATACACTATGAGCCTTGTTTTCATAGATGTGGGAATAAATTGCTGTCTTTTTTTTTTAATAAAATGCTGGGATTTTTTTGTTTTTTGTTTTTTTAATTAGAGTATAGTCAGTTTACAATGTTGTGTCAATTTCTGGTGCACAGCATAATGTTTCAGTCATACATGAACATACATATATTCCTTTTCATATTCTTTTTCATGGTGGGTTACTACAAGATGTTGAATATAGTTCCCTGTGCTGCACAGTATAAACTTGTTGTTTATATATTTTATACATAGTAGTTAGTATTTGCAAATCTTGAACTCTCAATTTATCCCTTCCCACCCCTTTCCTCCTCCCTGGTAACCATAAGTTTGTTTTCTATGTCTGTGAGTCTGTTTCTGTTTTGTAAATAAGTTCATTTGTGTCATTTTTTTTTTTTTTTTAGATTCCACATATGAGTGATATCATATGGTATTTTTCTTTCTCTTTCTGGCTTACTTTACTTAGTGTGACAATCTTCAGGTCCATCCATGTTGCTGCAGACGGCATTATTTTACTCTTGTTTATGGCCGAGTAGTATTCCATTGTAAAAATATACCACAGCTTCTTTGTCCAGTCATCTGTCGATGGACGTTTAGGTTGTTTCCATTAGAATAATGCTGTCGCTTCTCAGAGCAAGGACATGTCAGTAGACCTGGGAAAAGATGGGAAAAGTTTTAAAAAGGAGGTGATTCTTGAGCTGAGTCTTGAGGACCTGGGGACATGGAGCTGTCTTAAGAGGAGGCTCTAAAGTAGACGAGGGCTAGATTATAAAGAGCTTCACATGCCAGATTTAAGAGAATGGATTATCCCAAAGGCAACAGGAAGCCAATAACAGTTTTAAAGCATTTGATTGATATGATTTGACTTGGAAACAAAAATGTTTGATCCAGTTCTGTTTGCAATAGCAAAACATTAGGAACAACATCAACTGCTTATAATTAGAGGAAATGTTCAGTAAATTATTGAATACAATTGAATACAGTAAAATAATATATGGCCCCCCTCCAACGAAAAAAGATGATGAGGCTTTTGATAATTATCAGCATAAAAAGAATGCTTGTTGGAATATTACTGAATTTTTTTTTACATTTACTACTGTAATATTTTCTCTTAAACTCAGATTTAAAAAAAAAATTGGGAGTGGGGGAGATAATTAGGCTTATTTATTTATTTATTTATTTGTTTATTTATTTATTCATTTATTTATTTTGATGGAGGCACTGGGGATTGAACCCAGGACCTTGCGCATGCTAAGCATGCACTCTACCACTGAGCTATACCCACCCCGCTAAACTCAGATTTTAAATTCTGACTTTGAAGATTTTTAAAGATTGCCTAATAAAAGTCTTGTGCAAAAGATGAGTTTAAAATAAAAGGCCTAATAGGTAACTCCAGATCAGAATAAGAGAGTGCCTCTAGGTCCATACTTAGGGTCGTTCTTTGAGCCTTGGAGTGATGGTAATAGAAAAATATCCCTTTTTCCTTTCTTTTCCTAAATTTCAGTCACAGATAATATTGCTGAGACTTTGATCTATATAGCTGTCCTGTTGTCACAGCCTTTTGCTCTTCAGTGTTCAGTATTTTGCCCCCATTCACACAAATCTCCTTCCCACCCCAATCAGATACGCTTCCGTGTGGGCATCTATGTTATCATCCACAATTGATTGGACTAGAGAAACTTCAAAATGATGAGAATTCATGGACTATGTTAAGGGGCTAGGAACTCGTATAAGGCTAGAACAGGCTATAAACCTCAGAATGGATTCTAGTACATTTAAGAATTTAGTAATACACCCTAGGAAAAAGAGTATGTATAAATAGTGTGTTACAAATGAAGTACCATTCCGAGGGTAATACAGATTTATACTCCCTGCTGCACAGTTTCTGCACGGTCACACTCAAAGAAAAAATACTCAATACGTTTTGCAGAATGATAGATGTTTTATAGATTTTCTTAGAGAAATTCATCTTTAGAAAACTTCCCAAACATCTACTCCAGAAATACTTCCTCTTCCCAAAGTTCAGTACTCGCAGTAGCTCCCAACTCTCTGTCCTTGCTTTCATCCGTACAACTTCCTCATCACTTCCCTACTCCCTTCCTCAGCAGCTCCGTTCCCTTCTGCCCAGTACCACAATGCGCTACATGACTGGTCACTAGGACTTCTGTTTTCAGTTCCCCAACCCCCCCATCCTGGACCTCTCTGGGATGGCCCCAGCAGCTAGAATGTCTACACTTCCTTATCATCCTTTTCTTCCTGTGGGCAAAAGCACATGCAATTTTGTGTGTGTGTGTGTGTGTGTGTGTGTGTGTGTGTGTGTGTGTAAATGGAGCTGTTCTCTCACATCAATGAAAAACTTACGGGCATTGAGGAAAGTAAAATTCTCGACCTTGTTAGCAAATCACTAAGGAAGGACAACTCAGTAATTGATGGCTTACACTACTGGCTCACTATTTGTGAAAAACAGTTAAATTTCCTCCCTCACACCCAAATACATTCCAGATGGTTTGAAGGGTTAAAAATGAAAAATAAAAACCTGGGTGAACTAGAAGAATACCGGTGGATATTCGTCTAGTCACATAAAAATCATAAAACTAAAGATCTGGGCCATCATGTCATAAAAATCCAAAACTCTGCATGTCGTAAAATGGCACAGAAATTCTGAGAAATGAAAAGCTGAAAGAATATTTGCCACAGTTACAGCAGATCAAGGTTTTTTTCATGCTAACTTATAAAAATCTTGCAAATCAATATGAACAGAAAGACATGATGCCAGGAAAATGGGCAAAGATTGTAAACAGACAATTTACAGAGGTCTGGAAAACCAATTAACATTGAAAAACAAATGTCCAGCCTTCATGAAGGTAACATCACTTTAAAGGGAGGGTTTTGCTCTGGCGGAAGGTGAGGCCCAAGGAGGCAAGGGAAGCTGTGGGTTATGGTCAGTGAGCTGGGTGTTAACCAGATCTGTCCTGCTGACATGGGATGCTGAGTTAGACCCAAGAAGATGTGAGAACAGGTTTCTAGACATGTATCATTGCAGGTTTTTTTTTTTTTTTCTTGTGAGGCTTTGGAAGTGGAGTGTGTGGCAGAATGATCACCTTGACCATGCAAAATGCCTCTGTTCCAGCATTCTGAGCAGTCCCTCCAAGGTTTTCCGGAGCCATCTCACTGGCCCAGGTGTCTCCTCCCCTCCCGTGTCCTGCAGCTTCTGTGGGACAAAGTCTACTGCGGCCTCATGTCTCACTGCCTCTCGTCGTCCCCAGGGAAGCACTGGCACACGGGGTTCCCGATCTGCCCCACAGCCGGCACCTGCCTCCCTCTGCAGCCTCCTCGGCCTGCTGGAGCCCCTTCATTGTGCCTGAGCAATGGCAGTCCACCCCGAAGAATCGCCCTTGATGGGAACCAAGCAACGGAACGTCCTTCAGGGCTCTGACCTGCATTAGCTCTCTGGACAGACTCCTGAGTCCGCTGTGCCCACCCAGTGCCCTGCCCTGCCCGCCTTTTCTGACACAAGCTCTGACATTTGGAGAGGGAGGGAGTGGCTCTCCAGCCACTACCAGCAGGCAGGATGCGCCAGCTCTCAGGCTGAGTGGGTGATAGAAGCTGAACCTCAAACGTGCTACAGATAGTCTTTTGTCGTCTAAATTAATAAGCAACTGAAATTGTTTCCCATATGAGCCAACTGGACTAAAAAAATTTTTTAAAGTAATCTTTTATGAAATGAGACTTTATTTTAAAAATTTTTTTAATTTTAAATTTTTTTCTTTTTAAAAATTCTTTCTTGTTTGCTTGTTTATTTATTTGTTTGTTTGTTTGTTTATCTTTTAATGGAGGTCCTGGGGATATAACCCAGGAACTTTTGCCCACTAAGCACACACTCTACCACTGAGCTCTACCCTCTCCCTAAAAAAGTAATCTTTTAAAGGAAAAAATGTTTCTAAATTCATTGTACATTCTCTGAGCTGAAATCATTTTTTGATCAAAATTGTGTGTGTGTGTGTGTGTGTGTGTGTGTGTATACACCAATGATCTAGTTACGGCTTTGAAATGCAAGGCCTGGCTGGTCCCCCCCCCAACAGAGGAAGGTGGCCCGGATCTAAACTGCAAATAATACCATGTTTGGGGGACCCTTCTCTCCCTCCAGTTATCTGCTAACTTCACAGTGATGACCAAGGAAAGCATTTAATGGTGGGCAAACTAAAATTTGCTCTTATGGGTTTCCTAATCATTGCCTTCTCATTTACTATTTTCATGCCAACCATCATAATTTTGTGAGTCTGGGAGTTTTGTTTTCTTCAAATCACTGCATATTTTATACACTCCTACTGGAATTAAAAAATGGAAATCTTTAAAAGACAAAGATGATTTAACCGAGAACGTGTAGGCAATTTACAGTGATCGCTAAGTCCTGGAACTTACTTGACTTCCGGCAATTTGCTTGGCATTCAGTGTCATTTGGTTCTTGCAAGCGAAATGCTCTACCGTTTTCCTTTACACTACACACAATACTCTGAAGACTTCTGTGTTCCAAATACGTAGGTTTTTTCCCTGACACCAAGAAATTCTGCAGCACCAGCTGGGTGTTCTACAATTTAACTCAATTTTGACACAATCTATCTGGAGGTAGCATCAGATCCCACAGATGAAGGGCTCGTCCCACAAGACTACCCCCACCCCACTTCAGATGCTTATCCCAAGTCCAGGTTGTCATCTGTGCTTCTGCCGACTGGCTGTTAATCAGAGGTTCCCATGACCCCCTCCTTGGGCTCAATTAATTTGCTAGAGCAGCTTATAGAACTCAGGAAAATATTTATTAACTAGATCACTGGTTTACTAGAAGAGGATCTAACTCAGGAACAGCCAGATGGGAGGGGTGCATAGGGCAAGGTCTGGGAAAAGGGCACAAACCTTCCTTGCCCTCTCTGGGGTACCACTCTCCCGGAATCTCCACATGCTCGCCAACCCAGAAGCTCTCTGAACTTTTGGGTGTTTGTGGAAGCTTCGGTACATAGGCAAGATTGATTAAATCATCAGCTGTTGGTGGTTGGAGTCAGTATGTGGTCCCTTCTCCCTATCCTGGAGGAAAGTTCCAATCCTCTGAGGACTGTTGCTTCCCCTGGCAACCAGCCCCCATCCTTAAGTTATACAGAGCTTTGCAAACGCCACCTCGTTAACACAAATGGTGATGTGGTTGAAAGGGGGAGTCTGTGAATACCTGGACACCCCTTTTACCATTATTGTTCTGAAACCATTTCAGGAACTGAGGACAAAAACCCAAATATTATATCAAAAGATGCTCCAATTGCTCTTCTCTCTTAGGAAGTTCCAAGTGAGCCAGGAATGGGACAAAGACCAAACATGTATTTCTTATTACAAATCACAATATCACAGCTCTGCAGACGAGCTTGTGTGTGTGTGTTGTGTGTGTATGTGTGCGTTTCCTAGTGACTAACATGATTCTGAGGTTCGCTTTTTGTGTTCACCCCTCTATATGGACAGCTTGATCATTTTTCCCTTATAGCTAACTGTAGGTAGATTTGGGCAATTTCTAGAAAGATAAGAAAGTATGAATTCATGGATATCTACAAATTAAAGTCAAAAGTCAGCCCTGTTACCTGTGAGATCTGCTTCCACATGACTAGTTTTTTGTTTTTGGGGGGGGGTTTTTGCCTGCTAAATCTTCTTATTTCATGACAATTCAGCTCTGTCCACTGGGATGCGTTTTAATCTTTCAATTGCTAATTAGCACAAATGGTAGTCGCTCTAGCTTTTGGTCAATATCCTAGAAGATTTTGCCACTGTCCACAACAAATGAAGTGAGGTTTTCTCCTTACATTTGCCATGAAAAGAAAATATATGTTGCTTCTAGTAAAATAGATGTTGAAGCTGTGTCATTGAAAATGCTTGTAGCAATTTAGGAAGTACATTACATAAAAACGTTTTAGCTCTGGTTACAAAATGATCTTAAATTGAGTCTGTAAAGGCCAAAAAATGGCGACAATTCCTTGGGTCTTTGAAAACTCCCTCTGGTCTTGAGAAAGCGCCTCCCCTGTCAGTTTAAACAGGTCCCTGGTTGAACCAAACCCTTCCAGAGCCTTTAGGTATCCCAGGGGGCGCTCATTTTGGGCTTTTGCTTTACTGTGACTGTCATGTTGGACCTGATGCTTTGGGGGTCTCACGAGTACCTTGCACCCCCTTTTCACTCAGCTTTCTCCGCGGCACTAATGGCACCTGCCGCTCCACCTGAGGGCTCTCTCAGCTGCAGCAAAGTGCTCAGCCCACACATGGGACCGGTTGGAAGTGTCCGGGAATTAACATCCCTGAGTCATCCTCACACAACAGAGAAGAGTTGGAGGATAAATATCCCAGCTCCCTCACCCCTCCATTAGGACAACTCAGAGGCATGTTCGGTACAGCCCCGTAGAGGTCCTAGACCCTGTTGCGAGGAACTATGACCTGTTGACTGCGGGTGACCCTCCCCTCTCTGCTTCACTCTTTCTCTGCTACCCATGATTCCTGAGATTATCTCCCAAATGAACTTCATGTGCATTCATCTGTGCCTCAAAATCAGCTTCGGCGAGAAGCTGACCTAATGCAATGTTGCAATGATTTTATTGACACATCTTTGTGCATTGCAACCCATGTGATGTTCCTTAGGTTAACCTGAGTTTCTTGGTCTATCAAACAAACAAGTGACTTTAAATTCCATGTCAGTGAGTAGAAGGACCTCAACATTGTAGCTAGTCCTTTGTTTTAGATCCCTGCAGCTAACAGAGCTGAATTAGGTGAATATGAAAAAGGATACCCACCAGACATGGTCAAGACAGAACTGTGACATGACCCCACTGAACTCTTGTCTCCTCCCGCACAAAACCCCTGCTCACCCTGGAGCTTCCCCATCTCAGTGAAGAGCAACTCAATGCTCATGCACAAGCTCCACCCTGAGCATCACCCTTGACTTCTTCTTGCCTTCCCACACTCTGTGGGATTTATCACTGAGTCCTGCTGCCTCCACCATCAAAATATATCAGTGGTCCACCCACTTCTCATCACTGCCTCTGCTGGACTCTGGTCCAAGCCACCATCATCTCTACCTGGATCATTGTGAGAGCCTCCTACTGGCCTCCCTGCTTGTGCCCTCAGCCCTCTGTGGTCTAGTCCAGGCATTGGCAAATTTTTTTCTGTAAAGGACCAAATAGTAGATACTTGAGGCTTGGCCAGTCTTACAGTTCCTGTCACAATTACTCAACTTTGCAGATAATAATAAGCATATGGACACATGAAATTTGAATTTCACATAATTTTCACATGGCATGAAATATTACTCTTTCCTGGCTTTCTTCAAACATTGAAAAAATATAAAAACAATCCTTATCTCTCAGGCTGTACCAGAACAGGTGGGGGACCGGGTTTGGCCCACAGGTTTGCGGACCTCCTGTGAGCTAATCACATCACAAGAGATTCATCACTGTAAAATCGGCCAGATCGTCCTTCCTTGGCACCTAGCCTTCCCTGTGCCCTTCATTTCCCTGAGCTTGACAGGAGGAGCCCTGCAGCAGCACAGACCACCCACCTGACCCGACCCCTTCCCCAGCACCCTTCCCCGCCCCTTCCCCTCTTGTCACTTCTCTCCACCCACGAGAGCGAGCGCCTCCTCCTGGTTCCCGGGCATCCTGAGAATGCTCCTACCTCAGAGATGGTGCGCATTCAGGCTGGCCTCTGAATTTCCTTTCCTTAAATATCTACATGCACGCCTGCCTCCCCTCCTTTGAGCCTCTGCTCAGGTATCACCTTCTGAAGGTGAAGCCTCCCCCAGCCACTGTATTTAAACAAGGGGGAGGGTGTAGCTCAGTGGTAGAGAGCATGCTAGCATGCATGGGGTCCTGGGTTCAATCCCCAGTACGCCCATTAAAAATAAATGAATAAACCTAATTACCTCTCCCAAAATAAAGAAAAAATTTTAAAAATAAGTCATAAATAAATAAATAAACAAACAAACAAGCACACCAACTTTTGCTCCAGGTGCCATCCTTGTTCCCTTCCTTGTTTTGCTTGTCCCCATGGTACTCACCATCCCCTGACCTACTGTATATTTTTCCTGCTTGATATTGTCTGATTCCCTGCACTGTTCCCCCAAAAGCCCAGAATGAAATTCCACGAGACTAGAGATTTTATGTCCCCAACTTCCAGAAAATCTGATATGTATGTACTCCTTGAAGATCTGCTGGTGAATAAATGAGTGGATGAGTGAGTGAGAGAGTGAATCGTTCCCATTCCTCTGCTGTTCTTTGATGGGAAATGAGAACCTGCACTCACGTATGTTTTAGGAGAAATAGCATACAGATGTTCGATTCAGCCAATGAACTCTCCATTGGGATTCAGACTCGTTTGAGACCCGAAGAAACACACAGGTCATCTCCTTTGATCTCCTCTTCCAAGGTGTGATATTAGTCACAGCGATCGAGAGAAATAAACATCGTCTTGTCATCGGTGGTGTGTCTGCCTCCGGGAGTGGGGGTCGAGTCTTTAATACCCTCCTCTGAACACTAATATCATTTTCAGTAACAATCATTCATAATCCAGGTTTTCTTAATTGGTTCTTTAAGTTCTAAAACAGTAATTTAAAAGGAACAATAAATTTCAATTTAAAGGTATGATCCACGTTCAATAAAATATTTTATGTATAAAGTAAAATCTACACTTAATGATAAGACATTATTCCTTACAATTTGCACCAGGAGTTTTAAATTTTAAACACACACACACACACACAAAAACCTCCAAGTGATCACCTGGAGTAACATAATTAAAGTAACAAATTCTAACTTGTCATCTTTGCAATCACAGGGCTACCACTGTTGGCCATAGGTCTGCCACTTATATGCAGGAATATGGAGTGACCTGCTCTGGACAGGCTCCTGCCCAAAGGATTGCAAACCCTTCTGAATGTAATCGTGAAGGAGACCTGAGGGCTGAGCCCGTGTGTGTTGGAGATCTGCTGTGTCAGTGGGAGTACTCTGAAGTGACCTCATGTACAATATAATGTTATCAAAGAGTGAGTGCTAAAGAATGTCCTGATTTAGAGCTTTCATATATATTTGTAAAGCTCAATGTAAAAGGAATCCAAATTGGAAAAGAACAGGTAAAACTGTCACTGGTTGCAGATGATGTGATATTATACATAGAAAATCCTAAAGAAGCTACCAGAAAACTCCCAGAACTCATCAGTGAATTCAGTAAATTTGCAGGACACAAAATTAATATACAGAAATCAATTGCATTTCTATACACTAACCACAAAATATCAGAAAAAGAAACTAAGGAAACAATCCCACTTACCATCACATCAAACAGAATAAAATACCTAGGAATAAACCCACCTAAGAAGGCAAAGGACCTGTACTCCAAACACTATTAGACATTGATGAAAGACATTAAAGACACAAGCACATGGAAAGATACACCATATTCTTGGATTGGAAGGATTAATATTGTTAAAATGACCATACTATCCAAGGCAATCTACAGATTCAATGCAATCCCTATCAAATTACCAATGACGTTTATCACAGAACCAGAACAAAAACATGTTAAAATTTGTATGGAAACACAAAAGACCCCAAATAGCCAAAACAATCTTGAGAAAGAAGAATGGAGCTGAGGGAATCATACTCCCTGACTTCAGACTAGCCTACAAAGCTACAGAAATCAAATACAGTATGGTATTGGCACCAAAACAGACACATAGATCAATGGAATAGGATAGAAAGTCCAGAAATAAATCCATGCACTTATGGCCAGTTAATCTGCAACAAAGGAGGCAAGAATATACAATGGAGAAAAGACAATCTCTTCAATAAATGGTGCTGGGAAAACTGGACAGCTACATGTAAAAGAACGAAGTTAGAACATTTTCTAACTCCATATACAAAAATAAACTCAAAATGGAGTAAAGACCTAAATGTAAGACTGGATACTATAAAACTCCTGGAGGAAAACATAGGCAGAACACTCTTTGACATAAATTGCAGTATTTTTTAAGACCCATCTTCTAGAGTAATGGAAATAAAAGCAAAAATAAACAAATGGTACCTAATTAAACTTAAAAGTTTTTGCACAGCTAAGGATACCATCAACAAAACAAAGAGACAACTTACAGAATGGGAGAAAATATTTGCAAATGATGTGACAGAGAAGGGACTAATTTCCAAAATACACAAACAGCTCATACAACTTGATATCAAAAAACCAAACAACCCAATCAAAAAATGGGCAGAAGACTTAAATAGACATTTCTCCAAAGATGCCATCCAGATGGCCAACAGGCACATGAAAAGGTGCTCAAGTTTGCTAATTATTAGAGAAGAGCAAATCAAACCTACAATGAGGTATCACCTCATACCAGTCAGAATGGCCATCATTAAAATGTCTACAAATAATATCCTGGAGAGGGTGTGGAGAAAAAGGAACCCTCCTACACTGTTGGTGTAAACGTAAATTGGTGCAGCCACTATGGAAAACAGGATGGAGGAATCTTAAAAAAAAAAAATAAATGTAGACTTAACATATGATCCAATAATCTCATTCCTGGGCATATATGTGGAGGAAACTATAATTCAAAAAGACACATGCACCCCAATGTTCATAGCAGTACTATTTACAACAGTCAAGACATGGAAACAACCTATATGCCCATCAACAGATGACTGGATAAAGAACCTATGATGATACACATACACACATGCACACATGCAATGGAATATTACTCAGCCATGAAAAAGAATGGAACAATGCCATTTGCAGCAACATGGATGGACCTAAAGATTATCATATTAAGTGAAATAAGTCAGACAGAGAAAGACAAATATCACTTGTATGTGGAATCTAAAAGAAAACGATGCAAATGAACTTACCTCCAAACCAGAAATAGACTCACAGATATAGAAAACAAACTGTGGTTATTGGGGGGAAGGGAGGGGAGGGATAGATTTAGGAGTTTGGGATTAACAGAAACACATTGCTGTATATAAAACAGATAAAATGACAAGGACCTAATGTATAGCACAGGGAACTATATCCAATTTCTTGTAATGAGCTGTAATAGAAAAGAAACTGAAAAAAAAAAATGTACATGTGTGTGTGTGTGTGTATATATGTATATGTATATATATATATATATATAAACTGAATCGCTTTGCTGTACACCTGAAACTAACATTGTAAGTTAACTACACTTCAATAAAAAATTAGAATTTTTTAAAGTAAAGCTCAGTGGTAAGTAATCACAGCAATTGCTTAGAAAGACCAACGAGAGGTCTTGCCCGCCTTCCCCTGCCCCACCCCACGAGGAGTGTTTTATCGCAGGCATTGTTTAGAATGCTAGCACATTAACTAAAAAGCCAACCAGACCTGTGTTGGGTTTTTACGGTTGTTTTTAACTCGTTTCAAACAATCCCAAACAATCCACCCCATTGTGTGCCGGCCTGGACCACTCCCATCGCCCCACCCTTGATATGCTGCCACTGATCATTTCTCTTCCATTTGGGAAAAATCTCTAATCCTCGGCAGACAGCTGCCAAATGCACATGGCGTGTTTCCGCACGCCCCAGCTCCAAACTGCAGAGCCGAACCGTCTAGTAAGTTAGAGCTGCATGGGACCTAAGAGCGAGTCTATGGAAAACCTTTCATTTCATAATGAAAAATTTTATTTATGATTTTTTTAAAAATCTGCAAATGCTTTCACTTATTTTACTTCTCAACCAAGCCTTTCAAGTAGGCAGGATAAGCATTGTTGCCTATTTGGAAGATGGACATTTGCGATTCCGGGAAGCTAAATGACAAGGCCAAGGTTACACCGCCTCGTAAATCCCAAAGTCTAGTCTTCAGCCTTCAAGGGCCTGTAAAACCTGTATTGCATTTGTAATTATGTCGAATTCAAGGCAGTTTACACATCCAGGATTAGAAATCATTAGTCTTAGGGAACTCGGAGATACAATTTCAAAATCCACAGTGTAGCTGAGGAAACTGCAGTGGTTTTGCAAGAAGCGGGCAGGGTTGATTCATCGTTGTGTTTCCAGGACCACGGGTAAGTGTTTGTTTCATGGAGAAATGAAATCTTAGGTGAGCCTGAGTGTCTGGGGCTGGCCAGTCCACACCGAATCCCAGTGGGGTTGGGGGTCACCATGGGATGACTCAAAGAGCGTATCGACACAGAGCAGTTTAAAGACCTGTGTGCTTTTAAAAAAGAAAAACCTGGAAACAGTCTCTAAAGGTATCAATAATAGTAGTAAGTGCCATTTTTGAGTACCTCCCCCAGACAGGCACTCTGTCCACCATCACACGATGGAAACCCCTGCCCAGTTCTGACGGATGTGTACACTCGTGTTGTGTGTACAACGGAGGCTGTCTGTGCACTGGTAGGATGACATGAGGATGTCAGGCTAGCCAGGCTGGGTGACGAAGGGGAGAGCAGAGGGCGCTACCATGGGAGTTCCAGGACGGAGTGCAGGGTGAAGCCGTGCCAAGGGAAGGGGCTGTGTTTACTAGGATCCCCCCAGAGGATGAGTATATAAGACGATGCTGTCAGGGCAGTGAGCAGCCCTACTCTGGCGCCAACACGACAGGTGGACAGCTAAGGGAGGACTCCACAAATTATGAAAAGTTATTTTTCCAACTTTCCCAATTGTGTTCTTTTAAAAAATGCTGCCCACCTCTTCATCCTGTTGAATGTGTCCAAAAAAATGATAGTCTTCCCGGATGCGCTGCAAATCAAGACGGGTTGAGAATGACCACGTGGGCTACTTCACACACGTAATTTGTAATTCTCACAGTGATTCTGTAAGTTTGTCCCCACCTTACAGGCCAGAGCTCTCACGGACTTCTAGAGCTCGCCCCAGCTCACAGTGTGGGTGGGTGGGACCTGTCTTCAGTTTTGGTAAGTTTCCAAAACTCATGTACTTCCCTCCTTGCCTGTTCCCTCACACCCGTGTGAAAGGCTGTCTTGAGAAGAGGAAAGCAGTAGCATTTTGATGGCAAAGCTTGAACCAATGGTGGAGCTCCAGGGAGGCCGATCTGCAAGAGGAAAAAGATGTGCTGACAAACAGAGCCGCCCACGAGTGGCATGGGCCACTGAAGGGTGGGAGAATGGGAGCAGAGGCAGGGAGAGGGCGTTCAGAGGGCCTGCCAGCCAGCGTCTGAGATGGAGAGTCAAGATCTCAAAGGGCCAGGCCCACAGAGATTGGTCAGGCCACAGGCCACGTGAGCCCATTCAGCTGCCCCGAGAGGAGAATTCCAGGCCAAGACTATGGGGCCCCAACCAATATTTGGTCCAAGCACACAGGCCCAGGGAGGTGACTCCTTACTGCCTACCTGGTGATGCAGGTCCTGAAACAGAAAAGGGGATAGAGAATGGAGGACAAATGGGGGCGAGGAAGGAGACAGCCATGGGAAAGTGGGGGGATGGGTATGGGGCCCCAAGTTAGGCTACGGAAGAGTCACGGAGACCATGGGCTACCTTGGGCTGAGACGGGCAGCCCCGCCAGCCCGTCACCTCAGGAAGGCTCGGGCAGCGTCCTGCCACGTGGCGGCGGGCGTTACTGGGACAGAAGCATCCAGGCGTTGGGCTTCCCGGTCACAAAGGCTGGGTTGAAATCCTGCTCTGCTGTGAAACCGCCAGCCAGGCCTTCAGCCTCTCAGTTTCCTCGGCTGTGGAAGGGTTCCTGCCTCCTTCAGGACAATCAGGAGAGAATGTTTGCAACAGGCTTAACATGGGGCCAGCCTCCTTCAAAGTCCTCTTCTGTAAAGCCCATTATCCAAATACAGTCCAACTCTTCAGTTTTTGGATCAAGGAACGGAACAGGATTTGCAGTCAGAGAACATTCTGGAAAGTCCCTTGGGAAACAGTCTTCCTCCTTCAGGCTGAGATCCGCCGTTTGTGAAACGGGCAAACCGGACCTACGCATGCTTTAGCATGGCGCCTGCCCCGTGGAGAATCCTCAGAAATGTTAGCAGTTATCTTCACTTTTTTTCTCATCACAGATTCTTTTTAAATTTTGGAACACAAAGTTAGTTTCGTTTAGGTTTGGTTTTCAAAGTTATTGTCAAGAGTTGCCTGGCTTTTCGTTCACTCACTGATGATCATTTTTCCCCATGAGACAATCTGATCAGAATTTTGTTGGTTAATCAATAAATATTTCTGAGGGTCTATTTGCCATTGCTCTAGGACGCTGCTCTAGTATCGTGAAAGTTCTCCTGTCTGATTAGTCCAGTTTATGCACGCTTTTCAGTTAATTTATATTTGCCATAGACTCGAACACAGTGGGTCTTCAATGGGGTTGGTTTTGCCCCCAAGTCATATCTAGAAGCAGTTTCGTTTGTTACAACTGAAGTTGCCAGTAGCAACCCCATGGGTGCAGTCTCATGGGTGCGAGTCAGGGAAGCTAAACACCCTAAAATGCACGGGATAGCCCCCCCCACCTCAAAGACATATCCAGCCACAAATGCCAAACGTGCCAAAGTTGAGAAACCCCGGTCTCACATCTATCCTTCCTGCTGCCCCTGCTGGAGAAATGCTGGGGGGACCAAGGTCTGATGACTCTCTGGTCTGTTACACCGGGCACTGCTTTTGAGAAAAGTTAAGGGGTGAACTTGCAAAGCCTTTTTTTTGTTTGTCTTCCAGCAAAATGTAAAAATCACCAACAGCCAAAGCAGTGAGAGCACGCCCTCCTGCCGGCTGGGTGTACCCCTCCGGCCCCTGTGCCCCGGCCGGGCTGCGCGCATCTTTTTCCGCGCACCCCGAAGCTCCGAGGGAACCCGTGCAACATGAACACAGCGGACTGCCTGCCCAAGACTGGGAGCGGGGAGGGACAGTGCCTGGGGGGTTACGAGACTGAACTTTCAACCCTGCCTAGCGATGTTTGCTGGCCAGAAAGCAAAGCCAGCTGTATTTGGACAGTGCTCTACACAAACAGACAACACAGACTGTTATCTCCTAAATTGGAGGCTTTCTACAATGTCTTCGCATGTGGGCACTGGACTCAGGCAGGAAGACCACCCACAGGCAAGCACACAGCACCTCCCAGGGAGGCCCTCTAACCACCCACCCTTCTCGCCACCTGTTTGGGGGGCTGCATTATCAGATGCGAAGGAGCCGGCTAATAACCGTTTACAAGCTATAAATGGAAGTGGCCATGGCGGAGAGCTGATAAACGTTTGGGGGGCAAATTATTTGTATAGCTGACTGTCATTGGCACCCCTCTTAACTGCTTGAAAGGATGTGTTTCAGGTTACAGGATGTCCAAACGGCTGTTTGCGGGGAGGGTGCTCACTGATGTGCTATGTCTGTGGTCTCGATCCAGGCCACAGATCATGACAGCAGCCCTGGCTATTTTCAGCCTTCCTGAGCATCAGATCTTTTCCCGTAACTCTGTTTGGAGGGCTGAAAAGGCAATTCCAAACCTAGGACACCCTAAAGTGTTTCCTGCACTGTGAAATCGCAAAAATCTCATTTTGGAGTTCAAATGCGTATGGAGATTTGTTTAAAAAGTGAGCTTTTACATGCTCCAATAGTTTGGGTTGGGTTTGGTTTGGTTTGGTTCCTGCTACAAGAACGTGAGGTTGGGCTCGCTGCATATAAATGGACATCTGACTATCGGAGGCAATTACAGATCCCACATTGCGCCTGTCGGGCGTAGCACAAAAGATGTATTTCGGCAATATAGCATGTTCACGGCTGAGCCACTGCTGTGCCTTCGGTGGGTGGGTTGGTAGCTATTGGATTAAAAGGCTGAAGGGGGAGTTTTGGAAATGAAAATGATGTAAGGAACAGGTAAGAAGGGCCCTGGACAGTTAAATAACACAAGTGGCACCTGTGTGTTCCCCCGAGGTACGAGGAGGGAGTGGGCAGAGTCCGGTGGCCAAGCCCAGTCTCTGCCTTTATCTTCCCAGGGAAGCCAAAGTTGGGAACCGGGTATGACCAGAGGTTCCAGATGCTCTGAGCCACCAGTGCAGGGCTTGGGGATGGCTAATTTCATGCGGTCTTAGGATGTGGGAAGGGTGCCTGGCAGGCGCCCGCTGAGCCGGCTTCCAGACCCCTGTGCTCTCACCGCACTGTGCGATCTTCAGCAAGTGTCTTACTTTCTCTGCCCTTGTGTCTTCATTTGCCAGAAGGGATGCTGAAGGCACTGAAGGCGCTGCTGGAAGCTGCAGAATTTTGACTAGAAACTGTCCTTGGGGAATCCATAACTGGGCTGGAGAGGAACCTTTCACCAACCTTCAAGGCCATAGTGAACGGGCAGTGGTGCCCCAGAGGACAAGGAGAGCGGGGATAATTTAAGGAGGAGATCTGACTTCCATCGGCCTCCAAGGGTGGCCCGGTTCAGGTGGGGACGGAGGGATGGAGTGCCGTGGCCAGAGGAGCAGCGGACGTCTTTCAAAGGCACAGCTTATTAGTCCCAAAGGAGCCTTGTGAGGTGACATTAGGGAAGCAGGTTACGGCCAGACTGTGAAGGGCTGAGTCCTCAGCGCAGAGGTCAGCCTTTTCCTGGTAACACTTGAGCAGGAAAGGCTGGAAAGCAGTGGCTTGAGGCAGATGGGTCTGGTGAAAAGGATGCCTTGAAAAGGTAAGACGCTGGAGGGAGAGACAGCGCCAGCCCAGCATCAGGGGTGGGCAGCTCAGAGGCAGCTGGAACCGAGAGACTTGGAGAAAGAGCTGGCTGGACTCGGGAGGAGAGGCCAGACCTGCTGGAGGTGAGCCTGAGTCACTGGGAAAGCGAAATGCCTTCGACACTAACTAGCACGTCCTGAAGACCGCAAGGAGCACTTTGTTGCCTACGCTTTGAACTTGGGGGCAAAGCATCCAAGGAGAAATACCCAGCAAGTCATTGGAAGTACAGAACTGGAGTTGGAAAGGGTGCATTTGCTTCTCTGTATCCCTGATCAGGTTGCTAGCACTTCGAGGGCAGCCGTGTCGTTCCAGGACATTGTGTCGAGCAACAACTGTGTGGTGAATTATTAGCTGCCATCTTCTGAAGACGTAACACTCGTCAGGCCACAGCCTGACGGAAGTGAGATTATAATTATTGCTATATCCGATATTGAGAAACGAGGGTTCAGAGAAGTTAAGAAATTTATCCACGGTCACATAGCTTCTAAGTGGCTGAATTGGGATTCAAACTCAGGTCTGGCTGATGGAAAACGCCATGCTTTCCCCCATTTTCCCTTATATCTTCCCTTGACTTCTTAATATAAGAATTCTTTCACGTGAAATTTCTGCTTCTCTACAACTAATACAGTGCCTTGGGCGCAGTGGTTCGTTTTTTGCTATTTGTTCAATTTTAATCTTTTTGCTACCAAATTTCTTCCAGATAAACATCAAACTTTTATTAGTCCACTACTTAAAAAAATAAAACAAAAACAAGGACAAAAAAGATCTCGGCCTCTTTCTCTTAAAAGCATACAGATTAGTGACATCAAATTCATCTGTTATTTGTTGAGTTAAAAATTAGACCCCTCTTTTTTGCAGAGTGAAGGGAATTTCTGAAAGGCAAAGGAGACAATATAAATGTATTCCTTGTCTTTACTACAAAGTATTTATCCAGAAGTTTTTGTTAATTGAATTCTTTAGCAAAAACTTTAATAATTTTCTAAAATAACTTTCTTACCTGCATCTCTTTGAGGGAGCTCTCAGGCCAAATTTGTCCATATACATGTTAAAATATCATTTATATACTTGGGGCGGGAAAGCACCCAGATTATGGAAAGTCTCACAGTAACTAGAAGTTAGAATTTTAGATTAGTATTTATCACTTCTACTCTCAAAGTCATGCCAGAGCCAGACTACCTCCCAGATAGTTCCAGGAGAAAATGAAATCAGAAACCTAGCTCTGGCGATTTTTTACTGCATTGAAGTTTTTTTTTTGCTAAATTTGGGTTCTGAAAGGAATTTCTCTCCAGCGTATTTTGGCAGGGACCTTGCATTTTTTGGAGTACTTAGCTGGGATCCTGTCCTATACAGTTAGCCTCAGTCTTTCCTGCCCTCTTCTTTAATTTAAATCATGGAAAAATGGCCTTGTATTGAAAGAGGAAACAGTACATAAGAGTATGTTACATATATACACCTTTGCTACTGACTAGATGGTGCTTCCTCCATAAACAACTGGCAGGGAAGGAAAATCTTCGTTAATTTCCCTGAAAATTAGCATTGTCTGTCCAGTTGCATTGCTCTGTCACCCAAGGAGTTTTTGCACACCGATAGGCAACGTGGCCCATTGGTGGCTTGGTGGAACCATTGTTTCTATATTAATGGACCTTTTACCCACAAGCCTGATCATGAAAATCAACATGTCCACAGCCGTCTAAAGCAAATTAAGTTAAACTGGAGAGAAATGGAAAGACATGACTTTTTCCATTTTGTTTTATTCTATTTTAAAATCAAAATAATAAAGCTTTTTAATATGGCCATTACAGGCAGGGCTTTATGCCTCCAAGATACAGGAAGGAAAAAAAAAAAAAGAAAAACAATGAAAAATATTGTCTTGGATAATACAAATGTTGCCACCCAGTGAGAAAGTTGGGATTCTTTTTTTTTTTTTTTTCTCTCAGCTTATATGTTCAGCTACAGGAGCCCATGGTAGAAGCAGTGTGCACTGTTTCTTAGATAAAGAAAAATTAATAATTGATTTTGATGCTGAGATCTACTTTGCAATCCTCAATCCTGGAATCATGGCGAAACCAAAAAACTGAGCATGTGCAAGCCAACATCCCCACACTGCCCTCTGGTGGTGGCCCACCTCTTGGCATCTTTGCATTGATACTAGGGGTCGGGCAGCTGGGAGCAGTTGGGGGCAGTTCAGGTCTGACTGCCTCGAGGAAGGAAGCCTTTGCAAATATTTTACAGTTTTATCTCTGTGTGTCCATCACCTTTATCACGCGACCTGATTTTCAGTCATCTCCTTCCTGTTCACCTCCCCACTGGCCTGCTGGTGGTAGGGGACAGGACCTTGTCATCTTTATCTTGTACACCCGGGTCCCACACTTCACAGAGCCCAGTGCCTGCTGAATGTGTGTCAGTTGTGTGAAGAAAGGGACGCCTCATCAAACTAGAGGGTGGCTGAGTGACCTTGTCCCCACCTGCCGTAAAATAAGGAGATTGCTTTTACCACGTGCCTGTACACCTGAGCTAGAGGGCGGGCACCTGAATCCTGAGGACCTGGAGCTTGGGCACCTGCATCGTGGAGAGCTAGTGTGTGGGGACCCACTGTAGATTCAGCCCCAAACCCTGGCCTGGCTGTGTAGCTGACATCTCTCTCCATCACTGATCGGGTTGAAGAGATCGAGCCAACAAAGCTGAGACACAGCATTTGGGAAAACATTTGGACATGAATTTTCTCTTCTTATTTCCAATGCGGTGGTTATTAAATTGCAAATGTGGAAAAGACATAGCTGATAACAACTGTTTGACCTCCACAGCCTGTTCACTGCTACCTCTTAGAAAGAGTACTTCCTAATGGACCTTTCTTTTTCCTTTCTTTCAAAGCTCTTCTTGCCCAAGGACAAATCACTTCCCAAGATCTCATCTGAAATGAGAGCATTGATCACCTAGAACTTTCCAGCTCAGACATTCCTTGACCTTAAACCTAATCTCTTATCAATTGTTTTCATTTTATTTGAATTCATTAAACTTGAAAAAGTGACCATTGAGACATGGTCATCCCTTTGCAGAGAAATGCTCTGCATGCTCTCTGTGCTTTGCCCTGCTGGTGCCTTGTCCCCACCAGAATCTCTACCCAGTCCATCCCTGACACTCGCCTTCTCTGGAGATGGCCTTTGTAAAGATGGGCTTCTACTCTGCAGACCTTTTAAAGAAAGCTCACATGTAGAAAAATGTTCATAGTAGCATTGTTCAGAGTTGCCCAAAGCTGGAACCAACCAGATGTTCACTGGAGTGTGGTCATATTCTGGAATACTATACAGCAATGAAAATAAATGTGCTGCACAGAATCAAATGAATGTGTGGAGGGATGACATGCCTGCCCAAACACCAGGATTGGGGAATTAAAGTGTACACCAATGAGAAAATAGGGCAAACACTATACATTTTAGATTTCTATTTTTTCTTAAACGGGAAATTTTGCAGAAGCACATGTGAGATGGGTCTGAATTGACATCTTAAGGCAGAGCGTCTCTGGTGTGATTGCAGAGCCTCTCAGGCTCATCTGAGGGGCTTGTTAAAAACAAAGATGCCTGGAACCACATTGGCGCTCCTGCGTCAGCATCCCTAGGTGAGCAGGGGAGTCTTAATAAAGTCCCCAGCTGAACTTTATGTGTAGTAAACTATCAGAAATTTGTTCTGAAACTCTGTGAAATCTTAAAGAGGGTGGATCTTCATTAACTTCTGAGGTTTCTTATTGTCTCAGATATCACCAATGTCCCCTGACAGTCCAAGGCAAGGACCAAGCCCAGTAACATTCAGAATTGAGGGGGACACATACCTCTCCCATTTCCCTGGGCTATTTGGGAATCAGATTTGTGAAGACTAGTTGACCCAAGAGAGAGTGCCAAGCAGATCAAGACCCCTGAGTAGATTTTAGCCCAGATTTTCGGGGTCAGAGAGAGGACAAGAATGCCACTCTTACTTTAAGGAAAAGCCAGTAAGCCAAGGGATGTGTCTGCATATTTGTGATGAGCTTAATACGTGCTGAGCAAAAGACAAACAACAATAATCAAGCTTAACGGGTGTTTTTTTTCCCTCTTCCCTTTAAAGACAGATTTAAACTCAGTCCAAAAGCTGACCTTTGAGTTTCTGTTTTATCATTCTAAGCCATATCATTAGCAACAGGAAATAATCCTGTTGGTTGGAGGAAACACTTAAGGGGCAGTTTTCTTTAGTCTCTGCCAAGGATGGGGATATGGGGGGTGGGGGGAATGAAATGCAAGGTATGTTTTATGTTCACCTGGTATTAACATGGGAGCTCATAGATTCATCCTTTTAGAAATGGAGACACCTCTGGGTCAAGATCATAAAATGAATGACTAGGTCTTTATGGCCAAAGGCAAGGGGGAGAATTGAGGCATAAACTGGATAATTTTAGACAAAGGGGAATTTAGACAAAGCTGTATTTCCTCTACAATCCCTATGGCTTTGGTGTACAGACCCAAATATGAAAATAAGATTTATTTCAGAGCGTTTCCCTGAATTTGATTAACAGATGGAGGGCGCTCTCCTTGGTTACTGTACATCACTTTGCATAGCAGTGCTCCTGTCAGAACTTGGGACATCTGGAGTCCTTGGCCAATTAATCCTACTGCAGCCTCTGCGGGGACCCCAAATTCCTTCCCCTGACTCCGCTCCCCTCCCCTTACCCCAGGCTGCCTACACACATTATAATTCTTATATGTGAACCAAGACACACAAAAGGTTGAGATGCACATCAGGCAAACCAGCCTGAATGTGAAGTTCAAAATAGACCATGAATTGGACACAACTTTTTTTCTTGCTTAAGGTTTATTCTCTTTTCTCTTAATTATATAGTCCATATTCTTCTAGAAAAGCTCTCAGTTCTCTGCTCTTAAATCTCCAACTACATTCATGTGTGGATCCAGTGCTGGACACTTGCCCCAAGGCCTGGAGGACTGGGCCCCCCCATGTCCCAGAGATTGGTCCAGATTCCTGGATGTGATCCAAGTCCAGCTAAAAAGACTCCAATAGGGGATGTTTGTTTAAACTATCATGGCAGAGACTCTTCTTTTTCTGGGGTTTCAGCGAGGATGACGAGCAAGCAGGAACCTCCTAGCATCTGTCCCCCAACTGCAAGCCTGCCTGATAGAGGAGCCAACGTGAAGGAGAGCTGAACTGAGAGGGGAAGAAGGAGGCTAAGGTTTACTAGCATCATTGGAGTCCCTGGATACAGCTATGCCTGAAGATAGACTTTTCAGTTACATGATTCAGTAAATTCCCATTTTCTTGGTTCTACCGGTTTGAATTGAAAGAGTTCTGACTAATCAAATAATACATAGAAGATGTAGTCCACAGACCAGCCCATCTCATTTTCCTTATCCTTGAAACGAGACGACGAGAAGATGCTCCTGTTCATGTTATTGATGACTCAGTTAATATTGCTGTATCTGTGACCATAGTTTGAATGGCACAAGTTCTCTGTGATTCCACAAAAGAGGAACATTTTGGATAGTGATGCTTCTGACTTCTCCCACGGACAGAAGGACTCCCAAGATGCCAATTTATCTGGTATTTTCAACTGTCAGATTCTTGGTGCCACAGACCCACTTTGTAAACCTACGGGCTTTACCCATAGTCTGAGGGTCCTGTCTGGTTACCCGCCTCAGCTGTCCGGTGTCTTAGGAGAGCAACAAGGTCACCACCAATTCTTTATGTCTCTCCATCAGATGTATGAAAGCGAGCTGTGGGGTGGCTTCTTCAGCACAAACACAAAGTGTGAGCAGTGAATGGCTTGATTTACTCTAGATGAGCGTGTACAGCTTGGGTTTTACTGGTTGAGAACACACAATACAGTATGTTTCTACTCTGCCACCGCAGCCACACGCAGGCTGGGTCTGGATGACAGCTACGCGCACCGTCTGCGTCTGCGCAGACCCGCTGCGCAGGGGCTCCCCGCCCTGGGGAACCGACCGCGCGGTGTGTGGTCCCGGAGCTCTCCGATTACACAGCCCCACCCCCATTCCGACAAGTCCCCAGGGGGCACATGCTCTGTAAAGCTTCCCGGGGAATCCCTGCGACCCCCCACTCCGGGCTGGGCATCAAAGCTCTGATTTGCCTTCCCTGTTGGAGTCTCATCTTCCAGGATCTGGTCAGATGAGGCACTGGACTTAATCTACCAACACCTCATCTTCAAAAGGAAAACATTTTCATGATTGTCAAAGTAAGTAACATGTTTATTATAGAAGATTTAAAAATACCAGAGCGTAGAAAGAAGAAAAAAATCCACGTATACCCTCACTAGCCACAGTGATCATCACTCGGGCGCTTGTCAGCAACGCCCCACTCCAGACCTCCCTAATCGGAGGCTGCAGGTGGGGAGAGGGGCTAGCTCAGTGGTAGAGCACTTGCCCAGGAAGCATGGGGTTCTGGGTTCAATCCCCAGTACCTCCATTAAAAATAAATAAAACCTAGTTACTCCCCCCCAAAGAAGATGACTGTCAGAGTCTGCATTTCTACCAGCCCCTCGGTGGATTGTGTGTTTATTCAAGTTTAAGAAGCCCTGAGCTAGCTAACCCCACAACCCTTTCCTTGTAGTCTCCTGTGCATTTACTAAAGTTGGGATAAATATTAAGTAATCAATATTGCAATCGCTGACTTTCAAAAAGTTATTTTAACTTGATTTTAATACCACTTGGAGATTCAGTTTGGGTCTTGTTTCTCTCCGTTAATTGCACACTTCATCCATCCCCACTTTTCATTGTTTTTGAGACTTTCTGGAAACCCACTGCCTTCATTCTCAGGTGAAGACCAAAATGACAAGTGGCACACGAAGGGTTAACATCTCCCCGTTGCTGTCAGACCCACCTAGAGACCCCGAGGCCACCGCCTGCCAAGCCCAGATTTTGCAATGTTTGCCATGTGTTTGCTTCCTGTTGAAAGATGGACTGAATGGAGATTTCGTTTTGTTTGCGCGTATTTGTGTGTGTGTGTGAGTTTCTCTGTGCACAGGCTCCGTGTGTGGCCTCCCCGGTGAAAGCGTGGTGTTCCCACTGTTGCTTATCCTGAAGGCTTTCCAAACCTCCCTCCCTGCCGACAGACAGCCAGGAAACACCTCTCGGAAGAGAAACAGCAGTGAGCTGCTCAGCTCCGTCTCTCGGAGAGCCAGGGAGCCCCCATTCTTAAAGGCTTTAAACTGGTTTCACCTGATTACCCCTCCTGTAAGAATAATTTGATTTCTCTGTCTCCCTCTTTCTTGGGGAGAGGGGAGAGAAAGAGTTAGGTTTATCTATTATTTTTAGAGGAGGTACTGGGAATTGAACCCCGGACCTTCTGCATGTTAAGCACGTGCTCTACCACTTGAGCTAGTCCCTCTTTTCCTCTCTCCTCTCTCCCTCTTCCCCCTCCCTGCCCCTTTCTCTTTCACACTTTCTCCCACAGATCTCCCCCCTCCTGCATCTTCACCCCTGGCCCTGCCCTGGCCTGCTGTTCTGGGCCTGACCCCGTTCCTGTCTCTTTAGCAGGACTCAGTTTTACCTGGGCTGGGTGGCGGGCTAGCCTCGTCGTGTTTCCACGGCCCCCGGTGGGCCCAGAAAGCAGGCCAGCCAAAGCCAAACAGCTGCTCCCGAGAGCAACCCCAACACCTCTTCCCACAAGGTCTCCCCTCTGAGCCAAGCGCCCTCCCTCCTCTTCCCCTGCGGCCGGCTCCCCGCTGGGAGCGGTTGGGCACATTCTTCCCAGCAGACTTGGTTGTCACCACAAGCATCTCCGTCATTCTGAGCTTCGGCCCTGCTTGAGTTCTCCAGCAGGGCCCCGCCGCCAAGCCTTTTGTCTGCAGCGTGTCCTCCTCCCCCACCCCGATTCCCACAAAACCGTGGTCCAGGGAAAACACCTCGTACAAAAACCCCCTGTTTGCATCTGGTAAATTTTCCACTAAAAAGTTCAGCATCCAGGTAGGTGAGTGGGCTCTGGATCCGACCTGTCTGAATACCGAGCAATAAAAGAGGGCACTTCATGCGTATTTGGCTCCCTTGGAAACCAGCATCCTTTGAGCGCCCAGTGTGGGTCCCCACTGGCGTCATAGCAGCAGCCCGCCTGCTCTGCTGGTGTTCCTCACCTTGACCTCAACCACCTATCTTGTGGGAGGAGGCGATGCGCGGACAGTAGATTTCTCCAGGCTCTGGATGATTTTTTGGATGACTTGGGCCAACTCCCAAAGGTACTAGAAAAATGTAAGCAGGTTGGCCACCTAAGGGGAAAGCCATCAGTGGCACGGTTCCCAGCCTTAGCTGAATTCAAAACGCAAACTAAACGCTTGTGTTTTCTACAGCTTTCCTAGCTAACGGGACTGGATGGATGCCTCGAAAAAAACACTTCAAAAAAGTATTTTAAAACTTAGCATTATTTGTTTTGCCCTCTGTAAAGGCAAGTCTATCATCATTTTTCTGAAGCATGCTTCGGGGAAGGGAGTGGGTGAGGGACAGAAGGGATGAAACATGGTAACTAGGAAGAGCATGAGACGTGAAGGAAACAAAAATCCTGTGTTTAGATGTCTATTTAACCACCTACCAGCCGAGTCACATCTTTCTGGGTCTCAGTTTCCTCCTCTGGAGAATGAGAATAATCGTATTACAGGGCTAGAGTTTGTACGAGCATTTATTCACCATGAAGTGCTATGCAAAGGTGAGCTGTTGTGCTTAAAAAAAAAATCAGATACTAACTAATATATATAAAATAGATAAACAACAAGTTCATACAGTATAACACAGGGAACTATATTCAATATCCTGTAGTAACCTATGGTGAGAAAGAATATGAAAAAACGAATATATGTGTGTTCATGTATGATTGCAACATTATTGCAGAAATTGACACAACATTGTAAACTGACTATAACTCAATAAAAAATATATATACAAAAAAAAATTTCAAAGAACCATTAAGAATTTATGGAAATCTAGATACCCAGAACCCTGGGTTGTGCATTCTTGGATATCAAATTGTGGTCCCTGCATGATCTGTGCTCCATGCCCCAGCTTCCTCCAGGGCTAGGTTGGGATGGGGGCACTTCCCCACCCAGCAAATCTGAACAGTAAGCACTCAAGAAATTCATTCTTCACTTACCTGTTTCTTTATCTTAAACCGTCACTGTTAACACAATGGTTAAGGATGCTTGTGGCACTAGAGCAAGACTGACAGAGCTGTGAGTCTGGCTGTGCCACTTAACTTGTCTAGGGCAAGTTATTTAGCTTCTCTGAGCTCAGTTTCCTCACCTGTAAAATGGGAATAATCATAATCATAGCTACAATATATAGTTTATCGAGTCCTTGTGAGATTAAAAGACAGTGCATTGGACAGCTAACTAGTACAGTGTCTACACATTGATTAAATGAATGTAAGATGATGATGATGATCATTCTTTTAAAGAATTTGAAGGAGAAAATTTCCATGAACTGGTTCTTTTGCATTGAGTGGCAGGACTTTCTCTTGGTCATGCATTCACTTGACAAGCATTTACCGAACACCTTCTATGAGCTGAAGCATACTTCCTAGTTCAGTTTAATGAAGAGCTAACCACACGGACCAAGTACCACCACTCCTCTGGCACTGGGAAGTCCAACGGCAGTGCACAACACGACCACGAACATGGGGAAAGTTAGGACTTGGCGGAGGGTTCTGGAGGGCGGCCTCACTGAGGCACTAACGCTGTGGGAGCAGAGCTTTGGCATTGAGGGTAGGCTGCAAACGTGATAAAAATGATTTGGCGCAGTGCTGCATTTAGATACAGAATAGATGGTCAGGGAGCCAGTCTCTCTCCCCCTTGTTACTCCGTCTTCTCCTAGGGTGTTCATTGGGTCCATTTGGCTCCCTGACACTTCCAATGGCGCTGCATTACAGCCGGTAGGAAGGAGAACAGGGAAGGCACAGCCACTGCCTTTAAGGACATGACCTGGAAATTGCATATATTCCTCCCATCACTTAGTCACGTGACCACACATAGCAAGGGAGACTGGGAAATGTAGTCCTAAGGTTAGGTTGCCATGTGACCAGTGAAATGTGGGGATTCTGTTCCTACAGAAAGAAGGAGAGGATAGCAATCCAGTGGACCACAGAGTAGATGGACAGTTTTGCCAAATAAGCGAGGGGAAATGAGAAGGCAGGAGCAATGGCGGATGGCCGGTGGGGAACTGAGCCACTGAACACCGAGGACCCCGTGGGCTGGGTGGCTGTAAAGAGAGTGGTGTGGTTTGTGCAGGTGGCTGCAGCATGGTGGGCATGCTGATCGCGTCGGGTTGTAGAAGGAAGTATGATTTGGGGACCAGCCCATCATCATTTAAATGCCTTTTCTGGGACAGTCTGATTCTGTCTGGGATTTTTCTCTGCTACTTGAGTGACTTGCTCATTCGTCATGGAGTCACTTCCCTGATTTTTACTCAAGTTTCTACTTTCTCAAGTTCCTTTCTTATGCGAGCTCTAGCCACCAATCACGACCGCCTGTGGTAATGTTCTGGGTATACTAACATCGACAAGGAAAGAGGTAGGATTGGACCAAGGTCTTCCTGAAGTGATTCAGACGCTCTCTTGCCTGGAATGAGAAGGGCAGATTGTAATCTCCTTTCATCATCTTCTCCAAATTTACAATCCTGAGATCTCCAACTGAGCTGTTGAAAACTCACTCTAAGAAGTCAGACAGATTTGAACTTGCATGAAAACACTGTAGGGAAGGCATATCGGTGTATACGATTTTAATTTTATAGTTCTCATCTCCAGCCTCACTTTCGACAACATGATAGCACCAAGCTGAAGGTGGTCCTTATAAACATGTACCTCTGGTGTTCATTATGGTTTGGATGTTTGTGCCAAGAATACTCATGACAGGGCCGCAATTCTTCCTCACTAAATGCATGTGAACACGTGCTCCTGCATTCTCATCTGTTTCTCTATGGAAACACCATGCACTGAACCAAAAGCATGTTCTTAGGAGCGGTACCTGATGACTTCAGGAGCCTATGAGCCACCAAACAGGCATTCATGGTGGGCATCCTGAGCTTGAATCTCATTTTACAGACATGCGGTTCCTCTGCTCAGACATAAGTGGTGTTTCCAGGGTACCCACCAGGGTTGCTAGAGCCTCCAAGACTTGGAGAAAGAGAGCCACGTTAAGTGTGTCTGTGCGAACTTCACTTGTCTCTGTCAAGAAGCAATAGAGTGGGTTGAACTATAGGAGAATGTGGGACTGCCATATCGATCGATCCTCAAACACCGAAGTTTCAAGAACTCTCCAGGAGTTTGGAGATGCATAGGAAGTAAGTTACCTGGGTTCTGGTTCAGCCTTGTCGCTCAAAAAACTTTGGTAGTTCATGATAGCTCCATATGCCAGACACTTGTGCGATGCTAAGGATAAAAGGCTGGATGCGACAGACCTGTAAACACATAATTACAATATACTGTATGGTGGGAGGGTGTAGCTCAGTGGTAGAGCGCATGCTTAGCATGCACAAGGCCTTGGGTTCATTTCCCAGGACCTACATTAAAAAAAAATTAAAATAAATAAATAAGTAAACCTAATCCTCCCCCGCCAAAAAAAACCCCCAAACAAACAAACAAAAACAAACCAAAGCAAACAATAAACTGTGTGAGTTGTAGATTGGAAGCTACAGGGCTATAGCCAAATTAGGGCACCAAAGGTGGGATCTGGTGCCCAAGAGCAGAGCCCTCTACATTCTGGCATTTCAGGATCCAAAAGAACAAAGGCAGGCTCCCCACCTTCAAAAGTGAAGCTGTCAGTCAAAGTATGTAGATGGTGCCAATGTTGACAACAGAAACAAAAAACCAATAGAGACTGAGCTGAAGAAGGACCGAGGAGGGACCTGGCAGAAGTGGAAAGACTTGGCGGCAGGTGGGCTAATGACCTCACATTATCCAGCATGGAGGCAAGAGATGTCATCCTTAGTTATGGTAAAAAGAAATAATTGTATAAATAATGCTACATTCACAAACACAAATAATAGAGAAACCCAAAATAGCACTGCACCTTTACTGACAGGAAGAAGGAAGGAGGAGAGGAAGAAGGGCTCATGGGAGCTGCTTGTCAGCAGATGGTGTCTAAAACGGATGAACGGTGAAAGGAGAATGGAAACGTTATTTAGGGATGTGGATGTAACCACTTAAAAATGTACCTCTGGGGATTTCAACTGGGGCTGAGGCTGGGGAGGCATTCCATTAGGCTGTGTCAGTTGCTTCTCATTGTAAGCCCTTCCTCACTGGCTGTGAAGTCGTGTTACCTTTGTTAGAAGTAGGGTTGGTTTCAAGTGACAGAACACTCAAAATAACAGTAGCAGAAACAAGTAGGAGGTTTATTTCCCTCACGTAGGTTTAGTCCCGGGGTAAGCAGTCTGACGGGGCAGCTCTGCTCCATGGAGTCTTCAGGACCACGGACTTCATCCACCTGATGGCTCCATCATGCCACCCCTAGGCTGTGGTCCTTAGCCTCACGGTCCAAGATGGCAACATCCTGTTCCAGGCAGCAGAATGGCGGTAGGGATGAAAGAGGGCAAGCTGGGCGAAGGGACTGCTGCCTAGGGAAGGGGCCTAGAAACTGTCACGTGACACTTCCTATCGCATTTTATTGGTCGGGACTCAGCCACAGGGCTGCCCCTAGCTGCAAAGGACGTTGGGAAATGGGGTCTTTGCATTCAATTTCCATGTACGTATTTTCAATGTCTATTACTACGGGGAAAGAGACAATTAGCTGTTCCAGCTACATTTACCTTCATGTAAATAACAACAAAATTCACGAGCATTTAACAAAAGAGCTATGTTTTCATCAGAAAATGCTGGGAACAAAAATATTTTAAAAAACAGAACGGATTGATGAAAGGAGAGAGGGATGGACAGATAAATACCAAATGTAGTGGAGTGAGCCCTGTAAAACCTAGGTGGTGGTTGTGTGCACTGCACAATTTTCAACTTCCTTGTATATTTGAAATTTTTAATAAACTGTTGGGAGAAAACAGGGTTAGGGAATACAAAAAATCATTTATTTTTTTTAAAACTATTTTTAAAATTCACAGCATGTCTGACCTGAGAACTTGGTTTCTCCCGTGCCTCCACTCAAGGCCACAGATTTTACCAGATCGCCTCTGATTTTTCATGTTGCAACTTATTTCCCTTTACTGCCAACCCCTCCTCCTTCCCCACCTGTCATTTCCCAGTCCCTTTACTTCGCGGTCTTGTCTGGGTCTGGGCCTGGGTCTTAATCCCTGGCTTTTGGTGTCTCAGGCTTACATTGTCTGCTTGGGGCTGTGCCCCCACCTGATTAGGAGCTAGAGGTGGTCCTGGCCCTCAGGGACCAGCTCACCAGACTGACCGCCCGGTGGGCTCCCCTCCCCATTCCCTAGCCTGCACAATTGAACACAATCTTTTGCTCAACAACTTGGAAGAATATTTTTTTCTCCCTCCCCTCCTTCCTTCCTTCTTCATTTTGTGCTACTTAGCATATAGCAGCTCTATTACAGTTTAGGGGAGGATGAAGGAAAGTGAAATTTTTGATATATACTTTCTAGAACAATCAGACTGAATCTCACGCTGCACAGTTAGGTTGTGCTTACACACTCACTCATTCATTCATTCAGTAAATATAAACGCTTACTATGAGCCAGACACTGTGTGGCTGTGGTCATTGATTCATCCTTAACACCAGCCATGTGGGAAAGAGTTTCCAAACAAAAGCAGTAATCGGGGCCTCACTGTCACACCATCCTTGGGGTTACACCACGGCCGACCTTTTAGAAGAGCCTTTTGGTAATTCAGTAACCAGGCACCTTGGACGGGGGCCAGAGCGCCTGTGCCGGGAACTCTCTCCCCTGCAGTGATCTGCGCTGAGAGCGACTTGCCGTTACCACCTGGCCCTACCCACCGCCGAGCGCCTCGCGATGTGACCTCGCAGGTGTGCTGCACGCTTGGCAGAATCTGAAGCCGGCAGACTGCGCAGACTTTCTCCTCAGTTGGATGCATAAATCATTCATTTATTTATTCCATGTCAACAAGCGTCATTGGCAGGGGGAGGGGATAGCTCAGTGGTAGGGCGCCTGCTTAGCATGCAGGGGGTCCTGGGTTCAATCCCTGGCACCTCCATTAAAAAAGAAATAGATAAACCTAATTACCTCCTCACCTAGAAAAATAATTAAATAAAAATTTTAATTTAAAAAAAAATCGTTGTTTGCTTGTTCCTACTCTCTGTCAGATGACGCGGGTGACGCTGTCACTGCCCAGATGGGTCTGTCGTTATGCTGAGACTTCCTTCCCCAATTCATGCTTGCTTTACTTTTGGCCTTTGGAAGCAGCAGTTATGAATATATTTAGTGTGTGGCCTTTGTGCAGTGTTTTCTGCCAACTTCTTCATTCCTGCAGAATTTGGCAAGGAGTGAAGAGGAGAGATAATAAGGAATGAAAGGGCAAAACAAAGCCAATTGTTGTGCTGAAACACAAAAGGGTCTCCCATCTCCTTTAGCTCATTTGGCCTTTTGGGAAGAAAACGTCCTCACTTGTTCATGTTGTTTTGACTTTCCAGGGTCCAGTGGCTAAAGGCGGTGAGTGATGGCCGGGGAGGTGGCTTTACAGCTCTGTGCTTTCAGTCTAGCCTAAGTGGCACTGGCCTCTTTCTGCCTAAAAGTAGGTTATAATCAGATACATTTAATGTGAATCAGGATGGAGCCACTGCCCTGCTCTTTGTAGCAAAAAAAAAGGATGGAATTAATAACCACAGTAATAATAATAATTCCAGTGAGTTTTCCCCTGGCTTCCTGAGAGCTCATCAGTTTCTGAGGGATAAGCCCTCCCTCATCTGCCAGGAGCAAGAAAGCTGGGTGGTGGCCCTGCTGTCAATGCCTTTGGTACAAGCTAACAAGACACATGAGAAGGAGCCCCTGTAAATGCGTGCAGGTGGCTTCTTGCCTCGGGTAACGGGTCTCATTGTCCCTTTGTGTCCTCACATTCAGTCTCTGGCAAAGCAGTAAGTGACACTGTAGAAAAGGCAGGAGGACGAATAGGGATCCCTGAACAAAGAAGGCAGCTTGGGAGGAGGGAAAAAAAGAAAGAAAGAAAGAAAATCCCCTGAAGCGTCTTAAAAGCAGCCAAGCCTAAGCACGATCATATGAAAGAGACATTCTCGTTTATTTCACCACGTAGAGTTGAATTTACTTTCAGGCTTTTTTTTTTTTTTTTTTTTTAAGGGATTTTGTGGCACAGACCAAGCTCCTCCAAAACCAAGACAATGGCATTTCCAATGATCCACTGAAAGGGAGAATCCAATTCATATGGACACTGCAGACTATATTTTAACACCAATAAAAGCAAGAAGAATAATAGTCAAACAATGCTTTGGGTGGAGCGGCACCTTTCTCCAGGGGGCTCACGGTGATTGATAAGCATTGTTCATTCACAGGCAAGCACCTTGTCAGCTGACTGAGCAAACAGCAAAGGCTGTCCTTCGGTGCGGACGGGGAACTGAGGACCCAAATGATGCCCTCGAGCCCCTGGCACCTTGGCCTGAATGTACAGAAATGTTCCAGGCCAGGCTGATCCGGCTGGGCCTTCACCCAAGCTGAGGGGGCCGCAGCGTCGCTGTCCAAACTTCATGGCTTGGCGCCTCCTCAGCCGCTGGCCAGTGCCTCCTGGAGGCCACCACGCCCGGCAGGAGAAGGTGGCGGCCTTAGCTACTCGGCCCAGACTCCCCTACCTGTAATCATTCCTTATTTCTCAAGTCCACAGTGGCCACCAAATCTAGCTTTGTGACTTCACCTCTTGAAACCCTGGTTTCCTGATTTAATAAACTGGAGCAACAACACACACTTCCCAAGATGGTTGTAAGAATTTGGAAAAAAAAATATTATGTAAAGCACATAGCACTGTCTCCCGTGTAGATGTATGGAAAATGTTGGCTTTATATATTTTTATTTTATTAATAAGTGGGATCAGTGCCCTGCTGCTTTGCAAATCTCAGACAAGCTCCCCTTTGAGAGACACTTTTTTCTTTGAAGATTACCTTTAATGTAAGTTTTAAGCTGATTTTACCCTGACACATATCCACACAGACACCAAATCTCCCCAGGAGAAAGCTGGGTTACATTTTTCGCAATTTGTACCAAGTCTAGCCTTCAAAAAAAAAAAGATGTTCTATAAAGCCATGAGAAAATTTCCTAGTTGTGTGGTTACAGCTTCATGAAGGAGCTGGTGAGCCCAGGTCCACTTCTAAATGGAGAAGATTTCACCTTGAGTCTCAACAACTTCCCACGGTCATCTTCCCCGTGAGCCAGCAGGCTTTCCGATGAGTGTGGCTCTGGAGTCAGGCAGAGTAGGGCGTGGGCCCCCCAGTTCAGTGTCCTCATCTGTAAAAGTGGGAGCGATAGTACTCCCTGGCTCATAGCTCCGTGTAGGAATGGAGCCAACAATGAGGAAATGTTCAGCACTGTTTGTGGGCACTCTTGGTAAGTGGTAACTGCAATGGTTCACAATCATTGTGTGGAAGGTGAGAAAATCTTGCAAATTCAATACAAGCCAAAGTTTTCCTCTAAGCCTAAGAGCTTTAAGCAACATTTTTTTTTTTAAGTTACTCAAAAAGTGTTTGTTGAATGAATAAGTGATGACCTTGTGTTGTCAGGAGCTCTGTCCCCCATCTCCCTGACGCTCCATTAACATCGCACATGGCCTGTGAATCTCAGTGAGTCCCGCATCCCTGAATGAGACAGATCATTGCCCCTGGACGCCCATGACACTGCTGGTTATGTGTTGGGGTCAGTAGGTTATACCTCACCATGAGGTGTGTGAGCCCATGTACGTGCAAGTATGTGTGCAAATGCATGAACCTGTGTGTGCACAGGTGTGAACCCGTGTTCACTTGTGGGTCTGTGTGCAGATGTGACTGTGCGTGAGTGCGTGAGCTGGTACGAACACACGTGAACAACAATTTGTGAGTGTACACCATGGTCAGGCTCCCAGAGGATCGAAAACTTACACAGCTAACTAGTTAGAGAGAAAAGACAGAGACACATGGAACATACACCAGCGTGACCATGGTGTTCACAGGTGGATGGAATTGTTAGAACATTTTAGAACAGCTGCTGGAATTTAGGTTTCAGGATTTCATCTTGCTTTTTTTTTTTAAGCTTTGAAGAGTTTTGTGGGGACTGAAAACATTTCAGGATAAATGCCTCCATGCAAGGCTTTTGGCAGAGACAGGAAAATTGTCATTCTGAACTCAGGTTTGACTTGGCCAGGGAATGACTTAACAAAACATCAGGAAGACAGAAATTTATGAGAATTGTATTTACTCAAGGCTGAAGAGAAGGTTTCTGTCTAGTCTAAAAGTGATGTCATGCAAATTAAGAAGGGAAATGCTGAGGTTATACATTGGGCAGTGTTTCCCAAAGTGTGTTCCATAGAACCCAAGTCTCGTGGGATGATTGGTGACAGAGGGGTTCTGTGGTCAGACGAGTTTGGGAAACTGTACATTAACTCTAACTCTTGAGAGCAATAGTGCACATTCACATAAAAGTTTTCAGAAGCCCTGGAGAAATCTCTCATGGTAGACTCTTCTGATAGAAGCTACTTATAAAGTAGCTTCCAAATAGCCATGTATCCTTTATTTTGCCATCAGAACTATGATCTTGTCCAAGAGATAACGTGCCAAGCCCCAGGGAATGAATCACAATATTTCTATGGCAATAATAGGACTTGTAATCTCCTTTGCCAAGAATGAGTATAGGTGAGCATGTGACTCACTTCTTCTGGGCAATGAGACTTCCTTTGGGGATGGGGTGGTTGGGGGCTCTGGGAATAGCAAAAGAAATATAGGGACAGTGTGCTTCCTTTTTGACACTCTTCGCTTTCTGATTTTGCATGAGGTTGTGTGAGCGAATGTGATAGCTGGAGCTGTGGCTGCCATCTTGTGACCATGAGGAGAGGGCCCTGAGAACTGAGAGAGGAGATGCCAATCTCACGCCTGATATGGTGGAGCAGCTAGGCTTACTCTGGATCTGCTGGCCCACGATCCTGCTAATGTCAACAAATGTCCTGATGGTTTGAACCACTGCTGGTTAGGAACAGAATGTAGCCTCCAGCAACCACCCGTTCCTTCTGTTTACTCCAGGATTTCCCGGCCTGTGGTAGACCCCATTAGCAGCTTCTGATAGCGTCGCTCTTTTTATGTGAATGTGCACTGTTCATCCCAAGAGGGCAGCTTTAATATGCAGCCATTTGACCACAGGGTCTGTTTTTTTCAGAATAGCTCTCTCCATCCCTCATTTGAAGTATGCACTCCATGGAGCACACTCTGAGAAATGCTGATGGAAAGGGACCAGCAGAAAGAAGTGGACAGTGGACCTACTGTTTAATTCAGTCTTTTGTGCCTCAGCTGAGCCCTCCAGAAGATGAGGAGCTGGCCTCCATCACCTCTCGGCTCGCTGCCAGCTCTGCACACTTAGCGTCTGCGAGCCCAGGCCCCGTGCACCACCCACCTTGCCTGCCACTCGACGGAGTCTCTGCATCACCAAGGTTTTGACCATCTGTGCTGCTTCAGCAAAGATGACAGCAGCACTGAAAATCCACGCAGGGATCAACTGATTCTTTTCCTTTAATCTTTGCTCTCCCCACTGGCCTTCCTTGGAAGGAGCGGCGCTCAGCCAGGGCCCCTGAGCAGCGCTGGACTTGCCGCCCTGGGGCACGCGAGGAAGTCGAAGCTGCGCGCGGGAGGGCTGGGGAGGCGGTAATGCGACCCGAGCCTTTCGCGCTGCTGGGGTCACCGGTTCAGCCCGCTCCCAGGTCGGTAGTTACCCGGCCTGTGTGAAAATCCCACAGCAGAACTCGATAGCACGCCCGGTTTTAGATTTCCCCAGCTGCCCCGGCTGCGCTCACGGGGCGGGTGGGATGGCAGGTGCCCCTCCGCTAGGGCGGCTCCGGGAAAGCGCCACGGCCACCCCCGGCAGAGGATGCTGCGGGGGGTTGATCAGCTGTGCCCTGAGCCTGCCCCAGAGGTTGAGGTTCTGTCTCCCCGATTTCCTGCAAACATATCCCCTTCACCCCACAGCAACCCCTTCTTCCCATCCAGAAAGTAACGACAGTGAAATGATCCGGCCTTTTCTGCCCTGTGTTTACGTGCAGAGGGTGGGAAAGGGGGGAAGCCAAGCACCCTGAAAAGAGATGTGTTTCCCTCATTTTTCTCGGTTATCCTAAAAACCCAAGGAGCACATATTACTGCCCTGCTTCTTAGAGATGTGGAAACCGAGGCTCCAAAAGATGAAGAAATCTGTCCAGGGACACAAGCAGAGAAAAGTGACGGAGCTGACATACCGACGCAAGCCTGTCGATTCCAAGCGTGGGTTCTTGACTCTCTCCGGCCCCGCCCCTCCCCGAGGACGCGCCACATTGGTTGGAAAAATCCCCCAGAGCTTGCACTGGGTTCGCGTGCAGCTTTCAGAGTTATGGAAGGGCCAAGAGATTTATAAAGATGTTCAGATTTAATGTGCTCAACAGCTTGACGTTGGGCTGCAGAAGTTCTGCAGATTTCATCAGAGAGGGGGAGGGCAGGGTGCGGGGTGGAAGAGACCAATCGTTGCAGAATGCCCACAGGGAAGACAGTTCAAGGCCTGGGGCCTGGGGGAATCAGCCTCCCTGGGACCTAGGCCTACCTGGAGGCGGTCTTGAAACTGCTTCCCCGAACGAGATGGCTTTCCGTGTGGTGACACGGCTCCTGGCGAGGCCCTCCAGCCTGGCGGTGAACAAATGACATCACTGGCTGAGGCCCCGCATCTGGCGCTGTCTCAAGCATGCTGGGATCATTTTAAAAGGTGGCAGAGCAGACACAAGGGTGAGAGAGGACTCCCCTTTAGGAATCCTGTGTTGACAGCCATCTACGACATCCCAGATGGGAACTGGCTTCTTGCAGAAATTGTATTTTTAATATTAAAGGAAGAATCAGCAAGCTTGTGTGGGCCTAAATGAATTTCCAATGGATCAGCAGAAAAGTCAACAAAAGGTTGTGTTTCTTGTTCTAATCCCTTCACTTATTCCACCAAATGGTTGTCAGATGTTCAACCACACTGAAAGGCAAGGAAAGCCCACACCAGAAGGCTAAACTTTTGGCTGCAGCGAGGTGTTTTAAAAACAGCAGTGTTACGTCTGGTTCTGGAACCAGTTGAAAAGCTGGGAAGAAGAGCTTCCCCTCTGTGCTTTGTGATGCCTGGGGACGAGGTGGGAGGAAGGAGAAAGAAAAGCTGCTCTTTGCGGGGATGAAAAGAGTCAGTATGAAAACCCAGGTTCTTTAAGCAGAGCTCAGAGTTACACGGTCTTTTCTCCCTGTGTTGGAGAAGCTCTGGTGTCCTTCAGAATGAGTTTTGAAGTCTCTCCTCCAGAAGGTCTACTTTCTAGTAAGAAATGGAAGTAAGAATCTTGATTCCTCCCTCCTACACTGTTGGTGGGCATGTAGTTTGGTGCAGCCATAATGGAAAACAGTATAAAGATTCCTCAAATAACTAAAAATAGACTTACTATCTGATCCATCAATCCCACTCCTGGGCATATATCCAGAAGGAACTTTAATTTGAAGAGATACATGCACCCCAATGTTCATAGCAGTACTATTTATAATAGCCAAGACATGTAAACAACCTAAATGTCCATGAACAGATGACTGGATAAAGAAGCTGTGGTATATTTATACAATGGAATACTACTCAACCATAAAAAAGAATAAAATAATGCCATTTGCAGCAACATGGATGGACCTGGAGGTCGTCATTCTAAGTGAAGTAAACCAGAAAGAGAAAGAAAAATACCATATGATATCACTCATATGTGGAATATATATATAAAGACACAAAAGAATTTATTTACAAAACAGAAGCAAACTCACAGACATAGAAAACATAGAAAACAAACTTATGGTTACCAGGGGGAAAGGGAGTGGGAAGGGATAAATCGGGCGTTCAAGATTTGCAGACACTAACTGCTATATATAAAATGGATAAACAACAAGTTTACACTGTATATAGCACAGGGAACTATATTCAATGTCCTGTAGTAACCTATAATGAAACAGAATATGAAAAGAAATATATATAAGTATATGTGTGACTGAAATGTTATGCTGTACACCAGAAATTGATACAACATTGTAAACTGACTATACTTCAAATAAAAAAAGTTTGCAAATGTGAAAAAAAAAAAGAATCTTGATTCCTGAAGTTCATCAAATTGTTGTTCATAAATAGTTTTCCACGTACTTTCCACCCCTGATCAATTGGTAGTGGTTTTCTGGAGCACGTTGTTGAGAAGGCTTGCGAGGCTATGTCTGGGCTCAGAAGGATAACGTGGAATGATCAGTCAGTGATCCCCGCCTTGGGTCCCCATGGGGGAGAGAGGTATCACGTAGGCCAGAGATTCACGTCCTCTGCACAAAAGAGCCAGGTAACCAGCAAGGGCTCAGGGTGACACTCCTTATTTTCAAATCCTGTGGCACTCTTATGACTTCTGTAGATAGATCTTGTGGGGCTGGAATTTACACACTCTAGTTCAGATGAACAAAAAAAAAAGTACTGCCTCTTTATTTTCTGAAGGGGTCTAATTTTCCTTGCAAGTCCTCACCTAGCTGGGCAGCTGGAAGGATGGGTTGCAGGGAGAGGAGGGAGGTGGTAGGAACGACTAATTTGCTATCTTTTCGTATTTCAATTTCTTCTTATTTAAAGTCTCTGTGGAGGTAAGTAGGTAATTTGGTCTTTCATATTTCTTCCTCCCACCTTGCTCTTCCATAGGAGGTGTGTGGGATTGGGGAAAGGAGTGGCTGTGACCTTGTGACTAAGGGGAGGAGCCTCAGGTTAGGAGCTGCCCTAGGGTTCTGGTTGCTGCCATCTGCATTGCGCTGGGCCGTCTGGCCTCCGAGCTCCTCGAGCTGTGGTCCTGGAGGGTCCCCTGTGGCCTGTTCTCCCACCTTAGGTGAGACCCCATGGTCCTCCTTGCCTGGGCCTCTTCTTGACTCTCACTGGTGTCTCAGACTCTTCTGAACTTCAGCCCTGTCTTCCGTCTAGCCCCTGCCTAGAAGGCCTGGCTGGCCGTCTCTGAGGCAGAGTCACGGTGTCACCAGCTAGGATTTCAAGTAACAGCAGAGGACTTCAACTCATACTGCCTGAAGCAATAAGAAAATGCATCATCTGACTTGAGAGGCCCAAACGTAGGCTGGACTCCAGGCACACTGTGCTCACAAGGTAACAGTTTCTTTTTTCCCTCCACTCCGTATCTTGAAGCTGCTCCATACACTCAAACCCTGTCACATGGCTGTCAGCGGAAGTCAATATGGCTTATTTTCTCACTAATGGCCAAGAGACAACCCAAACCTCTCTCCAAGCAAAGATGGTGAGTTCCATTCCTTCATTTTGCTGGGCTCTCCACGTGTGCTTTACTTCCCTAGGGCAATGAAGAGTGGTCTTCCCTGCACTGTGGAAGACACTCGAGGCTCTCAGTCCACTGGGCTTGGCTCCTGCTGCTGAAGCGATAATTTCACTGGCTTATTATTCCTCTGGTATTATCATGCCTCATCTGTAAACTGAGGATAAAATGGTACCTAACACATGAGAACTACCATTAGGATGATAAAATGAGATAATATATGTAAAGCTACTTAGTATTGCTCTTGGCACATAGAAATGCTCAATAAATGTTAGCTCCCCCCACCCCATTTCTTATAGGAAATGCTCATTTTTCCTTTGGCAAAAATAAACTTTCCCATTCTGAAATAATTTTTAGGAAGGTGATTTTCCAAGTTGGAATCCAATTGTCCCATTTTGAAATGATAATGTATTAGTGAATGTGTATGAATTATATTTCATGATTCTCCTAATTTTTGTAGGGCATGTAACAGAAGCCTACAGAATAAAAAGTTCCCAAGTTTTTTGGGTTCTTGGTTCTTCCTTGAGTCAGTTTGTATGAAAAAGTCCACTGGAGCCACACATGCTGTGGTTGATTTACTACTAAAGGCATGAGGGTGTCCTACACAGGGAATGCTAATGTCCTTTGCACAACATTTTGCTGCCTTCCTGATGGCTCTTTTGTTCATACCCTCTACCTCCGTCCCTAAAGCTTGTGTTTTCCACATGTGGCCCCACCAACTGCTCAACAGTGTCTGACAAGGGAGTTTAGTCTCCCCCACTTAACCGTCACTAACTCCATTCTATTCGCTTCTTACAAGGTAAGTGGGGTAACCAGTTGTCCCCATGTGCCTGGATCTCTCCTGGATTTAGCACCGAAAATCCCATATCCTGAACATCCTCAATCCCACGTAAACTGGGAGGGTTGCTAGCCCTGTAGGTAAACCTCCTCCACCTGCTGGTCTGATGAGCGGCCTCTAGGAATCGTAGAAAATTCAATTTTCTCTATTTCATCAGGCAAAGAAGTTTGAATGTTTTCTGAAAACTATGAGAAATTATTCAAGGATTTCGAAGTAGCTAAAACATATAATAACAATTGCATCTCAGAGAGAGCTTTGCAAATCAACACCACAGTGAGATACCCCATTATGGATAAAGGGACATAATAAACAAACAAACAAACAAACAAACAGAATAACAAGTGCTGACAAGAATGTAGAGAAACTGGAATTCTCAGGCACCACTGGGGGAATATAAAATGGGGCAGCTGCTGTAGAAAACAGGCTGAAAGTTCCTCAAAAGGGTAAACATAGTACCGTGCGGTCCCGCAATTCCACTCCGAAGTACGTACCCAAAAGAAAACAGGTATTCAAACAAAAACTTTTGCCTTAACGTTCTTAGCGGTGCTATTCACAATAGCTACAAGGTGGAGGTGACCCTAGTGTCCATCAGTTGATGAATGTTCATGACGAAATGTCATATACGATGAAATATTACTCAGCAATAAAAATAAAGAAATGTAAGCGACAGCATACTGAGCATGCTACAGTGTGGATGAACCTCGAAAACGTGCTAAGTGAAAGAAGCTAGTCACAAAGGACTGCATATTACATGATTCCATTTATGTTACATTTTCAAAATAGGCAAATCTATAGACACAGAAAGTACCTTAGTGGTTGCTCAGGGCTGGGGGAGATGGGAGTGTCCGTGGGGGATTGATGACTGAAGGGTACAGGGTCCCTTTTGGTGTAATGAAAATGTTCTAAAATCAATTGTGATTATAATTGTGTAACTCTGTAAATACACTCAAAGCCTGAATGGTACACTTTATGTGGGGAAATTTTGTGGTCTGTGAATTATATCTCAATAAAACTGTTAAAAGAAAGCAAAATCTCTGACAATATGTGAAGAATGAATTGCATGGAGATAAGATTGGAGGGAAGAAATCCATTTAGAAGGCTTTGGTGAAAAATCCAGGTAAAATATCATAAAGATGAATCATGGTGGCGACCGGGCAGTGAGCAGGGAGGGAAGAGAGCTAGTCTGAGGGCTACTGAGAACTCTGTTCCACAGAACTGGTGATCGGCTGGCATCTAAAGCTGGAGAGATGGAGGAGAAACTTTGTCAACGGGCAGCTTGAAGTCATTCCCCAAGACGGGGCGATTCATGAAGAGGAGGCGCAGAGGGTGGAAACTCTGGTGTCCAATCTGGCCTGGTCCATTGGAAAATGGTTAATTTCAGGCGTCTATGGGTCACCCAAATGACGTACCAGCTGCGCATGGTTTATAGACGTCTAGAAGAGGGGAGGCGTCCCAGGCTAGACAGACCTGGGATGGATGGTATTACCCAGAGCTACACTGTCCAAGAGGTAGCCGCTAGTTACATGAGACCATTTCCCAAAGGTCTCTTCAACCTGTAACCGTTCTTGCACTTGGCGAGGTGAGGGGACCAACATCCCTCCCCTGCTGGTCCTCTGAACTCTATCCCAAGCCTTTATCTGAGCTAAATTTCCTACCCGGAGACTGTTTCAGATGCACAATTTCATTGCTGGTTTACCTTTTTGCCTGTTAAGGACAACTCTTGATTACTCAGAAACTTAAAATCCAGCCATGGCTTCTTTCATGCTCTGTTCATTCACGTTTGGTTAGCAATTCCAGCCCAGAAAGAACCAGGCATATTTTGTACAGTAGACAAGGAAAGGAGCAACCACCAAAAGTATCAGTTACAGGGGGGAGGGGATAGCTCAGTGGTAGAGTGTGTGCCTAGCATGCACAAGGTCCTGGGTTCAATCCCCAGTACTTCTGTTAAAGATAAATAAATTAAATAACATAATTACCTCCTCCCCTACACACAAAAATCAACTATATCTCTAGCTTAGAGTGTAAAAAGAAAAAGAAAAAATAACACTGCAGTTAGCATCACTTAATTTCAGTGCTTATAATTTTTGAAGCTCACTAGAAAAAAAAAAGTGCTATGCAAATTTCTCTCTCTCCCTTCTTTATTTCCCTTCCCCAGCAAAAACACTGTAAATTGTTAAAAGTCTTCTGGTGACTTGTCATATTTGGCATGAGTTTAATTGGTTTTGGCAAGTATGTTAGTGACTCATAAGAGAATACTTTTGGTCTCTTTACTAACAGATGCCTGTGCTAAAAGCAATGACAACAATGTCACGTGGCCCTGAAATTGCAGGAATTTGCTGCTGGTGGTCCAACGAAAACAAGCTTGTCCGAAAAGAGAGGCAGGAGAAGGCAAGACTTCAGATATACATTGTTACAGATGTTTAATTATAAAAGATCCAATCTTATGTCATTTATTTAAACAACACGTTGAAATTGGGAATCTGCACGAAGCATCATAGGAACAACTACAATTTTGAATCCAGTGTGTTTATAATTATATTTCGCTGGAACCAATATTCTCATTTCTTGTTCGAGCCAGTGTCTCTAACACCACTAGAAAATTCAGGTGAGATCCTGTTTGTATCTTGCTTTCTTCCCCTCCTCCTTTTTTTAGACTTCTTTTTGAACACTAACGTGTTATATCTGTGGGCCTTTCTAATGATCATTTCCCCGGGTCTCATCTGGCATGATGGTCATTACAACTGCATGAAGTACCGTCATTTGAAAGATGACAATATTTATGCAATAAATGTTGGAGTGCATGTTTGTCTGTCACAGCTCCTGCTAAGTACCGGAAAAACAGCTCTGAACAAGTCCCAGGCCTCAAGGAATTTATAATCCCAAAGGCAGAAGAAGCAAGAAAACACTTGTGTTTCTCAAGGGCTGTGGCACGAAAAGTCCCAAACATTACGCTAACGTCACAGGGACAAGAGTCCCAGCCTCCCCTCTGCCCCAGGCCCGGGGATCACTGCTCTGCTTTGCCCCCTCCTCAGTACTTAAGGGAGATTCTGTTTTTCCAGTCCTGATGACGGATTGGGGTGCTTCAGCATCAAGAGAATGGGTAGAGATCGAAAGGGTGTGAGGAAAAGGGGGGCAATTAGTTTTTACAAGATCAGTTCTCTGGCTTCACCATTATGAAGAAGCCTTATGGTGGGGAAAGCAGAAAAAGACACTTAAAAAAGCAGTTGAGAGTCTACGCCATTATACCTAAAAATCAGACAAGTGGATGCAGAAGACATCTTGCCTCCAATCCAAAGGCATGCCCATGACCGGTTCCCCTCGACCCAGGGTCCAGGCCCACGCCCCCAGCCCCGGAGACCAGAAAGGTCTCAGAGCTGATGCCAGCCATAACATACCACGTCATCTCCGTCCAAGCTCTTGCTGGTCTGTGACCCAGACAGGCAGTCACAGTCAACAAAGGTACATTTCCCAGAGTTTGGAACATTCAGTTGGACCCAATACCACACGCAGGCATCAGCCTAATGTCAAAAAACTCTCCAAACTGATGCACAGATTCAACACGATCCCTGTTCGAATCCCAGTTGGCTTCTTTGTAGAAATTGACAAGCAGAACTTAAAAAGCAGATGGAAATAAATGCTATTTAGATGAAACGCCGAGAACAGGAAAATCTACATGGAAAGTAGATTAGTAGTTAGCCAGGACTGGGGGAAATGAGAAGATGGGCAGGTGACAGCTAGAAGGTAGGGAGTTTCTTTTCGAGATGATGAAAATGCTCTGAAATCAATTGTGGTGATGAGTGCACAACTCTGGGCATGTACTAAAATCCACTGACTTGTGCAGTGTAAATGGGTGAAATGTATGTATGTGAATTACAATTCAATAAAGCTTTTACAAAAAAATATATATCCTTTTGATGGTTTTCTTAGATGAGTATTCAATTCAGTAAACATTTTTCAATGACTTTGGGGAAAAAAGGCAATGGCTAGTGTACTCCAGAAAGACTGCATTCAACTTACATCCTCAACAACAATGTGTGAGAATTCCTGCCCCCGCAGACTGCCATCCAGCTGGCGGGCCCTGGATGAACACGTGGTATGTTATGGCTGGCATCAGCTCTGAGTCTTGGGTGTCTGTGTTATATGGGTTGTTAAAATGTTTTGAATAGGCCTCTTACCTGTTGCCTACATCCTGCCCTCCCTTGGGAGTCATCACTTTTTCCCATATTTTTGCAAAATTGATACACTGAAAGTAATTTGATTGAGTTCTTTTAATTACAAGAGAGGTTCAGTACGATTTCATTTTTAAGCATTGACGTTTTCTTTTTATCGAAGCAATCTACACAAGGTTTAAAATTTTAATTCGATCGTAAGAATTTAAAATAAAAAACATCAGTCTTGAAACTACATAAATGCCAATTAATAAAGGGCTACTGAAACATTGTAGAATGTATTGGATACATGCTTATATCTGACATAATTGGATGCTTTGCAGCTGTTAAAAGGAATGAGACTGATCTACATGCGCCAGCATGGGGAGCTCTTCGAGACATCTTATTATGTGAAAATAAAGCAGAGGAGGCACTATGGGTACTGTGTGATCCTCTTTATGAAAAAAATTTAAACGTATGCATGTTTGTGAATGGGCAATGCATATTTTATATATGAGCAAAGTGTTTTCTGAAAGAACTGTGAGTAACTGCTTAATAACCAGGGTCAGGATGGCCAGATGAGGAAGTAGAACGTTACTGTCCACTTGACAACTTTCCTACTGCTTGAATTTTTCATTATGTGCATGAATTAATTTTTAAAAACATGTCATCAGAGGTTACCTACAGGTAGGGTTGTAAAACATTATTCGTATCTTCCTGATAGTTGCAGGCATTAAAGAAACACCAGCAAATGTCATTTTTAAAAGCCACAATTATAGGCATATTATAGTCTTAACAAGAACAAGTAAAGTGGTTAAATTTCACTGTTTAGTTGTTTCTGTAATCAACTTACAAATTCAAGTTCTTCTAGAGTAACGGAAATGATGCTTGTGTGAGAAAACTTTTGATCTGATATGTGAAATAGGTTCTGGGAGAGAAAGTTGTTTCAAAGTGTGATCACCTAGAATTAGGGTTTTTAAAAAAATATATTAGAGAGAAGTTTTTGAAAGATATGAATGCATAATGATTTCAGGAAAAATACATAAAATGAATAAGCTATAGACAAAATGCATTTCCTAGTGTTTTTCCTCAGTTCTTTATTTTCTTTAGTTCTTTCTTCTCTAGTTCTAATCAGCACACATATTACTCAGAAACATTTGTTAAATGTAAAGATTTTCTCAAAGATATCATAGTTAACCTCAATCCTTATGAAGAAATACCACCAAATGAGAACGTTGAAACACGTACTGGGTGTTTTCCTTTCATGAAGTAGTTGTTGAAGTCATTCTGCATTTCCGTCCTTTCCCCTGATCGTTTCAATCCTGTGGTTAAAATTACTTGAATCCAGCCCTGAGCATTCATTGAACGTCACCTGACACTCTGTTCTCCCGAAGTCTCACGTAGCACCAGAGAGAACACAACACTCGCGTGGTCCCTTCGGACCTGTTGATGAACTGATTGATTACGCAGTGGGATGGAAGCTGATTCTGGTGTGCATCACCTCCAGAAAATTAATGATCATCTCAGAAGTGGTTTTAGTCTACAGTCAACAGGACATGCGAAGTGATTTTCACTCAACTTCAGGTTTTTCTCTGATTAAAAATAGATTTTTTTTTCCCTTCAAGTTGAATTTCAAAGTCAAGTTGCTGTGATGGCTCAGTAAGGAAGAAATGAATCAGACTGGCCTTTGTGACTTATGAAGAACTTCAGTGCGTGATAGTGACAGAAGAGAGGAAGTGGAACGTGCTTTGGCTGGGACACTGAGCTTCTCAGGAAGCCAAGGGTTCTGGACCTTTCCTTGGAGTTCTAGGAGATTTAAAAGCATTCTCTTCTTAGCAAACAATGCCTCGGAGGGGTGCCAAATCCCACCATATTTATTCAGACTGCTCAACGCGAATATTCAAATTTAGGACAAAGCTCTATGCTATTTGCAGGAGAATATTTTAACGATGTTTTTCAGGAGCTGACTTGCTACACGTGCATGTCAATTAAATACCCCCAAACTATTTGCTGATGAAATATCTACTCAGGTCATAGTTGGGCGTCTACACATTGGACCCCAAGTCCACGACTAGTCACATCACTGAATGTTCTTTCCATTACATCAGAGTGGCAACTCATCACATTTCCTGAGCTTTCTGAAAAAGGTTTTTCTCTCTCTCTGGTTCTCAGTGGTCTCCCCGGAGCCTTGCCCCTGACTTTGACCCCTCTCCTCAATGCCAGTTCAGTTTGAATTCCAGTTCAGGCACGTTTGAAGTGCTGTTCTCCGCCTTGACCCTCCGTGGCCCATTTTGGTTGTGATCAACTTGATATCATGTCAGTCTGAGCCACCCCCTGCCCCACTCCTCCTTCCATCTGCTACAAGATCTTGTGAATCTACATGCAAAGTGGGAATTTGCCTGGCCCACTTGTGTTTCTTTAAAAGCCTTGAAAGTTGGTGTGTTTATTGTCCTTTGACTTTGAGGCCTCCAGGCTTGCTTACCTCCCATGACCTTTTGTCCCTGTGTGTCCTGGGATGTAAACAGTGTCGCGGCAGCAAAGCTCCAGCTCTCAGTGACCCTGGCATCATGGCAGTGAGTAATGGTTTTCAGAGAGAAATCTCTGTCTGAATTCATTTTGCCCCACGTTCCCCGGCCCCCGAAGGGCTGTTGTTAGCAAACAGTCAGACATGTCATTTCTCCTCCACATGATCTGGTTTTTAGATGAACATCCAAAAAGGCTAGTTGATTATTTGCATGCATTTTTCAATTATCTTCATTCTTTGTTTTCCCCAAATATAAAGACTCCCATTTCCTCATGTCATTAGGAGCTTGTCACCATATTTAGCGTTCTTTCAGAAGAAAGATATTTCTACCTTCTTGCTCACCTGGCTTTTGACCTAGATTCCTCTACTTTCCCAAACGCCAACATCCCCATCCTGAATCCTTAGGCAAGGAGCACAAGAGGGTTTCTGCCTCTAAACGACACAGTATGGAGGGGAACGGTCCACTGATTCCCACCCCTCTCGCCCACTTGCTCTCCAACACGCACCGTCACAGCTGCATGGCAGACCACGTCCAAGTACAGCCTGGCAAAGACTCCCGAGGAAACAGAGCTAGGCTCAGGGTCAGGGGGAGACCTGAGGCCCCTATTTCCCAGAGTATAATGGCCCCTTTATAGTGGGATGCCTTTGCACATTTTGGGGGTGGTCCCTTTGCCCAGAAGAAAACCTGGATTAAGGAGAGAAGTTCAGAATGGGGCAAATAACGCTTCTCTGCTATTCCATGTGCCAATTTATCTTCCCAGTGTAGGGAGGCAGAAGTTGCTTGCTGATCACACAGAGACTAGGAATTGCAAATCAGATGCTTGCAGATCAACTATAGTATTGTTTTCTTGCACAGTTTATCAAAAAAAAATGATTTGATTTGAATGCCTCCTCCGGTTCACCCTAGCCTCGCTGCTCCCTGCTTACACGCCACGTGTTCTGAGTTTACACCCTCTTAGACTTAACTAGCATGTATTGAGGACCTCCTGAGTTCTCAGCTCTGTGCTAGGTGCGACAGAGATGTCTTGAACAGATGAGACAAAGGCCACAAGCTCCTCCCTTGCAAATTTTCCTGGGACTTCAGATCTCAAGAAGAAAAGCAGGAAATACGTAAGTGGCAAAGTTAAAGGAGTTAGGACCGAGGGATCAGTGTTGGCCAACAGAGCTGGGGAGGCATCCTCATATAAGGGGAAGGGATTGTTGAAGGGTAGGGAGGGTTTGTGAATAGAGAAGGGCAATCAAAGACTCATGAGCCCAGATGTAAATCTGTGGGCAAGTCCCTGGGGCTAGGAGGAGGAGAGCCTGGTCTGAGCTGGCGGGGGAGGTTGTTAAAGAAGCAGTGAGAAATCATGTCTAACTCCAGGCGTTGCAGATTCCCATCACACTGACAGTGGTTTTTGTTCTCTGTGTCCTTTAAATATTCTTGTTTTCAAGGCCAAGTCCGATAGAGGAGACCACGTAAGTGTCCAGCATCTAGAATAGTCAAGTCAGGTTGACTTTGTTGTCATTATTGTGACTCATGCACAGAATTTCTAAAGCAGGATAGCTGATTTTTATGATTAATCATTGCACTAAACCAATGTGTTGATAGTCACATTTCAGGTATCTTTATCTTACAGGTTAATTGCTGGAATGTTTAACCAGCAGTGAAGTGGGGCATTGTTCACTTTCTTAGCCTCTAGGCTAATTTGACTCTTCACAATTATGAGACTCTTTCGAAAAATCCTGGCAGCCTCTATCAGTTAGAGGACTCTGTCTTCTCCCTCATACAGCTCACCCCCAGGACATATGATTAAATGAAAGCACATCTCAGACCAAATGCTGCCACGTACCCCCAAAACACGTATTAGCAGGTAAGGACAGAAATAGGCATTCAACCTCTTTCTTCCATTCTCTTGTCTTCTTAGGTACTCTGACCAGCCCCTGCAGGAAATACTCAGTTTGATGCAGTCACAACAAAATGTTGACATCCGGATCAAGTGACAGAGGTGACGGAGGCTGACCTCCATTAGGTGGGGACCAGAGGACAGAATTCTATCCCTTGGGCATCCTTCCAAAGGCACTGGGCTACTGGGTTGGCCGGATCAAGGGAGGAGGTGCCAGTGGAAATCTTAGCCAACCCCTTGCCTTAACACTACTCATTTTTCCCGTGAAAACTAACTTCTAACACTCCAGTGATAACCAATAAACCCTCTGAGGCAGATGGAGGTAGGATTATCTGTAGCCCTTGCCCTTGGTCTGGAGCCTACATTCCCATTAAGAGTTCTTTATATGTTAACAACTGTTGACTAATCACCCTAAGGCGGAGATGAAAGTAAAGTGTAAACACAGATATCATCTGGTGTATTTTAGGTCCCCCTCCCTCTCATCCCCAACAGCTGTCCTAAGGCAACCTCCAGTAGGAATCTAACCAAAGCCGAATAGTATGCTTGCTCTGTATCCTTGCAGCCTCCACACAAACCCTCTAGCACCTCCCAATTCCTCTATCGTCCCGATGAGATGGCCACCCCTGAACTTCTCCTATGGAGAAATTCAAAAGCCACCCCTGCTGGGATCCAAATTCAAGTGACTGATTTCACAGAGACCCAGAGACAAGCTGCTTGGATCCCGGGGTGGTGATAAGCATCGCTCAGAACCCTCTTCAGGAATAAAGGACTTGTTCCCTGAGCTCAGAGAATTTGGATTCCAGCAGTGGTGGCTTCTGCTGGAAGCAGTTCTCGCTGACCAGTCCCCCTGGGAACTGCCCAGGCTGGACAGCTACTTCAGCCAAGGTTCCTCCCCAAGATTATAAGTTTCTGGGGCAACTGGCATTCAAAAACTGATCAATAATGGGATACAAGGCGGGACAGGGGGAGTAATAGCTCCGTGGTAGTGCACACGGTTAGCATGCATGAGGTCCTGGGTTCTATTCCCAGTACCTCCATTAGAGAAAAAGAAAAAGAAAAAGAAATACTAATGGGATTGTTACTCCCCTCAATAAACCTCCTACACACTAGTCTCCATCTCAGAGTCTTGTTCTTTTGGGATAATTTGCTTTAAAATTATAGGTTGGCAAGGGTGCCCGTGCACCGTTGCAGCATATGAATGAAGCATATTGGTACCAAGAAAGGAGCTGTAAGCATCCTGAAATGGAGGGACCTAAAGTGTAGTATCAAACAGGCCCGGATCCTCTGGACACCACACCATCTGCACTGTTTATTTTGGGGGTGCCTGCATTCTGCTTCAGGAGCCCAGTTTCTAGCTTTCAATCACTCATTCCGTTGTTCAAAAGATGATCTTTAAGCACTGTCTTAAACTGAGTTTTCATTTGTATTAAAGTCATGCATGCACCTGGTTGGAAGCATCCAAATAATTCTACAAGGCTTGTTATTTGACAGAGGTTGCTGGTTGAGCATTGACATCAATTCTCACCTTCTTTCATTACAGGGCTTCTGCTTCTTGGCTGAGCACGCGGCCCACAGCTAGTCCCTGCCTCTCCCAGCCTCCCTTGCAGTTTGGTAGGACCATGTGCCCACAGTCTGTTCAATGGCTGTGTGCCATTCCTGGGGCATATTCCCGCCAAGGTTTGTACCTGGGCTGCCCCGACCCATTTCCCCTTCCCATTGGCTGGGATGACAAGAACCAACGGCTGGCTGCCTTGGCCCCAGAGATGGAAGCCACATTTTGGGGGTTATAAAGCCAACCTTCCAACCTAGGTTGCTTCTTTCTGGACCACATCAAACAAGAGACACAGATATCGATCTCATTTAATTAAGCCTCTGTGTTTTGGGGTCTTTTTGTTAAAGCAACTTAGCCTGTACTTTTATCCATATAGCTTGTTCAAAAAAAAAAAAAAAAAGGAGTCTTCCCCATCCTCTTTTCTTTTTCCCAGAAGCAGCCATAGTATTTGTAATTTTTTTTTTTAAAGGAGGTAGTGGGGAAGGAACCCAGGACCTGGCATATGCTAAGCATGTGCACTACCGCCGAGCTATCCCCATCCTCAGCTGTAGTGTGCTTAAATGACATACTTTCATCTGTTATTTCATATTTAGGCATTATCAATCGAGTTTCCAGTTTGGAAATGAATGTTCCACTCTCTCGTTTTCTCCCACCCTCACCGTCCTGATGCTCACTTGCCACCCACCTCTCCATCTTCCAAAAATAGTTACGTGGTCATTTTGCATAGACAGATATTTAGCGCTTATGTAATTATGACATTGCAAATGGTATATAACACTGACCTTGACAGTGCCCTGCAGATGCTCTTCCTTTCTTGAACAACATTTTGTATTTCCTTGGAGATGATATTGAACTATTTTTTTTTTCATTTTCTTAGTTTCCCATTGAGTTATCATTAATTCAGACCTAAGCATTGTTTTGTTTTGTTTCATTTTATTTTATTTTGGGGGGAGGTAATTAGGTTTATTTACTTATTTATTTTAATGGAGGCCCCGGGGATTGAACCCAGGCCCCCGTGCATGCTAAGCATGCGCCCTACCACTGAGCTGTACCCTCCCTCCCAAACCTAAATACTGTTGTATGATCTCCTCTTAATGTCTTCAACAGAACTTGGGATGCAATCAGTTTCATTGGTTTGAAGAGATATTCCCAGAGCTTCCTGACTGGCTCCATCTGGACTCATTCACTAAGCCTGATGAGTGTATTTGTTCTGCCATCTTTAACTGAACTTCAGTACTGGTTCTATAACTTTGGACTGCTCTACAAGTCTTAATCCCTTTAATGGACTATGAGGATTGCTGGCTCTGTGACCTAGCAAGATTCCTGCAGTCTAACCCCATATGTAAGTGTTCTCCTTGTTGGAAACTTTCTCCTGAGAACATTAGCAACTTTCTGTACAGTGAAGAGATTGGAAATCTCCAACTTGGATCAATGTCTTCCTTCTTGGAGATCAGACTTAAAACTCTTCCTGCATTAGGCAGACAAATGGACGCCAATTAAGAGCTTCCTAAAAAAACTTGAACTCAAGATATTACTGTTTAATCGTTTCAAATCCAATATTGTTCATGCTACACCATTGCACATGGATACTGGCCAACTTTCAATTTGACAGAATCCCTAAATATTTGGGGTATGGTATTAATGCATAATCTTTTGGTCTTTGTCCAAGTTAAGGTTTAGGTATAACTCGGAGAATGCCTGGAATCTGAACAGCCAGTTTAGAGCTTAAACAGAACCCCCTTCCTCAATGTCCTTTCACTGCCAACAGAGCCAGATACACGCCCCTTCTCCATTTCCAGCCCCCCATCCCTGCAACTGCCAGGGAATTCTGGGAAGACAATCACCTTGGCATCTTTTATTATGATATTAAACCACGCAGGGAGGCTGGGAGAAAACTTAAAGGGAAGACACTGGGCAACAATTCTTATTTTAGGCTCATTCTTATTTTAGTTATCTTCCCCAAATTCCAATATGATTTTGGATGTTTGAACAACCAACGTGGCCTGATGAAGGCTTATCAGCTGAGAGCAGCCATGGAGAAGGGAGTGAAGTAACTATTTCTCACTAGGGGTTGAAGTGAGGCTAAACCACTCAATGCAGCTCCCTAACATGCATACGCACTCACACCCAAACACACACACCCCTCCAACAGCAACAAGTGCAAAAACGCAAAAAAAAAAAAAAAAAAAAAAAAAATTAAAAAAAAGCAATACACAAACTCAACATTTGATATTTTCAATCTGGCTCTAGATAAACATTTTTAAAAACATTTTATGGAAGGAAATTGTCATGAGTTGCATTATAGGTGAATTTAAGAAGGCATTTCTAATTGGAAATGTCTTTGAAATTTGTGCTTTTATATTGGCAATCATCACTATGCATTTCTGAACATCTTCTATAGCACCTGTGCCAGGAGCTGACTGCCTCATATACAAATGACTAATGACAAAGCGGGGTGAGATGTATTCAGCAGCCAATAGGAAGGGAAGATGGGGAAAGAAGAGAGGTGGGGACTTTATTCGCACCTCCAAGAAACGATAGAATGGACACCAGTGAAAAGGAGGAGGCAAGCAGTCTGTAAGGGGGGGTGTAGGAGTGTGGCACGCAGAGTTAGAGAGACCTGACATGTAGCTGGCATGTTCAGAGAGCAACACATTTGCCTAGAATACAGAATTCAGGTGTGGGGTCACAAAAGACCACGGCGAATGGCGTATATTTATTCTAAACGGTGGTAAAGCTGAAATGCCAACTTAAGGCATTTGAACATCTTGAAGGCATTGGGAAACCACAGAAGGTTTCTGTTGTTGTTTAGGGATGTGGGTTTGATTAGGGAGGGAAGGAAATGTGATATATACAAGCGCTCCTTGGGGTGATTCATCTCTCCATGATGTGTGACGGATCACAATGGAGAGGGAGTGAGGCTTGAGAGTTAGGGACTGCGGCCGACCCTGAGTGAGGAAATGAGGGCCTGGCCCAAGGCTACTGGTCATTAAGCACCTCGGCTGTAATCTGTGTTACAGGCTGTGTGAGCTCCAACTTATCTCAGGTAACCTTCATATAGCCCCATGAAACAGAGATTTAGTTCCATCTGACTCTCAGGGGTTCAAGGTCACATAACGAGATGACACAGGTGGGATTTGAATTCACTGTTTTTCTGATGTCAGAGTTCATGTTCTTTCTCCTCTGACACATCAGCCTCTTGTTTTTAATAATGGCCAATCACAGCAGTGACAGTGGACACGGAAGGACACCCTACTGAGGACTGGGTTGTCATTGCAACCTCAGTGTCCCTACGTTGTACCACAATTTCGTGAGTCACTCAATATCCTCTTATTTTCACTTGGGATTTGTGGAGTGAAAACCGTTCCCTACTGCAGAGTGTCCCCGAGGGCCAAGTCTTGTGATCGCCGAGAGATGATGGAAAGTGAGCAGCGAAACGTGTTTCAGGTTTGTGGGAAATTGCAAAGGACAAGACAGAAATTATCAAGGCGCAATTGAATTACGTTGTGCCGCGGCCCCTGGGATAACAGCTGTTTTCCAGGTCTACAATCGTTGTCATTAGGAAATTAAAAACTCGCAGCTCCGCATCCGCAGCCTTGCGCTGCTCCGGCCACGTGGTGACAGGAAGCCCCGTGTTTGTACAGGTGGGGGATCGAGCAGCCTCGCAAAGTGGGTGGCTGGAAGCCCTGCCCGGAGTGCAGGTGGGCTATGGGAGGATAAGCAAACCCAGGAATAAGCTCCTGTGTTCTGGGCTGTCAGCCCCTCTCCGCAGAGGGAGGAGGGCCCAGCAGGGCCGGCCACGTGGGTGGGGCGTTGCAGGGTCATTCGGAACTACTGGTAAGAGTGCTCCCCACCCCATCTGGCGCAGAAGGATTCGGTCCTGGCGCGAGGTCAGTTCCCCTTTCTGGGCAAGCCCTGAAAAACTACCATTGGATACCTTTGTCCACAGTGAAGAAATACCCCAGCTAGATATGCTTTGGAGAACACATGTAGGAATGCCATACATTTCAAAAAATAAATCAGCTTCAAAGCAAATGGTATAAGCAACACAAGACTTAAGGTAGTGGCTACCGCAGCGTGGGTTTGGGGAGGCAAGGGGCCTGGTGGGGGGCACACCTAGATGTGTGGTCAGTGTCCCAGTTTCTGAGTCTCCTAGTAAGTTCATAGGATTTGATACAATTATTTAAAACAAATCTACATATGGGGAAGGGTATATAGCTCAGTGATAGAGCATGTGCTTGGCATGCATGAGGTCCTGGGTTCAATCCCCAGTCCCTCCATTAAAAAGAAATAAATAACCCTAACTACCTCTCCCTCTCAAAAAAGTAAATAAATAAAAGAAAAACATTGTTTAAAATCTACAGATAAATCGTAGAGAGGCGTGCGTGGACCAACGATGAGAGTATGTCAGGAACCTAAGATTATAATTAAGTCATTTCCGGCCACCTGAGGTGCAAAAAGAACAAGAAAACAAAAGATGGGGTATTGGCAAGACTCTGCCAAGGAGATGTCATGCTGGGACACCGAGGCCCTCCTCTTACCTTGCTGGAGGCCTCAGCACGCAGCCCAAGAAGCCGGCACTTGCCGTCTGCTGCCTTCTCTGCAGGCAGGACCACAGACACTCACACGTAGAGAGAACACAGCCCTTGACTGAAAACCTGGGAAATGAACAATGGTCGAAAACGACCCTGAACATGAATGTGGAGAATGATAGCCGACCACATTAGAAATTTAGACGTCAGCGATCATTTCTTCAATTAAAGGACATTTAATATCAAAGAGAAAGCCAGACTATGTGTATTTTTGCTCCTGGCCTACAACTACACAGTCTTCTAATCTCAGGAAGTTAATTTCCTTCTCAGGAGCTGGAAAAACTCAAGTATTCCTTGTCTGGTCTCCTCCCCTGTGCTCCTCTCCCCAGTTCCAACCTGAAACATCCTTTCTACCCAGGGATTGTCCAGTTCAGGGTGAACCGGGTGATTCTCTTGATACTTCCTACGACTTCTCTTGTTTCTCTCCTCAAAGTTAGAAAATTAATCTCAACGTTTCCAGGCCTTGAATATTTAAAGAGTCATAGAAAACCAGAGAAAGAGAAAGAGGGAAAAGAGGGAGAGAGATTAAGATGAGTGGAGATGTATGGCTGGCTGAGAAAAGCCAGGTGACCCAGAATGAAAGTAAAGCAGCCTATCTCTGAATGTGTCCTCTAAACTCAGCTCACAACCAAGTCCACTAAATTAAAATGGGCTCCTGGTGAGATGGGCAACTCCATGGGATGACTGAGGAACAAGTGAATGCAACAAACGTGTACTGAGAAATATCTATGTGCCAGGAACATAGGCCCCAGGGACAAAGAAATGACCACATCAGACAGTGTCCCTGCTCTGGAGGAACCTCTACAGGGGCAACGACAAAGAATCACACTTAAGAAAATATACTACGACGGGGAGCTATCCTATAGCTCAAGTGGTAGAGCGCATGCTCAGCATGCATGAGGTTCTGGGTTCAATCCCCAGTACTTCCTCCAAAAAATTAATAAATCAATGAATAAATCTAATTACCTCTCCCCTCAAAAAAAAAACTGGCTTTCTTTCTTAAAAAAAAAAAAAAGGTAAATATATGTATATGTTATGTGTAACACCAGGCAGTGATGGCTGCTTTGAAGAAGGAATGCTTCAGCGTATGGGGAGGGGTGACACCGTGGACCTGACGGTCAGAGAAGGCTTCTCTGGTGGGGAGACCCCAGTGATGGAGAGAAAACAGCCAAGTAGACAGTTCACCACGTGAGCATTCTCGGAAGGCAGAAGAAGGAGCAGCAGCTGGCCAGTTCCCGAGGCAGGACTGACCGTGTACCTGGTCCCCTTGGAAGAGCTGAGAAGGCTTGGGTGGCTGGAGGAGGCTTGCCGCACGGTTTGCCGGGCCCAGTGCAAAATGAAAACGTGGGCCCCCTTGTTCAAAAGTCATGAAAACATTCAAAACAGCAGCAGCAGAGCATGGAATCAAGTGTAGGGCCCATCTAAGCTCAGGGGGTCTGGGCAGTGCGGGCCTGGTTGGCTCTGTGGGAAGTGAGATCTAAGAAGTACTGACGGCTGATTGTGCGTGGCCTTGTAAGACACTGCAGGGAGCTTAGACTTCACTCCAAGGGCAACAGGAAGCTATCATGGGTTCTGAGTAGGTCACTGTGTGGCCTGACCTGGTTCTAGAAAGATCTCTGATCCTTGTGTGGGGATGAGCCTGGGGGAGACCGGGAATGACAACAGGGAGGCCAGTGGGGTGGCTAAAGAATTGTAACAATGACAATAAATAAAGAAATAACCCTCAGCATGGCCTTTAGTCATAACTGAATACAGGACTGCCCTCCCCACCCTCACATTCAGAATATTCTACGTGGTCTTTGATTCTGGAGATGAATGAAACTGCTCTGGTGGCTGGAGCAGATTTGGGTGATGTGCTTAAAGAACTTGGCCAGAAAAGGAAGCCAGGCTGAAAGTACCCTCTGCCTTCTCAGGGTGTCCTTACCTCAATGGATCTGACACCAGACAGGGGCAGGAAGTAGAAAGAACAGAAATGTAGGCTTCAGAAAAATGCTATTCTGTGGGTCCCTGATCTGGGATTCCATTTCATTTTCTTTCTTTAAAGGAAAAGGCAGTTCCTGAGGGCTTAAAGAATGTCTTTCAGTGGCTCCTACAGGTGTCATACAAGGGGAGACTTGAAACTTCAACCAAACAGGAGGACGGGGTAGGCTTTAGGCCCGGTGGAGCCGTAGAGCAGGTGGCCTCTGAGATGTGCCCCTTCTGTGGGCATCTCACCACGTCCTTCCTCAGCTACTGAGGGGCAGCCAGGAGATCCCACCTTTTGAATAATGGCTTTGAGAGCCAATTTTGATGGAATTTTGGGAGGGAGATTGAGGATGCTCCTGCCTGAGAAAGGAGGTAACTGGTTAAGAAAAAGGAGGATTAGAGTCAGCCAACTGCTTACAAACGCCAGTGCTCTCTGACATGGATTTGTGCCTTTTCATAACAGCTTTGTGACTGATCACAATCTGAGTTCGAACAGTGAAGAAAGAGGTCAAGGAACTCGCCCAAGGTTACCCATTTAGAAATGGAGGAATCAGGACTCAGAGCCAAGTTCATATTTTTTCCATCTTGCCAAAACCCTAACAGTTGTAGTTTTAAAAATCAGCCACACATCCTTGGACCCTCCTCCCGCTGACTCCTCCCCTTGCCTCTGTGTGGGCTTGTGAGTACTTTGCACAATGAACATGGCAGAAGAGATGCTGTGTAACTTCCAAGACCAGGTCAGAAAAGGCCAGACGGCTTCCATCTGGTTCTCTTGGAACCCTTGCTCTTGGAATGCTTGCTCTGGGACCCGTGCTGTGAGAAGCCCAAGGCACATGGAGAAGCCACGCAAAGGTCCCCCAGGCAACAGCCTTGGTGAGCCCAGCTTGGAGCAGCCCAGCCCAGCCCAGGAGCCAGACGTGTGAGTGAAGAAGCCGTCCTGGACGTGAATCCTCCAGACTCAGCTGTGTCAGCCTCTTCGGTTGAGGCCGCAGACGACACAGAGTGGTGACGAGCCAGCTCTACTGGGCCCTTTCCAAATTCCCGACCCACCAAATCCTTTAACATAGTCTGACGGTTGCTGGTTTATGCCACAAAGTTTGGGACAGTAGATTACGCAGCAATAGACAATGAGACTAATAATTTTGCCTTGGGCTGACTTGATGGTGTGAATGGATCTAAGATCACGTCTAACAGGAATGAGCAGTTTGTGCCATGGCTTTGAAATATCTTGACCACAAAAACTACAAATTAATCCTTCATTTGCTACAACCTTGGTCCGGTCTCTAGAAATGTCATGTATTCTTTTAAATCCGGACATTTAAATGACAGGTGTCTGAAACAGGAGGTTCCCAGGCCAAACAATTGATATGTCTTTCATATAAATTTTAAATAAAGTGTTTCTGGCTTACATAAGATCATTAAAGTCTCCTTTCAATGCAATAATTCCATACTCTGTAGTCTGTAAAGTCAGTTGGAATTACACGGCAAATGACATTGCGAAATCAATGGCTGGTGGAAGCAATTTTAAATCAAAGCATTTGAGTAACTTCAATTTTTTTTTTTTCAAAAGTAATATGGTTTAGGCTCTATTTCATACACAAGAAGGCTTGGTCAAATTTATATTTATTCAGATACCCAAACCATATCCAGACTATACTTGAACATGACTTTGAGGGTTCTATGTACTCTGTAACTGCTTTTGACAAGCATGATACCCTAATAAAAGATATGGCTTTCCTCTGAAAACCCCCTTCAGCTAAAAATACATTGTACTGAAAATAAAGTGGTTGCATCATCTCAGTTCAACTCTGCAACATTTTGTAAAATTTCATGACCATAGAGAATGAGCTCTTAAACTTGATTTCAGGCTGTCTAAAACAAGATGTGAGTGGGGAGACACGAAGGCATGGCCCTTGTGCCCGGGAGCCAGGCGGGCCTTTCAGGTCCCTCTTTGAGGCTTTCAGTGCAACGTGCGACACCACCACTTGGGATTTCTTGGGTGGGGGTGAGGGGTGGACGATAATTCTTGAGGAACAGCTTTTGAGGGGGAAACTGGGGCTTTTTGAACAGAGCATGGGAAAGTCTGGGGCAGAACTGGAAGAAAGAGTATGTAGTAGCTGACAGGGTACGTTTGGCAGAAGCTAGGAATTAGGACAGGAGAAAGCAAAGAGCGAGGAGTGAACAGTGGGTGATTGTGAAGTAAGATCACGCGCTCTAATACCCTTGGCACCCACGTGAGCATCTTCACAAACCTGGTGGCGAAGGCTGCACGTTCCTCCTGGCAGCCCTTCTGCCCCAAGGGTCCTGTTTATTGCACAAATCCATGTTCATGGTCTATGTCATACCCATGAATGCCAGATTCTTTTAGCGTGTGCGCAGTAAGGATTGTGGCAGAAACCCACATGAAAGACTTGGGTTACTGCAGTGATAAATCTTCTGGAAGATTAAATGACTCTGATGACTTCCACGCTGCCATCTGGACTGTGGTCACTTTGAAGGTTAACTCTTTACTTGTTTTAATTGGTGTGGCTAGCATTGCTTATGTTGTTAGATTTAAAAATAAAACTGGGGAAACCCACCTCCCCACCACAAAGGTTATGGCCTTACTACAGCGAGAGTGCTGTTCGTGGGCTGGTCAGGAATGACTCCTCAAGCTCCTTGAAGCCTAAGGCTCCAGTAAATCTAAACATTTGATAATGCTTGTTTTGTTTAATTTAGTGAAGCAAGGCCAAACAGTCAAACCTACGGGCACGCATGAGGCAGGCAACTTTTTATAAAAACAGAAGGATTGTCCTCAAGATTCCAAGAATGTCTATGTCATCATCCTGTTTCTAAACATATTGGAGGTTGGTCTTCCACTAAGAATACACGTACAACTTCAAATCAAGTTCAACTTGCTTGAAAAGGCCTTGAGAATTGTTACCGCATTTTATGCACATTCATATCCCCCACTTAGTAAGCTCAGGTTTAGCACAAACTACTCTCTGAGAGGGAGATGTGTCTGTGAGCTGTGAGGGACTTGCTCAGGAAGTGCTCACAAGGAGACCAGGCAGGAGGGAGGGAAGCAGAACCATAAGTGTAAGCAGACAGGGTAGGAGGTCCCGGAGAAAGAGAACCAGGCATGGCTTTCTTGACACAGGAGAAGCCATTTTTGGCCTAAGCCATTGTGTGATCTAAGCCTGGCCACAGTGCTTATCTTTGAACAGGTCTCAGTAATGAATGACCGGAAGGGAACAAAAGAATTCAGCAACAAAAGACTGCTATCAGGCAAGAGAAGTAACAATAGCAAAGATAAAACATCCGTTGTAAAGACTCTTAGTTGTGTTTCAGGGGTGAAGATTAGCCCGAAGTGCTCAACCACCAGTCAACTGGGACCTAAGGGAGGATGATGTCAGCCTCTTCTGACTCTCGTGACTTCACTCACCTGAAGCTTGGACTCTGTCCCCCAAGCTCCTTTATGAATATGCACGTACGCTTAGCTTAGAACTTCCCCAGTTTTGCTGTTTGGGGAGACACTGCTTTGGGAAGGATCCTCACTTGCTGCAAGGAATACATCTTCCTTCTCCCTATCTTTTGTCTTTATTGCATCTTTTGGCTAGACACCCACCAAGAGGCAAACCTGGTTTTTTGCGTAACAAAAGGGGAGGAGACCAAACAAGAATGCTGTCTCAGGCTAAGCCCTAGGGTGGTGGCGACAGCCTCATCCTGCAAGCAGAGTCTGGAGTGTATATCACACCAGAGAGTTTGTCCCATCTGTCCGCAAAGGAGCTGGGCTTTCCAACTGTCTAAGGGCAGAGCCCTTGGGAAGAACAATAAAAATTCCCAAGTGTGACTATAATTTAGGTGGGACTAAAGATTTGGAAAAGGATCTGTGAGCTCATATTTTTGCCAGCTGCCACGCAGATGTTCAAATACGGTAAAATGTGAGTGAGCTTCTCAGTTGCCATCAGGAGTCAATGGTTCCAAATGCCCCAGGTCTTCCAGGCTGCTCCTCTCTCTTCAACCTGGAAGTTAAGGAGCTCTCTACAAGACTGGCCTGAGAAGGCTGGACATATCCTAGTTATCCCCCAAAATGATGCTTCCTACATTTTCAGTTACTACTGTTGCTTTCCATCCCAACAGTCCTCCCATCTGTGGTTCCAGGAAATCAGAGGGTCAATCTTTACTGAATGACTAGGTCAGCTACCTGATTCAACAAATATCTATTATACCTTCTATGGTCCAGGCATCATGCTAAGGTTTGGGGATACAAAGCAATAAAAAATAGAGTCTGTAAATGAGTCAACATCCTTGGGACAAAGGCTGGGAAAGATGGAAGGAGACATGAAACTTGGAAAGGTGAGCAGAAGCCAGATTGAGGAACTTCCTGAAAAAGAGGGGAAATAGAATGGATTCCCATTGGTCATATTCCCCAGGGCTCTAATGCTGTTAAAAACATTATCTGCTTCCCAACTTTTCCTTCACCCCATTCTGGGAGCATCAGAGACCACAATATGCAAACATATTCAGACGCCTTGCCATCCAGGTCCAAATCAAACTTTCCACATAAACCACCCCTCCAGGGTATGGATTTTACCGAGTATTGGTGATTGTGTTCTTTTAGATCTTTTCTCAGCCTTTTCTTGAATTTTAGCTTCAGGGCACATGACTTTTACATCAAACGTGTATTTTTTTAAATCAGCAGAATTTCAGGAATCTTACCTCTTCGCTAACTTCAGTTATTACATGTAAGCTTTTCTTATTGGCATGGGCATTCTTTTTTTTTTTTTAATCATTATTATAATTTAAAATAATTTACCATTTTGCTAGCTGTTTTATTAACTATTCACTAAAATTGATTTATTTTTCAAAGTAAATGTAATAGACATGCCTGGTTAGAATTCAAACAATGCATAAAGATACAAATTAAAAGTAAAAGTTTCCTTTCTCTTTGATTCTTTACCCCAAGTGCTTCTCCCTAAAAGTAATGATTGTTGGGGAGGATATAGCTCAAGTGGTAGAGCGCATGCTTAGCAAGCACAGGGTCCTGGGTTCAATTCCCAGTACCTCTGTTTAAATAAATCAATGAATAATCCTCATTACCCGCCCCCCAAAAAACAAACAAAAGAAAAATAATGATTGTTGAACATTTCTTACCTATCTTTGCAGAAACAATTTAAAACCTGCGTTAAGGTTACATGTAAATATTCTTTGTTTTCCTTTTCCACGGTTGGGATCATCATCGTAAGCATAGTCCTCGGTAACTTTTTTTACATTTAATAATACACATTTTGATATTTCCATATTAGAAAATATAGAGTTATCTGATTATTTTCCAGGGTGTGGGTGCTGATTAGGATGTTAGAATAGAGATATGCTATCATTTATTCAATAAGCTGCTTTTGAAGGACTTTTAAGTTGTTTCCAGGTTTTAGCTGTGACAAAAAAGTCTACGGATTTTATTTATTTATTTATTTATTTATTTATTTATTTATTTATTTATTTATAGTATAGTTGGTTTTACAATGTTGTGTTAGTTTCAGGGGTACAGCAAAGTGATTCAGTTATATATATATATATAGTCTTTTTCACATTCTTTTCTATTATATATTATTACAAGATATTGAATATAGTTCCCTGTGCTATATACTAGGTCCTTGTTGTTTATCTGTTTTATATACAGTAGTGTATATATGCTAATCCCAAACTCCTAATTTATCCCTCTTCTGCCCCTTCCCCTTTGAAAACTGGAAGTTTGTTTTCTATGTCTGTGAGTCTATTTCTGGTTTGTAAGTTCATTTGTATCATTTTTTTTTTAGATTCCATGTATGTGTGATATCATATGATATTTTTCTTTCTCTGTCTGACTTACTTCACTTAATATGATGATCTCTAGATTCATCCGCGTTGCGTGGCATTGTTTCATTCATTTTTGTGGTTGAATAGTATTCCATTGCATGAATAGCACATATTCTTTATCCATTCATCTGTTAATGGACATTAAGATTGCTTCCATGTCTTGGCTATTGCAAATAGTGCTGCTATGAACACTGGGGTGCATGTATCTTTCTGAAATAGAGTTTTCTCTGGATATATGCCCAGAAGTGGGATTACTGGATCATATGGTAAGTCTATTTTTAGTTTTTTAAGGAAACTCCATACTGTTCTCCATACTGGCAGAACCAATTTACATTTCCACCAACAGTGTCGGAGGGTTCCTTTTTCTCCACACCGTCTCCAGCATTTATCATTTGTAGACTTTTTAATGATGGACATTCTGACTGGTGTGAGGTGATACCTCATTGAAGTTTTGATTTGCATTTCTCTAATAATTAGCGATACTGAGCATCTTTTCATGTGCCTGTTGCCCATCTGGCTGTCTTCTTTGGAGTAATGTCTATTTAGATCTTCAGCTCAGTTTTTGATGGGATTGTTTGGTTTTTTAATATTAAGCAGTATGAGCTATTTGTATATTAGAAAAGAATTTAGATACAGTTACTCTCTTTTCTAATATTAGAAAAGAATTTAGATTGAGTAAACACAATCAGTTACTCCAAGTGCCCATCTCCTCCTTTACTATGCAAATTGCTAAAAAAAAATTCCTTCTCCATGTGTCTTCTCTACCTTCTTTCAAAAATCAATGAAACTGCACTATTCCTTCAACGTCTTTGACTAATAATGTTCACATGAAGATAAGGTCAAACCCTGCAGAAACTGCAGTACAAGAGGATCAGAGAAGAACATGGATTTGACATGTTGACATTTGCATTCGTATTTCTTCTGGCTGAGGCTGGAGATGTGGCTTTCACACAATTTACTTATCAATAAAAATTAATTTCTGATAGGAAGAATGTTATCTATCTGGTTTGGTGGGATGCAGAGATCTCTTTCTGATTCACCCTAGTAGATCCAATTCTTGGTAGCAAGAAGCAAAATCTTTCTTATTCCAGGTATAACCACCCTGCCTAAGGGTAGAGTTATACCAGTCGCCTTTACAGAACGCTCCACACACGGGCCACTGGCATGTCTCTTCCTGCTGCCAGTGCCCAGAGCAGCAGCTATGCCACTGAAGCCACCACAGGCACAGCCACTGCTGACATACAGACCTGCACTAGGGTGGCTGATCTGTACCTCCTGTCAATACCCAGGGACCCATCTGCTATGGCATAAATCTGATGCTACCATCTTCAGTGGCTGCAGAAGCCAGCAACCAGGCATCCCCGCCATGCCACCGGTGCCATCTCTTGATGCTGTCATGCCCCTGGGGCCAAAGCTGCTGATGCCCATGAAGGCTTTGGTGGAACTGATTGTGTTTTCTTGGAACAGCTTTTTGTTTTCTTATCTTATTTTATTGTAGCATCTGGTTTTTATAACTCAAGCCTGAGCCCATGGGAACTGATTGGAGGAAAATCCATGAGACAGACAAGTGTACTTGGGATTTTTGTTGTCATCAACCCCCGCTTCACTCAACTCCACCTGCTTCTTGCAGGTGGATCTCATCTAGTCTCATCTCCTTGCTGGATGGAGAGCCCCAAGCATCCTGACCTCACCTCCAACACCAGTAATCAGCTGCACGGCAAACTTTGAATGAGAGATAAGAGATAGAAAGATGGAATACACAGGGATAAAGAAAGTGAAAGACTTGTACATTGAGAAGTATAAGACACTGATGGAGAAACTGAAGAAGACACAAATAAGTGGGAAAATATTCTGTGCTCATGGATTGAAAGAACCAATATTGTTAAAATGCCCATACTACCCAAAGCAATCTATAGATTCAATACGATCCCTATCAAAATGCTGAAGGCATTTTTCACAGAAATACAACAATCCTAAAATTTGTATGGAACCACAACAGAGCCTGAATAGCCAAAGCAATCTTGAGAAAAAACAACAGAGCTAGAGGCAGCATGCTTCCTAATTTCAAACTATATTACAAAGCTGTAGTTATCAAAACAGTATAGTATTGGCATAGATCAATGGAACAGAATAGAGAGCCCAGAAATAAACCCATGCATATATGGTCAATTAATTTATGTCAAAAGAAGCAAGCATATACAATGGGGAAAGATTGTCTTTTCAGTAAATGGTGTTACAAAAACTAGATAGCCTCATGCAGAAGAATGAAACTGGGTCACTATCTTATACCATACACAAAAATTAACTCAAAATGGATTAAAGATTTGAAAGTAAAACCTGAAGCCATAAAACCCCTAGAAGCAAACATAGGTGGTAAGCTCCTGTAACATCTTAACAGTGATTTTTTTGGATATGGCATCAAAAGCAAAGGGAACAAAAGCAAAAACAAACAAGTAGGACTACATCGAACTAAAAGGTTTCTGCACAGCAAAGGAAACCATCAACAAAGTAAAAAAGGCAACCTACCAAACAGGTGAAAATATATGCAGATCATATATCTGATAAGGACTTAATATGCAAAATATATAAAGAACTCAATAGCAAAAAAAAAAAAAAAATCTAATTAAAAAATGGGCAGAGAATCTGAATAGACATTTTTCCAAAGAAGACACACTGATGGCCAACAGGTACATGCAAAGGTGCTCAACATCACTAATCGTAATGCAAATCAAATGCAAATCAAAACTACAGTGAAATGTCACCTCATACCCGTTAGAATGGCTATTATCAAAAAGACAAGAAATAACAAGTGTTGGTGAGGATGTGAAGGAAAGGGAATCCTTGTGCCCCGTTGGTGGGAATGTAAACACTGAAAGAATCATTTTTTATTTCCCATGTCAAATAGAAATTTTTGTGACCAAGAAGAAATGAATGTTAATTACATTTATTTATGATTAAATATTTAATTTATCAATATTAAAATAATATCAAAAGGGACCAATCCATGTAAAGAATCCACTAGTAATAATAATAATAATAATAATAATAATAATAATAATAATGATAATAATAATAATAATAAGGGTTAATCCATGTAAAAAGAATGTAAAACAAAAAGTCAAATATAAGCTTGACCTTCAATCAGACACAAATTAAGATTTTACTTCTCAAGTCTAATGCTTGATCATCTTTAATTCTGACTCAAGACCAGATAACACTCTCACATAAAATTATCAACTGTTTGCCATGCCAACTAACATTTTATTGTTTCTACACACCCAACCACCTTGAATATTTTGATCAATTACAGGTGAAAACTTGAGATTTCTAATTATGTAGATTTTTAAACGGATAGACCCAACCACCTTGAATATTTTGATTAATTACAAGGGAAGACTTACAATTTCTAATTATGTAGATTTTTAAATGGATAGACCCAACCACCTTGAATATTTTGATTAATTACAAGGGAAAACTTATAATTTCTAATTGACCTATGTAGATTTTTAATGGATAAATATAACTGGGTAACTGCTAAATATTCAATCAACTCGGTGCTAAATTGACACAAGAGACCGTATGTCTTAAGACACAGACATGGGTCTGTGGTTACGCCTTGGCTAAAGCAGAGGAATGCTTCCTGGAGCCAAGATAAAAAAGAAAATACGTGTTATGTTGTCTTCATTGATAAAGGCAGAGAAACACTTTCCTGGAACTATATCTCAAAATCAAATCTGCCACAAAGATCCAGATACAAAGGGTATTTGAGCAACATCACCGATATCTTTAGACAGCAATTTAAAAAATCAGAAACATATTTATGTGGGTCATTCTTATACAGCATGTACTCGGCCACCCGGCCATGAGCAATACCAAATGAGGCCCAGGGACAGCACAGAACATTTCTATGAGATTATATGGTCTTGAAATAGCAATTTTTAAAAGTCTAACTTGGTATACAGGTAGGGCTTTGAAGGTATAGAGAGGGGGGAAGTGAGCATGTCTGGTTCTCACTCAATGCCAAGTTGCCAGATAGTGAGGAGTCGGTGTGGCCGCCTGCGTGGAAAGACTGCCATGCCTTAGACATCGTATGTGTGGACTGTCAGATAGACATTTCTTAGAAAATTTAAACAACTTGACTTACTTTTTTTTCTCCCCTAGATGGAGGGCCATTCCGCGTCCTCATGGAAATGGACTTGCAAAGGTCCATTAATTCACTCCTTCACTCATTCAGACGATTGATATTATTGATCAAATACTCTATGGCAGGCATTGAGACAATAAATAGTGAACTCAGATAGACCAGGTAAAGGGAAACTGGCAGAAACGGAGGTCAGAGGGTTATCCAGGGGCCGCGTGATGCTCAGCCCTGTAGACAACAGCAAGAATTTAATTGAGATTTTATTTCCTAAGAGTGATGTGATTTGATCTGATTTACTTTTTAAAAGGATCGCTTTGGCTACCACAGGGACAATAGATGGAAAGGGCCAAAAGAAGAAGCTGGAGACCAACAGGAGGATTGAGGACTCCCAGCAGGGGTTCAAGTGGTGGAGGCAGTGAGGGAGGGTAGGATTTAGACCACGCTGTGAAAGGAGATAGACAGGATTTGCTGTAGAATAGAATATGGGGTATGGGAGGAAGACAAGAATCAAAAAGGATGCCTCGATTTTTGCAAAGTTACTGGGTGACAGTGCTGACATACGCTGAATGGAAAGACTGGGAGGGCGAGGGGCAGATGAGGAAGGATAGGCTCAGGGTGGCAGGAAAAGGGTTCTGTTTTAAACGCAGGAGTTAGGTGTCTCAATTAGGCAGCAAGGAGTAGATCCTGTTTCCCCAAAGAGCAGATTTCCATTCCCTTCGGTGCCTCGGAGTTCAGCACTATAGAGTATAGAAGAGAGAACTTCGCCTTGAATTTGCAGGACGAGTATTTTTAATTGCTCACTGTTATGGGCTGAACTGCGTCCTCCTCAAAATTCAGATACTGAAGCCCTAACCCCCAGCGCTTCAGAATAAGACCGTATCTGGAGACAGGGTCTTTAAAGAGGTGAAGCACGGTAACATGAGGTCATTAGGGAGGGCCCTAATCCAACACGCGATGTTTTTACAAGAGTTGGAGATTAGGATACAGACACTTGCACAGAGGGAAGAGCATGCGAAGACTGGGGAGAAGACGGCCGTCGACAAGCCAACGAAAGAGGCCTCGGAAAAAATCAGTCCTGCTGACACGTTGATGGCCCCAGAACTGTGAGGATATTAATTTCTGTCACTTAAGCCACTCAGCCTCGGGTGCTTTGTTACGGTGGCTCTAGCAAACTAATGCACTCACCATGGTCATTTAAAAAAACTAAATTTTTTACTATATGATACCTTTTTAAGGAGAATGATAGTCTCTTGGAACTGAATTCTTCCCCTTCAGAAATGAACAAATAAAACTGGGCTGTTCACTAGAATTGTTGACATTTCCATCTGAATGATGAAGGCTCTATGCTAACAGTAATTTCTGCTTCCCATATTGAGCATTTCCCCAATAACACTTGTCCACCAGTTTCCTTGGTTCTTATCATAGCTACTGGATTAAGTTATTAAAAACCATGACACTGACCTATCGTGTTGTTACATAGATTCAAGCTTAACAGGAGAGCTAGGACAGTGTCCTGTTTTATACCACTTAAAACTGGAATCTGATTTTTATTATTCTGTTCTGCATGCTTCTATTAGTGGTTTTACCACACGCTTTGACAGAATATTTGTACTCTGAAATCTTCTGGGATCATATGGCTTAGCCTATGGCATCAGATTAATAAATATGGAGCAGCATTTCAACCACCTTCTCAGTAAGAAAAAGCTGAGTATGGAAAAGGTCTGTAGGAAACTCATTGTCACCAAGTGATGCCCACTAGTCCACTCGAGCGTCATTCAGAATATTGGATGGAGACACCTACAGCTTTGGGTGCTGACACGCTGAGTCATGTGTGATCAAGGAGGATGGACAGTAGCTCTTCTGAAAATACAATAGGGGTACCTGTGAGTCTGTCTTGAAGGAGTGGTACCTGCTCTTTCATTATGATGAGTAGTTAGTTATCAAAGATCAATGTCCAGAGACGGATTTAAACAGTTGTAGAGGCATAACGATCTTCACTGAGTGCCGTTTTCCAAATTATTACTAATTATGATTGCACTGAGGTTGGAAAGAGGAGAGAGTTACCCAGCTCTAACTATGAAACGCTGAATCTGACACTGGATTTCTGTCAGGCACCACTGGGTCTGCATGTCTTCATTCATTGGTGGCTTATGTGGCTGTCTCCTGCTGAAATTGAATTTACTTCCACTTTTCATATGGCCAGTTTCTTTTCGAAATTAAGTGGACTTTTGTTTGTTTTTGAGAGTTTTAATTAAGATGCCGACTTTCTGACTTAGCCAGACTTGTTTGTTCTAGTAGAGTCTATTAAAATGGGGACGGGCCGGCCAGGCATGGGGTAATTGCAGTTTGTTTTAAACTGTCTATTAAACTGTCCGTTAACATGGCTGTCAAGGAGGCTGCTTCCACAGAACAGCCAAATCGAGGCTCATGAATTCTTTGCTCCATCAAATAAGCTTTATAAATTTGACGACAGCCTCCCTTTGTGTCAGTTTCATTAACCCTTGTACTTATTCTACACATATGATTAGTTAGACTTAGAGCCTGAATGCTCAGGGGTATTTTAAGAGCGAGTTGATGATTTTGCAGCCCAGTTTATTGGCTAATTATAAATCATTCCTAAATCTGATCTGTTGATGAGAGATGACATAAAAGTCTCCTTGGGTTTCTCGGCCAATGAACAGTATTATTTTGCGATTACACATGAATTTGGATGTGTTTTTATCTCTGACACCTCCTCTTTTGATTCCTAACCTAGTTTTTCCATTTAGATTATTTCTTGGTGGAACTTTGGCAGAATTATTGCCCAAATTAGTAAAGTTTAGAAGAGTATTTATCCAGAATGCCTCTAACCTGGCAGGTTTCAGCATGATATTTCTGCAGTTTCAGCATCTTAACTCCAAGAAGCTACAGCCAATGAAAAATAGTCACTAACTTCAAATTGTTACTGAAAGATATTTTACAGGCGATTTTTATAAAAATCAGCTAGTTGACTTGCAATTGCTATCCAGGCAGGAGGTAAGATTAAAATGTATTCTTTGAAGTCTGTTATCATTTCAAATTTTTATCTTTTAGGCTTCCTGGAGGAGTGAGGTAAGAAAAGTACATGTCTCCAGCAGTGATAAGCAAAGAGTAAACATCTTTCTTTGCTGGAGAAGAGCCAACAGCTTTATTTTCCTGGAAAATTCAAGGCCTGAGGAGTCACAACTGATAGGATGTGTTTAATAAAATAACAGAAAAATACTTGGCTGGGAAACTCTAGTCGGTAGGTTAGTTTTAACTCAAAATTGTTAAGTGTGTGGATTTTGTCTTTTATGCACCCTCACTCCCCTGACCCCTCCAAATGCAGGTGACCGCGATGTCTACACCTGATCACAAAATACTTGTGCAGAGGCCAGGCGCTATCAGTTGCTCTAACCAAGAATCCATAATCTGAGATGGTGAGCTTGCATTCAACCGCAAAGGCCACACTCAGGGGACATCCTTGACCAATTCCTGGGGCTTTTCTAATTAGCATAGTGAATGTTGAAAACAAGTTTTTACTGATGACAACAGTGACCTGTGGACCATCATGGTAGACACTATACATGAGCTCTAACTGTTGAATTTAAAAGTATTCAAGATGCATGAATAAACTAAAAATTTTTATTATTTTTTTTAAACTTCCCCCCTTGAATGTAAGAGATGTGAGAATCCAGAGGGTCTATTTATCCTGTGTCCTGGGCCATAGCACCCACGCTAGATCCCTGAATGGTCCTGTGTCCAGTCACTGGTTAAGGTCCTGATGAGCAACCAAAAAGGTTAACAAAAATCCTGCTTCTAGAACATGATCCCGATTTCCTCAGATGAGCTTTTCATGCAATGTAGTGGTCAGAGCACTTAAAAGGATAGGAAGTTGGGACTTTGTAGTCTATGGAACAGGTGGTAAGAAATGTTTGGGGCCTGCTGATTTGAGAATGTGTGTTTGATATATGGTTATAAGGTAGCAGAATTTGGTGAGACTTGCTTTCTTTCTAACCTGATGGGGAGGTTGTGGTTAAGTCACTAACCCTTATCCACATCAGACTTCTTCCTCAGATGCTGTTATCTGAGACAAAAGGGAAGCTAACAGTAGTTTATGGCCAAATTGGCTCAGGTCCTTAGGAAAACACATCTACACCGGGTTCATGGTCTGTTTCTTCTTTTTCTAGTGCCTTTCCTTTTATCCTCTCTCTGTGTATCTTTTTAAAACAGCACAGCCCTTCCAAGGATTCCCTGGTCCTCACGCTATCTCCTGTTTCTCACTTCTCTCCTCACCCACACACCCAAGAGCAAACTGTTAACTTACTGTTAAGGCTCAGTTGCTTACAGTCTCCAGGGGATTTCTATTTTAAGCTCAACTCCTTTTGCTTTTTCTCTGCAACAGAAACTGCCACTTGCACATCTAGCCTAATCTGCAGGAATTACCCTCCAGTGTACAAAATGAAACGATTTCAACGCTCAGAAATATTCCATTTTAGCCTCCTGCAAAAGTGGGTCAGTGTGCCAAACGTGCTGTGTGATATGAATTGGATGCTACGAGAAACTTGGACTGATTCATAAACTGTTCCTAGCACTTCTAACAGCCTTCTCTGAAGAATTATTTCCTGTTCCTCTGGTAGAAAGCGATGTGAGTTTCGGAGGTAAACAATACATAATCATCTCCTCCAACTCTCTGACCCTACATACAGATTTTAACCTCTCCTTTTCTATATTTGTATTTGTGGTTCTCTCAATATCCTCTCCTATTCAGATCCCTCTTTGAGTTATTTTTTATTTGGTAGATTGTACAAAAGTTGCTCATCTTCCGCCTGAGCAGCCCAAGACTATAAAGCATTTTGCGATTATTAATGCATTAATCAATGTGTGATTTTGTGGCACAGAAGTAAGTACTGAGTCTAATTATGCAAATTAAGAGTGTATAAATTGTAGACTAGGCCATTAGCAGACTGTTTAGGCCTGGGGACAGATATGGTTCACTCAAAAAGCCACTTATCAAATGCCTACTTTGTACTGGGAACTGGACATGCTAAGACTTTCCTAGTGGAATACGGAGACGTTAACACCTTATTTACTGTTTGTTTTTTTTTTAAATCTTGGTCAATGTCTTGCTTGTTTCTCTCTCATAACATCTTTATTAGCATATCTTGCATTTATTGGCATGTATTTTTCTTACCCTCTTCATTAGATTTTAAACACTTTCAAGACAGACGCTTGGTCTTATCTGTATGTCATTTGTCTAAGTGTCTTGTAGATACGCGAGAAAGTGTTACACTGAGAGGTGAACACTTTTTTCAGGCCTGTGCTTAAGCTAGCAACAGAATTTAGGACTCCAGACTTCACATTCTCAGCTGCTTCGTCCTCTATTTATAACTTGCAACGTAACTTGTGACCTAAATGCCTTTTGTGTCTAAAGTTTATTATTAATGGGATCCCTTGAGTGCTTAATATGGCAACATTTATAAATGCCTATTTGGATAATATTTTTTTCAAGTGTTAGATTTTATTTTGCCACAGCAGATTGATTCTTTCACTGGCTCCTATAAATGTGGCCCAAAATTGTGGGTGGCAAAAATGCAGCCTGTGGACCACATGTGTTCTCTAGGCCATATATTTAAAACGTGAAGAGTTCTTGAATTCCAGATGTAACCCAGGCTTCTGGTACAATGTGCCTAAGAAAAGCCATGCTTAAGAGATTCTGAACCAGTGACGGGGCTGGTCCCTGAAAAACTCATTGCCACAAGAAATCTTTGCACATAATTAGTTCCGTTTGCCACTCTGTTCTCCAACTTGATCTGTCAGATTTTACCCTAGTGCCTTCTTTACTTTATCCCCATCCTCTCCTCCCTCCTCCTCCAAGCCCCTACCTCATCCTTCCCCACCGCACCCTTGCCCCCAATCCCAACACCCTGACTGGACCATGTTGATTTAACTTTTGCTGAAGCCTTGCACCAAAGAAATAAAATTCTGTGATATGAATTAAACTCGACTATAATAGGGAGATTGTACTATAAAATGGATACATCAAGAGCAAGATGAAAACCAATCAACCCCGTGGGTGATAAAGACATGGCATCTGTGCTGTGGGCTGCTTCTCCTGCACCTGGGGTGTGTGTCACTACTCTGTCCTGGAGCTCTGTTCTGTGGAGCCTGGACGTGATTCAAGAATTCTTTTTAACACTGAGTTTCTGGTACCTACTATCTTCAACCAGAGTTGGACTACAATTTGGATTTTTTTTTTTTTTTGAATCTTTCGAATTTCTTCTCTTGTTGGATGAGAAAAACCAGTCTTTAAAGGAGAGGTTTCTTCAAGTGTGGTTTCTAGGTCAGCGGGATGAGCATCACCAGGGAAATGTAAATTCTCCAATACAGGCTCCAATACAGACCCTTAGAGTCTGAAACTCTGTGGATAGGGCCTAGGAATCTGTGGAGTTTGTGTGTGTGACAAAATACACATGACATAAATACGCCCTCTAAACCATTTGTATGGTGTACAATTCAGTAGCGTTAAGTGCATTGACGCTGCTGTGCACCCACTACCTTGTCCATTTCCAGAAATGTTTCCATCATTTCAAACAGAAATTCTCTACCTAGTAAATAACAATTCCTCACTTCCTCCACCTCACTCCCCAATCCCTCTACTTCATTTTCTATCTCCATGAACTTGCCTACTCTAGATAACTCATATAAATGGAATCATTCAATATTTGTCTTCCTATGTCTGACTTATTTTACTTAGCATAGTATTTTCAAGGATCATCTATGTTGTAACATCTGTCTGAATTTCATTCTTTTTAACAGCTGAATAATATTCCATTGTATGCATAGAACACAGTTTGTTTAGCCATTGACCTATTGACAGATATTTGGGTTGTTTCCATCTTTTAGCTATTGTGGATAATGCTGTTATGACATTAATATACAGTATATGGGTCCCTAATTTCAATTCTTATGAGTATATGCTGGATCATATGGTAATTCTATGTTAACTCTTTGAAGTACCACCAAACTGTTTTCTACAGTGACTGCACCATTTTACATTCCCCCCAGCAATGTACACGGGTTCTAATTTCTCCACATCCTTGTCAATACTTGCTGTTTAATCTTTTTTTATATATATATTTTTATTTATTTTTATTGGTGGTGGGAGGTAGTTAGATTTACTTATTTATTTTTAGAGGAGGTACTGGGGATTGAACCCAGGACCTTTTGTATGCTAAGCTTGTGCTCTACCACTTGAGCTTTATCCTCCCACCTTTTTTTTTTTTCTTAAGTAATAGCAATCCTAACAGGTGTGAAACAGTATCTCACTGTGGTAAAACATTCTCCTAATGACTAGTGATGGTAAGCGTCTTTTCATGTGCTTACTGGTCATTTGTATATCTTCTTTGGAGAAATATCCATCTATTCAAGTCCTTTGTCCATTTTTTGAATTAGGTTGTTAACTTTTGGTTGTTGAGTTTTAGGAGTTCTCTTTATATTCTGGATATTAGATATATAATTTGCAAATATTTTCTCCCATTATGTGGGCTATCTTTTCACTCTCTTGATAGTGTCTTTTGATGCACAAATGCTTTAAATTTTCATGATGTTCAATTATCCATTATTTTCTTTTGTTTCTTATACTTTTGGTGTTATTTCTAAGAAATCATTGCCAAATCTAATGTCATGTATATTTCCTCCTATGTTTTCTTCTAAGCATTTCATAGTTTTTAGCTCATATTATGTTTAGGTTCTTGATCTATTTTGAGTTAATTTTTGTTTATGGTTCAAGATAAATGTCCAACTTTATTCTTTTGTATGTGGATAGTCAGTTTTCCCAGCATCATTTGTTGAAAAGACTGTCCTTTCCCATTGAATAACCTTGGCACTCCAGTAGCAATCTTTGTTTTTTAACTAGTACTTCAGGTAACTCTAATGCATACTCAAGTTTGAGAACCACTATTCTAACTGTGCTTTATCCTTTGTCTTAAACCTAACCAACCTAAGATTGGAACAGTCATAACCAAATGGCATTCTCCTGGAAATTATGATCAGTCTTATGATCTAATGGGAATCCTAGACAACAAGCGTGCTCAGATCAAAAAGTAAAATGTTATCAACTTAAATCCATATTTGTTATGGCCAGTAAGTGATCCACTGAATTTCTCTCATTGCCCTGTTACAATTAACCACAAGGAAAAAACCATGACGGTTAATTGGGCTCTAGAAATAAAGTTTTCTAACAGACACTCTTTAAAAAGGCTTATATACACTCTGAAAGATTTTTACCAAACTTGATCTTAAACTTGTTTATGGTAAGCAATGTGCATCTCAAGTTTAGTGTAATGAGTTAACAAGACTAAAATTTTAAAAGCTCTGCTGAATTTTGTATTAAAGCCTGATTTGAACCATGCTAAATTGGTACTTAGCTTTCACGTATTAATGAAAAAGAGAGTCTAACACATCATAAATAAACCTACTTATAGACTTAAAAGCCTGCTTGTATACACCAAGCTAAACCAGCTGCATCTAAGTGTGGCAACAATATGCATGTCCAAGCTTTGTAGCAATACCTAGAAGTTTATCTTCAGCATATCCCTGAAAGAGAGCTACATCAAACACTTCAAATTCAGTGACACAGACTGATTTCTACTTATTATTTAGATATGCAGCTTTGCTTAACTGACAAATTGGACTTTATATCTTAGTTAGCTATGTCTTTCAATGGTCGGTCATCATCCAACCCTGAAGTAAATGTTAGCTGATTAAAGTAGTAAAGGTTAAAACATTTAAACCACATGCTATAGATCTAAAAAATAAAAAATCAAGTCAATATGTGTAAAGGGAAGAATTATTAGCAGATTTATGAAATCTGACCCAAACAAATTAATTCATCAGTTTAGGGCAAAGGTCTGCCAATGAATTCAAGAACATTTTCAAAAACGGAAACATCTGTTGCAACTTAAGTTTCTGTTTATAAGTGAACATTGTGGATTATTCTTTTTGAAAAGGATACAACAGTTTACACAAATATATTGAAAGTTAATTTGAAATTACTCTTGTGTCTTCAAGGATCAGGGGGGGCAATCCTTAGGGCATTTGTACTATTACTGTACCCTCCACTCCTTCTTGTGATAGAAGGGAATTTGAACCTCATGAGACTGAAGATGCTATGACAAACCATGATGCCAACTTTCTAGGAAGAGATCACTGTCTAGATGAGTATGCAAGGCCTCTACCTACCTGCATTAGAGTTAATGAAAAGATGTATTTAATGGGAGATTTAAAGGTACTTCCAAGGATATGTATATGTACATATATACATATCCATCCATACATATGTGCATTCATACATTTCTACCTTACTCACTTGCTTAGACCCTAACCTTCAAATTAGAAGAAACTCCACTGTATTCTGAGCTATGTAAGATAGGGATTACACACACGTAACAGATAAGGAAACTGAAGCTCAGAATCATTGCATGTCTTTGGGAACGGATAGCTAGCAAGTGGCGGGTCTTAAACTTGAACTAATGTTATTTGATACTGACACATTGTTCCTCCTGTTGTAACACAGTACCTTCCTAGCCATTCCCAGCTGTGTTTCATAAATAATGAGGGCTCATCTGAGGTCATCCCCTCTTGCTACTCAAAGTGTGATCTGTGGATCAGCAGTATTGGCGTGTCTTCAAAACTTGTTAAAATGCAGAAGCTCAGGCCCCACCCCAGACCTAACGAATCAGAATACACATTTTTAACAAGAACTCTGGGTGCATATTATTGTTTGAGAACCTGTTTTAGAACAGGTGGGTAATGTCAGCAGACAGATAAAAATTTTAAGAAGCAAAAAGCAAGGCTAAATATCAAAAAACATTGTAACAGAAATAAAGAAGGCTTTTGATGAGCTCATTAGTAGACTGGACATAACTGAAGAAAGAATCTCTGAATTTGAGGAAATGTTGATAAAAACTTCCAAAACTGAGAAGCAAAGAGTAAAAAGACTGGAAAAAAAAAATCCCCCAGAATATCCAAGATCTGTGGGACAATTACAAAAGATGTAACATATGCACAAGGGAAATACAAGAAGAAAGAGAGAAAGAAACAGAAACAATATTGGAAACAATGATGACTGAGAATTTCCCAAAATCAATGTTGGACACCAAACCACAGATACAGGAACCTCAGAGAAAAGCAAGCAGGATAAATGCCAAAAAAAAAAAAAAAAAAAAAAAAAAAAAAAAATCACCCCCAAACAAACAGATAAAAAACTCACCCTTGGTATATCATATTCAAACTTCAAAAAAATCAAAGATAAATAAAATATCCTGAAAGAAGCCAGAACAAAACTACACGTTACCTACAAAGGAAAAAATATAAGAATTACATCAGATTCCTATGAGAAAGCATGTGAACAAAAAAGGAGTGGACTGATACATTTGCTATATTGAGAGAAGAAACTCACCAATTCAGAATTCTGTGTCCTGTGAAATTGTCCTTCAGAAGTGAAGGCTAAGATGAGGTTCCCTCCCCACTCCTTTTCAACATTGTACTGGAAGCACCAGCAAATGCAATAAGAAAGAAAAGGAAATATAAGCTATACTGATTGGGAGGGAAGAAATAAAACTGTCTTTGTTCACAGATAACGTGATCATTTATGTAGAAAATCTGAAAGAATGAACAAAAATACTCCTGCAATGAGTAAGTAATTACAGCAAGGTTGCAGGATACAAGGTTAATATACAAAGTCAATCACTTTCCTCTTTACCAGCAATAACCAAATAGAATTTGAAATTAAAAGCACAGTATCTTTCACATGAGCACCCTTAAAAAGAAATACTTAAGTATCAATCTAATAAATATGTCTAAGATCTATATGAGGAGAACTACGAAACTCTGATGAAAGAAATTGAAGATGAACTAAACAATGGAGAGAATTTCTACATTATTTTTGACAACGATTCATGTTTTTACCTATTACAGCTTATTTAAGTATGATTTAACAGCTGCTGCATGAAAAGCTTTATCTAGATATTAAATTACTTCCAAAATAATGTATCTCTAATTTTATAATGAAAGTCAACAACCCCATCACAACCAGAATTCACTTGAAAAATATGCTTTAATGTCTTTGTTTTTTTCTAACAAAAATTCGAGGAGCCCATAGCAACCATGCCATGAAATACAAATGGAGGGTTTCAGAGCCTCTGTGGGGCAGATTATCAAGCCACTTAGAGCATCCTTGAGAGAACACAAATGTTCTGGCCATCAGAATCAGAGGAAGTGCACAGAAGGGAAATGACCAGGAGGGACACCAGTGAGGTAGGGACAGGGTCCACAAGGAAGAAGGGAAGGTTTTTACAGATTACTCTTATTTCACAATTTTGCAAAGGACTTGGGTCTAACCTTCCAGCAAACTGAGAGGAGAATTTCTAAGCCCAGCATTAGATGCTTAAGGCAATTCTTAAAGTTTTGCTTTAGTCTTTGGTGTAACTTTCTCTGTTCTCTGGATTGTTGCAGTGCTAAGGACCTGCAGACAAAAAGACATTCTTTATAGAAACAGGAAGAGAATGAATGATTCTTTGATGTTGGCACTGCTTTTTCCTCCCTGATTTATTCACTCATGGGCTTCTTCAGCTGTCCTGAGTCTATGGGAAGGGGTGTTTACCCATTAGTCCTTGAGTGCCCCTTTCTCCCCTCCCTGCACGACTGATCAAGAGAAAGAAACTTGTTAACTTCTTCAAGTCCACTTTAGATGCTCCTTGTATGACTCAGCTGACATGTTCACTGGCCATAAGCAATCTCACTATGACTAACCGGCTTCTATTTTGACATCTTCCAGGAGAAGAAATGAGTAGCTGTGTAGGGGTTTCCTTTCAGGTGTCCTTTACCTCAACAAATAACAACTAGCCAATTCTATAATGGGAAACTTTCTTTTCAAGAGATCAGAATGTCTTATTAATGGGAAGTGCTTGCTGCCATGAAGTTCTTCTCAAAATGGTAAAAGACAATGATCCTGCTGGGCTCCTAGGGGTCTATTCCCATGGGAATCCAAGGAACTTTGGTGGGAGGTGGGAAGAGGGCATTTTTGCTTTCTTAACAATCCTCACAGGTAGTTGGAGCAGAAGGAGGCAGGCTTGAGTGCTTTGGAAACTAGAGCAAGATTCACTGGGTAGGTCAGGCAAACAGCAGCAGGAATAAGGTAAGGGAGGACTGTAAGCCAGATACCTCAGAGCTGACCTCAGAAAGCAAGAAGAGTTTCAGATAAATAAATCCAAACTAAGGAGAGTAACAGAAGTTAAACATAGCATGGAATGAAAATGTGTTCAACATCATTAGTCATCACCCAAAATTAGACACCACTACACACACAGCAGAATGGCTAACATGAAAAAATTAGCAGTTCCAAGAGCTAGTGAGGATGTGGGACAACTTTTACACATTGCTGAAGGAAGTGTATATTGGTACAACCACTTTGGGAAATTCTTTGGTAGTATTAACATACATACACTGCACCACCCAGGAATTCCATTCCTAGGTGAACAAAAATGAGTGCATATCCCAGTTTCCAGTCTGGAATGTAAGGCGCTTAGAAGTCATCGTTTCATCTTAACAAGTACAAGACTAAACAAACCAAAAAATTGATGACTCTTCTTAAATCTCTCAGAGAAGTCAAGTCACAGGGTAAAGGGCGACCCTCAAAATTGGAGAGACAAACAGGCAAATAGAGAGAATCAACTTTTACTGGAGCTGAAACCCATGATCAGAAACCTCCATGGGAATCAGAACCGAGGGAGGACAACCTGAACAATAACCAACAAGTTGCTAGAGGCTCAATGTGGACAAATCTGAGGCTTTAAAACTCTGGGGTGAGAGGTGGCCAGTCTTGGGGGGAGGATACACTTTTGTGAGCTCTAACAGGTTCTGACAGTGAATAGTAGGGAAAAATCCCCTCCTGCTTCCTGTAAAGGAGAAGGGAAAAGAAACGATTTGGAAATAAGCCAGAGCATTCTGTTCTTAGCAAGGCCTGTTCTGAAGAGAAACTATTTTCCAAAGCCTAGTCTGTTGGGTTTTTATCAGAGCCTCACTGACTTGGGGGGACAGGAAACATTCAACTCCAGCTCATTCTAGCCATCCAGTGCCACCTAAGGAGGGGGAAAAACTAAGAGGCACCTGTGAAGTGTAGCCCAGGATCACAGGCTCACTGAAAGACTGAGATCTAATCATAGGACTATAGAATGCTTCCCCTTCTCTGACAACGCACCACTAAATGCCTATTGACTGGAGTTCCTTTTACCCACTGCATCATGTCCAACTATCAAGAAAAAATTACAAGGCATACAAAAATGTAAAAAGACCATTTGAAGAGCCAGAGCAAGCATTAGAACCAGATTCAGCTATGGCAAGGATACTAGAATTGTCAAATCATGAATTTAAAACAACTGTGATTAATATACTAAGGGCTTAATGGAAAGTTGTTTCTTTATTCACGATACTCATGACACCAAATGTGTGGATTTTTCACACTGAGCAATTTTCCAGTTCTCTGTGGACACTAACCTGGTGATTTACAATTTAATTCAATTCTGACACTAACTACCTTGAGTTAGAACAGGTTCATAGGTTCAGGGCTCAGTCACACAAGACTGCCCTTCACTTGCCAGCTGCAAGTAGTGGGTCCCCAGATGGTCCGACTTGGTTATAAATCAGGAGCTCCCACAACCCTCTCCTCAAGCTCCATAATTTGCTACAATGGCTCTCAGAACTCAGGGAAACCATTTTGCTTACATTTACTGGTTCATTTTAGAGGATGCAAATTAACAGATGAAAAGGTACATAGAATGAGGTCCAGAAGAGCCCCAAGCACAAGAGCTTCTGTCCCCATAGAGTTTGGGGTTGTCACACTCAGCAAGTGGGTGTCTTCAGTGACTTGGAAGTTCTGTAAATCCAGTGACTTAAGGTTTTTATGGAGGTTCCATTCAGTAGACATGATTGATCATATCATTGGCCACTGGTAATCAACTCAAACCTCAGCTCCTCTCCCCTCCCTGGACTTCAGGGCATGGGGCTGAAAGTTCCAACCCTCTAATCACATGGTTGTTTCCCATCCTCCAAGAGTTCTCTAATTAGCATAAACTTTTGTATGGTTGAAAGAGGCTTATTATATATAACAAAAGACATTCCTATGACTCAGGAATTTATAAGAATTTTGGAAGCTCTGTATCAGGAAGATGAAATATATATTTCTTCTTATATCACAATATCACAGGGCTCTAACGAAAAAAGTAACAGTGTAGAAGAGCAGGTGGGTAATGTCAGCAGACAGATAAAATTTTTAAGAAGCAAAAAGCAAGGCTAAATATCAAAAAACATTGTAACAGAAATGAAGAAGGCTTTCGATGAGCTCATTAGTAGACTGGACATAACTGAAGAAAGAATCTCTGAATTTGAGGAAATGTTGATAAAAACTTCCAAAACTGAGAAGCAAAGAGTAAAAAGACTGAAAAATAAACAAGCCCAGAATATCCAAGATCTGTGGGACAATTACAAAAGTGTAACATATGCACAAGGGAAATACAAGAAGAAAGAGAGAAAGAAACAGAAGCAATATTGGAAGCAATGATGACTGAGAATTTCCCAAAATCAATGTTAGACACCAAACCACAGATACAGGAACCTCAGAGAACAGCAAGCAGGATAAATGCCAAAAAAAAAAAAAAAAAAAAAAAAAAAATCACCCCAAACAAACAGACAAAAAACTCACCCTTGGTATATCATATTCAAACTTCAAAAAATCAAAGATAAATAAAATATCCTGAAAGAAGCCAGAGCAAAAATACACGTTACCGACAAAGGAAAAATATATAAGAATTACATCAGATTCCTATGAGAAAGCATATGAAAAAAAAAGGAGTGGACTGAAATATTTGATGTGTTGAGAGAAATAAATCACCAATTCAGAATTCTGTGTCCTGTGCAACTGTCCTTCAGAAGTGAAGGCTAAGATGAGGTTCCCTCCCCACTCCTTTTCAACACTGTACTGGAAGCACCAGCGAATGCAATAAGAAAGCAAAGGAGATATAAACTATGCTGATTGGGAGGGAAGAAATAAGACTGTCTTTGTTCACAGATGACATGATCATTTATGTAGAAAATCTGAAAGAATGAACAAAAATACTCCTGCAATGAGTAAGTAATTACAGCAAGGTTGCAGGATACAAGGTTAATATACAAAGTCAATCACACTTTCCTCTTTACCAGCAATAACCAAATAGAATTTAAAATTAAAAGCACAGTATCACTCACATGAGCACCCTTAAAAAGAAATACTTAAGTATAAATCTAATAAATATGTATAAGATCTATATGAGGAGAACTACAAAACTCTGATGAAAGAAATTGAAGATGAACTAAATAAATCAAGAGAATTTCCATATTCATGGATAGGAAGATTCAATATCATCAAGATGTCAGTTCTTTCCAACTCAGTCTATAGATTCAACATAATCCCAATCAAAATTCTAGCAACTTATTGTGTGGATATCTACAAACTGATTCTAAAGCTTTCATGAAAGTCAAAACACCAAGAGTAGCAAACACAATATTGAAGGTGAAGAACAAAGTTACAAGACTGACTTCAAGAAGAATTACTAAAAAGCTACAGTAATTAGGTGTGCTCTTGGTGAACAGACAAACAGAATAGACAAACAGATCAATAGAACAGAAACCCCAGAGATGGTCCAACACAAATATAGTCAACTGATCTTTGACAAAGGAGTGAAGTCAATACAGTGAAGAAAAGATAGTCTTTTTAACAAATGGTGCTACAACAACTAAACACCCACATGTTAATAAATCAATCTAGACACAGAATTTATACCTTTTACAAAAATTAACTTAAAATGCATTTTAGAGGTAAATTTAAGAGGCAAAACTATAAAATTCCTAAAAGATAACATAGGAGAAAATCTAGGTGACCTTTGGATACAGTGATGACCCAACACCAAACACTTTGGTTTTTAGATATAACACCGAAGTCACAACCTCTGAAAGAGGTTTATTCATCCATTACAGTGTTAGGAACCACAGCCCTTGCAAGACAAAGCCTTTAGCATTTACCTTACAATCAAGAGCAGCCTAAAATACATGCCTTCTGCAAGCAAGCATATACCAGTAATAAAGAAAGAGGAAGGAATTAAGCTGTAAGTGCCCAGTTCATTGTCTGAAGCTCCCTACTCAGGTAAGTCACTACTTTCAGAGGAGAAGAGAGTGAGGCAGCACTGTGCCACATGAACGAATGGATGTCCTGTACCTGGAAACCTTAGGAGTGGAGAACCAGTGCCTTTGATAACTGCCCTAAATATCTGGCAGCACTATGAGAATCCTGAGTATCTACAGAGCAGGTAGGGAGTCGTCTTTATCACCGCGGTCTGTTTTCAGTCAAATGATCGTATGGCCTTGGAATTATGTAGGATATTTTGTGATAACATATGGTGGTCATCATATTATGTCAGGGTCCTGAGAGGGTATCAGGAGGCAATGGGAGAAGGATTATGCTTTGGGTCTATTTATGAGAAGAAAATAAAAAGGCAGCCTCAGAATTGGATCAAAATGTAATTTTCAAAACTCCAGATGCCTCTTGCCGCAAGATGACTGTAAAAGGAGTATTCCTTCTTCCTATGAGGTAGGCCTGTGTAGGAGGAGGAGACATCCGTTTAGGGATCTTTTATCTGAACAGCCAGATCCCCCATGAAGAGGTCAAATCGAACCTCTCTCTCATCTAAAATGGGAGCAGGATGCTGCGCAGATCCTGTGCAGTCAGGGTCTAGTTATGAAGCAGGGAAAGATCTCAGCATGCTCAAGAAGGTGCATGCTTTTATACAGGAAATAAGCTTAAAAGCTTAGGGCCATTTCAAGCTGAGAGAAAGTGAAATAAACTGCTATAAAGTTTTAAAGGTAAAGATACAGAACCGCCACACTCATGTGAACAATGTCTGAAAAGTACCAAACTTTAGAAACTTTACAAATATAGTGCTTGAGATATCTGATTTCAGTTATTACTGTATGGTATTTTCTTAATGTTTTAGACATTATTTTTGAGAACGATTCATGTTTTTACCTATTACAGCTTATTTAAGTATGATTTAACAGCTGCTGCATGAAGAGCTTTATCTAGATATTAAATTACTTCCAAGATAATATATCTCTAATTTTATGATGAAAGTCAACAACCCCATCACAACCAGAATTCACTTGAAAAATATGCTTTAATGTCTTTGTTTTTTTCTAACAAAAATTCGAGGAGCCCATAAGCAACCATGCCATGAAATACAAATGGAGGGTTTCAGAGCCTCTGTGGGGCAGATTATCAAGCCACTTAGAGCATCCTTGAGAGAACACAAATGTTCTGGCCATCAGAATCAGAGGAAGTGCACAGAAGGGAAATGACCAGGAGGGACACCAGTGAGGTAGGGACAGGGTCCACAAGGAAGAAGGGAAGGTTTTTACAGATTACTCTTATTTCACAATTTTGCAAAGGACTTGGGTCTAACCTTCCAGCAAACTGAGAGGAGAATTTCTAAGCCCAGCATTAGATGCTTAAGGCAATTCTTAAAGTTTTGCTTTAGTCTTTGGTGTAACTTTCTCTGTTCTCTGGATTGTTGCAGTGCTAAGGACCTGCAGACAAAAAGACATTCTTTATAGAAACAGGAAGAGAATGAATGATTCTTTGATGTTGGCACTGCTTTTTCCTCCCTGATTTATTCACTCATGGGCTTCTTCAGCTGTCCTGAGTCTATGGGAAGGGGTGTTTACCCATTAGTCCTTGAGTGCCCCTTTCTCCCCTCCCTGCACGACTGATCAAGAGAAAGAAACTTGTTAACTTCTTCAAGTCCACTTTAGATGCTCCTTGTATGACTCAGCTGACGTGTTCACTGGCCATAAGCAATCTCACTATGACTAACCGGCTTCTATTTTGACATCTTCCAGCAGAAGAAATGAGTAGCTGTGTAGGGGTTTCCTTTCAGGTGTCCTTTACCTCAACAAATAACAACTAGCCAATTCTATAATGGGAAACTTTCTTTTCAAGAGATCAGAATGTCTTATTAATGGAAAGTGCTTGCTGTTGTGAAGTTCTTCTCAAAATGATAGAAGACAATGACTTTCTGTTGCTGTAGGGATTTTTTAAAGACTTCTTTACTTGGCACCCAAGAATACAACTTTTTCCTTGTGTTTCAGCCTTTCAGAAAAATAAGAACATTCCTCCTCAGAATCCGTCGTCTGAATGCAGCTGACTGAAAAGGAGGGCTTTTGCATGCAAGGTGGAAATCCACATTCAGCTGAAGGTAACAAGAAAGCTAATATTTAATATTAGGGTACAGAAGATCCAGGTCCTCTCTTACTGACCACCCTGACGAACCTTGTGTATTATTCATGGTGGATTACAAAGCAGACCTGGACCATCAAGGCATCTGAGAAAGGGCTGACAGTTATGGGAGCTCTAGTATAAGATGAAGCTTCAGTAATGGACTGGGTTTGAGAATATGATGGAGGGACCATGATTTAGGTCTAACTTAGTTCCCAGGGCTTGTTGGAAATGACAGGATATCATGACAGATTTTCAACACATACGTTAAAGTGAATGGAAAAAGCAAAGGGGAGAGAAAGATACCATGGATGATAGAATAAAAGCAAGGTAAGTAGAAAAAAAATAGTAATTAAATGAATATTAAACGCAGGGAAAATAGCAAGGGTAATTAAATTATTTCACATCCGTTATTTAATTTTAACTTTTTCAGATTAATTTAGGTCACAGCACAGGACATACTTGATGTATAAACCTTATATAATTATCTATACATTTTCTCAAAACTCCTAAATTAATAAGAAATATATCCCTGATCGTGTTGCTTATTGTTATATAAATAAATGTCAGTGCCAGATATTAAGGGAGTAATTTTTATATTCACTGCACAACACTGACAGGTATTTCTTCAGTTCAATATTTCACTTTCATGTTTAACAGGGAAACCAACTTGCTACTACGTTTGTTTCTCTAGCCTGAGCTGTAAAAAAGAAGTAGCATCTGGGAAGTACTGCAATTAACACAGTATTACGGAGATGCCAAGACACAGCTTCAATGAGATCTATACTTACTCAGGTAAATGTAACTAATTCTTTGGCCCTGAGCTTATAAAGTGCTCAGGCCAGTTGTTTTATACAATGTTCTACATTCCAAATCGGTTTGATTCTTTTTTTCATACTGTCATTTAACTTCTTCATCTCTCCTGTGTATTTCTTGTGAACTTTGAGTTCCTTAGTCCATCTTAAATATTTGATCTGAGTTAGTTACTTACGTTTATTTTTTTAAATCATTGCATGTATGTGAGACTTGGCTTTATCCAATAAACTTAAGGCTTTCTGATTTCATAAAATATAACTAGAAGTACCACTAGTGAGACCACTCTCCTGTGCTTTATGCTTTCCTAGCAAAACGTACACCACACATTCACCAGTTGAATCATGTCATTCATGTTCAATTTCTTTGCATTCTTGTAAATCCTCTTATCTAGAATTTTCATTTTCATTTAGAATCTGGCAGCGGAGGCCAATGTTCTGAAAATCAGTTTATTAAAAGTTAATTTACCAATTTTCCAACTTAATTTTAGCTGACGGTCTTCTTGAATATATTTGCCCACTAGAAAAAAATTATTTTTGTATTCAATTAATTCATTTAACAAATATTTTATTGAGTGCTTACTATGTCCAGGGATATTTTATATGTTGTGCCCAAAACAAGGAGCATCAATAATAAAAAGTCCCTGCCCTCATGGTGCTTAAAGGAGATGGACAATGAAAATACAAAACATAAAATGTAATATCAGGTAATGGTAAGTGCTATGAATTCCCACCTTTACTCTTTAATGTAAGTTTTTACAGCTATAAATTTCTTACTTGGCATTACTTTTGCTGCATCACATAAGTTTAATTGTGTTGTGTTTTTATTTTTATTTTTCTCAAGACATTTTAAATTTCCTTTGTGATTTCTTCTTTGCTATGCTATACTGGTGGTTTAAGAATGTGTTGTTTAATGTCTCTCTCTCTCTATATATATATATCTATGAATTTTCTAGTTTCCCTTGTACTCTTGATTTCTAGTTTCATTCCATTGTGATTGGAAAAGATATTTGGTATGATTTCAGTTTTTAAAAATGTATTAAGACTGTTTTGTGGCATTAACATATGGGCTATCCATGGAGAATGTTCTTTGTGAATTTGAAAAAAAAATTTTTATTATACTGTTGCTAGAAAGATAATTCTGTAATGTCTGTTAGGTTAAATTTGTCTATAGTGTCATTCAAGTCCACTCTTTCCTTATGGATCTGTCTAGTTGTTTTATCCATTATTGTAAGTGGGCTATTAAAATCCCCTACTATTACTGTAGCTTTTTAAGAAAGTGTCTTTGTGTAACGATGTTTCTGAGGCTTAAAATGACTGAAATTATTTTTTTTTGTACTCATATTTAAATGACAATCTGGGAGAGTACAAGATTCAAGCTTCAAAATTCTTTTCCCCTTCAGTACTAAAAAGAATACTCAGTTGTCTTCTTAAATAAATTTTTGAGGTGTCTAAAATGTGTATGTTATTTAATTCATATGGGGGTGATCGGCTGTTTAGCTCAAAAAGTTTTTATTTTTGATATACTTTATTATATTTTACTATAATAGGTCAAATTTTGAAAATTACCCAAATGATAGCAATCTGTCTTCTTGAACTGTGTAGGGGTGTATGAAACCTTCATGTTTTAAGCTAAGAATTTTGGGTATGTTATTGACTTTGAGTTTTATGAGGGCAGGGGCCAGGTCTTTCCATTCCTGGCTGTATCTTCAGTGCCAAGCAGGGTTCCTGGCCAATTGTAGGTATGCTAAATACACACTTGTGGAATGAATGAATGACTAAATGAATAGATGCTATGGGAACTGCCAACTTTTCTTTATTTCTTTATTTTCTTTTTATAAAGAAATATTTATAAAATTTACTAATGTTTCTTTTGTAATTTGTCTCAATAGCTAGGGAACTTTTATAGCCAAAAAGTAAGAAATAGATTAATAGAATTTAACACTAAACTGAGTTAGTTCCATTAAATGATCTAGGGATTGTGTGAAATATTAAAAAAAAATACATAGGAAAAGAACAGTGCAAATTGGCTTTTACACATATTTGGAGCCTGAAAGCTAGTAGTTTCTGTCAAAAATGCAGCAGCCTTTTGTACATGTCACTTATCATACTGCATTTGGTCTACAACACTTTCTCCCCTACTACACTGTGACCAACTTGAAGGAACAATCTGTTTTTGAAGGAATAATGTAGATGACAAAATTTGTACTGTATTTCTTTAGAGTAGTGATATGTACCACTATATAACAATTCAAGGATTTAAAAGTGGAAAGTGATAGTTTTTTTCCCCTCAAGAATATCCACTTAGGATTTAATGTACAACATGGCGGCTCTACTTAATAATACCGTTTTGTATGTTTAGAAGTTGCTAAGAGAGTTCTCTTGAATGTTCTTGAAAGTTCTTATCAAAATTTAGATAAAATTTAGATAAAATCTTTAGATAAAATTCAACATCCATTTATGATAAAAACTCTCCAGGAAGTGGGGAGAGGGAACATACCTCAACACAACAAAGGCCATATATGACAAATCCACAGCTAACATCATACTCAATGGTGAAAAGCTGAAAGCATTTCCTCTAAGACCAGGAACAAGACAAGGATGTCCGCTTTCCCCTTTATTTAACGCAGTTTTGAAAGTCCTAGCCACAGTAATCAGAGAAGGAAAAGAAATAAAAGGAACCCAAATTGGAAAAGAAGAAGTAAAACTGTCATTGTTTGCAGATGACATGATACTATATGTAGAAAATCCTAAAGACACTATCAGAAAACTACTAATGCTCATCAATGAATTTGGTAAAGCTGCGGAATACAAAATTAATACACAGAAGTCTGTTGCATTTCCATACACTAACAATAAATTATCAGAGAGAGAAATTAAGAAAACAACCCCATTTACCATCAAGAAAAAAAAACCCCTCCAAGAATAAACCTATCTAAGGAGGCAGAAGACCTGTACTCAGAAAACTATAAGATGCTGATGAAAAAACTGAAGACAGCACAAACAGATGGAAAGATATACTGTGTTCTTGGATTGGAAGAATCAATATTGTTAAAATGATCATACTACCCAAGGCAATCTACAGATCCAATGCAATCCCTACTAAAATACCAATGGAATTTTTCACAGAAGTAGAACAAAAAATTTTTAAATTTGTAGGGAAACACAAAAGGTCCTGAATAGGCAAAACAATCTTGAGAAGGAAAACTGGAGCTGGAGGAATCACACTCCTTGACTTCAGATTATACTACAAGAGGCATTATCATGACAACATTGGTAAACGCAAAAAGATGTTAAGAAAATGCTTTGGATGTTGAAATTCTCACAGGATTTTACATATTTAGAATCTGTTTGTAACACTGAGCTATATAACGAACATAAAGAAAAATAAAGCCCATGTTTTTTTCTATAGAAATTGAATGAATTATTGAAATTTGAGAAGGTGTTAACAGATTGGAAAATATTTATTATTTGCCTTTCCACTGTGCAAAAGTGGCATGGGATATTTCAACCAGTCTGTCAAATAATCTATGCATAAATTAGAGAGAGGAATACCCCTGAAAGAGTTGCTTTGTATTTTAAAAAAAAAAGTATCCAGTTTAGAAATAAGCTCATTTAACTTTTACGTGCTTTTCATATTTCCCTATCTTAATTAGTTCCTCAAGTTATTCCCAGCTCATGCCATTTCATTAGAATATACTGATGAATATAGAGCAAGGTGATAAAAATGATTCTTATGAAGGAAGCATAATATTATATTTGCTTTTAAAATAAACCCCTATTCAAGTCTACACATCCTGTAATGACCATACAATTCCCTTTTATCATTGTTTCATGGTTCCTAAGGTATCGGTCCCTTTGGGAACATACGTGAAAAATAAAACTTTGGCAACCATCTTTACAAAATATATAGGCATACTTTAAAATTCAAACTTTAACATTTTAAACCATGTGTATATGGCTTCTCCTCTGAAATAGTTGCCCTGTTTGAAGAATTCAAGGAATGCAAATTCAGGTAAATTCACCAACAATGAGGTGATGTGGTCTAAAATAACTAAAGGAAAAGTTACCTTTAAGAGAAATCACACGGAATTTTAAACTTGAAATGGACGCTATAGGTCATGCAATCTGAAGACCATTAGGGGAACCCGTGGTAAGGATTGAAAACATTTTTCACCCTAAAATTTTTAATGTGATGCAGATATTTAATTTTTTTTATCCTGAGTGAAAGGGTTTTTTTTTTTTTACATTATCGAAATGCTATTCACATGTAATTTCCATTAGTTTCACTGAGAAGTAAATCATTTTGAGGGGAAAAGATTCCATTATGAATATGTAACTGATTTTTAGAGTTTACTTAATTTCTTAGAAAAAATACATATTTATTAGTATTTTTTCAGCAAAAAGTTAATCAGAAAGTCATTCTATGTTACTTATATCAGCTAATTTTCTATGCTACCACACTTCCGAATAAATATGAGGGAAGGGAGATATGTATTAAGTCCAAGTATTGTTCTTCAATATTTTAGCTAAAATTGTATTCAATTTTCAATTTAGTTTTTAAAAATTAGTTTTACCATTATAAAATGTCATTGCAATTAAGCATGTAATTGAAGTATTTATTTAAAGCAATATTAGCCTATCAATTTACATTAAAGTTTTAAACAACTTATTTTTTTCTATAATGTTAAAAGTTGAGTAGCATGTTCTGACATGGATAGTACTAGTGTTTTATGCAGATTGTTTTCAGAATAAGTTAATCATATAATTAAGCTCTTATATTAGATAAAAGTATGCTAAAATAAATACTTCAAACATAACTATGTATGCATAATTAATATGCAAACTTTGACATATTAAAAAAATACAGTCCTAGTCATTTAATGAGTTAGAATAAAGGCATGTCTAGGAAGGCAGTTGCCTTGTAAGCAGTCCTACAAATGATATAATTATACCATTTCCTTTATCATTCTGTTACTTTACCACTCATTTGGTATTTGATAGCTGTACTGGGATGACCAGAAATTTTGAAATATGTGAAAAGAGTCTGTTGGGCTGATGATTTTTTTTTTCTTTCTTTCTGAATGTAAAACATTCTAAATATGTTTAAGTTTTTCATTTTATATTTGGTTTTTCATTTAACTGAAATTTAATTTTGTGTATAGTGTTAGAAACTCAACTTCACTTCTCTCTCCTATGAAAGCCCAATTTTCCAATTTTCAACAACTATTTATTGAACTGTTCCTCTTTTCCTTTTGGTGTCTTATCAAAATTGTCTTGATTATTCTCGGTATTTTATACTTTATTTTTATAGTCCCCTTGTCAAGGTCAATGGGGGAAAAAACCTGCCAATAATTTGATAGGAAATTTCATTGAATCCATAGATTAATTTTGGGGAAAGGTGACATCTTTATCACATTAAATTTTCATACCATGAACACAGTATATCTCTTTTTCATGTAGGTTTCCAATAAAGTTTTATTCCTTCTATAAATATCTTGCACATATTTTTAAAGATAAAATTAATAACTGTTCTTATATATTTTTGGTTGCTGCTATAAGTAGTATATTTTAAAATTATACTTTCTAATTTGTGTTGCTAGTGTACAGGAGCACAGCTGATTTTTATCAACTGCACTTGTACACAACCACAAACCTTGTTCAATTCTCTTATTCTAAAAAATTATCTGCATATTCTCTTGTTTTTTATGTGAATGCTCGTATTGTTTGTGAATAATAGCAGGTTTTTTTCATTTTCTTAGTGTGGTAAAATACACAGAAAATTTACCCTCTTAACCATTTTTAAGTATACAGTTCAGCATACAGTATAATTCCCAGTGTTGTGCCAACATCACCACTATCCATCCTCATAACTCTTTTCATTTTCTAAGACTGAAACTCTGTATCTATTAAACAATAACTCCCCATTCTCCCCCACACCCAGCCCCTGGAAACCACCATTATACTTTATGTCTTTATGATTTTTGACTACACAAAGTACCTCATGTAAGTGGAATCATACAATATTTGTCTTTGGGTAATTGGATTATTTCATTTAGCGTAAGTCCTCAAGGTTCATCAATGTTATGGCATATTGCAGTTTCCTTCTTTTTTAAGATGGAATAATATCCCATCATTTTGCTTATCCATTCATTGATTAATAGACACTTGAGATGCTTCCACATTTTAGCTACTGTACACTATGCTGCTATGAGCTTGGGTGTACAAATATCTCTTTGAGACCCTACTCTCAGTTCTTTTGGGAATATACCCAGAAGTGGAATTACTGGGTCAAATGGTAAAGTAATTCCATTTTTAATTTTTTGAGGAACTGTCATACTCTTTTCCACAGAGGCTGTACCATTTTACATTCCCACCAACAGTGCTCAAGGGTGACATTTCTCTACATCCTCTCATTGATATTTTTGATAACAAGTGATCTAAATGGGTGTGAGGTGGTATCTACTATAGTTTTGATTTCTATTTATCTTTCTTTTGGGTGCTTATTGGCCATTCATATGTCTTCTTTGGAGAAATGTCTATTCAAACCCTCTGGCCATCTCTAAATCTAGATTTTTGTTGATGTTGTGGAGATTTACAAGTTCTCTATATATTCTGGATATTAATCCCTTATCAGATATATAATTTGCAAATATTATTTCTCATTCTGTGGGTTGCCTTTTTATTTTTACTCTGGAGTAGTGTCTTTTGATGCATAAAAATTTTAAATTTTCATGAAGTCTAATTTGCCAATTTTTTCTTTTGTTACTTGTGCCTTTGGTGTCATATCCAAGAAATTACTGTCAAATCCAACTCAGTGAAGATTTTGTTCCGTTTTCTTCTAAAAATTTTATATTAGGTATTACATTTAGGTCCTTGATCGATTTTGAGTGAATTTAGTATATGGTATTTAGTAAGGGTTGAACTTCATTCTTTGCATATGAATGTCCAGTTTCCCCAGCACCATTTATTGAAAATTTTGAATGGTCTTGGCACCTTGTTGAAAATCATTTGACCATATATGTGAAGGTTTATTTCTGGGCTCTCTATTCTATTCCATTGATCTGTATGTCTGTCTTTGTGCTAGTACCACACTGTTTTGCTTACTGTAGCTTTGTAGTAAGTTTTGAAATCAGAAAATGTAAGTCTTCCAGATTTGTCCTCCCTTTTCCAGATAGATTGTTTTTGTATAGTATGGGTACCTTGAGATTCTATGAATTTTAGGATGAATTTTTCTATTTCTGCAAAAAAAGTCATTGAGACATTGATAAGAGTCACACTGAATCTGTAGATCACTTGGGGTAGTATTAACATCTTAATAATATTCAGTTTTCCAATCCATGAACATGGGATGTGTTTCCATTTTTTTATATCTTCTTTAACTTCTTTCAAGAATGTTTTATAGTTTTCAAGGTACAAGTCTTTTATCTCCTTGGTTAAGTTAATCCTTAAGTACTTTATTCTTTTTGATACAATTGTAAACGGAACTGTTTTATAATTTCCCTTTCAGATTATTATTTCCCTTACGGAGAAATGCAGCTGATTTTTGCATATTGACTTTGTATTCTGCTACTTTGTTGAATTCATTTATTCTAACCACTTGTGTGTGTGTGTAGTCTTTAGGGTTTTTTATATATAAGATCATATCATCTGCAAAAAAGAGATAATTTCAATTCTCTCCTTCAATTTGAATGCCTTTTATTTCTTTTTCTTGCATAATTGCTCTGGCTAGAACTTCCAGTACCATGTTGAACAGATGTGGTAAAAGTGGTCATTCTTGCTTTGATTCAAATCTTAGATAAAAGAATTCAGTCTTTCCCCATTGAGTATGATGTTAGATGTGGGCTTTCCATAAGTGGGCTTTATTATGTTGAAGTAGTTTCCTTCTATCCCTGGCTTATTGAGTGTTTTTTTTTTTAATCATGAAAGGGTGTTGAATTTTGTCAAATAATTTTTCTGCATTAATTGAGATCATCATGGTTTTTTTCCTTCATTTTATTCATGTGGCATAGTACACTAATCAAATTTTGTATGTTGATCTTTGCATTCCAGGAATAAATTCTACTTATCATGGTATAAATACTTAAGGCTTTTTCCATTAAAGCATATATTGTCTGATATTAATATTCTAAACTATTCTAGGTGTTTTTCCCCTGTACTATTTCTCTATTATATCTTTTTACTTTACTTTCAACCTTGTCTTGATTTTTTTAAGTGTATGTTTTGTAAGTGACATACAGCTGGATTTAGTTTTTATCCAATCTGAAAGTACTTTTTACCAGGAAAATTTAATCTTCTAAATATATTTATTCTTTTTACTAAAATACATGGGTTTTTACTATTTAGAGTTATTAATCATGCTTTTCCTTTATTTTTTTTCCTTTCCTGCCTTTTATTGTATTGATTGAATTTCATTATCCTCTTTTTATTAATACTTTATATAATCCTTTAATATTTCATTACATATAGCCTGATATTTAGTGTGAACATTTCAGTTACTAAAAGTTGTATCTCTAACTCTCCTCTTTTTCAAGTGAAACATCTCATACACTTTAGATTCTTTCACTGTTATCACGTTTTAAAATTTTTTGTAGTATTTTAATTTTCCTTTATTTTTTATACATTCAAATTACATTATCATCATCATTATTATAGTTTTACAGTCAGTGGTTATTTGCTAATATTGTTAGGTTAATCATTCTTTTTACATTTCAGATCTGTTTTCTGAGTTTAAAATACTTAAAAAGATCTTGTAGTAAGAGTCCACTGGTTTTATGCTTTTGGTTTTGTCTGAAAACATTCTTATTTTGCTTTCACTATACTGTAGCAGACTATAAAATTCCAGGTTAATGGTTATTTTCTCTTTGTACTTTGAAGTTACTGTCCCATTGTCTCGTGGCTTCCTTGTTGCTATTGAGAAGTCTGTTGTTATCAGTTAAACTGTCATTCTATTTAGTTTTAAATCAATATTTACTTCTATATGATTTTTCTTATCACTTCTATTTAGAGATCGGCTCTTAAGGGATGTACATCTTAAATTAGTGGACCTCTGGAAAAATAAGACAGTATCATACAACTAGTCATTTCAGTGGGGAAAAAAAGGAAAATATCAAACTTCTTCGGTAGTTGTAGAAGAAAAAAAGCTTGACTGAAATTCCCAGTTGCCACTGATTTCAGGACAATGTGAACAGAGTTTAAGTAAAACAGAAATATTTCATCAATTCCAAGATTTTTTTTTCTGCATTTAAAATTTCCAATATCAAGAAGCATGTTAAAAGTGAGTTAACAATTATAATGAGTTTTTCCTTCCTTTTCACCTGCATCTGAAAAATATGCCTCACAATCCTTGGTGTTTTAAGTTGGAATCCAGTCTAAAATTCTAATCTAAGTAGTAATGCACTACCAGCTATTAGCCAAAATATTAAACTGAAGCAATGGCTATGCTGAAGGCCATTTTCAAGCAGATGCATTCCATTGACAATAGTACATTGCAGTATTATTCCTTACCAATACTAATTCCTTGCTATGACCAAGTATTATTTTAAGTGTTTTACTTCTTTTGTTTAATTACTACAATAACCCCTTTTAGGTAGGTTCCTGTTAATTAGCCTCTTTGCTATCCTGGGTGAGGACACTGAAGCAGTGAGTTTAAATGATAATTCTTAACCGTGTGTGAGGGCCAACATCTAACACATAGTTAATGGGTGAATTAGATGTTTCTCTTAGATATAAAATTTTTACCTACTGGTGAATAGAAACAAGTGCTATTCTAGATGAAGCATTTATGAAAACATGCTGATTTTAAGTATCTGTCAAAGAATGGATATCTATTTGCAGAACAAATAGCCATATAGTTTTCCTCATTAAGACCCTATGGTAGGCAGAATAATGATTCCCCCAAAGATGTTCACATCTTAATCCTTGGATGAATATGTAACTTGATATGGCAAACGGACTGTTGATGTGACTAAGGGTACAGACCTTGATATAGGAAGATTACCCTGGATTACTGATGGATCCAATCTCATCATATGAGCCCTTAAAAATCAAATAAACTTTCCCAGCTCCAATTAGAGGAAGATGTGACAATGGAAATGTCAGAGAGATGCTACATTGCTGGCTTTGAAGATGGGAAGAAGGTGGCCATGAGCCAAGGAATGCGTATAGCCTCTAGAAGCTGGAAAAGGCAAGGAAATGGATTCTCCTTCAGAGCTTCCAGAAAAGAATGCAGCCCAGCAGACACTTTGATTTTAGCCTAATGAGACCGAGACCCATGTAGGGCTTGTGACTTACAGAACTGAGACAGGAGGGAAGGGAGCAGGGCACAACCATAAAAGTATGACACAGCAACTGAAGATTCGACTCCCAGTTAACCTTGAGGCCCAAGATGGCAGAAGATTGACTTCCAGGAGAACTTGAGCTTATTATATGCTCATTGTAATTCATCAGCATGGTAAATGGCATACCCACAGGCACCATGACAGTTCCCAAGGCTAGCCATAAAAGGCCAAAAAGTGGGTGGTGGCCCAATTCCTGGGAATCCCTGCCCCTTTTCCAAAGTAATTGAAATAATCCTCCCACTTGTTAGCATATGAAGTTACCAAACCCATACAAACTAACAATCCGGCACCTCATGGTCACTTTCTCACTCTCTTGCCTTCTGAGACAGCCTGCACCTTGTCTATGGAGTGTGTATCTATGTTTATGTTAAACTGATCACCCTCCCCTTCCCCCCAACGCACACACTTCTTGGCCTCTCTGGCCTTCTGAGACAGCCTACACTTAATCTATGGAGTGCGCATCTCTCTGAATAAATCTACCTTTGCTTAACTATGGCTCCTTCTTGAATTCTTCCCTCATTTGGCAGGGTGCATACCAGGGACTCCTCCAAAACCTCGACACAAACATCCTCTTGTGCCCCATTTTCCTCTCTCAGAACTGTAAGCTAACGCTCTTGTGCTGTTTTAAGCCACTAAGTATATAGTAATTTATCACAGCAGCCACAGTGAACAAATACAGACCCATTCAGGCTAACACAGTCCAATTAAATATCCTACAGTACATTAATAAAACATTTTAACCTGTGGCAGAACCATTTTTGGATTACTCAGTGTACTATATCTGGAAAAGAATTAGATGAGCAGTTTCCGATTAGACTGAGTGGTATGCTGCCCTGAAAGATGCTTACAGAAACAGCCTGATGGTTTGCTTGGCGATTTCTACAATGTTACGCATACCACTGGTGATTTTGGATACTACAAACAAAAAAACACTAAACTTTCGTAGTATTTTCAACTTTGCTTTCTACTGATGGCATGTGTTGCAGGTTCTGTTCTCACATAAGTTATTTATGACTTGCTACATTTTAGTGTAGTACCTAAGAAGACATGCTGCTTCACTCATCCTCCTCTGGGTATCCGGAGGCGACGGCGTCCCTCCCACACGGCTGAGGCGGCACTCCAGGAGGGAATTGCTCAGTTCCGAAAGTTCCCAAGCGCTGGCAAAGCGACAAGGGAACCAAGCACCAAGTACAAGCCGGAAGGCTGCGATCACCAGGCCGACGGCCTCTTGCTAAGCCGTCAGCCTTCCTACCGGTCCTTAAAAGACCCACAGCAGGTCTAAGCCCAGGAATAACTTCCCGCCTCTGTAGGTGGCCAGGGGACCTACACCAGGCTGGCAAGCGATATTAAACCTCGCGATATTTGCAACTATCGCGGACCTTCGTGTTACACGCTTCCTAGAGGAAAGACAGCCGGAAGATGGCTCCGCCCACGTAAAACCAAGATTTTGTTCTCGTGAGATCCTGATGCCTGTTCTCGCGGGATTTTCCGAGTCAGGGTTGGAAGTTGCGGTGGGCTGCCGAGGGAGGCCCGACAGGGAGAGGCAAGGGGCTGGCTCGCCCGCCTGTTGTTCTCCCCCGGCGACGGAGCCCGAGACGGCTAGGTGAGCGCCGCCTTGCCAGCTTCCCCAGCGCTCTCCGGCTGTGCCGCCGGCGCGGACGCCACCATCCCTTCTCCCCGGACCCCCTTAGGCTCCGCCTTTGCTCCCTTTCGTCCGGTGACGTCGGTCTCCAGGGTGGCGATGTACAGAGGACGGCGGGAGGTGGAGCTGGCCCCCGTCCGTCCGCCCGCCTCCTCCTCGGGGTCCTCGGCGGCCTGTCGTGTGTTAAATGCAACCAGGCTGCCAGGCCCCTCCCCCTGGCCAGATGGATCCCTCTGCCCCGAAGCCCCACGCGGAAAACGCCGGCAAAGGTATACGCTCCGAGCTCGCCTCTCTGCCCAGACACCTGTCTTTACTGCGTCAGGTGGGACCTGCTCCTGCCAGTTCCCCTGGGGTTGGGGTTTTACCCTGGGGCTCCTCTGAGTGACAGTTGGAGATTGAACCGCCTCCAGGGCGGGGACCAGTTCTTTGCGATTCAATGTTGCAAACCTGCGCTCTGAAGTCAGACTGCCCTTGGATCTAGTGCTGGCTCTGACAGTCATTTGCTGAGCAACTTTGGGTAGTTTCCTCATCTGTAAAATTGAGATCATTGCTAAATGAGATGGTGCTTTTCATATTTCCCTGTCTTAATTAGTTCCTCAAGTTATTCCCAGCTCATACCATTTCATTAGAATATACTGGTTCGTATAGAGCAAGGTGATAAAAATGATTCCTATGAAGGAAGCCTAATATTATATATGCTTTCAAAATAAACCCCTGGTCAAGTCTACACCTCCTATAATGACTATAGAATTCCCTTTTATCATTGTTTCATGGTTCCTAAGGTATCGTCCCTTTGGAAACATATGTGAAAAGTAAAACTTTAGCAACCATCTTTACAAAATCCCGCCTGACACTTGTCCTTTGTAGATAAAGTTTTATTGGAACGCAGCCATACCCATTTGTTTATGTGTTGTCTGTGGCTCCTTCTGTGTTGCAAGGGCAAGAGACAGTATAGCCTGCAAGATCTAAAGTAACACATAGTTAAAATCTGACTCTACAGAAAAAGTTTGCGAACAGTTGTTTTAGAGAGATGATAGCAACTTGGAGGAAAGTGATGCCCTTTTTTTTTTTTCCTTCTGTTTTTGAGTTAGAACCAGTAGGTCATTCTGATCGATTGGATCAGGGACTGATATTAAATGAGAAATAAGGGCTGATTAAAGATTTTCTACCTTGAAAAGTTGGTTAAAAAATAATGCCTTTTAATGAGATTTGGAAACATTAGTTCTGAGCAAGATTTAGTCACTATCATTTTTGACATTGGGTTTCTTCATTTTATACTCATTTTATGGTTACAGTATGTGTTAAATAATTGATGTTAAATCATATATGTTGAGTAATCAACAAATTAATGAATTAAGTCTAAAAATTAGAAGGCATTTGCTGCAGGATAGGCAGACAAATCATGTGAAACAGAAATAATGTTAAGAATTGCTATAAGGGGTCGGGGGAGGGTAGAGCTCAGTGGTAGAGCGCATGCTCAGCATACACAAGGTCCGGGGTTCAATCCCCAGTACCTCCTCTAAAAATAAAGTAAACCTAATTACCACCCCCCCAATAACAATTTTTTTTTTAAGAATTTTCTATAAGGGTTAACACAGGTTTTAAGACTCAGAAAGTACTGTTATGAAAATAGGGCCCATTGATCTGTCTGTTACCCCTGTAGAATGAGTCAAGGTTTCATTTTCACATTAAAACTCTGTCTTTTAGAATAGTGTAACAATTCTCAGACAGTTCGGATGCAAAGATTAGAGTGGGAGAACAGATTTTTTTTCCTCTGTACTTCTGATCGTTATGTAAGAACAGCCTTACCAAAGTTTGTGAGAATAGTGGTTTTACTTTTGAGGAACAACTGATGAGAAGTAACATTATGAGCTATTCTTGCTGGAGAGAATATAGACGTATTAGTCATATTATAATTCTGAATGTTATAAAAACCTAACTCAAAATTATTAGGAAGACCCTAGGAAACTACCAGTGATTATCTGACCTTAGTGAGAAATGTGTGAGAAAAAGAATTTCTAGTATTCTTATGATTGTAGCCAAACGGTTCTTCTGGGATGCTTGCTATAAGAAATTCCATTTGGGAAGTTATTTTTACTTAATTTTCTCTATTTGGAACCTTTAATTGTACCAATAGTATATTCTATTGAGACTCCCCTTGTCATTCATAGTGCTGTATTTTCTGAATAGGAAATAAAATAGCTATACAGTTAAGCACAGAATAAATTCATATATAGAGAGAAGTCACACTCTTCGAAGAATAGTAGAATCTTAGCAGAAAGAAATCTTAGGGTTCATCTCTTTTTTTAAGAACCTCCACTCTTGAGAACTTAGAAGGGAAATAGCCATGACAAAGCTGGTACATATCACTTTGTAGTTGAATTGGAGATTCCCTTGGTTAGTTGCATACAAATTAAAGCAGCGATTTAGAAACAGCAATATCGACAGTAAGAAGAACAGCCGTCTTTAGAGAAAGGAGATGGAATAACGAAAAAAAGCAGACAGGAGAATCCCAGAAGCATTGCTGTTCAGAGGATTTTAGCTTACTCATTACCAAATCCTATTCATTATTACTCTACCGTATCATGGATGGTATACATAATGTTCATGAGTCATTGCGAATATTTAAGTAACTGGTTCTCAACCCTGACTGTGCATCAGAGTCACCTTTTGAATTCAACAATAACAGCCAAACCCAGTAATAAAACCAGATGTCCCTGGCCCATATCCACTGAATCAGAATCAACAGAGGTAGTGTCTAAGCATGTGTGGGGAGATGATGACACACAGCCAGAGCGAGAACCACTGGAGATAAATTATGTACTCTTCATTCTTTTATTATAGGAGAACATCTGATAATATATTTTAGGAAAATATCTATACATGTTTTAAGTACAATTTACCTTGTTTCAGGTTTTGGAAAGGGTATTTATATGAGGTACATCTTTTTTTTCTCACAATCGTGGATAAATGAAGTGTTACTTTATAAGTTAGATTTGGAAATTTTATTTTATTCTGTATTATTATAGACATATGGCATCCAGGAGAGAGATGTCTTGCCCCTTCTCCAGATAATGAAGAACTTTGTGAAGCAAGCATAAAATCCGTCACAGTGGATGAAAATGGGAAGTCATTTGCAGTCATCTTATATTCAGATTTTCAAGAGAGGAAGGTACCTATTAAAAGAATTCAAGAAATAAAATCTGTTAAAGATTGCTCCAGGAATTTTATCTTTGATGATGAAGATTTGGAAAAACCTTATTTCCCGGACCGAAAATTTCCATCATCTGCGGTTGCTTTTCATTTATCTAAAGATGGAGACTCTATTCCTTACACTATTAATAGATATTTGAGAGACTATCAAAGGGAAGGGGCCCAGTTTCTCTATGGACACTTCATCCAAGGAAGAGGGTGTGTTCTTGGTGATGACATGGGACTCGGGAAAACAGTACAGGTATTTATTTTAATTACTTTATAACTAAAATTCAACAAAGTCATACGTATTGTATCATACATATTATATCCATGAATGGATACCATATGCAAATTTCTGTTTGTACCTCAGATTTTATAGCTATTTCGTGTGTGTGTGTGTGTGTCTCACCCACTAGACAGTAAAGTTCTCAAAGTTAAGGATGATATTTAGTCATTATTTTATTCTCAATACTTATTTATTGCCTAAGAAATACATTATTTAAAATAATGGTTTAGTATAACTTGCCTTGATTTACTTTTGATAATACTGGTACTAAGATATCAATTATATTTAGACTAGTTTAGCTTTCTTTGTAAGACTTCATGGAAGGAAAGGATTCTGAGGTTTGTTAAGCTGTATAAATCGCATGGTTAAATTGACCTCCTACAGGCCTTTTGCACATATTGTTTGGAATTTACCGTATCAGAAGTTTCTTAATCTGGGATCTCTGGGCCACTAACAGTTCTGTCGGTGGGCTTTAGAGAGCCCTTCTGTTTCTCTAAAATGTGTGCCAGGATTTGCACAGGTATATACTTTTTCTGCATATAGGCTCTGTGTTAGTTATCTGTTGCTGCGTACCAGAATGTAGCAGCTGAGAACAAGACACATTTATCATATTACGGTTTCCATGGGTCAGAAATCCAGGTACCATTTGGCTGCATCTTCTCACTCGGCAGTCATCTCAAGGTCGGACTAGGGGGGATTCACTTCCCAGCTCACGTGGTTGTTGCAGGGTTCAGTTCCCTGTGAGTTGTCAGACGGAGGCCTCAGTTTCTCGCGAGCTGTTGGTGAAGCCCTCCCTTGGTTCCTTGCCACATGGGCCTCTTCTCACAACTCGGAAGCATACTTCAGGGAGAAGAAATGATAGGGCAAGAGAGAGCACTAGTGAGACAGAAGTCATGGACTCTTGTAACCTAATGGCAGAAGAGAGAGCCCTTCACTTTTACCGCATTCACTTCTTTAGAAGCAGGTTGTGAGGTTCAGCCCATACTCAAGAAGGGAAATTAAATAAGGTTGTGGACAGCAAAAGGTGGGAATTGTTGGGATCCCTTCCAGAAGCTGTCTACCACTCAAGTTTATAATCCCCAAAGAGTTCTGAAATGGGTTTATACTAGACAGAGACCACGTGATCATCTCAATAGATGCAGAAAAAGCATCTGACAAAATTCAGTATCCATTCGTCATAAAAATTCTCACCAAAGTGGGTATAGAGGAAGCGTATCTCAGCATAATAAAGGCCATTTACAACAAACACAGCCAAGATGATACTCAACAATGAAAAGCTGAAAGTTCTCCCGCTAAATTGGTATCATTATTTTCTTTTTATTCTATTAATGTTTGTGGGATTTGAGTGATACCTCTTTGCATTCTTAATGTGGCTATTTTGCTGCATTCTCTCTATTTTATTCTTAATTACTGTGACATGGTTTATTGATTTTGTTGATCTTTCCAAAGAACCAACTTTAACTTTGTTAATTTTCTCTGGGGTTTTTTTTTTTTTTTTTTTTTTTGGTACTTCATTGATTTCTGCAATTACCTCCATTATTTTACTCCTGCTTACATTGGATGTATTTTTCTCTTCATCTTTCAGCTTCTTAAGGTAGAACTAATCTCATAACTATCTTATACTCTAAATTTATGTCCAAACATTTCTTTATCTACATTTCACAAATTTTGATGTGTTATATTTTCATTCTCATATATAAGTCAAGATCTTTTCTAATTTTCTTTGTGATTATTTTCTTTGATCCTTGGGTGATTTGCAAGTATCTATTTCATTTGCCAATATTTACCTATTTTTCTAGATATTTCATAATTAATGATTTCTAATTCCATATTGGTTAGAGAACATTCTGTAAGATTTCAGTATTTTGAAAAATTTATTGAGAATGTTTTTATGGCCCATCTTAATGGACATACTTTGTATATTAGAAAAGAGTATATATTCTGCAGCTGGATATCGTGTTCTATATAAATACCAATTAGAAGTTCAAGGTAATTAATAATATTCAGATTTTCCATGTTTTTAGTATTAATAGCTGAAAGAAGGAAGTTGAAAATCTGCTATGATTATGGATTTGTCTTTCTCACTTTAATTCTATCAGCTTTGTCTTCATATAGTTTGAAGCTCTGTTATTAGGTCAAAAACCTTTATGATCATTATGTCTTCCTGATGGATTGACTCCTTTACCATTATTAAATGTCTCTGTATTTCTGATAATACTATTTGAAATCTACTTTATCTGATATTAAGACAACCACTACAGTATTCTTATGCTTACTGTTTAAATGGTTTATCTTTTTCCAACCCTTTACTTCAAGCTATCTATATCTTTATATTTAACGTGTATCTCTTGTAGACAACTCTTATCTATGTTGGCAGTCTCATATTTAATTGGAGTGTTTAGTCCATTTACATTTAATATAATTCCTTTTATGTTTGGATGTATCATTTTATTGTTTGTTTTCTGTTTGAACAGACCACTTTCTATGTTACTATTCCTGCTTTCCTGCCTTCATTTTTTTAGAATTCCATTTTAATTCTTCTATTGATTTTTAAACTATATTTCTTTGCATTATTTTTTTGATGTCTGCTTTAGTGATAAAAACATACATTCCCAACTTCTCACAATATGCTTAAAGTTAATAATGTATCACTTCCTGTAAAATGTAAGTATCTTATAATGAAATAGGTTGTCCTGTTCTTATTTTAAGGACACTAAGGGTTAGGAAAGTTAAGTGTAATGCCGAAGATACTACTTACTACCTATCTAATGTCTACATTTTCAAGTTGAAGCCAAACTTATAGTCAAGAGTCAACTCAGTTTGGTTTTGGTGTACATTTCTGTATTCCATTTGCTAATATTTTAAGAGTTTTGCTTCTGTATAAGAGAAATTGGCCTGTACGTTTCCTGTATATAATATTTTTGTTAGGTTTTCTTATCAAGGTTTTGTTGAACTTATAAAATGAGTTGAGAACATTTCTCCTTTCCCTAAAGTCTAGAAGAGTTTAAGACTGGCATTATATCTTTCTTAACCACTGGGTAGACTTTATTGGTGAAGCTGTTTGACCCTTCGTTACCTTTGTAGCAAGTTTGTAATTATGTATTCAGATTTTTAATAGTTATTTGAATATGTAAAATTTCTGTTTCTTGTGTCAATGTTGATAAGTTGTTTTTCCATTTCACCTAAAATTTCACAGTTAGTGGTATAACATTGGTTATTATGTCGTATACATAAATTTTGTGTGTGTATTTGACTATTGTCTTAGTTTCTTTCCATTATCAGTTTTCTAGAGAGTTGGACACTTTTTAAAATCTTTTCACAGAATGAACATTTGTCTATGTTGATCCTATTTATTTTATGCTTTCTCATGTTTTATAATTCTTTTTTGTGTATGTTTTCTGTTATTTTTTATAAATTTTTCACATAAATTCTTACTATCTCATTGGCAGCCTCTCTTCTGTCCTAGTATATACATTTAAGTCCATAAGACATGCCTTTAAGTATATTCCACAAGTTTAATATGTAATTATTACTCATTATTATTCAATTCATATAGTCCATATCTTTACTGGTTATTCTGTTTGTTCTTACTAAGTTATTTCAGAATCTAGCATTGTGCTTATGAATTTGTCTACTTCTTTTGTTTCAGTAAAATTTTCTTTCTTTAGTAATTTGCACTTCATATAACTTCCAAGTGAATTTTTTTGGTCGATATCATGTGTGCCTCTTTAGTAATGCTTTTTGCCTCTGTCTTATCTGATATTAATATAGCTGTATCAGCTTTCTTTTGGTTTTTGTTTGCATGGTCTATCTTTTTTCATTTTTTTACTTAAAAATTTCTCTTCCCCTTGTTTTGGATTTTTTTGTGTAAATGGCACATGTATTTTATGTGCCTGAAAGTCTTTCTCTTTTAATTACAGTATTTAGTCCATTTCCATGTAATCCATTTACTAATATATTTAGATTTAAACCTTTTTTACTGTTTGCTTTTTATTTGTTGCACGTCATCTATGTTCATTTTCCACCTCCTTTTGGATAGATTATTTCATATTATTGTTATCCCTCTCATAATAGATTAGTAGTTACATATTATTCTATTTTTTTCCTAGTAGTTACCTTAGAGATTATAATAGGCATCCTTGACTTATCCAAATTTAATGTAGCAATACTTTTATGTCCTCCTGATCAGCATGAAGACCTCAGATTATGTAAAAATTACTGTGCCCTTTCTGACTCTTATACCTTTATTTTATCTTTTAATTGTTATTATTTGTTCCCAACAAAACAATTTATTTCATAATGTCTATATACATTTATATTTTCTACACATTTACCATATGGCTTTTAATTTTCCCCTGCATCACAGAGTGTCTTCATAGGATCATTTTCCTTGTGCCTGAAAACATACTTTAATTATTTTCTTTAGTGTGGCTCTTTTGATAATGAATTTGCTCACTTTTTATGTAAAAATATCTTTACCTTCATTCTTGAGTGATATTTTCACTGAATATAAAACTAGATTGCTTTTGGGTTTTTTTTAGCCCTTTGAAAATACTCTGTTGTATCGTGTCTTCCATTGTTTTTGCTGCAAGGTCACCTGTTTGTCTAATTGTTGCCTATTTAATAGGTAATCTTTTGTTTTTTCCTCTGGCTGCTGTTAATATGTTTTCTGACTCAAATTTAGAGCATTTTTTTCTGACCCAACTATTTGTGGATTTCTAAATTTTCTTTTCTTTTTTCAGCTTGATGTTTGTAGTTGATGTAGAATATATGGCTTGATTTTTTTAATACAGGTTTTAAGTTTTCAACCTTTATCTCTTCAAATACTCCTGCACCATTCTTTTTCTTCTATCATTTGGGATACAGATTAAAGGTATTCATACACATGTTGAAAATACTATTTTGTTGATAGTTTTTCTAATTTTTTCTTAAGGTTTTAATGTTTATATAATTTATTTTTCTAAAGCAGTGATCATTTACCCCCATATGGGTACCTCATTTTTCCCCCCTAATCTTTGAAACAACCCTGCCAATATTATTTTTGCTATTTTCACATAATTTTATTCAAAAAACTTACTTGCCCAAGTTCACACATCTGCCAAGCAACTAAGGTTGAAATTTCAACCAGTGGTTCACATATTTCTTACTCTTCCTTATATGAAGTTATATTTCCATTTTTTTGTTTTTGTCTTTCTCCCTTGATATGTGGAGAGTAGCTGTTATTTGGAATGGTGTGTATATATGAATTGTCTTAGTCTATCTTAAAATAGCATTTTATCATTCCACCTATGTTTACTGGATAAGGAAAAGTACACACATTTACGAGCCAATATTACCCCCTTAACGAGTTTATTTTCTACAAGGAGAAAAGGAGTGTACACAGTTTATTCTAGGGGAGAATGTGAGGAGATAGTTTCTGTCGATAGAAACACATAAAAAGGTAACGTTCTAACTGATGAAATCAAGAAAGAATTGAATAGGTAGAACTTATGGAAGTGATGTCAGTGTGAGTGTTGTTTTGTTTTGTTTTTAGCTGTATTTAAGGGTAACTTGTATATTATGAATTTGTTTCTTAATACAAATAAAGAAAACCAATACTAGTGGTTCATGTTGCTTTTCCTCCCATTAAATCTGTTACATACATAGTCAAATTGTCACTAATTGAGTAGTCAGTCATGTAAGCAGTACAGTTTTGCCCATCAGGATACACAGTGATTGAAAAAGTTGAATTTTTTCTTTCTAGGTAATCTCATTTTTGGCTGCAGTTTTGCATAAAAAGGGAACTCGTGAAGATATTGAAAATAACATGCCAGAGTTCTTACTAAGAAGTATGAAAAAGGAGCCCCCTTCTTCTACAGCAAAAAAGGTGAGATATATAGAAATGTACAACTCATGAAGCTGGTATTGCAAAACTATATGGAAACTTTTAAACGTTACATGTTATAGTATAAATTTAAAACATAAGAACTTAAAGACATTTAAATATTTGTTTTATAGCCCTAATTTCTGAAGGACTATCAGTTTCATCCTCAAGTTAAATATGATTGACTCTCAAAATAACAAAATACAATTTCAGTTTGAATTTTGGGGGACTTTCAGTCTTTTGCTTGGTTGGATTTATATGACTTATGTTGATTAATTTGTTAAATTTCCATGCATGTGTATGTAAAGTTAATTGAAGTCTTTTTTAGTTTTACTTTTTATTTATGGGAGAATGAAAAGCACGCATTTGTAGATACTGGTAACAAAGATGCGTCATTGGTAAAGTTGTTTAGTGGAATAATTATGTCCTGAAAATACGAAACAAATTCTTCCTATACAAGGAACATTGAAGTTGGAATCAGGAAGGGTAAGGTCTAGGCTTGTCTCTGTCTGCCCACATGACTGTCAATGCTATCCATGTCCATTCTTCAGCTTCCTCCTTGGTAAATTTATGTTTATAAATATCTTATACATAGTTCTTATAAAAAATAAGATTTCAATTAAAACAACGAAATGCAAAAAAGTGCACTGTAGTTATGTGTCTGACTTTTCTATTGTATTCAGCATCCAGGAAATTGGGTAGAAATAAAGTAGAAGTGATTTTATGGAATCCTTATTATATTATGGTAATGAACCACTTCCTACAAGTTTTGAGACAGTGTCTTATATATTTCTTATATATAAAATTGCTGAGAAGCCCAGGTGTACTCTTGTCTATCATTAGGGGCACTTTAGTGTAAAATTTTGAGAAGCATTGGCTTAAAGTTTTAATAATTATTATTACTTTAAATTTCTTATTATTTTTAATAGCATAAATGCATCCTGAGTGTCAAATTCAATTTGATCTTAAAAAAGTATTATAATTTTTAATGTGTTTTAAGTTTTCACGCGTTTAAGTCCTGGTTTTAGCTTTGCTTTCGGTTGGTATTTCATTCTAAAAGTCAGTGTAGAGCTTATAAATATCTTGTGTCGCTTGTGATAATTAGAGGAAAAAAGAGGGAAAAGTAATGATTTCAATATAAATATTTAAAGATATTAAAATATTTTAGAAAGACAAATGGGAGAAGAGAGAAGAGATACTTATTTGATGGTGTGATTAAATACGCTAATAGCTACCTTAGTTGACAGTAATGCCTCTCTTGTTCTCTTTTCTTTTTTCTTTCTTTCTTCCTTCCTCTCTTCTTTCTTTGCTCCCTCCCTCCCTTCCTTTCCCACTCACTTGCTGTCTCCACACACACACACACACACACACACACACACAAACACACATTAGTTCTTTGCTGTAATATACATTGCTGTTTTACTACCTCCTTTGGTTGAATTCTTAATTCATTCCTTTTTCATCTTTCTTGTATTTTAATAAATTCCATTAGAGCTGTCATTGTTCTTTTGCTCACTACTTTGGCTGCATTCCATAGTTTTTGATATGTAGTCATTTCATTTTTCTTTTTTAAATTATCTGTGACTCCAGTTTTGGTTATCTTTTACCACAGTAGTACTTAGAGTGAAGTTTTAAATTTTCCAAGTGAGTAAATACTATTGTGGGATGGAGGAGTGATGGGATGGCTTACTGTTTATTGTAGATTTCCCGTTTTGTTTTGTCAGATAATACTGCTTTGATATTTTCTTTATGGCTAAGTCCATAGTCAAGTGTTTTTAATACTCTGATGTTGTGTAGTCTTGTTTATTTTTAAATGTTCACTTATATTGTGGATTTCTGTTATGGCCACATAATTCTACATAATTCTATTTAATCAAGTTTATTAATAGTTTGTTAAAATTCTTAATACTTGTTTGTTTGTTGGGTCTGTTTGAGCAGTTGGATCCTGATTTTCCTGCTGTATCTTTCAGCTTTCTCAGTTTTTCTTGTGTTTGTACCAGTTTTTGCTCATTTAACAGCCTCAGTTAATTGTTTCAAAAATTTTGCATACTTTTATATTGCCCTCATATTGGATTGATAGTTCATCTGTGTGGAGAATTCTAAGCTAAAATTTTTCTCTTGAAACTTGACCAAAATAATTTTATTGTTTTTTTGTCACTTCATATTACAGATTAGAGTCCAATGCTGAACTGACTTTTATACCTTGGAAAATAAATTATCTTTTTGTTTTAAAGTGTTTGGGACTTTTTTTTTAACCTTGAAATTTAGAAGTTTCCTCAGCCCTAACATCCACTGTAGAATTCTTTTAAATAAATTTTCCTACTTTAGAAAAATATACATAGTAATTTAAGTAGGGGAATTAAATGCTGACATTAGAATCAGCGTCTCTGAAGCAAATGGTTGGCATACTTTTTCCCTCTTTGAATAATTACTCTGACTTTCCTTTTCATTGTGTTCTTAATTTATTTTTTCAGTACTTTGTTACTAGTATACAGAAATACAGCTGGTTTTTGTATATTGATTTTTTTTGTCCTGCATCTCTACTGTTAACATTCTGACAGCTTTTGGTAGCATCTTTAGGGTTTCTACATACAATATCATGTCATCTGTGAACAGAACAATTTTATCCTTCCTTTCCAATTTGGATGCCTTTTATTGCTTTTTCTTGCCTAATATCTCTAGCTATGATGAATAGAAGTTGTGAAAATGAGCATCTTTGTCTTGTTCCTGATTTTAGAGGAATTCTCAGCTCTCACCTTTGAGTATAATGTTAGCTGTGGGTTTGTCATATATGGACTTTATTATGTTGAGGTATGTTCCCTCTATACCCAATTTTTGGAGAGTTTTTTTTTTATCATAAATTGATGTTGAATTTTCTCAAATGCTTTTTCTGCTGCGTTGAGGTGATCATTTGGTATTTAGTCTGTTTATGTGTTATATCATGTGACTGATTTGTGTATGTTGAACCATCCTTGCATTCCTGGAATACATCTTACTTGATCATGGTGTATGGTCCTTTTAATGGATTGTTGGATTCCACTTGCTAATACTTCACTGAGGACTTCTTCATTCGTCTTCATCGGCATACTGGCTTGTAATTGTCCTTTCTTGTGGTGTCCTTGTTTGGTTTTGTTATCAGGGTAATGCTTGCCTTGTAAGTGGATTAGGAAGCATTCCCTCCTCTTCTATTGTTTTGGTAGAATTTGGGAAGGATTGGTACAGTTGCTGCAATTTACCACTGAGGCCATCTGGTCCTGGGTTTTTGTTTATTTGGAGGTTTTTGGTTGCTGATTCAGTCTCTTTGCTAGTAATAGTTCTGTTTAGGTTTTCTATTTCTTCTTGATTCAATCTTCGTAGTTTTATGTTTGTAGGAATTTATCCATTGCTTGTAGGTTATCTAATATGTTGGTGTATGATTGTTTAGAATAATTTCTATAATCCTTTGTATTTCTGTGTTACTATTTGTAATGTCTCCTATTTCATTTGTAGTTATATTTGTTTAAGTCTCTGCTCTCTTTTTTTCTTAGCCTAGTTAAAGCTGTCAAATTTTGTTTATCTTTCCAAAAAAGCAACCCTTAGTTTTATTGATCTTTTCTATTTTATGTGTTCTCTATTTCATTTATTTCTACTCTGAACTTTGTTATTTCTTTCCTTCTACTTACTTTGGGCTTAATTTGTTCTTTTTCTAGTTTCTTGAAGTGTAAAGTTAGGTTGTTTATATGACTTTTTTTTTAATGTAGGCATTTATCACTATAAACTTCTTCTTAGAACTCCTTTTGCTGAATAGCATAAGTTTCAGTATGTTGTGTTTCCATTTTTGTTTGTCTTAAGGTATTTTTTGATTTCCTTTTTGATTTCTTCTTTGACCCATTGGTTATTAAGGAGAGTATTATTTAATCACCACATACTTGTGGAATTTTTTTTTTTTTTTTTTTTGGTTTCCTCCTTGTGATTGATTTCATATCATTGTAGTCAGAAAAGATATTTGATATGATCTCAGTCTTAAGTTTATTAAGACTTGTTTTGTGGCCTAACATTTTATCTCTCCTGGAGAATGTTCTACATATGCTTGAGAAGAATATGTATTCTGCTTCTGCTGCATAGAATGTCCTGTATGTGTCATTAGGTCCATCTAGTCCAATGTGTAGTTGAAGTCCTGTGTTTCCTTATTGTTTTTCTGTCTGAATGATCCATTGTTGAAAGAGGAATGTGGAAGTCCCCTATTATTTTATTGCGGTCATTTTTTTCCCTTCAGATCTGTTAATATTTGCTTTGTATACTTAGGTATTTTGACATTTGGTGCATAATATTTATAGTTATTATATCCTCTTGATGAATTGACCCCTTTATTATGATATGCTGACCTTCTTTGTTTCTTGTTACAGTGCTTGACTTTAAGTCTATTTTGTCTGATAGAAGTATAACTATCCCTGCTTTCTTTTGGTTTCCATTTGCAAGGACTATCATTTTCCATCCATGTGTCTTTAAAGCTGAAGTAGGTCTCTTGTAAGTAGCATACAGGTCTTTTTTTTTTTTTAAATCCATTCAACCACCGTATGTCTTTTAATTGGAGAATTGAGTCTGTTTACATTTAACATGCCATTCTTTTCCATGACCCAGTTCTTCCAACTACTTGTTGTTCACTGAGTTTTTTGGTGGTTTGTTTTGTTTGTTGTTGTCATTTTCAGGTTTCTTCCAAGAAAATTCACTTTATATTTTTATGTTTTTAATGGAAGTTTTCTCTTACATAGGTAGAGGATGGATTCCTCAGTTCTTCAATCATGTCAGTGGTGTTCTGATCATCTGGTACTGCCCCTTCCAGGCATTTTACTGCTATTATGGATTTATTTTTATATTGTTCTTTTGTTTTATTGGCATCAATAAATACATGTGTTTAGTTAATCCTTTGAACTGGAATTCTATGAAGAAATTTTTAATGGGATTACCAGTAAAATCCTACAGTATTTCCCAGAAGTAAATCTAAACAAAAATCATAATTTTGTGTGATGAAATTTATAAAAGATAAATTTGTTTGGATCCATTTAAAATTTTGTGCATTTTGAAAAGATGGTCTATGAAATAGCTAGAGGAGAAGCAAATTCCTTTGTATTTATTATGCTAATCCCAAGATCACAGTGGAACCCTGAAAAATCAATGATAGAGCTTCTTGAAAAAATCCTTTTGATGAATTTGAATGTTACAAATTAAGGAGTGGTGGATTCGAGGTATGTGTGTGTGATATATGATACATCTTATATCCATTTTTAAACTTCTCAAATGTGAATAAATCTTCTAAGAATGCGTGAAATAGATGTTTTGTGCCAAGAATAAATTCCTAAAGGAAAAGATACAAACTATGCATTTCAAATATTAATTCTTATAATGATTCTTTAGATTTAGGCTGTTAAGGTCGGAATTCAGTCTTTATGAAAATGAATCAAAATACAGTCTTTTAAAAATATTGTATGATAAAACTTAGAGATTCTATATAAAATTCGTAATCGGTATTAATGTAGAAAAGGAGGATTTTTCTAGCAGTCACAATACCAACATCAGACGCAATTTAAATTGGTGGTTAAACAAAAAATTTTTCAGTATTTTATTTACTATGCACTATTTCTTTAGTTTATTATTCTTGCAAATGATGCTACTGTGAACATTCTTATATGTATATCTTGGCAACTCTTGCTGTTACAACTATGGGATAAATTCTTGGTACTGTAATTGTACAGTATGTGGTGGTGAAATTATGGGTATGTGCATATTACATTTTGATTGCTGGAATCAAGGTACCCTTCCAAGAGCCTCTGTCAATTTGTATCCACAGCAGTATTCTCTAAGAGTGTCTTTCCCATCTTTTCGTCTCATCTAGGGGTTAACAAACATAAATTTATATCAGGCTGAGAGATTAAAAAAATTATATCTTGCTGTGATTTGCATTTCCTTAATTATGAGTTAGATTAAGTATCTTTTCAGAATCTTAAAAGACATTTTTAATGGCTTTACCTATTTTTAAATCAAGTTCTAGTTTTTAATTATATTCCTTGATTAACAAACAGTCCACATGTTCTAGATACTAATATTTGGTCCATTATATATTTTGCAAGTATTTCTTTCCCACCCTTTCAGAGTCAGTTTTTGACTTGTTTATTGTATTGTTGAAATTTTTAGGTAGTTAAATATATCTGTCTTTATAGCTTTTGGGTTTTATGTCTGCTTACAGAAGTCTTTGGTACTCTAAGACTGTAAGTAAGGTCTCCCATGATGATTGTTTTATGACGTATATGATTTTATTTCATACCTTTACATATTTATTTCAGTTAGAATTAATTTGCTCTAAGGAATGATCTAGTAACCCTGCTGTAACTTTTCCCCAGATGCATATTGCTGGTTATCTTGATGGTCTTTATTGAAAAGTCCTCCTTTTTAACAGTGATTTGACAGGTCACTTTTGGGAAAAATTAAACTCATTTGTGTATTTGGGTCTATTTATTGACATACTGTTCTGCCCTATTGATTAATTTGTTCATTTCTCTTCTTTAAAAAATTAAACCATTTTAATTATTTTAGCTTTATAACACATTTTATTTATTTTAATGAATAGACATTTGGGTTGCTTCTGTGTCTTGGCTTTTGTATATAATGTTGCTGTGAACATTGGGGTGCGTGTATCTTTTCAAATTAGCGTTACCTCCGGGTATATACCCAGGAATGGGATTACTGGGTCATATGGTAGGTCTATTTTTAGTTTTTTGAGGAATCTCCATACTGTTTTCCACAGTGGCTGCACCAAACTGCATTCTCACCAGCAGTGTAGGAGGGTTCCCTTTTCTCCACACCCTCTCCAGCATTTATCATGCATGGGCTTTTGAACGATGGCCATTCTGGCTGGTGTGAGGTGATACCTCATTGTAGTTTTGATTTGCACTTCTCTGATAATTAGCGATATTGAGCATTTTTTCATGTGCCTATTGGCCATTTTTATATCTTCATTGGAGAATTGCTTGTTTAGGTCCTCTGCCCAGTTTTGGACTCGGCTGTTTGTTTTTTTGTTATTAAGTTGTGTGAGCTGTTTGTATATTCCGGAAATTAAGCCTTTGTCGGTCACATCATTTGCAAATATCTTCTCCCATTCTGTAGGATGTCGTTTTGTTTTGCTTATGGTTTCTCTTGCTGTGCAAAAAGCTTATAAATTTAACTAGGTCCCATGTGTTTATTTTTGCTCTTATTTCTATTGCCTGGGTACACTGCCCTAGGAGAACATTGCTAAGATTTATGTTTTTGGTGGTCTTCTAAGTCCAGATATATTCAATTGCTCAGCTATATTTATGCTTATTAACTGTAGTGTCAAAAATTAAAGAATAGGACTATTGATATTCTAGATTTAACTTTGGGGTTCTTTTTATTTAATAAAGATATGACATTTTTCTTTTTCTTATAGATGTTCTTAATAGTTGCTCCTCTTTCTGTCCTCTACAACTGGAGGGACGAGTTGGACACCTGGGGATATTTTAGAGTCACGATTTTACATGGGAACAAAAAGGACAGTGAACTGATTCGCGTGAAACAGAGGAAATGTGAAATTGCTCTAACAACTTACGAAACACTGCGCTTATGTCTGGATGAACTTAACAGGTAATGGGGACAATGGGAATGATTGCTTTCATATTCTGCTTACATCAATTGTATTTATCATTTTATATTGTGATTTTTTAAAGCTCTCAACTAGCATGATTTAATTTGATTTCAGAATTATTCAGAAATAGACGGTTTATAATAATTATTTACTAAGAGGGAAAAACCAGAGTGAGTTTCTACAGATCCTTATTTTATTTCCTCTGTTACTCTCGGAACAGTGCTTGTTAATGAGTAAGGTTTGTCCTGGATCTCATGCACAACCTTTTATATGTATGATGCCTCTAGAATAAAATAGTGATTTTCCTGAATGATTTAGATTATGGGAGTCTGTTGTAAATGTAGGGTGGCAAAAAATACATGTAGATATTGAGAACCACTATTCCAGGACTATGTGTACCCAAAAGAAATGAACTGCACCTTAAGATTTTAGTGAGAAAGCTAGAGACAGGCAATTATAAAGTCACATGAGCGCTACCGGAGGGAACACGGATGTTATGGGGGCACATGCAGAGCCTAACTCTGCCGCCGATGAGGAGAGCAGTCAGGGAGCTTCCCAGAGAAGATGACCTATGAGCTGAGTGCAGACTGAAGGATGAGTAAGAGCTAAAGAGTAGGAAAGTCATCTGGGAAGAGGGAACAAACAGCATTTACAGAGGCCCTCAGAAAACAAAGATCATGGTACTTTTGAATAAATGAAAGCAGTTCCGATGCTTTTTGCATCTAATGGCTGCATCCTAGCGTGTAAGAGGGATGTGGCCAGGAGACAACTCTAGTGTGGTTAAGTGAGGAAGAGATCATGAAGAGTACTGAAAGCTGCTTGGAGGATTTTGTTCTTTATCCTTGGAATGGCACTGTGTTCCTGAAGTGTTTTCAGGAGTTACTGTTATGATAAAAATGATTGGATTTGCATTTTATAAGTAACCAAGTTGCTGTGTGTATAGACAGAGGAGAGGCAAACTGAATGGAGAAAGACCAATCAGGAGGCTTGTTATGAGCTAAATTGCGTCCCCTCCAAATTCATGTGTTCAAGTCCCAACTCGAAGAACCTCAGAATGTCACTTAAAGCAATTAAGTTAAAATGAAGACGTGAAGGTGGGGCTTGAGTCCCGTCTGACTGAAGGAGATTCCGGGAAGTGATACGTGGAAGAAAGAACACACGAAGGCACAGCAAGAAGGCAGCGGTCTGTCGACCCAGGAGGGAGACCTCAGAGGAAAGCACACCTCCCGACACCTCGGCCTTGGAATTCTAGCCTCCAGAACTGTCGTGTCTGTCACCTTCTGCTCATCGTACTGTTTTTGAGATACGGCCACGTTATTGCATGTATCAGTGGTCAGTGATCCTTGTTTCTCAATGCTGAGTTGTACTGCATTTTATGAGTATACCACATTTTGTTACCCATTCATTTGAGGATAGATATTTGGGTTTTCCAATTTTTGGTTATTATAAGTAAAATTTTAAGGACTGCTTATGTATAAGCCTTTTTTTTTTTGGACGTATATTTTAACTTCTCTTGAGTAAATACCTAGGAGTGGTTTTGGGGATTATGTGTTAAGTAAAGAGGGAAAAAACTCCAAAACTTTGGTTGGAGAAGGCTGCTCTCCAAATATTACGTACACTAAGAAAGGGAGATTTTTCTCAACCTTTTTTCCCTTTTTTCTCCCTTTATCAAGTTTGGAATGGTCAGCTGTCATTGTAGATGAAGCTCATAGAATCAAGAATCCAAAGGCTAGAGTAACAGAGGTTATGAAAGCTTTAAAATGTAATGTCCGAATTGGCCTCACTGGAACCATTCTTCAGAACAACATGAAAGAATTGTGGTGTGTTATGGACTGGTGAGTAAAAACACTTTTTATTTTTTGGAAAATTATTTAATACTTCTTTAACTTAATGTTATCTTGTTTCTGAAAAAAAAAAAATTGTCATTTACACAAGTGTTTGATCCCAAACATAGTATACAGAGTAGAGAGTTTCATGAAAACCTATCTTTATACATTACTCTTGGTCCCTAAAGTAAATATCTGGACTGATCTACCAGTTCCATCATTTTCTTACAGTTGTTCACTGAGATTGTCATAAAGAAGACCATTGTACTTTCTTGTCTTATATTATCATTATCATTATTAAACAAGTGACTTAGTATATTTCTTAAAACCAAGAAGAAATCAGTGTTTTCTTTTTTAGATAATTTGATAAAGCCCTAACATTTTTCTTATTGTCATTATAAAGGGCCGTGCCAGGACTTTTAGGTAGCAGGGTCCACTTCAAAAAGCAGTTTTCTGACCCAGTAGAACATGGTCAGAGACACACAGCAACGAAAAGAGAACTAGCCACCGGCCGAAAGGCCATGCAGAGACTTGCAAGAAAGATGTCTGGATGGTTTCTCAGGCGTACCAAGGCTCTAATCAAGGATCAGCTGCCCAAGAAGGAAGACCGGGTAAGAACTGCATTTGTGTCTATTATGAATTTTTTGTCTTTTTTTTTTTTTTGTAAAAATACATCATTTGAAGAGGAAATTTATCTCCTGTGGTATTTTATGAATATAGTTTTTTGTCCTTTACTTAGTGTGAAAAACATTGTTATATGCAGAATTTCAGAAAATAATTAATTGCGCTCAATAATCATTTTCCTTACTAACTTCACTAAGGTGCTAGGTGTCAGGTTTCTTGTTAGTGTACATTAAACTCATTTCTCTTGTTTTAGAACAAGAAGCCTTTTGGTAAAATTCTTCCTTAATGAAGAAAAAAGAGCTTCTCTCCCTAATATGTTTTCTGTTCATGTTTTGTCCTTCCTATACGGTGATCCATCTACAACCCAATATATTCTTTGGTGCCTTAATTATAGCTACAGGACCAAAGTGGTTAAAAGCTTTTTTAATAGATTCATTTTTTGTAGAATGCTATGTACAGTCATAAGACTAACCTAAATTTAAGAATTTGTAGGAAAATTACAATTAAATTCTGTTAATTGTGTAAGAAAATTTGAGGAATTGACATTAAGAGGAATTTTTTTTAATATAGTGGCTCTCTTGTATAGTTTTTAATTTGTGGTTCTTCTAGAATACCTCAAATAGCCCAAACAATCTTGAGAAAGAATAGCAAAGCTGGAGGCATCACGTTTCCTGACTTTGAGCTGTATTACAAACCTATAGTAATCAAAACAATATGGTACTGGCATAAATACAGACACATAGACCAATGGAATAAAATAGAGAGCAACCAGAAATAAACCTATGCATAAGCAGTCAATCTGAAGAGATGTCTGAATATTTTACAAGAGAGCAAGAACTCAGTGGGGAAAAGATAGTCTTTCAACAAATGGTACTGGAAAAATTGGATAGGCTCATGCAAAAGAATGAAATTGGACTCCTGTCTTACTCACTCACAAAAGTTAACTTAAAATGGATTAGACTTAAATATAAGACATGAAACTATAAAACATTCATAGAAGAAAACAGGGAAAAAAACTCCTTGACATTGGTCTTGGCAATGATTTCTCAAAATAGGTCATCAATAGCACAGAAACAAAACCAAAAAATAGACAAGTGAGGTTACATCAAACTAAAACTCTTCTGTACAGCAAAAGAAACAACAGAATGAAGAAACAACATCCTGAATGGTAAAAAAAATACTAGTAAACCATATATTTGATGAGGGGCTAGTATCTAAAATATATAAAATCTCATAAAACTCAATAGCAAAAAACCAAATAATCCAATTTAAAAATGGGCAGAGAACCTAAACATACTTTTTTTTTTTCCCAAAGAAGACATACAGATGGCCAACAGACATGTGAAAAGATGCTCAGTATCACAAATCATCAGGGAAATCAAAACCACAGTTAGGTATCAGCTCACACCTGTCAGAATGGCTTTTATCAAAAAGAGAGGTAACAAGTATTGATGATTTTGTGGAGAAAAGGGAACCCCCGTGCATTGTTTGTGAAAATGTAAAGCCGCTATGGAAAACAGTAAAAAAGTTAAAAATAGAATTATCAGCAGTCCCTTATCTGGGTATACGGTCAGCCCTCTGTATCTGCAGGTTCCGCATCTGTGAATGCAGATGGTCAAATGTACTGGACCATTTTATTTAAAGGTCTTGAGCATCCACAGATTTTGGTATACATGCAGGGTCAGGGTAGTCCTAGAACTAATGCTGCACAGATATTGAAGGACAATTGTGTATCTGAAAGAAACAAAATCACTCTTGAAGAGATATCTGAACTTCCATGTTTATTGCAGCATTATTCACAATTCCTAAGACACGTAAATAAGCTAAGTGTCTGTTGACAGACGAATGGATAAAATAGATGTGCATATATACAGAATGGAATATTATTCAGCCATAAAAAGAAGGAAATTTGTCATTTGTTATAACATGGATGGATCTTGAGGGCATTATGCTAAGTGAAATAACTCAGGCAGAGAAAGACAAATACTGGAGGAACTCATACCTTAATTATTATCATACCTCCATCTTCTGTATTCTCTTTTTATCCTTATATGCACAATTTGTCCTTTTTTTGCAGTAATATTCTTCGTGATACACACATATAAATATTTCTAAATAGATGCCTTTTCCCCTTATTCATGTTCCTTAAACTCCTATTATGGATGTATTTTGTTTTATGACCTTAGTTACATACAGCTATACCTGGAAGAATTTTACCAATTTCCAGTGCTACCAGAAATGCAAGGCAAATTCTATCCCCCATAACTTAGTGGCCTTATTTTCTTACATTTTCTTCTCTTCTTGAATTTGGGCACAAAGTAGCAACTTGTAGTTGCTTTTTTATGTGTATTTACTTAATTCTTATCTTTACTAATCTTAGGAATTTATAGCAAGATGTTAAATACAAATACTTTATCCTCTTTTCAGTAATAGGAATTTTTAAAATTTTTTTCTAATTTTTCGAGTAATTCAGTAAGTATTATCCATACCATTGTTCTAAAATCTTCTGTTTTTCCTTATCTAGTTTTTTATTTGACCCAAACTTTAATCACTTATTTTCAATATGAAACCCTGAAAAGCTCTACAATATTGAGAAATGTATAAGGAAATCACACACTTGATTTTTCTTCATATTTTGATTTTTTAAATTAAAAAACAAACTATGAGATTTATTTGAAATTAAGTCATAATTTATATAGTTTAGGGTAGAGTGGTGGCATGGAATATAGAATTGGGAGAAATTTTCCTACCTTCTCCTGTCTATAATGATGTATCCAGAAGAAAAATCAATTAATTTATGAGCAATTTTCACTATTACAATCAATGAAACCTAATGTACATTGTAATTATTATTGCTATAAAAAAGATACTAACAATTACCTTGTATTTTATCTTGGCAGATGGTGTATTGTTCTCTGACAGATTTTCAGAAAGCTGTCTATCAAGCAGTATTAGAAACAGAAGATGTGTCTTTGATACTTCAGTCTTCTAAGCCTTGTACCTGCAGCAGTGGCCGAAAAAGGAGAAATTGTTGTTATAAGGTAAACATTTCAGTATGATATCTTTACCATCTTGCGTTTGATTACATATACTCTATTCTACTGTCAGAGAAAGTAACAGATAAAATAACTTTTCATCACTCAGTTCTTTAGAAGCTGAAAGTTAATGAAAAGGAATAATTTTCAAAAAGATTTACAATATCAAGTGGTAATCACAGAAAAATACAATATTCAAATATCTTTTCAAAAAACTAGTTTTGGAAAGTAGCTTCAATTTTGTATCCTCTCTTTCAGCTTTTATTCAGAAGTATCCTACTTTCATCTTGAAATTTCATTTCATTTTCCGTAAATTTCTCATTATCAGTGGAAAATACTTCTTTGATAAGAGGCTTAAAATATTATTCTGATGTGAGATAGAATCTTAATTTAATAGAAATTGTGTATCAGTACATTAAAGTGTTTTATTTCTATTTAGAAATAAATACTCATTTATGCTTTTTTTTAACCTATCTACATTTCCTGCCCTTTATCACCACTCTATTTTATTATTAATTTATTTGTCACAGATCCACATACTTAGAGAGACCTTAAATAAATATTTATCTAGATTGATATTTATTCCATATCTCATTTATTTTGCTGTTTTTAACCACTTCGCTTTTTTTGCAATGTAGTTGAGTGGAGAGAGTAGAGGCTTCTGTATAATACCACCATCACACTGAGAGTTTTATGACCAGGAACCTGTTATGGCAGCATTTCTATCACTGTGTATTGGGAGGATAAATACTTCTTGGAATGTGGACTTTCTCTCTTCTTTTATTAAAAGTATCACTGTATTATAGTTTCACCAAAAGTATGATTCCACATTAGTGATTCATGCATATTTTAATGACATTGACTGTTATTTTTTCAGACTGATTGTGTCAATAGTAACCAGATAGTAAATATTGTAAGTGATACATTTCGTGATGTAAGTAGTTACATAGCCATGTTAGTCCCTTGCTTATTTTTATTTTCTGTACTTTTCTGGTTACAGACCAATTCACATGGTGAAACAGTGAAAACCTTGTATTTCAGTTACCTTGCAGTCCTTCAGAAGGTCGCTAACCATGTCGCACTACTGCAGGCTGCTAGCACCTCCAAACAACAGGTTTGGGTTGGCTTTTTAAAGTTTCTTCTTAATGCTATTCGGTATAAAGTTTCTTAGCCAGATATCCTTAAGATATTTTTGTATGAAATTTAAGAGGAAGCTGACTTCTTGTTTTTTAATTTAGGCGTCCAGGACTATATGCACTTAAGTTTCTAATGAAAGTGAGAAAATTGAACCTTAAAATAACTTTTTTCTGCCTCTGAAAATGTTCATTTATTTGTTTTCCTAACATCTTTTGATATAATTACTGATTAAAGGTATTTGATGAGTCAGTCCTAATTCCACTAACAGTGTGTCTAATTACATTTATCAAATCTGATGGATTAAAATGAGGATTTACAATAATCTGTATGTTAAATATATGGAGTGTTTCCTAAACTGGCAAAAATCAGTAATTTCAAGGTTTAGGCATAAATGGAGTCATTTATTTTGGTCTTTTCAACTGTGTCTTATTCTAAAGCACAACATAAATAAAGATCTTTTTTAAAGCTATTTTATATGATGATTTTATATTTTCTTTTTGTGTTATGGTCTTGAGGCTATTCAAATGTAATTTGAAAAGACTGTTTGCTTTTTGGGAAGTATTTGGTTCCTTGTGTAGGAAATCTTAAGAAAGTAACAGTAAAATTAATAACCATGTCATTATCTCAAAACTCATCAAAACCGTATATGATTAACATGTATCTTTAACATTTTCTGAATCTAAGTCTGACTTAGAGAAGGTAAAATCTTCAAAATAAGGACTGTAATAATTTAGGACTACAATAATATGGTCCTTCTAAATAGATTTTTTTATAAATAATTTCAAGTTATACAGATTTAAACATGTTTTGTTGAAATTTCTTGTACCTTTTTCCCTTAAGGAAGCACTTATCAAAAGGATATGTGATCAGGTATTTTCCAGATTCCCAGATTTTGTGCAGAAAAGCAAAGATGCAGCCTTTGAAACACTTTCTGACCCAAAATACAGTGGAAAAATGAAGGTAAGTATTCTTTTTTCAGGTTGCATGTACGTAAGAATGATGTACAGTGTATTTATCAAATGGCACGACAGAGATACCAATTAATCAGAATGGATGCCTGATCATTCAGAAGAGAGAGTGACCAAAGACAAGGCATGTGGTTCTGCCAGCATTTACTAGCTCACTGCGAACCCTGCGTGTGATAGGTTCTCAGTTAGTAGTAGTTACACCAAGTGCACCTCAGACTTTCCTTATTGGTGTATTGGATTCGTGCCCTCTTAAAAAATGTATGCTGTCACCACCTATACAATAGCTTGTCTTCAAATGTTTAAGGAGAAGCTCTACCAGGAATATAAATGTTAGCGCCAAATAAGAGGCTGAGGATAGGCAGTAGTTCTGAATTAGAGAAAGGAGTTTCTTGAGGAGCTCAAGGTGGACAGGGCCTCTATGTCTATAGTGAATTTTCTGCCTCTTGTTTTTACTTACTGATCTTGATTATAAGGTTGCTAAATCTCATTTGTGGCAAGGGAGCGTTTGTGTATACCAGGAAACTGACCTGTCGGTGCTGCTCTTGGTGATGTATTAACTGAGGGACGGGTGTGAAAAGGAAGGCTAGGTTCTCCAGCCACGTCCCTGGCCTTGGGCGCTGCGTGTGACAGCTGCGTGGAATGCTGACAGCTTCCAGCCACCTTGCAGCAGAATCTTTATTTATGGATTCAGAGTTTTACAGAACAATTCCCAATTTTTATGTTTTGATTAAGGAAAAATAATTTCTTTTGGCAAAAAGTTAAAAAAAAAACAAGAAGGGAAGTAATTTAAAGTAGCTAGGGGTCAGAGCTAGCACAGTGTCTTCTCTTGCTCAACTATTAAAAGGGTTTTATATTGAGTATAAGTTTTTTCATTTAAAAGTTTAAGTGTTTGTCATTTAATAAATGAAATTGGTTAAGTGTTTATTGTATAGTTCAGAAAAATGTTATACTTAGTACAGAAAATTCCTTTTCTTTCCTTTGTGGTTTGCTTTTCTGCAGCGTTCTGGAGCTGTCATTGCCAGATGTGGAAATGCCTGTTTTAAATATAACAGTATTACTATCATACACAGGCTTTGGATTTTTTTTTGCTTCCTCCCTAAAAGCACTGTGTATGGGGCAAATTATTGGCATTTTGAGGTCAAAATCGAATCTGGAGTTCAAGGTTTACTGTAAATAGAGAAACAGAGAGGAGAAAATGAGAAGAGGTATATATCTGACTGACTATTTTAAGAAAATAAATATCAAGACTTTTAGAACCTATATGTAATTAAACATATTTTGTTATAGCTAGCTAGAGAAAATTTAGATACTTCCTGAAAGGAATGCTCCTCCGTAGTTTAGTTTCTGAACATATTGTAGGTATAAAGAAAGTGTATTTTGGAAATTAAATTAATCCATTTAAATGCATCCCATAATCTACAACGCTTCCTTTTTATTAAAACCAGATGAGATGAAATAAAAGTCTTTGAGAACTTCACCTCATTATTGATAATATGATGATGAATGACATTTCATGTAATATCTAATATTTTATTTCTCTAACTTGGCAAAAAATGAAGGGAATTATGAAAGATAACTGAGGTTATATTGTATAAAAAATAATTTTTAAGATATTCTCAAGTGATGTTTATATGTGTAAAGTATACTTTAGATTGAAACTGGTTCACTGATGTTCTGTGGTTTATTTCCAGGTCCTTCAGCAGCTTTTAAATCATTGCAGGAAAAACAAAGATAAAGTTCTTCTTTTCTCCTTTTCCACCAGGGTGAGTTTTGTCTGAAGTGCATTCTTGATTGGCTCAGCCCTAAACAGCATCCAGCCGTATTTTCTGTCTTATACTTACTTTAGGAAATGGTAATGTGGTAAGCAACTTTTAAAACAGATGCTTAAATCTCAATTATATCACTGTTACATACTGTCAAATAGCAAGCTCAAAGATAGATTTCTTATTCTCTGTTGATGTTTTTGTTAATAATTAGTGTTCTTTAAAACATTTAAGACATTTTAGAATGTGGAAAATAGCAAAAGTAATGAAATATATTTACCTTGATGAGTTAACCAATACTTTTCTTTTTATTCAGTTTTAGTTTAAAAAATAGAAGATTGATTTTTTTTTTCCCCTGAAAGATTGTTTTGTTTTGTTTTTTAAAGGTTGCTGAACATTAAAGTCAGTTTCAGTATAATGGGAAGATATATATGGGTCAGGAATTAGAAAATTATTTTTTGCTCTTCTAATTGTAAGAAAGAAATTGTGAGCAGCAGTAATTAACACTTAGTAAATCTCACCTCTATAATGGTGTGAAACTTATTAAGGTATGAATTTGTTTTTTGCACATCTCTGTATCTTTCCTCCAGTTGCTTGATGTGCTGCAGCAATACTGTATGGCGTCTGGGCTTGATTACCGACGACTTGATGGAAGTACAAAATCAGAGGAAAGAATCAAGATTGTGAAAGAGTTCAACAGTACACAAGATGTTAACATTTGCCTTGTCTCCACAATGTAAGAAAATAAAATTTGATAACTTGATTTTTATCTAATTGCTTTTAAGATTTAGGGTAATTTTTAAGCTGTTACTGGATTTTTAGTGGCTATGCTTACATTGCTTTGTTTCATTTGGCTTTAAAGAGAAGAAGCAAAGATGCTATTAATTTTGACTGAAATAATATCTTGAGTTTTACCTAAACCATTTTCTCAGTTCCCTTTCATCACTGAATTCTCTTTATATGCCTGAGTTTATTAAAAATAACAATCCAAAAAAAATGGATGTTTCCTCCTAGAAATTTTCTTTGGTAGTGTTTTTGACTCATGTCTTGTGGTTAGAACTGTCAGACTTAATTGAATAATCATGTTATTAATTGAATAGCTGAGAATCATTTGTAGCAGTGGTTTTCAAACTGGAATCAAGGGGTCCTAGAGAACCCAGTGGGCTTAGTGGACCAGGAGTTTCCCTCCTCTGTCTCTACCTGGTCTCAACCAGAGCAGCTCCACACTTACAGGTTTGATTAAAGTTAAATCAGTTCTAACACCTATTTATGAATCTTTCAGTAAACCTTTTTTAAAAGTACACACTTTAGAGAAAGATTTAAGTCAATATAAACACCTAAGAAGATTAATCCCTTTTGGGGGTTAACAAATAACGTAACTTTTGATATCTAATGTAATAAGTATTTTGTAGATATGCTCCCTATCTTTCAAAAATAATTTCAAGAGACATTTAAAATAAAAATATATAAAATGCAAAAAAGGAAAAACTAAGTCAAAATAAAAATTACTTAAAATGAGGAATCAAATGATACATATGATGAATGAGCTACATAACTGTTGAGCACTGAAATTATTTTTGAATTCTTATAACTAAAGCACAAGGAGAGAAGTTCTGGATTTCCATTTTCCTGTAAAAGAAGTCAAGAAGTAATTTCTCATGTAAGTCCTTAAGTACAAAACATTAAATGATATAGAATACTGTCCTCAGTTAAATTTTATAAAACACACATGAACATTCTTAGTTTTTAAAGTGTTTTTAAAAGTAATAAATGCCTTCAAAAACAGTTCAAATAATTCAGAACTTATGACAACCAATTGTCTTTCATTCCTCTTATGCTCAACCCCAGTCTAATTTGATGAGCTCAGCTAGAAAGCTCCTAATTATCTCTTCAAATGTATTAGACATTGCTGTTTAACACATTCATTGAATTTTTAATTTTTAAAGACTACTTTTTATGTTTAGAAGTGCTGTCAGCTGATTTTTTTTCAGCAAAATCTTTGCAGGACAGAAGAATGTGCAATATTTAAAGTACTGAAAGGGGAAAAAAACAACTTATGACCAAGAATACTTTACCCAGTAATACTGTCATTCAAACTTGAAGGAGAGAAGAGGTTACTAGACAAGCAAAAACTAAAAGAGTTCATCACCACTAAACCAATCTTACAAGAAATGTGAAAGGGCCTTGTTGAAGTGGAAAAGAAAAGCCCATAACTAGAAGTAAGAAAATACAGGAAAGAAAAAAATTTCACTAGTTAAGGCAAATATATAGTAAAGGCAGTGGGTCAACCACCTAAAAAGGCAGTAAGGAGGTTAAAAGACAAAAGTTGTAAAATCAGCTATAATTACATTAAGTAGTTAGGTGATATGAAAAGTTAAAAGATGTAAAATACAGTGTTAAAAACATTAAATATGGTAGGGGGAGTAAAAATGTAGTGCTTTTCGAATGCATTCAAAATGAAGTGACTGTCAGCTTAAAACAGATTTTTTTTAATATATTTTTATAAATATAAATATATTTATAAAGAGACTAAAAGAAGAAGAAAGGAACAAAGAACTACAAAAACATCAGAAAACAACTAACAAAATGGCAATAAGTATATACCTATTAATAATTACTTTAAATATAAATGGACTAAATGCTTTAATAAAAAGAGGCTGGATGAATGGATGCAAAAATGAAATCCATCTGTATGCTGCCTATGAGAGTCACTTCAGATCTAATGACACACCCAGGCTAAAAGTGAAAGGATAGAAAAAGATAATCCATGCAAATAGAAACAGCAAGAAAGTGCAAATAGAAACAGCAAGAAAGTTGGGTTAGCAATACTCTTTCAGACAAAATAAACTTTAAAACACAGACTATATAAAAGACATACAAGGACAATCATAATGATAAAGTGACCAATCCATGAAGAGGCTAAAACATTCATAAATATTTATGCACCCAACATAGGAGCACCTAAATATATGAAGCAAATATTAACAGGCATAAAGGGAGAAACTGACTATAATACAGTAATAGTAGTAATACAAAAATCAATTTATCAGTGATTAGATCATCCAGACAAAATCAATAAGGAAGCACTGACCTTAAATAACCCATTAAAACAGATGGACTTTATAGATATTTACAGAACATTCTATCCCAAAACTGTAGAATACTTACTCTTTTCAACTGTACTTGGAACATTCTTAAGAATAGATCACTTGCTAGGCTACAAAATGAATCTTAGTAAGTTTAAGAAGACTGAAATCATAAAGCATCTTTTCTGACCACATGATGTGGAACTAGAAGTCAATTATGGGAGGAAAACTGGAGGGAAAAAAAAAAACACATGGAGGCCAAACAACCAAAGTTATTGTTTAATGCTATTAAACAACCAGTGTGTCAACACAGAATTCAAAGAGAAAATTAAGGAAAGGGAAAACAGGAGGCCAGTGAGGTAAAACATACAGGTGTGATTTAATAAGAACTTGAAACAGGGTAGTGGAAATAGCCATGGAGAAGGGACTCATGAGAAAAACATTTTTGAGGTAAATGACAGGACTGGATATTGGTTGGCTTTTTAGTTGTCTTATTTTATTTGTCCTATGAGTCTATTGAGGACAAATTCTCTTAGTTTGTCTTAGACTGAGAATGTCATGATTTCCCCTTTCATTTCTGAAGGATGTTTTTGCTGGATATAGAATTCTGGCTTGATAGTCCTTTCAGCACTTGAAAAAAGTTGTACTGCTTCCTCCTGGCCACCATGGTTTCAGATGAGAAATCCACTTTCATTTGAATTGATATTCCCTTAAAATAGTGTATCATTTCTCTCTGACTGTTTTCCAAGAGTTTGTCTTTTGTTTTCAGAAGTTTAATTATAATGTATCTTAGCATGAATTTCTTTGGGTTTATGCTTTCTGGCATTAATGCAACTCTTTGTATTCTTTAGGTTTATGTCTTTTCCCAAATTTGGGAAGTTTTCAGCTATATTTCTTTGAATACTTTTTCAGTCCCACTCTCTATTTTCTCCTAGGACTAAAATGATACAAATGTTAACTCTTCTGTTACTATACCTCAGGTCTCTAAGACTTCTCTTTTTTTTTTTTTTTTTTTCTCCCAGTATATTTTCTTTCTGTTGTTCAGATTGGGTAAATAATATTGACCTGTTCTTATGTTTATTGGTTCTATCCTCTGTCATTTCCACTGTAAAATCAAATCCATCCAGCAAATTTTGTAATTCAGTTATTTTTCAATTCTAAAATTTTGGGATCCTTTCTTTCTTTGCTGGGACTTTCTATTTTTAATTTGTTTCAAGCATATTTGTAATTGCTTTTTGAAGCATTTTTATTGTGGCTCCATTAAAATCCTTGTCAGGGAATTCCAGCATCTGATTCTTTGTAGTGTTATCATCTATTAACTGTCTTTTCTCATTGAAGTTGAGGTTTTCCTGGATCTTAATAAGGCTTGTAATTTTTTATGGTATGTTGGACATTTTGAGTGTTATGTTATAAAACTCTGTATCTTATTTAAATCTTCTGTTAGCCAGACACCATGCCAGCCACATTGGGTGGAAATCCATGTCTCTTGCTTGGCCTTTGTTGACATCTTGAGATTGAGGTGCTTCATTATTATTTCTGTATGGGCTCCACCCCACTCCTCCACTCCAGAGGAGACCTCATTATAGCTGACCAGAAATGAATGTTCCAGCTCTTCAGTCTTCTCTGACACCACCTGGGTGGGAATGAGAGATGCCTCATTACTGTCAGGCAAAGGGGGAAATTTAGTATCCTCACTTAGCCTTTGCTAACCAGGTTAGGGGTCAGACTACAGATTTTTTCCAGTGGTGGTTGCAAGAATAGGCTGGTTATTATCTAACATTTTTTATATCTTAAAACTCTGTACCTTTCCTGGTTCTTTGGCTAAAGGAAGAAGCCTTTTATTGGGCTTTTTTGTCTGTGACTGTTGGCTGTTGGCATTTCCAATTCACTGGCTTCTCTAGAACTCAATCTGGGATGTATTAGGCAAAAAGAAAGCCAGGGAACTCACTGCCATGTCATCCTTAGGTGTTGTGGTCTCCAGCCAGACTATGTTCTCTCTGCCTTTCAAACTCAAACGTTTTATTTTAAATGTAATGTTCAGAGTTTTTAGCTACACTTAGTGGGAAGAATAAGGAAAAGTACATTTACATTTATATTGATTTTTTAAAGTGTGTATATTATTTAGCTGGAGTATACTAGCAGTTTTTTAAAAAATTATGTTAGGAAAATCCTATTGAATAGTATTTGAGTATCTAAAAAATGTAAAAACCAGCACATCCTACTTAATGGACTCTTATGCTCAAATTTCTTAAGGATATTCTAGAATGGTAGAAAAAAAGTTCTACAGCTATTTCACTTATGGCATATTTGTGTTTTAATCATCTTACTTTTATAATGCTAATGTAATATTGTATTGCTTTGCTTACAGAAACCTGGCATAATTGAGTTATAGAGCAAAAATGTTGATTAGCTATTTTAATGTATTCTTTTCTGTTTATTCCAGGGCTGGTGGACTAGGCCTCAATTTTGTTGGTGCCAATGTGGTTGTATTATTTGATCCTACTTGGAATCCAGCCAATGATCTTCAAGCAATTGACAGGTATAATAGTGACAAAATTTAAAGTAACCTGCAAATATTTTAATTTAAAGATGCTCCTGAATTTTTCAACTTGTTTATAATGTGACTGTGATTAGAAGATAAGGAAGACCTTGTAAAAAATTTTTTAAATTTTATGTAAGATAACCCTGAACTTCTGAATCAAATGGCAAGCTGATAAAAGCCATCTATTTTTCATTCATCTCAAAATCCCATTATTGTGACAAGATTGATTTGGAAGAAAGAATGAGTAATACTGCAGGAAAATTGGAAAGGTCACTACTGGTAGATCTGAAGTTTTGCGAAACTTGAGGAAGAATCTTTATGATAAAAAACCTGCAGAGAAAAGCCACAATCCAAGGTCAGCAGGAGAGCACAGAGAAATTTCAAGTGTGGGGTCAGCAACTTCAGGATGTGGGGGTAGACAGAGTGCATCCTTCTGGGAAGTTAACATGCTGACTCTAAAACAAATCCCTCTCGCACACCCTTTACATAAAGAGGGACTGACGTGCAGTAGGTGCTCCTTGATCAAATCTAAAAGAATAATTTCATTAATTTTATAAACAAGTGGGGAATCAAACTGACAAAAGGTTCTTACAGTGGATGTTAGGGCCAAAACAAAAGGCATGGAAACCCAGACCAGGTTTCTTACACAGTTCATCTTACCAATATTTTACAGTTTCCTGAGTACAGGTCTTTCACATCCTTAGTTAAATTTATTCCTAGGTATTTTATTCTTTTTGATGCTATGGTCAATGGGATTGTTTCTTTAATGTTTCTTTCTGATAGTTCATTTTTAGTGTATAGAAATGTAACAGATTTCTATATGTTAATTTTTGAATCCTGCATCTTCACCAGATTCATTGATGAGCTCTAAGTAGTTTTTTATTGGCATCTTTAGGATTTTCTATGTGTAGTATCATGTCATCTCTATACAGTGACAGTTTTACTGCTTCCTCTCCAATTTGAATTTCTTTTGTTTCTTTTTCTTGTCTGATTGCTACGGCTAGGACTTCCAATACTATGTTGAATAAAAGTGCCACAGTGGGCATCCTTATCCTGTACCTGATCTTAAAGAAAATGCTTTCAGCATTTCACTATTGAGTATGATGTTAGCTATGGGTTGGTCATATATGGCCTTTATTATGTTGAGGTATGTTCCCTCTATACTCACTTTCTTGAGAGTTTTTATCATAAATGGATGTTGAATTTTTTCAGAAGCTTTTCCCACATCTATTGAGATGATCATACGATTTTTATTCTTCAGTTTGTTAATCTGGTATATCATCACGTTGATTTGCAGACATTGAACCATTCTTGCATGCATGGCATAAATCTCACTTGATCATGGTGTATTGGTTGTAACTTCTTTTTCATTTCTGATGTTATTGATTTGGGTCCGCTCTCTTTTTTTCTTGATGAATCTGGCAAAAGCTTTATCAATTTTGATTATCATTTCAAAGAACCAGCTCTTAGTTTCATTGATCTTTTCCATTGCTTTTTTAGTCTATATTTCACTTATTCCTGCTTTGACCTTTATGATTTGTTTCCTTCAACTTTCGGTTATGTTTGTTTTTTTTCCTCATTCCTTTAGGTGTAAGGTTGTTTATTTGTATTTTTTCTTGATTTCTGAGGTAGGTGGTATCATTATAAGCCTCAAGACTGCTCTTTGGCTTTGTCTCATATATTTTGGATCATTTTGTTCTCGTTTTCTACTAGCTTTATATGTTGTTAATTTACTACATTTTCTGTACATTTGCCTTTACCAGTGAGATTTTTCCTTTCATAATTTTCATACATCTAGTTGTGGCATTTTGTTTTTCAAATAGAAAAGCCCTGAAATATTGATTGAAAGTTGGTTTGGTGGTGCTAAACTCTTAGCTTTTGCTTGTTTGTAACACTTTTTCTCTCTCCATCAGATCTATATGAAAGCCTTGCTGAGTATTTTTCATTGTAGGTTTTTCCCTTTCATTGCTTTAAATATATTGTGCTACTTCTTCTGGCCTATGGATGTCTCTCTTGATAAGTCAGCTGATAACATTATGGAAGTTCCTTTGTATGTAACTTGTTGCTTTTCCCTGGCTGCTTATTTAATAGTCTCTCTTTATCTTTAATTTTTGCCATTTTAATTACAATGTTTTGGTGTGCTCCTGTTTGGGTTGATACTGTTTGGGACCCTTTTTGCTTCCTGATGTAGATATCTGTTTCCTTTCCCATGTTAGGGAAGTTTTCAGTTATTATGTCTTCAAATATGTTTTCTGCTCCTTTCTTACTCTTCTTTTTCTGGGACCCATATAATGTGAAATTATGCTTGATATTGTCCCAGAGGTCCATTCTTTCTTTTTTTTTTTTTTCTTTTTTCTGTTCAGCTTCAGTGATTTTCACTGCTGTGTCTTCTAGCTCACTGCTCCATTCCTCTATATCATATAATCTGTTAATTCTTTCTTGTGTATTTTAAAGTTTTATTTGTATATTTTTATTATTAAGGTATAATTGACTTATTGTAGTATATTTTTTAATGAAATATAGTTGGTTTAGAGTATCATATTAGTTCTGGGTGTATAGCATAGAGATTCAGTATTTTTACAGATTATACACTGTCGAAAGTTATTGTAAGATATCGGCTGTAATTCCCTGTATTATACAGTATATCCTTGTGGCTTATCTATTGTATACATAGTAAGTGGTTTATATCTCCTAATCTCATACCCCTATCTTGTCCCTACCCTCTTTCCTCTCCCCACTGGTAAGCGCTAGTTTATTTTCTATATCTGTGATTCTATTTCTCTTTTGCTATATACATTCATTTGTTTTATTTTTTTGATTCCATATGTAAGTGGTATCATATAGTACTTGTCTTCCTCTGTCTGAGTTCTTTCACTGAGCATATTCTCTACGTCCAACTATGTTGCTATAATTGACAGAATTTTATTCATTTTTATGGCTGAGTAATAATCCATTGTGTATGTATATATCACATTTTCTCTATCCATGTATATGTTGATGGACACTGAGTTGCTTCTGTATCTTGGCTGTTGTAATTAATGCTGCTATGAACATTGGGGTGCATGTATCTTTTTGAATTAGTATTTTCATTTTTTTTCTGAAACCCAGGAGTGGAGTTGCTGGATCATATCATAGTTCTATTTTTAGTTTTTTGATGAACCTCCATACTGTTTTCCACAGCGGCTGTACCAATTGTACATTCCCATCAACAGTGTTCAAAGGTTCCCTCTTCTCGACATCCTTTTGCCAATAACATTTATTATTTGTGGTCTTTTTGGTGATAGCTATTCTGAGAGGTGTGAGGTGATATCTCATTGTGGTTTTGATTTCCATTTTTCTAATAATTAGCAATATTGAGGATCTTTTCATGTGCCTGTTAGCTTTGTATATGTCTTAGGGAAAATGTCTTTTCAAGTCTCCTGCCCATATTTTGATTGGGTTGTTTTGTTTTGATACTTTTTTTTATACCGAGTTGTATGAGCTGTTAATACGTTTTGGATATTAACCGCTTGTTGGTCATGTCATTTGTAAATATTTTCGCTCATTCCTTAGGTTGTCTTTTTGTTTTGTCAGTGACTTCCTTTGCTATGCAAAAGCTTTTAAATTTAATTAGGTCCCGTTTGTTTGTTTTTGCTGTTGTTTCTTTTGAAGAAGACTAATCCAAAAACTGTTGCTATGATTTATGTCAAAGATTGTTCAGATTATATTCTCTTCTAGGATTTTACGGTTTCAGTTCTCATATTTAGGTCTTTAATCCATTTAGAGTATTTTTTTGTATTTGGTGAGGAAATGTTCTGTTCTCATTGTTTTACATGAGGCTGTCCAGTTTTCCCAGAACCACTTATTGAAAGGACTGTCTTTTCTCCACTGTGTATTCTTGCCTCCTTTGAAATAGATTAGTTGACCATAGATGCATGGGTTTTATTTCTGAGCTCTCTATTTTGTTATGTTGATCTATACTAAGGAGAAATGATAAGGAGAGAGTTTTAATTTCAAATGAAAGGACTCTTAATGATAACTCAAAGCCATATGAAAATATAAAGTTCTGCAGTACAGGTAAGATATAAACAAATATAAAAACCAGTATTATTATAATTCTGGTTTATAAGTCTACTTTTTTTTTCAGGATTTAAAAGGCAAATGTATAAAAGTAATTTTAAATCTGTATTATTGGATATGTAATGTATAAAAGATAATTTGTGACATCAGTAAGCTAAAAGGTGATGGCAGAGCTGTAAAGGAGGATTTTTTTTAAATGCAGTTGAAATTAACTTGGTATCAGTATAAGATAGAATAAATTTGAGTCCACGTAGTCGATTTGCAGATCCTGCACTTTTAACTAGCCTCTTGCCACTGACAGCTGTCCTGGAAAATGGTCAAATGAAAACCACAAAAAAAATCTCCATTTCTTTTTGTCTTAATGACATTTGTTGTAATTTTTTTTTCACCTAGATCCTAAAGGCTTATCTTATTTATCCCAGTGTTCCCTCAAAACACAACTCACTGTGCTTTGGCTTTCAGTGAGTCAGTTGACGATAAAACCAAATGAACAGCATCCCCATTCCCCTCCCTCTCCTTCCATTGACTCACGGGAGGAACCAAGATGAGAAGTGAAGGTACTGACCTGCACACTGTATAACAGTTCCTCAGCACTTGTCTCTGTGTGATGAAAACCATTACTTAACACATCCGTACTTTATGGACCTAGAAATTGATGAAGCATAGGTCCAGTATAACATGTTATCCCCCATTCTTCTCCAGGTGTGCCAGATTTTCAGGACCCCAAGATGTCCTCTAGTAAAGGCCCTTCTTTGTGAGCCAGAATGGGTGGAGGAGGCAGAGGGAGCACCAGATATAATGACACAGTGTGACTTTATAAGGTTAAAATTAAATTTCCCCCAAAGTGTAACATTTTCACGCATGAAGCAGTATGGCCTTGCCTCTGATCCCCCCATGTCTGTTGCAAGTATTTAGAAGCAGGTGACCTCATTCAGAGCATCCAACAAAGCCTCCATCTGGGAGAAGCCGCAGGGGCTAGACCTATAGTTAACCAGTGTGGTGAGTCAGATTAGAGTTTTGATTAGCTCTGTGGTCCATATCAGAACACGTTAGATACTAGTCAGCTGAGGGATCCTTTCAGAGAGACTGGCTGGAAATCTTGGTGGATGAGGGCTGTAAATCTGCAGTTGCGTAGGCTTGCCAGCTGAAGAACTGTTTGTCTCCCAGGTTTGTTTGTATTTTTTTAACAGTTTCAGTGAGGTATAGTTAACATACAGTAAACTGCACATGTTTAAATTGTACAGTTGGTAAGTTTTGTTATAGGTATACACTGAAACCATTAACCACGATCAAGATAGTGAACATATCCATGACCCCTAAAATTTGCCTTGTGCTGCTTTGTAATTCATCCCTCTGCCCCCTCCTGAGGCCCCTATTCCCCAGCACCCATTGGTCTGCTTTTTGTCACTATGGATTAGTTTGCATTTCTGAGAGTTTTAATTTAAATGGAATCATTCATAAGCTTAAGGCCACCATAAAAGAAAAATAATGAATTTAGGAAAATCTTTTGGACAGTGGAAGGTGACGTTTCAACAGAAATGAAGTTGATACGTGTATTTTTTCTATAATATGTTTCTCCTCAATGACTGGCCTTTTTATATTAATTTTATATGACTTTCTGTTTTTACATTGTTATTAAATATATAGTATATTTAAACATAAAATATTTCTTTTTAAATGAAAACTTTAGTAGTGTTTTGTTTTTGTTTTTATATCCAAAAGCTACCTCCTGAACCTAACATTGTTTCACTTGATTTTGGTTGCCTTTTGTTTTTAATCTCTTTTGCAGAGCATACAGGATTGGGCAATGCAGAGATGTCAAAGTGCTTCGGCTGATATCCTTGGGAACTGTGGAGGAGATCATGTACTTACGACAGGTATACAAGCAGGTAAATACACTTCCCTTTTCCTAACTAAGAAGTAAACGTTTGTCAGGTTTCAAAAATTGTAACAAATTTGTGTAAAAATATGTGTTTTGTTTTATTCTAGCTATGATACGGAGTTTAATAAGATTACGAAATATACTGTGAATACACTTACATAAAACAGATTAATTCTTAGGTTCATTGAATGTTAGAGCTGAAAGTTTCTTAGAAAAGTACTTCTTTAAGGTGCTCATGAATTACCTAGGGATCTTTAAAATACAGATTCTGATTTAGTAGGTCTGGGTGGAGCCCAAGATTCTGCATTTTTAACAAGCTCCCGAGAGTGGCAACACTACTAGTCTGCAGACCACAATTTGAGTCGCGAGGTCACAGCTCCCCATACTGTGGGCCAAGACATAAGTGAATGCCAAGAATGGGATACAGGTGCACTGAGACATCCCACAGCTCTCTGGGCAGCAAGATTCCCTAAGCCAGCGTCCAGCCTCGAGTAACCTCCTCTCTGGGTAGATGTTCATATGTTGCCATTTTCTTTATGTGCCATGACATGAAGAAGACTCAGGGGGATTCCTTAGAAATATCTACTACGAACATTTCATGATGTATATAATGAAACTGGGACCCGGGGACACCCCAGTAAATGAAATTATAGGAATAGAACGCAAGTGCACAAACTATTGCACTGGTACTTATAATATTCAGCCAAAATTGCATTAACTCTTTAATATCCTTAGGGTATCAATTACTACTCCATTTATGCCTCTAAATAAAGTTTATTTAGTTTATAACTGCTCACTTGAGAAGATCTGGAATGAGGTTCAAGTTTAATTATAAATGTTAAATTTGGCTTACTCCCTATATATTCAGTTGGAATCTATTCAGCAGCAAACAGCTGCCACATGTGGTGATAGTTAACCTAAGAACGATCCAATCTTAAATTTATGCTATTTTCTTAATTCTAAAAATAGAATTGTACACAGCAGTTTTTATTTTTCTTAAAGCATTTAGCTCTGTAAGAAACCTTTCATCTTTTTGTTCTTTAGTTATAGCACAACTACTTGAAAATTATTTTTTCAGACATAATTAACTAAATTTGGGGGGAAAAGTATGATATTACTATTTTCATCTTAGGAGCAACTCTTTAGAATACTGTCTTAGAGTACTTACTTGTCTTAATATAAGAGTCGTTCCTGAATCACACAGTAATTTTTCTCAATCCTATTGCTATATACATTTACTTTTTGTCTATTCATCTGACTCATTTAATGAAAAAAAATGACCTATTACATAAGCTATATTGTATAATAATATATAATAAAAAGGTTCCAGAAGATGAAGATAATTTAAGTTTTCAGAAATTTGTATGATCTAATAGCTTATTAAAATAAGCCACTTAGGGAACATTCAGTCATACAGCTTGGTAGGCATAAATAAAGATAAGATGACAGTCATGTGAGGAGGTGGCATAAATGTGATTTAAAGATTGATTGGAGTTTGAACCAAGGGTGCAAATGGCAAACACACTCTAGCCTCACAGGTGTTCCTCAGATCTCTTGGGTAGGAAGAAATCCAAAATGATATTTAAAAAAAAAAAAGAACCTTTAAAAATGTTGGAGAGCAAGAGGAGGTCTCTCTGAGGATCACAAATGAGAAGGAACCCTGAAAGACAAAAGGTTGAGATCAGGTTGAAGGAAGAAACCAAGCTAAACTGAAGTCAGGAAAAAACTACTAAAAAAGGTAGGTGCAACTTGTGGATATTTTAAGCTTAGAGTCAACAGATACTAAAGAAAGAAAGGAGCCTGGGTTAACCATGGTGCCTTTTTAGGGGTATTATTAATGATCTAACAAGGTGGTTTAACCCTTATGATCTTACGATCTTTCTCCTGTTGTACCACATTACAGCCAATGGAGATGTCTCCTCTCAATAGGAACAATATGTAGAAATACTGGAAAGAAAGAAGCAAGACAGAGCTCCAAATTTTTGCTGAAATCAAGAAGAAAGTCCCTTCTGTTGCCCAGAATATATTAAATACTTGCAAATTCCACCCACTCCCGATTTGAATAATTACTGCATTTGGCTGAGATAAGCTTGTAAGGCATTTGAAGACAGATGAATATTCAACAAAAAATAATTAGTATTAAACAGCTTAGGAAAATAAACACTATGAAAATGGCCCTCAAAGATCCCAGGTCCTAATCCCTGGAACATGTAAATGTTACTTTATATAGAAAAAGGGTCTTTGCAGATGTGATTTTGAGATGGGGAGATTAGCCTGGGTTGTCCCGAAGGGCCCTAAAATCACAAGTATCGTTATGAAAAGGAAGCAGAGGGGAATCTGACCCAGGCAGAAGAGAAGGCAGTGTAACCACAGAGGCAGAAATGGGAGTGATGTGGTCACAAGCTAAGGAATGCTGGCAGCCACCGGAAGTGGGAAGAGGCAAGGAATGGGTTCTCCCCTAGAGCTTAGGGAGAGAGAGCATGTCCCTGCCAAAACTTGATTCCATCCCAGTGATACTGATGTCAGACTTCTGACCTCCAGAACTATAAGATGATATATTTCTGTTGTTTTAAGCCACCAAGTTTATAATAATTTGTTACAAGAGTCATAGGAACTAATACGGGTGCTTAAAAAATTACCTTAAGCAAAAACAAAATTTATAGAAAAGAGTAAAAGATTTTTAAGGAAATTAAAACATTGAAAATGTAAGTGAGGTTGTAAGATCCTGGAAACTAGAAAAGATTACTAGAGGAAAAAACCCATTAGAAATACAGATAATGAAAAACTCCACCAAAAGGCTGAATAGCAAAGAGCAAAGTTTTTATCTAAATGAAAGAGGCAAGAAATTCGTCTAGATTACAGAGCAAAAACACAGAGATAGAACACACATAAAGGTTACGAGAGAGGAGTGGATATAGCTCAGTGGTAGAGTGTGTACTTAGCATGCACAAGGTTCTGGGTTCAATCCCCAGGACCTCCATTTAAAAAAATAAGTAAAATTCAAAGTAAATAAGTAAACCTAATTACCACCCCCCTTAAAAAAAAAAGAAAAGTTTGGAGAAATGAAGGCTAGATCTAGAAGCTGCAATATCAGTCTTATAGTTGAAGAAGGGAACATAAGAAAGAGAAGGGAAGAAGCCCCAAATAAGGGAAGAAACATTTAAACAATAGAAAATGAGAGTCCACGGATTTATATGGGCCCACTGAGTGTTAAATAGGATGAATAAAAATAGATGCACACTTACATCATCTTTGGTAAAGCACCAAGGATAAAGTGAAATCCGTAAAATTTCCAGAAATAAACAATATGGGAGGGAAAAAAAAGCATTGTCTATAAAATTACTAGAATTAGATAGACAGTTGACTATTAGAGATACTGGATATTTAAGAGAAATAACTTCAAATGAGGGAAAATGATAACTATATTGTCAGTGAAAGTGAATTTTTAATTCATAACTTTCCCACTAAGAAAGATCCTAACCTAGATGACTTCAGTGGTGAGTTCTATCAAATGTTTCATGTTCTTTTTGAAAACAGAAGAACACTTCCAGCCTACTTGAGAAAGACAGAAGAATTCTGATACCGAAATTGTCAAAGACATTACAAGAACAGAAAATTATAGACCAGTATGTCTCATGAACATAAATGCAAAATTCTTTTAACAAAGCCTCTGTTAGAAGCTGACTTGTTACCTCCCCCTGAAAAATAAAATAAAATAAAAATAAAATAAAATAAAATAAAATAAAATAAATAAAATAAATTAAGAACATATGTTGAAGTCCTAACCCCTGGTACCTGTGAATGGGATCTTATTTGAAAGTAAGGTCTTTGCAGATGTAATCAAGTTAAATGAGGTTATACTGGATTAGGGTGGGCCCTAATCCAATGACTGATATTCTTAAAAGAGGGAAATTTGGATACAGACAGACAAAGAGGGAGAATTACATGTAATGACAGAGGTAAAGATCAGAGTGATACAGCTGTGGTCCAAAGAATGCCAAGGATTGCCAGCAACCACCAGAAGCTAGGAAGAGGAAAGGAAGGGTCTTCTCTTAGAACCTTCAGAGAGACAAGTGGCCCTGCCAGTATCTTGACTTCAGATCTTTAGCCTCCAGAACTGAAAGAGAGTAAGTTTGTTGTTTTAAACCACCCAGTTGGTGATACTTTGTTATGGCAGCCTTAGGAAATTGATACAGCCCCCAAGGCCAAAAATGTGAATTAGACTACTTTTTTGTATGAAACTTCCATATGACAAAGGAATTACAAACCAAATTAAAGGAGAGAGCAGGAGGAAATTAGCATCTATAATAAATAAAGAACTCCCACAAACCAATAAAAAGACTATGATTAGGCATTTGACTCAAGAAAAAAAAAATGCAATGGTTAACCTGTGTATGAAAAGAAGCTTAACCACACTTGTAATCCAGAAATGCCAAATAAAATACAATTGTGTTCTGCACATTCCGCAAAAGACTTTTTTGTTTTGTTCTGTGAGGTTTTTTTTCTTTTTTTTTTTAGAGTGGTGGGAGATTGGCATTGTTCGTTTTGGTGGGGATGTTTTTAAAGAGGTGCTCATATACTGTTTTTGAGAATACATGTGTTTAAGGAAGAGTCAGTAGCAAGGGTAAAGTCCTCGGTAACGGGACCATCAAGTACATCCATTGCTGTTGTGATTCTGTGGTCCCAGGACTATAACCCGTGTTTCTGGGACATTGATATAAAACTGATCAAGTTGGTATGTTGATCCATAACTTCTTAGGTCCTAAGTGTCTTGTTGTAAGAAGGACAACTGGAGATGAGAAACTGGTAACAAGTATAAATTTGGGTTTCAGCCAAACTCAGGTATAAATTCTAGAAATGATACTTCCTCGTGGAGAGTCTGTGAGCAAGGCACTTGATTTATCTAAATTTAAGTTCTTTTATTTCTCAAAGGAAGTTGGTAATATCTTACAGGGTTGTAGGAATTAATGAATGTGAAAATGCTACCCATGTGTTCAATAAATAGTAGCTCTTATTAATAAGAATAATCTTATTTGCCTACAATAATTTATTATAGTACAAGTCAACTGAGGTGATAATCACAGTAAAGTATCACTCCTTACTAATCCTTCCATTAACAATAGATTGATTTCTCATTCTGTGCATTCTTTGTTTCTTTCAAGAAATTTTAAAGTGTACATGGGGTTGATCATATTGTACTTATATTATATTTAGTAAAGTATCTAGTAAATAAAGAGACACATTAATGTTGATTTTGAAGTAGCAGATATCCTTAAAGGTTCCATGTCAGTGTTCTTTCTGTATTCAGAATTGTTTCAGAGATGCAATGTTTCTTAACAGTGACGAGGTTTTTGCTGTTAGATGGCAATATAACCATGGTCACAAATAGTTTGATACCAACATGGTTATTATGTGATTACTTTAGATTATAATTTAATTTGGTGATGTAGGGACTATTTCTGCCAGTCTTAGTAGTTTCTGTTGAAATAAGTCTGGAAAGAAGGTAAGTGTATTAAAATGTGTGCCTTTTACGTTTTACGTCAGGAGGCTATTCCACAGAGATATGATCTTGACTCAGTTGTTAGAAAACACATGAAATAGGAAACGTAAGATTTCTTCTTCAATAAGACTGGCCAGATTATTATTATTTCACCATAATGGCAACATCTGCCAGGGAAATTAAAGTAAAATTTCCTCCCTGCGGGGATTCTGTCTGCCCCAGCTAAAGCTGTGTATATACAGGGAAAGCCAGGAAATTCTGACATATTGTTGGAGCAAACACTTTAAAAATACCTTGTGTTTTCTCTGTTACAGCAACTTCACTGTGTGGTGATTGGTAGTGAAAATGCCAAGCGATATTTTGAAGCAGTGCAAGGATCGAAAGAGCACCGAGGAGAGCTCTTTGGGGTCTACAATCTCTTCAAACTAAGATCCGAAGGGTCTTGCCTGACAAGGGACATCCTGGAGGTGTGAAATTTTTCTCTGACCTTTTCAATATTTTAAACATGATTTTCTCCTTCAGGAAACTTGAAATATAATTGCTGGTGCCTTTTTGGAGAAGTTTTGGTTTTGTTCATGAAAGCTGTCCTACGTTTAGAGTTTCTACTTTTAGAGAAATAGGAAATGAATTATTATACCTCTAAACTAAGATTTTTCCCATGCATAGTTATAAATGATGTATGCATACAAATACAGTTACATATACTAAACAGTGTGACCTTGAAGGCCATTTTCAGACTGGGAAAGAGAAATTTATTATGTTGAAAACAGCTGTTGAAGTCAGGAACTTAAAAAGAAGACTTTCCTAAATAAACAAAAATATAAAATGTGTTTCGATTAAAAGTTACCAAATGAATACTCCCCGAGATGCACTCTCATGTCTCATGGAGATTTTTGTTTTCTGTTCCCAATAAAAATTCCACACCAGTATTTCAAATTCTCCCAGTTGTGTTCATCCTCAGCATGCAGATGTTTCTTATTCTTAACAGGATATTTATGTCCTTTAAAAAAAAATCTTTTAAAGTCTTTAATATGCCAGAGTATTAAGAATATTAACCTATTTTCTACTTAATTTTGGTATAAGTATCATAAAATCCTAGACTGTCCTCTTTTTCAACCCCTTCGTCATACAGTTGAGGAAACTAAGTCTTGGAAAACTTAAGGGTATATTTCCCTTAACTGCCAGGACTTTGTAGGGAAACCTTAATGTTCTTCACTTATTTAATAAGTACCATAAAAATAGTTCGAGGAACAGTTGGTCCCTGTCCTTAAAGAACGTAGACCACCTGATGGGAGGCAGAAGAGGACAGTTACGTAATGAACGCATGACATCAGTAAGCATATGTCAGGCGAGTTCCGTAACAGTTCCAGCGTGATCACCAGTGATGGGGAAGAGGGGGGTATGTATCTGTGTGTTGTGATTGTTACCACTGTTATACAATATCTGGTGTATATCGCTGAGTTTTTATTGTATTGTAACTGATTCTGAATTGAGTGGCCCATTGAAAGTCCCCTTTTCTCTTGTCTTTTTCTTGTTTTGGGCATGCCATTTCATTCATAGACTTTTTCTTTCCTGTTTGTCTTCTCTTATCAATAATATCGTTTGTCCTCCAGGCCCCCCTCAGATCCCACCCCCATCTCAGAGTACTACCCAACATACCAGACTATACTCATGTTTCTAATTTGACATCATTATCTGTAAAACATATTAGTATTATATTATCCTGTTTTCTGTTGTATATCAAATAGTTTAGTTTCCTCTTTTATCAGAATAGCCACCCACTCCTTTTTAAACAAGTGTTAGGTAAGACATTCCACATGACAGTTTAATAAATGGAAAGCTCCCTTATTCTCTGGTCGTCCTAAACAGATGTTGCTTCTTCCTCAGGATTGTTAATGTCAGGACCCTCCGTATCTCATATTTTGTCTGTGGTAAAATATGCTTAACTTCTTCCTAGACACATCATTGGCACTCAATTGTTAAATTAAATGTTGAATTAAAATTGCTCATTTGTTATCAACCAGAATTTAGTAGATTCTTGCTGTGCTTTTGGCCAAACGATGTTTTAAAATATTATTATTCCAAGCCCTGTATAATAGAAGCGTATATCATACAGTAAAAGAAATCTTCCCCTTCCTGTGACACATTTTTAATTTTTAAAGGTTGTAGAAAAATCCCCTTTAAAATGTTTTAAGGTACAGAAATTTGAATTTATAGAACACTTTTAATCTGATGGCTTCTGGGCAGTTTAGTTCTATTTTGCATTGACTTTCTGATGGTTTCCCTTTAGAGATAGCTATTGAGAGCTAATTTCACATTTATTGAGTATATGCTAAATAGTCAGTACTGTACATAGAGCTAGGCATACAGAAATGAAAATAGAAAATAGGCAAAAAGTCCTGCCTGCAAAAAAATGTACATTCTATTTGAGGGAAACAGATGATAAACAGCAAAAATAACTAAAGCATATAGTATATTATGGTGATAGATTCTAAGGATAAAAATAGAGCAAATAGAAGATGGATAAATTCCAGAGATCTAACAGCATAATGATTATTGTCAACAATACTATGTTATATGCCTCAAAATTGCTGAAGGACAGATCTTAATGCTCTCACCACATAAAAGAAATGATAACCATGTGACGTGTTAGAGCTATTAGCTAGAGCTAGGACGGCAGTCATGTTGCAGTAGATAAATGTATCAAATTAACACCTTGCACGCCTTAAGCGTACACAATGTTGTATGTAAAGCAGAATGGGGAAAGGAAATAGGGCACCTGTCAAGGAAAAAGCCTTATCAATTTTGATGGAGTAGCCAAGGAAGCACTCACAGTGCGACTGTATTTGATTCTTCGAAAAGATGAGGAAGGAAGCGGCGTTTAGAGAGAAGAACAAATGCGCAGGCCCTGAGGGAGAAGCCTGCCCAGCATGACTTCAGAATGGCGAGGAAGCCCAAGTGGCTGGAGCCGAGCAGGCAAGAGAGCAAAAGATGGGGCCATTCAGATGAGGGGAAACCAGATCAGGCAGGAGCTGCGGCTTCGGCTTTGACGGAGAATAGAAACAATCAGAGGGTTCTGAACAACAGAATGGCATAGTCTGATCTATACTGTCTATCTAAATATTACGAATCAGACAGTAGAGGTTCAAGAGCAGAAGCAAGAAGCCAGGTAGGAGGACACTGCCACGGTCCAGCCGGGAGATAATGGTTTGGGCCAGAGGGGTGGTGGTGGATGGCCTGAGATATGGCTGGGTTCTGTACAGGTGACAGGACTTGCTGCTGGATCAGACAGAGAGTATGAGAAAAAGAGAGGAGTTCAGGATGACTCCAAGGGGTCTGGCCTGGGCAGCAGCAGAGGAGCTGCCGCTTACCTATCAGAGAGGGATTCTGGCAGCTTGAGGATGCTTCCGGTGCTGCCAGTTACATCTGTTGTAGCCATTTAGCTTCTGTTGAGAAGATGAAAAGGCACAAGGAAGGAGGCTCCCCACTCCCTTACAGTAATAGCCTCCAGGCATTGGGAGGAAAGGTCCCATGGCAATTCAGAACTCTTCATCATCTTCTTGACTTCTGTACGGGAGAGTCTCCCTTGTTGCCCAGGACACCAGGTAGCTGGAACCATGCCATGGATGTATTATGAATATTGGTGTATTTGTAACCTGGATATTTGTTAACTCTGGTGATGGTAGTACTAATTCCCCTTGTTCTATCAACAAATAAAGCCTTGGAAAGAGAAATCAATTTATTTTCACTTGAAGATGAATTTAATATCCTAGGATCTAGGCCATGAAGTATTTCTGCTACATGAAATACCAAAAGCTTTAAAAGCATACTTTCCTAAAAGATGTAGCAAACCTGTTAGATAATTAAATTTTTTTTTAGTTTTACATTGGATGGATGTTTTCATTTTGATGTCTGCTAACACTGAAGGAATCAGTACACATTTTAATAAATATGAGCTACAAATACACTAGCAATGTAAGCTAGAATACCAGTTCCCAATACCCAGCATCATCTGTGGTGCTTGAAACGTTGATAGTATGTCCTTACAGTTATTGCAATATTATATAATATTTACATGAATATAATAGTTATGTAATTATTATATAGACATGTATCACTACTAGGTAAATATATAACATTTTTTCACTCTCCCTGTGAGGGCTTTTAATGGAGTTTGCTGAGAAGTGTTAATTTTCTATCTGAAAAAATAAGCTTATGATAAGAAAGAAGAGTATTTTACGGATGCAGCAGGTTTCCACTGTGCCTCTCTACTACTTGAGAATTACAAGCATTTAAAAATGGGATATAAACTGTCTATGAGTTCCTTAATTAGCATACTGCAAAGCAGCATGAAGAGAGCTAAAGCAAGCTGTGCTCGGATTTCTTAACTCTGAGTTTTAGCATGTGCCGTTGCTGTTGTTTGTCTGGTTGTGTTCGCCCCATGTTTCACACAGTTATTTGCGTTCTTTGTAGAGAGAAGGCCAAGTGGAAGCAGGGATCATGACAGCCACAACATGGTTGAAGGAAGAACCTCCAGTACACAAACTAGAAACAGTAAGCAATCTTTGACTCTGTAGACCAGAACTCCAAGGAAACATGTGTGTGATGATTTGAAGTTTCTTCTCTTTTTCCTTCATTTTTCAGTGTGTAAAGAAAAAGTCTTTTTTTAAAAAAAAATCAAGGACGGAGAGTCAGAGAACTGTCAGGAAAATTAATAATGTAGGCTAGCATTCCATATCACAGAAACAAATTCAGGCGCAATCATCCAGGGTTTACATTCCAGACTGGAATTTTAATATACCAAAACGTAACTCCAAAATTAAATGCACTGTATAGGTGGCCAATCCAGCATAAACAAATAATTTTTTTTACTAAACAACAAACTAAACAAAGATAGCAGTCAATATGTGTTTAGGATTATTGAATCCAAACATCAGACTCATTCTCTGACTCAACCAGATATTTTGAGTCCTGTGTCTTTTGATCTTTTGAGTAGTTTGTCATCGCACACAGTACAGAATCTATATTGTCATCATAAAGCCTTTTTAAAAGTAAAGAATATATGTAGACTTTAAAAAAATTGTTGTTGCTGTTTTTTCTTGTTTGTTTTTAGGAATTTAACTATAAATTTATACAAACCCAACAACATAATGGGCTGTGGGATAACTCTGTGTTATGTTGTATATCACATATATGATATAACAGTATATCATATAACTGTATGATAAGTACATATAATGGTAACTATGAATTTATACCACCCCTGTAAATTTATATCACCCAATATGGAGTAAATATTTATCCAAATTTATAGAAATACATGAATACCAAATGTTGGCAGAAGTATTACTGGATAATACTTTTCTCAAATCTTTTACTAATAAAGCCTCAGTTGTCAGAAACTGGAGAATCTATTTAGCTCTGACTGATGTGAAAGAAACATATTTGATAACAACAATATTTTCTTTATTTCTAGGGGGTCAAGAGTCTATCAAATCTTATTTGTAATCAGTTAGAACCATTTGCCAGTTGCAAACTCTTTACTTTAACTCCTACAGATTTGTTTTGTTTTTAAAGCATGATTGAAAGAGTAAGTTCTGTGCTTTTCACTTGGAGGCCAGAGCTGGTCTCTGCATCTTACAAGCTGACAGCTCTGCTCTGTGCTTTCCTTAGAAATAACTGATCACTTGGTGTTCTAGTTTAAATTTTCATTCATTTGGAAAGTTATTCAACTTGAAAAGAGAAAAGAGTATACCAGGCTGTAATATTAAATCTGTTAACGTTTGTTTATTAAATGTTGTAGTTACAGAAAATACGAAGTGATACACATCAATTATATGCCCAAATTTAATCCCCTTCCAGTGTGATGGATTTGATATTATTATCGTGATGTTTTCTAATATTTCTGTCATTGCTTCTTATATAGCCTGGAGGGCCTGACTGCCAACACAGAGGTCCAGAACAACCTGCAGAACCACTGGCAAAAGCTGCACGTGATCTCTGCAGTGAGTTTAGTGACGATGAATCGGTGGGAAACTCTACAATAAAGACTGCTAAGAACAAAGCATCAGACTCAAGTAAAACTTTAGGTTCTCCTGGACAGCTCACCTTACTCCAGTGTGGTTTCTCTCAATTGTTTGAGGCAAAATGTAAAGCGGCTGAGGACAGTGATGGAAGCAGTACCTCTGATGATGTGAGTTCTGATGAACAGCCCTCATGCCTTTCAACACAAGCCGAAGATGTGGGTTGTCAGAAAAGTCGAGAGTCTCTTGGTACTTTGAAACATCAGCAATTAGCTAACATCCTAAATCCAAATGAAAAATGCATTCTTGATAAAAGTAAGAAGATTTTAGAACAGAATATTTCTTCTGAGTCTGATGATGAGAAAAATTTTAAAAATACAGCTGACCACCGTTGCATCTTAGAGGATGTCACAGATTCAGAGGACAGTGATGTCATCTTTCCCACGCAGTATACAACTCAGAGAGTCCTTAAGAATAGTGTAAGATTTAAGCTACCTGTGGATGGATCTGAAGATTCTGAAACAGAAAACCCTGTAAAAGGAAGAAATAATGGGGATGATAGGAAGACCAATGTCAAAGGAAATGGACTAATTTCAAAACAATTAAATCCTGAGAACATGACCCTGAAATCTTTTCCAAAAAGAAAAGGAAGTAGCGATATTAGTGATGAATCTGATGACGTTGAAATTCCGTCCAAGTCAGGATTAAGAAAGCAAAGAGCTACTAGTTCTTTGAAGTTGAAGAGAAGAAAGGAAAATAAAAGGGAATTTTGCACTTTTCCAAAAACAATGAAGAGAACAGACCAACTGTGTGAAACAGCTAAAGACTGCAACTCTCAGACTATTGATGATTTTTCATCCTCAGATGACGATTTATCTGTTCGCCGTATCAGTTTCTCTAAACAGAATCATAGACCAAAATCTATAAAAGAGAGAATCAGTTTTTCTTCAAAATTGCCTGGTCATAAGAAGAACAGCACTTCCATACCAAGAAAACCAATGAAATTTTCAAACGAGAGCATTGTCAATCAAGAGCCCACGTGTGAATCAATGGATAAATTTTTAGGTAACTGCAAATACATTCTGAAAACTTTTCTTTACATATTCATTTTGTGCAATCAGACAGTTCTGTAATAGATTCTTGAGTTAGATTGAATTAGCTCTACAACCAAGATGCTACCTTGAGACACCAATGAGGGAGTGGTTGGTGGCAGGATAAAGGGAAGACTAGACCTAGGTCAAGAAGAGAAGTTTCTCATCTACCCCAGGACCCCTTCCACGTGGCCCATCTGAATCACAGCCCCCCACCTCCATAAATACTAATTATTCTAACATCTTTGCGTTTTTATGGTTTTTGTCAAATGTGTATACATTTGATACAAATGTGTATCCCTAGACATTATAGTTTAGTCTCACTCATTAAAAAAAATTTTTAGATGGTTTATTTTAACGTATAGGATTCCACCTCTGTCTCTTTCATTTCTCTGAGGTTCATCTGTTGAAGAACCCAGGCCACCTATAGATTTCTACTTAATTTGCATTTTGCTGACTATGTACTCTTGGTACAGTTGGACATATTCCTCTTCCCTCTGTATTTCCTGCAAATGAGCAGTTGGCTTCTGACACTGTATCAAATCCAGTCCCTTTGACAAGACAAAAGTGTGTGACAAATGTTCGCTGGTTTCTCTCTTATGGTCTTGGCAGCCATTGATGCTTAATGCCTGTAACTATTCATTCAAAGCAGCAAAATGACAGTTTCTACTTCTCTTATTTATTTTTCATTTGTTAGTAAGGATGCTTCTGTAAGGAGATGCTTCTCCTCATCTGCTATTACTTACCCAGTGGTGCAATTCATATAGAGAAGGCAGGAAAAACAGTTTCTTATCAGCTTTTTGCATAGTAAGTTGACTTTCTATATGCTTAAAGGATGACCCATTCTTCTCTAAAATCGCTATGAATTATTGATTCAAACATATTTAATGGGTCCAAATCCATTTCAATTAATATTAATATTGAGGCTCAGTTAGCCCATCTTTGGATAGTGGGAGCCTTTGGACATGAGCATTTTGATTCATGAGATCTCTGACATGATGCTGATCATCTTTAATTGCAGGACGCTCCAGAACCATCTCATGCGTTTTCTGCCTGAGACCTAGAATCATTAATTTCTCCAAGAAGCCTTGGTTTCTTTTAGAGAGAAAGTGTGTTTGAAGACCACAGGCTGGTGCGAGGAATGACCAGTGCTACTATACTAGCTTGGTTGTTATTTCTGGGCCTTTTCAGTGGATAAATTATTTGTGTATATATGTATGTGTGTATATAATATATATGTACATATGTGTATTTTTACATGTTTTTTTTTCCTTTTCTTTTTTCCAGTAATTTTACTAGATTGTATTTTGGTGTTTGTCTTAGCGCAGGCTGCTGTAACAAATTACCATAGACTGAGTGGCTTACACAACATTTATTTCTCACAGTTCTGGAGGCTGGAAGTCCAGGATCTGGTTGCCAGTGTGGGTAGGTTCTTGGTTAGGACCCTCTTCCTGGTTTACACCTGGCTGCCTTCTTGCTGTGTCCTTACATGGCAGAGAGAGAAATCATCTCTCTCATGTCTCTTACTATAAGGGCACTAATCCCATTCATTAGGGCCCCATCCTCATCATCTAATTATCTCCCAAAGTCCTAACCACCAAATGCCATCACACTGGGGATTGGCTTCAACATGTGAATTTTGGCGGGGGTGCAAATATTCAGTCCAGAGCTGTCTGGATCAGTATTCTCATAGTGTAGCCTCAACTCAGTTTTTATTTCAGGAAAGTGTATTTGTACTAGTATTTTTAGTTACTTGTTCTAGCTCTTGTCTTCAGGAATTTCTGTCATTCAGATCTTCAGTCTTCTTTGTCTTCAGTGTTTGTCACATTCTCTTAAATCCTTTATCTCCCTTTCATTTCTTCTTTTTAAAGATTTTCTTCTATTTCTCATAAATCAGTATCTGTTATGTTTATCCCCTCTTAATGTTCCTTCTAGTTTATTCTTCATTTCTGATTTTTTTTTAAATTCCTAAATCTTTTCTGAGTTCTGCCTCTCATTTCTGAGTTATTCTAATTCTGATTTATGTTGTTGGTTCCTGTATTTTATGACTTTCTTAAAGTCTTTTACCTAATTTCGAAATCATTTATGATTTTATTCTGTTTTGTAAGCACATCTTTCTGGCATGTTTTTATTGTAGGATTATTACTTGCTGCTTATTCTCTTTTCTCTTACAATTTTTATGATACTTGACCCTCTTGCTCATTTTTATAGAAATTCTTTTCCTGGAATTTTTTTTTAATGACACAGAGTTTAGGAAACCTTTTCTAACTTCACAGAGATTCGTATCTGCTATTTGTGCACAGTGTTCAGGACTGTGGTGGGTTTCCTGTCCCTGCCCCTCTCCCCTGCTTTGCTCTAGACCTCCTCTTTCCCGCAGCCCTGTTCTTCCTGTCCTGCTCATTTTGACTCCATCTCAGCAGCTTTTCCTCATTGTATGGTCCTGACCTGGGAGCCCTTGTGGGTCAGTTTGGGGAGTTCTTAGGGCCAGCCTGCCCCAGCCTCTCAGGTCTCTTTCCACAAGCCCCCCGTACACAGCACTCAGCTTTAAAGAGTAGAAGACCTTCCCAGATCCAACTGCTGATCTCAGGTAGCCTGTGGTGCCAGGGTGTCCTCACCTCAGATCCATCAGATGCCACCCTGCTGTTTCCTTCTTCCTTCACCACAGAGACCCTGATGCCATGCAGAGTGTGTAGCTATTAGTGGCTGATACCCACCTTCTTGTATTTTAGGGCTCATGAGAGTGTCTTGTAATTTTATTTTGTTGGGAGTGTTGTCCTCGGCTTTTGGTTTTGTGGCTTAGTTACTGTTCTCATGTTCTCACATGAGGATTCAGAGAGATTGAAAATCTTTCCCTGCCACAATCTGCCGAGAAGCTGTGTAGTGACTTTTAAGAGTCAGCATTGCTTTCAAAAGTGTCTCATTCCCCAAAATTACCTGAAAGAATCTGATATATAGACAAGGATATTTTGATGTTAAAAACCTTAATGATTGTGTTTGATTTATTTACAAATCAAGCTTGCTTTTGTGGTTATTAGCAGCCTCGTTTAAAAGTTCATTATGATACATATTTTGATACCCTTGTAACTAAGTGCCGGTTTCCCCTGTTATGTGAAAATAGAGCCTTCCTGAGTAGCTTTTCATAAGCCAAAATGGCACAAAGCAAAGAAGCAATTACCTTAGAAAACATCTTGTTCACAATTGCACAAAATAAATCCAGCTTAAGCCCAGATGCTCACAGACACAGCCCAAAGCTGTGACAGCTCGATGCGGAGATGCTGAGAGTCATTCCTGGGGAAGGAGCTTGGCGGTGCCCCTCCTGGGGCTGGGGAGTGCGCTGGCCCTGCAGCGGCTCGCTGCAAAACAAACACTGGACACTGTTGTCACTTTTTGCCCTTTTTCATAAAAGTGAAAAATCCTCTTTGGATTTCTTCCTCTGTGGAAACACGTGCTAATGGAGGTCTTTCAGAAAAGCTAAGTGGTAGAAAGCAAACTTTCAAGAGGCGGCGGACTATCCTTTGGTTTGCGTGCTGCGATTAGATTTTAGGTTTGAGGAGTTACTGCAGAAACTTCTTAAAAAGAGCGGCCAAGTTTTGGTCTTGGGTTTTTCGCTGTGTAAAAGGAGTCAAGAGCTAATGTGGGACTAGTTGCTATTTTGAATAATGCATCAGGTGTGTCACCAACATCTTAAAAATCTGCCTAAATCTTCCACCGGAAGAGTCCTTTTGAAGATTTTAAACTGTCACTCTATACATTACATGATATTTTGGAATTAAAGGAGAATATTCTCTTAGTTGCTCTGTTAGTCATCTTATGTGACATCTTGTTTTCTCATGATTGACAGTTCTGGCTGAGAGAGGTTCAGGACTGAAACAGCACAAGTGTTGAAGGTCATAATTGAGCTTCATTGCCAGAGCTGTTTGAGGGAGCTTTTATAGACCTCAGTTCTAGCCTTCTCTTTTATGACCACAATTTAAAAGTAAATTATAGGTGCCTAGAAGCAAAACAATAAAAAATGTAGCCATTTTTTAAACTTCTTCCAGATAAAAGCTGTAAGTTAATTTTTTTCATTTCCTCAGAGCCTCCAGATCTTGACATTCTCTGGGCATATGCACAGAAAAGACACGATAGAAACAGTAAAGCTGAACAAAGCCGTCCAACTGAAACTCCCTGGGCGTAAACCCCATGCTCCCGCTTCATCCCTGTAATTGCGTGCGTGCTTAAAGGCACAGATGAGACTAGAGCTTCTCTTTAAATGAGTAAACATTTTTTTTAAATCAACAGAGAAAACATATTCAGCCTTCCACTATGGCTTTTCTCTTGGCAAAACCCTTATTTCAACTTGAAATCTAAAAATTACTACCTCATCACAAAAGTCCTTACATTGATAAGAGAGAAAAGTCATCTCCAAGTTAACCTGGATCAGTATATTTGAACTCTTTTTCTATTCAATATCTTTATTTAAAGAATTCTGATCCTGACATCGAAACTGGACGTTTCCCTCAAGGTTTAAAAATAAAATAAGCATAACCTGTTTTAATGTATTGCTGATCATTTTTAAAGTGTACTTTGAACCATATTGCTTCATCATGCGGCATCACTTAACCAACGTCGATTGCCTCCTAGGTGGCGTTCAGGAAGTGGCTTACGTTCACTCAAACCAGAATGTGATCGGATCAAGCAAAGCGGAAAATCACATGAGCCGATGGGCAGCGCGTGATGTGTTTGAACTGAAGCAGTTTTCCCAGCTTCCCGCAAACGTAGCCGTTTGCACTTCTAAGGTAGGAAGAGCTTAGGTAATATCTCTTCTCATTTTAATCTCATTTTCCTCAGTAGGATCTTCTCTAAGTATTCCCTCAGAAGTACAAACAGGCCTGCAAGTGACGCATAAATAAGCGTAAAAACCAGTACCACTGGGGACACTGTCGTCACTCAAGATGTTTTATATTAAGAGCCAAATCTATATCGAGATGCCTGATATTGTTGAGTTGCTTAATAGTTTCCCTCAGTGAAAGTTTGCCAAAAATGAGGAAACTGAGGGAATCAGTTAAATCACAACCAAAACTACTTGTCTCACGTGGGGAAGGGAGAGTGTATCATTAGATTTCCTCCAAAATGTTTCATCTAAAATGAAGATGCACCCAAAAACTAACTCCATATAGAATTTATATTTTTAACAAAATATTTTTTATAATGTTGTTAAAAGTAATAAATAACTTCTCTCAGCTCTTCTCATTTAAAATTGCTGTTATATAGAAACAAGGCTTTATATAAAAGTAGGTATTTTATTTACACATAATGCCTTTCATCAAAAGTTTTAAAAACTATTTTCTTCTCTTTGGCTTATTTTTTTTTTAATTCCTTAAAGCTAAGTGTCTGAGGAGTCATTTTTTTCTACCACTTTTAGTGTAGAAATTAAAAATGTGTACTGTGTATAACAATGACGTTTTTGTTTCAAGTTAGCACTACTTTTAAAAATGAAGGGAGGGAAGGGCCTCTGAACTGTCAAACTGTCTTCATTTAGTTGTACTTCATCTGGTTTGACAAAGATTTGGGGCTGTCTTAATAAAATTAGAATACAAAATGAAGTTCATGACCAAAGAGAATAGGAGATAAACTGGAAGTTCAAGACTGGGGGAAAGTTAGAATGGAATTATATACGATATATTGTATCTACCTAGACATATGTTTTTTTAACTGACAGATTTGATTGAGTTTCCTGGTAGACGAAACAAAGGAAGTAAAAATATATGTAGTGTTTTTTCAACTAGAGCATTTGAAAATGTTGGGCAGTTTGGGTGGTCACAGTGACTGAGGGCCCAACTGGCATTAATGTCTGGAAGCCAGGGATACTAAATGGCTGTCCCCACTGGGGGGGGGGGGACCCACATGCCAAGAACTGTTCTGCCCAAAATGCCATAACACCCTGCTGAGAAACACTGAGCTGAATGGTTGTCCTTAGAAAAAACAAAAATACCAGCTCTTCTAAGGAGGAGCAAGGCTTTTTTTTCCCTAGTGCTTAATTTGAAGAAAATTTGTCACCTGACGTTTTAAATGGGGACCATTGAATGATCTAGTCAACAGTCAGTTGTCTTATAATATCCTTAGAGTAAATGTAATAATGGACTTTGAAAGGCTGTGCTTTTAGCATTTTTCAACGTAATCCAAAGACACAATACCAAGACATAACTCATGAAAGCATTCTCTCGTGACTTAAGTATGCCACTTATTATATTTTCATTTGCTATACGAATATACCATATCTCAGCCAAAACTGTAGATGGCATCTCTACAATTTGACTACCTCGTAGGAACCATGTGAAAAAGATAGGCAGAAATATGCTGAGTTTGCTGGAAATTTGCTATATGAGAATGAAGAGCGTATCAGAATCTTCTAAACAGACAGCTGCTTTTTAATTAGGTTTTTTATTAAACCATGCCTTTTTTTCTTAACCATGCTCTTTTCCAAGCAAATTTTAATGTGAAAGGTCAGAAAACTTGGCAAACCATATAGTAGATGTTAATGAAATAATTTAACTAGATATTGGTTACTAGCTTATTCAAATATTTCTCAGAGAAGAAGTTTACAGCCATATGATATCTCCCAAAATGGACCAAAGAAGCAACCACTAGATAGAGAAGCAATGAAAAGCCCCTTTGGAACTGTCCCAAGGAAAGCTGTAAACATGAGAATGATGGAAGTATACTTTGCCTTATTTAATAGAGGGGTGGGGGGAACACGGAGGGAGTTCTTTTATCCTCACGTTAGCAATATCAGTAGTTTTCAGCATTTTTCAGCCCCGGTATTCTTGAGGTGGACAGCACAGTCTCATCAGAAACCTTGTCCCTTCATGGTGACTTTCAGAGTGAGGGGCACTTCTTACCAGGGAACAAATGGGAATAACCAGCCCTGGGGTTTCTGATATGCCCTTTGAGGCCATGTGTCTCTCCCATCACACAGAGACCGATTTAGTAGACCTTTCTCAGGAAAGATGAAGAAATCTGGTGTCTTAATGACTGAATCATGGTGGATATAAAATACTCAGGGACGTTTCAAAGCCACTAAGCAGGAGGTCCAATCCCATCACCAATGCCAGCAGGCCAAGAACAGTCTGTATCAAAATACTCATTTCAGTGGCTGACTTTTAAATCAGTACTTGGCACAGTAAAACTCTGACAGGCTAAGATTCCTTCTCTCAGACTGGACCTGTATCACTTAATACCTCAGGTTAATAGTATAGTTGTGCTTTAGCATCTTAAAAGCTGTAACGTGTCACCTATATACAGAACTCACTTAGAGGCGGCATTATAAACTTACCATTAAAAAAGAAGGTCTTGCTCTATGAAAACCAGAATTTTCAAAATAGATGGTCATCATACATATTTATGATGTTCTTCGGTGTTTCACCAACATCAAAAACTCAACCTACGATATTTTTGACGTAAAACTACAACGCCGGCACATACCTCATGCTTTCCTCCTTTTATTTTAATTAGAAAGAAATGAAAGAACTCATAATGAGTCTCACCTTCAGTTTGTTGAACTCTGTCATCTCCTAGAGGCAGAAGGACTTTCGATGGTTATTACCAGCCTGTGGCGTGGACTCTCTTCAGAATGTTCAGTTTGAATTGTAGCTCTGCCTCGTACTTCCTGTGTGACTGTGAAAAAGTTACTTACCTTCTCTATGCGTCAATTTCCTTATGCTTAAAATACAAGTAATTATACTTCTTACCTCAGAAGGTGGTTGTGATGACCAAGTGAGGTGATGCCTGTGCAATGCCCTGAACGGTACCTGGCACAAAGTAAGCACCCAGTGAATGTTAAGCATTGCTGCTACAGCCAGGGGATAAGACTGAGGTCAGGTCTCTAAGTCCCCCGGAGGGTGGGGATCAAAAAGGACAGATAATCTATAAACAGTTGCATGCAACCATCTTTAACACTAAATAAAAGACTGGGTGGTACTACTCCATATGGGGCTTTGGACTTTCTTCAAAAGAAAAAAAAAAAAAAGAATGTTTTTGGTAGAATATTTTTCAAATTTCTATATGTGATTATTAAATTTTTGCTTATGAAAACAGTCAGTACTTTATAACTTGTATCAGTTTTATCTTAGGATACTCTGTATTAGAGTGGAAGTTACTGGTTAACTTTTCTCTTTAAAGCTGATAGATTTATTTTCTGTTTAGATTGATCCGCTGAAGTGACTTCTAATTCATGATCTCTCCGTAGCTGCTGACAAGCAGTCAAATGAGTGGGACAGCACTGGGCCATCAAACTAGCCTTCTGCATCTCTGTACATAGCACTCTGAGTTCTCCTCATTATAATTCTTCTGGAAACTAGAAACTACTTTCAGTAATGTCAGGGAAGTGGAATGATGGTGGGGTCATTTTTCTCTTTTCCGAAAACTATTTGTAAAGGTGGTCAAATTAAGGATTTCTGAAGAGACTTTTAAACTAATGTTATTTTACACAGATGAGATATTGATGACATTTCAAAGCCATCTCACTGAATTTCTAAGGCAGAAAAAATGCTCACAGTCACTGATTTCATCATATCCAGTCGATAATACTTCAACACCTTTAATGAGTAAATCAGTGAAACACACCCCTGTCTTTGGTTAGAGATATGTATGTCACTCACTGAGAGGTTTTACAGCTTCAGTGCCGTGGTGGGTGGCCATGGGTGAATTTGCAGTTTTGAAAAAACTTTTAAATGGTTATGGGAAGAACAGAGAATAAACTAAGCTGAAGGAAAATGGAGTGAGATGAAGGCAAAAAGACTGAGCCATGGTGTTAGCCTCTTCTTTGAGGTCTCCAAAAACCCCTGGACCATCCACCTGCAGTCCAGTATCTTTCATCTTGGGCTCACATCCAGAATCTTTCTGATGACTGAGAATTCTTCTGAGTACTTCATATCTGTCACCAAAGTTTTATTAGAGACCTTCATGTTTGGAGATTGTGTGTGGGTGTGTGTGTGCCTGCGTGTGGTCTGTGTGTGCGTCTGCAGCCAGATGCAGACACGGAGCCTCAGTTCCTAAGAAAACAAACCCTATTTATTTGTATGAAGGCAACACAAGGTTAACAGTGGCCACAATATGCAAGCATTTCACTTTTCAAAGAATACTGTAGTTGCGTCTAAGTGAGAGCCTTTAACTAAATTGCAAAGGATTATCCGAAATGGAAAACTGACAAAAGAGGAGGAATGTACACTGCAAATCGGAGATAAAAAATCCTACAGTCTTTCAAAGTTTCTCAGGCCTTTTGATGTAACTGTTGGTAACCAAAAATGACAAAACCTATGAATCCAATCAAATTCAACCATATATTAAGAAAAGTTCTTTTCCATGTTTCTTTTTTTCTTTTCAGTTGATACTTTTGTCAATTAATTTCTATTTGTTGGACATATTTTAATTAGATGTCTTGAATTAAAACCTATCTCTCCTAAAATAAATTTCTAATTAGATATTTTTTTAATTTTAGCAATATAACCTATATAAAATAAGAACTTGTTTAGCCCTCAATTCTGCATGACTATTTCAGACCATTTCTGAAGACAGCTTATTTTAAAAGATAACCAGAGGGAAACCCCATGCAATTTAGATTTAAGCTTAGACCAAAAAGAAATGTTTTAAATATTGGGAGGAACGGATAATACCTTTATTAGAGTTACTTTGTTCTTTGAATGTATGAAAGTATGTCACAGAACTTAGCTATACCTGTGTGTGATACGGTGCCACAGTTTTTCAATCAACTGCGTGTTTTCAACTTAAGTTTACTTAAAGTTTTCTGAAAAGAATTGTACAAAGACATCATTCAATTACGGATTAATCACTATGGCAACCAAGTCCTGGCGACTAAAAGGGGGAGGATATATTCTCCCCTCAGTTTCCTGCCAGCTGTCATAGTCAACCTTGGCTGCCTGAATCCAAGCCAAAATATAGACTGTGACCAACTCGAAGAAACTATATCTGTATTTTTATAAACTGGTACAAGTATCAGACTATAAAAGAAGACTTAATCCCCTGAATTGGATGACAGACACTTGGCACTCTTGCCAGTGTTTGACAGAGAAATAACGGGTCGCTTTGTAGTAAAACCTGGATTAATAGTAAACCCTTCTTTATGTTATTGCAGTGTGGTGTAAATGAGAGAACCAAGCATGCTGTCAGCCCGGGGCGGGGGTGCCCGGGGAGGAGAGTGCCTTTTCTATGACCAGTGCAGGTTTCAGCACTGTTCAGAATACTGTATATACAGAATGTTTTCGTAGTAAGAACTTCTCTTTCTTGTATTTGTATTCGATTGGCATTTTGTAGATTCCTCAAAGAAAGGATTTCCACGAGCTATGGTGGATTTGATTGTAGCATGTTCATACAGCTTTGGGAGTCAGCAAGGAGGGACGGACTGTTTACAATGCGCAGACTCTGGGGAGATACAGCATTCATTAGCCTATTTTTCAGGATAGTGAGTGGCATGATGGGTTAAAGTAATTGTTCACAAATGACTGGTTTATGAAGTAGTCCAGTAAGTTAGGTTTATGGTTTCAGCATGTAACGGAATTAATTCTTACTGGGTGGGATTTTTTTATGGTCTTATCGTTTTTCTTTCTGTAGCTAGATGTTAAATTTTTGATGTCTGTATCAGAAAGTTATTCTTTCAAGTGATATTAGTAGAGATCGAGTTTTTTTATGTTGTGTGTGTATATGTGTGAAGTGACGTGGCCAGTGTTGGCATGAAAAAGGCTTTTGTGTTTCTATCTTTAGAGCTGGGATTGCCTCAGAAAGACAGTGTGTCATTTGTGAAGAACACCTGTCACCTGGTCAGAAGAAGGAGAATCAGGTGTTAACTGTAAACACGTAGACCTGTCCCCCTCCTTGCTGGTGGCCGCGAGAAGCTGTGGTACCCTTCCTCACAGTGATGTCACCAGGATTAATGGAGTAATGTCACTTAATGAGCTGATGTGTGCAAAACACATTCAACTCCTTGCAAGAAAGCCATAAATTTTCATTATTGTAATTGAGATTGTTGCTTATTGTAGGGGTGATGAGTAAATCTCTTTCTGTTACTCCCTGCAATGACCTGTTATTATTTTTGTTGTTAGTGGTACCAATAATTGAATAATACTAGAATACCAAGAAAGATACCTAGTCCCGTCCTCTCATTTTATAGATGGACCCCCCCCCTTGAACTGTGCCTGATTTATCATCAAGAATACCATACAAAACACTGTATCTGATAGGAATTATAAGCCAATTTGATAGTGAACTAAACTGGCAAAAATAATCTTTGCCTATTAGGAAGTAGCTTGATTCTAACTCTTCTCCCACTGGTCATCGTTCCAAGTGCACAGAAGATTGATCTGGCTTTTTCTGAACGATTTCTCCATTTAGAAAACTTGGAAGATTCTCACTAGTCGAAAAACACTATTTCTTCAAATAATGCCTTCTAAGTAACAATATAAAAGCTTAGAGCTGTAAGGCCCCGCTGAACTCTGACTGACTCCACCTAATGACTTAAAGAATGTTAAGCACTTAACAGCCCTTTTCAAATTTTATTTTATCCCTCTATGAAAACCGTGCTATCAATTGGACATGGCCACTTCATGGCACACCTATCGCCATCCATCCGAGAATCCTGCCTCTGCACACGTATGGATTCTTGACTTTTGTAGGACAAGTAAAGCAAAGTCATAAAGTTAGGGAGTCACAGTTTTTGGAATTTGAAGGATTCTTGGAGACTATTTAATGCAAACGTGCTACTTTACTGATTGTTTTAAATGAGAGGGTGAGTGGCTTCTTCCGGGCTCAGCAGTGGCAGTCAGCTCAAATCCCTGGAATCTTTGATCCTTCTGTCTTCTCTTGAGCTTTTCCCTCAGTTCCTTTGGTTTCTTTTCTTTTTTTTTTTTTTTTTTTTTTTTGGAGATTTTACTGTTTTTATTCCATTTTACTCTTCCAATATGACAAATCAGTCTAGTTTTCCAAGATAACTTGCCTGTAAAGAATTAGGCTCAATTTAGCAGTTAAACAAAAAATTCAAGTGGACTGAATGAATCTTTCCCTTTAAAAAATTTTTTTTGATGGTTAAAGCTGTCCGGACTCAAGAAATACAGTAAGACTGTTGCCACTATCTACTCTGCCAATGATATTTTGGCAAAGGCATGATTTTTTAACCTTTTTTCTTTTTATTTATGCTTTTTCTCTACCAGAAATAACCTTCAGCCTTACTTTCTAACCTCCCAAATCTCCAGACTTTTCGGCATGTACCTTGGATGTAGCACCTCTTTCCACAAAGCCTGCCCCAGTTCCTCCCTAAGCTACAAGTAAGCTTTTTTCTAATAAAACTCTGGACTTCAAAACAGCAGGATGCATCTCTGATTCAATTTGATCATTCTGAAGACCTAAAATACTGTCTTGCTTATAATTGATACCTGCTGAATGAATTTAGGTTTTCAGTTGTTGTCAGGGTGCGATGAACCTCATCACTATTATGTTCTGAAAAATTTTAAGTGGTTTAAAGTATCTTTTCCGTGAACAACTTTCACAGTTTTCCTGAAAATTCTCTGGCGATGACTTGACGTTGTTCAGAGCTACTACTGAATATATTTACTCTGCCTGAGAAAGGAGGCCCTCCTCATCTGAATTAAGAGTATCCTCAGGTTTGCCTGGCATTCATGGTCTTCAGTAAATTTACTCAGTCTGCACCTCCAACCATGTCATCTACTGTCCGATCCACTCCAGATGGACCCAGTTTGAGTTCTGCTTCCTCCATAAAGCCTGAGTCTTTGGAGATCACTCTCTTCGAAGCTCCTTTCACGCCCATTCTCTGGGCCAGTCATTACTGTAGACATGGCGGACCCCATGTTAGTGTTTACTCTCCTCTTCTGTATGTTACAAGTTGCTTAGGAATCAGGACCATGGATACACTTTCATAATAAGCTCCAGCGCTTAGCAGCAGGCAGCACAGAGTGGAAGGTCAGAGAACATTTGTTATTGGTAATTCCTGCAAGAAAGTGCTTCATAAGGCAGATCCCCCCAACCATTTTCACTATGAGTAAAGGCGTCTTGACTCTTAGCTCCACAAGTTATCAGTGAAGGGGATACTCTGGCAGGTAATGTAAACATGTTACTCATTTTAGAGCAGCATCAATGCTGGTACCCTTCCTCTTCACTCATTATCTGTCATCTGTTGACCATCACCCTGGTACAGGAAACCCACCCAAGAAGGGAAAGCATGGAGAATGGTGAGCTTCCTCATCTAGCAGTAACAAATCTTGACAGTCACTCTATCTTCCAGTTCTGTGAAATATCTTACTGTGTTTCTTTTCCCTGGCACACAAGGCCTGTCTCAGTTTGGTGCTAGCCTGCTTTTCCAGTCGCATTCCAAGACACTCATTCAGGATTATCGACACCAGCTCTGTGCCAGGCAGTGGGCCAGACCCTGGGCATGTAAAGATGGACAGGCTCTTCCTAGTCAGCCTTTAGTTTATGAGTTAGTCTCCAAGCACACCATGGCCTTTTACCCTTCCATGCCTTTGCTCCTATGGTTCTTTTGTTTCAAATTCCACTTCACCTGTGTCTGCCTATCGAACTCCTACCCCTTTATCATCAGTGACAGCTCTCCCCAGTCTTCTCCAAAGCAGTATAAGTGTCTTCCTCAAATTCATCTTTACTTATTTCTGCGTGTGTGTGTGTGTGTGCATGCATGCACACGCACACGTGTACGTGTGCTATAGCACTCATCACATTGCATTGTGTGTACTATACATATGTCAACAGGATGCTTTCAGCTGCAAACAGTAGAGTTACCATCTAAAAATTGCCTGTCTAATAGGTCATTGAGCTATTTCACATAACGGCAAGTCTGCAGGGAAGCATTTCCAGGTTTGGTGCTACAGTTCAGTGACGTCGTAAGAATTCAGGCTCTCCCATTTTCTGTCCCACTTTCCTTAGTAAGTTAACTTTCAGTCCCATGAAGCCTTTTGCCTCGTGCTGCAGGATGACTACTGCATGTCAAGAACTTACTTCCTCATACAAATGTATCCAAAGACAGGAAGGTGTGGTTCTCATATATTCTCCTTCTGCTGGGGGAGGAAAGTCTTTCTGGCAGAACGTAAGTGGCTTGACTCATCTTGGTTTATCCCCTAAGAACTGAGAGAGTAATCCACCTCCCCTGAACACACTTCGAAGAGAACCTCCATTTGTTCAGACAACGAAGAGGGAGGCAGGGGCTGTTGGTAGGCCATGAGCAGTGTCTGGCACTGGATTCCTGGTTAGACTGTTGAAGCTCTTTTGCATTTGAAACTGAATCTTCCTCTATCTTTTATTCCCAGGACCTAAAATAGTCCCTGCTACATAGATACTCAGTTAGAGCTTACTGATTGTAATTGAGTTTCTCGTAGACACTAGAAAGACTCTATCAATAGAAATGTGAAGAATTACTCTAACTTATTAGTATAAACATGAGTTCTTGTGTGGTGTGTTGGCTTTAGGCAGGATAAACACGTCTGAACTGTGACCCTTGATCTAATATGGAAGTTGTGATATTTTTGCAAATTTGCTGATGAAGATAGAATCCCTTTTAATATAATCAAAGTCAGCTCTCGTCCCATTTATGGCAGAATTATTGGTTAAGTTGATGTTTTTTATTAAACGTGTCAGTTATCCTGTAACCAAGTTACCATCACAAATTTTAATTAATCCATGAACAGTTTTCACGACTGTTTCACATTAACTGCTTCAAAATGGAATTGGAAAGCCACGTCCTACTTTTATTCTGTATTTAAGGCTGTCCTGTTACTGTGGCCAGGTGAAAAAATGGATCCCTTAAGAGAAAGAACTTTTCACTTTGTTCAGAAAGATTATTCGGGCCACTCATATTTCCCACCACATACTTGCAGCAAAAGAAAACTAATTTTAGTTTCTCTTAAGAATATCCTGATGCATCAGTAAAAATTACTAATTTTATTAAATCTCAATCTTGAGAACTCTTCTTTTTAATATTCTGTTTAATGAAATAGGAAGTGTCCACAGCACTTGTGTAATTGAACTGCACACTGAACTAGCCACTTTTTTTTTATGGAATGCAGTTTGTACTTGGAAGAGTGACCAACAGACAAACTATGGTTATTAAGATTTGTGTAGTTGGTAGATATTTTCTATCACTTCAAGGGAAACAACAGACTTGTTGCCAGGCATAAAATTCAGGCTTTCAAGTGAAAAATTAAAATATTGAAAAATTTGTATCTGCCACCATGACCCCTTCCCGATATCTAAAAATTTTTCTGATGCAATAGGTGGTGATAACAACGAATACGATCCTTCAGTGTTGTATGATTGAATGTGTCAACATTTTCAGGATCCACATAACTCAGTTAATCAGCATTTTCCAAATGACTAGTGAATGATATTACAAAATTATGCAGGGGGGACAAAATTCAGCCAAAGTACGAAATATACTGATGCATTTTAATTTTAACAATATAAAAATCTTATTTATATAGTTTTGGGTATTACATGAAACTAACCTTAATTGAATTCTGATAAAGAATTAAAAAAAGAATATTTACAGTTATCTGAAAAGCCTGTGAAAATACTGTCCCCTTTCCCAGCTACGTGTCTGTATGAAATAGCAATGTTGCAACAGATTGAATGCAGAAGCAGATATGAGAACCCAGCTGTCTCTTATTAAGCCACATATTAAAGACACTTGCAAAAGTATAAAACATAGCCACTCTTCTGGCTAGTTTTTCATTTGTCTGTCTTGGGGAATATAAACTTTTTTTGGTTGTTGGTAAAAAGTTATTTAAGCTAACATGTATAGCTTATTGTTGAATCTTTCAAACTTTGAATAGCTGTAACCCACATGAAACAAAATCTCTTAGGGACCCTCAGTACTTTTTAAAGTGTAAAGGGTCCCAAGACCGAAAATTTTCAGACCCTATGAACAGGGTCACCCGATCACCACATTCAGCTCCAGTGGAACATACTTTCAGTTGGCCTTTCCCAAGTGAAGGCTTTCCTGCCTCTTTCATGATTCAAGAAAGCTCATCATAATAGTAGAGAGTGAAAATGATACAGTTAAAGGAAATCCCTTGTAATTTACTAAAAAGATGACTCATTCACAGATTTCCACACTTTATTATTAATAATGATCTGCGTCAAACTTTACAACTAGTGCGATGTCCAGGTGTCATTTGTGGCAGGGTACTCAGAACGTCCCTCCCCTAGACACTGGAGGGTCATCAGTGGCCTTGGAACTGAATCGGCCTGCACAGAAGCCTTGGCGTACTCCAGCTGGAGGCCTGGCGGAAGGAAGCGAGGGCCTAGGCCTCCCGTGGGAAGTGCCAGCCGCTGGGAAGGCAGGCCGGGGCGGGCGCCTGCCAAGAGAGACTTTCATTACATTTTTTTCCATCAGTACCACCCTTCCGTGATCTTTTCACTGACAGGTACTATTTAGTGTAGGGCATTCAAGTCGTCTTTGGAGGCATTTTTACAGTAATATAAATAATGCATATAAAGGTTTACAATTGAGCCAGGGCTGTAAGATGCTAAAGACCTATTCATTACTACTTCTTAGAGATCTTAAAAAGACTGGTAGAATTGTGGATTTTAAATATGGAAGAGACTGATGGGAGTCCCAGATCCAAATTTTTACCCCCTGGATCCTGAACGCCACATCCCTCATTATCTCTCAGGATAATAAGGCTCAAAAAGATTTAAAAAAAAAAAAAACCTTCCCCAAATTTATATAGTAAGTGACCGAGTAAGGCCTGGACCCCAGGGCTTGTGGTTTGCTGAGTCCAGTACTCAGACAGCTACCCCTCAAAGGCCCTGGATCCTGCTCTGTCCTTTGTCTGGAGGAGATATTAAAGGGAACTTACTCTCTGACCACCGTCCCGTGAAGGACTGAGGATTTATTAGCAAACGCTCCTTGTTGCTTTTTTTTAAAGGTCATTGCCACCGTCTCACCTGGCCCTTTCCCACAGGTTGACCTCTGTGGCAGTGCCTTCAGGGTCACAGTTCCCAAGGAGATGGGGTTTTTATATTTCCGTTTGTAGTATGTGCCCCACAGTATTCACCTGTACTCCCAACACCTTATCACTTTGTTCTTTTAGATAGATGGGTTTCTTGGACAATGGGAAATGGACTGTTGTGCATAAAAAAGGAAGGTAGGCTTGGAACAGCCCATATAAAGTTGTCCTTCTGTGGTTCAGTCAGAAAGCAAAGTACTTTCAAAAAGAAAAGACATGTATATATAAAACTGAACTGTAACGATTACTCCTTCTAGGAGGAAAACAGAACCACCGTAACGTACAAACTTTAACCTCCCCCCACCCCCCCAAAAAAAGTTTTGGGTTTGAATCTAAGTGTTTGCTTTTTCAGATTTGAATGACATATTTAAACATATGCAGAAAATTATACTTCAGTGTATATTTGTGGTGGGTCCTCTAACCAGCTGGCTTTTCTCCAGAGGCTGAGTGAAGGCAGTTCAGGGGTAGCTCACAGTTGCCTTAGGTTTTTGTTGAGTATTGGAAAACTGCATTTACAGTAATTTTTCCTGCCTCCAGGCAGAAATCTTGAACGATTACTTCGAGGACAGGGGATTTTTCACACTTGTGGAAAGATCCTTAAAAGTTTTTGTCCTTTTAGACTCTCAGATGCCATCTGAGTGAATTTATTTACATGTGCTGTATGTTTTTATAATACTCCTGATTCCTTGTTTTGCAAAGACAAGCAAGTTTATGACTTTTTATGTGTTTACGGGGTTTGGCCCTTACCCAAAGAGGGATTTCTTTGTCATCTTTTGTTTGAACAGATGTGTAAACAAAAGCAATGTTGCCTCTCAGACTTCACTGTTTAAAGTTTAGTGAAGAAAAAAATAATAAAAGAGCACTTGGTTCTTTCTTTCTTTCTTTCCTTCTTTCTTTCTTTCCTTCTTTCTTTCTTTCCTTCTTTCTTTCTTTCCTTCTTTCTTTCTTTCTTTCTTTCTTTCTTTCTTTCTTTCTTTCTTTCTTTCTTTCTTTCCTTCCTTCCTTCCTTCCTTCCTTCCTTCCTTCCTTCCTTTCTTTCTTTCTTTCTTTCTGTCTTTCTGTCTTTCTGTCTTTATGGCAGAGTTGGTATGATCAGGCCAATGTGAGGGCCTTTGGCTACACAGTGTGCCCACGTGTGGTGGTGACCACAGCATGGCTTATGAAGCTCTGTGCTGTTCTCAGGAACAAGGTGTAAACCGGAGAGCTTTTCTTGTGATGGGCAGATCCTCTGGTGATCTTAGACTCCAGACTTAATTAATCCTTCCACTCAGGCTTCTCCGTGGGTCAGAGCCATTGGAACCTTACAGTACCTTTGAAAATCTCCCTGTTTCCAATTTTCTCAGTGACTAATCAAGCCTACTCACCTGGTTATGGAAAAAAACAGTGAATGTGGCTATTCATTATACACTGCACTTTGTTCTAGGTATGCTCTGGTTTCTAGAGAAACCAGCTAAGCAAACCAGCAGCGAAAATTGCTTAATAAAGGTTTCACTAAATGCCAGTAGCCTCCCAGGGACAGGTTACCCATCCTATCCGGCTGTTCTTCACTCTACATTGTCCCCCTCCACACTTCCTCTAATCCGTGGCGGGTACAGATGAGCAGGGGAGAAGGAATCGGCATTATGTGCACTGGCTATGGCTGTGTCTCTGGCAATTAGCCCTGATGAGGTTTAGAAAGATGGCAGAGATTACCATAGTGTTTCTCCTGCCAAAATGGGAACTAGAGGCTATTCATGGTTGTTTTTGAAACTCACTTCCCTGGATTGTGTTTCATGCCCCATTTGTTACAGGTGCGTGGGTTTGGGAAGGACTGATTCCTAGCAAGTTTTCTCATCTCCTTGATATTCCTAGAGTTGTTTAGTAATTTACCTCCAAAATTATCTTTTACTTCAAAGACTATTAATAGAAAGAGGTTAGTTTTTTTTTCTTAAACATTCTCTGCACTATTCCAGTGAAGTTTCCAAGTATATAAAGATAAATTTCATATGTAGCAGAGTAAATAGAAAAATGTTAATGTAATCATATGGCTGTGAGGTAGGGTTAACAGTCCCCCATTTCCCGTTTCTCAGTACACTGACTTTACTGTCTGCAAACTTCTTTAAGAGTCAGTTTTTTTTTATTCTTTCATACTGAAAATCTATATATACCTCATCATCTTTTTCAGTTATGCCTTTCAAAAAAATAACTATTGGTTCAATAAAAAGAATGCAGTTTGGTTCAGGGCTAATGCCTTGAAATACAGACAGTACACTTTGAGTTTAAAGGAAGAAGAAAGTATTTATTATCAAAAGCCTTTTGATGTCTCATACTATTGGCCTAAAAATAAGAAACTTTCCTTCTAGAACCAATATAAACCTAAAACTTTACAGTAAGAAATAAGTTGTATAGAATTACATACAGTTGACTAGGTCTAGTGTAAATTCATTGTGACTATTCTAAAAGAAGGAATTTTTCCCTATGAAAGTGACCTCTTATTTAATATAATTCTACTGTATATTTATTACAACTTAAAATTACATCTTTTATTTTACAAAATGTGTACTTTATACATTCTAAATAGTAATTTTTATGATGTACTTTCAAATATATTTTACAGAGACAATAGAAAAATGAATAGTGATTTTATAACTTTATCAAAATTCAGTTGAAGCAGATATTCATGATATATTGTGAAGCATAGGGAAATACAGCCTTAGTTTTGTAATAACTTTAAATGGAGTATAATCTTAAAAAATATTGAATCACTATGTTGTACACCTAAAACTAATATAATATTGTAAATAAACTTCAATTTAAAAAGCAGATATTCATGAAGTCTTTGAAGTGAGCCATTTCCACATTAAACATTTAATTGTGGATAGGTGAGGAGACTTATTTTGGCCAAAATATATTAAAACAATTACCATTTATAGAGCTAATACATATTTAATGTTTCCGTTGAATTAAACAATTTTTTATATTCTGAATTTTATTTTTAATGACAAATACTTTTGTAACAATATGATATTATGTTTTAAATTTTTAATTATATGTTAGATGAGGACTTACATAATTAACTGTGGCCCACCTTTTACCTTTTTAGAGCTGTTTAACTCTGGTCTGAAGGGAGAGTGGTTTTCCCCTCCTTTTTCAATTTTCAACTGACTGCTCCATGTAGAACATGTATGTCCAAAGGAGGAAGACACAGTACTACTCATAAATCAGGATTGTTATTTCAGTGTTCTTTGATAAATTCAGCTTCTTAAGTAACCCCACATTTCCATTCAATTAATCTCATCATCAAATGGATCTTTTAACTGTATTTTTACATTATCTAGAAATGATTACTGCATGATTTACGCCTACTAAGTTTTATTTCTAATGAAGATTCCATAAGTTGAATTTGATTTTTTCATTAAAATCCCTAACAATACCTAATAATTTATGGAAATAATCATGAACATAGCAATTACTTACTTATATATTATACTCTTAACCACGGTCAAGCTTTCTAAAATACTTATTAGACATTTTATATTATACAAATACTATACAAAGTTCTTATCTTCATAATTTCTTCCTTATTATGATAGCCATGGACCTTAAGATGAAGGAAACCTTCATAAAAATCACAGAGTATAGTATAGATGTCACCTCAAAGCAAATCTTGGATAATTTTGAAGAAATTTTTAAAGAAAATGTTAGGAACAATTAGGGGCTTTTGCAGAAACTGGGATCTCTGCTTTTTTTCATGTTATGATCTCAAAATTACCTATCAAATACAGACATAGTTTTCCAGTTGTTGGCCATTCTCTTGTCTGGGGGAAAGACGAGTGGATTTATTTTGCTGTCTTGAGCCAGCAGTCTCATCTGCTACCATAATGTTAAGGAGCAACAGTATTATCTCTTAAATTCCTAGCCCAGGTCATTTTACTGAATTTTTCATCACTTGACCCTTCATTACTGTTGCCACTTCCTAGTGTGGCCTCAGTGTCATGTGACTTCCCAGCTTTGACGTAAGTGGTAATGAATGAGTTTGAGTCTAATTTTACATAATCTAGAATCTTTTCATGTTGGCCACAGGCTTTATAATAAATTATAATTGTCATTCCAATTGCAGCTGCGCTATGGCACCATTTTCCTTGTATCAGCTATTGTAAAAGTACTATTTTACTATAAAATAGTGAAACCAGCTTTTATAACAAGAGCACCAAAATGTTCATTAAATTAATTAATAAGCAAAATTTTGCCACAGCCTTGTTTCAACTACCCTACTAAACTGGAAATCTGAAACTAGGTAGTTTTTTTTTTTTTTTTTAATAAAAGGACATTGAGCCTATGTGAGAGAAGAATGCTTTTCTCTTTTTGTTATTGTCTAAAATAATCAAATTTTAAAGTGTAGAATATTTGGCATAAGTTAAAGATCCACATGTCTGATAGCTGTGATTGGAAAAGCTGAATTTTCCTAAAGAATTTTTTAAACAGATGTACGAAAAAATATTCTGTTCAAAATGTGAGCTTTGTAATACTGCCAGGGTCAGAAAGACCCAGATTAATCATGTAAATAATTGAAAAATTGCCATTGCCTGGCATGATTTCTCCATGAGTTTAGAAACTGCAGCATCTGAGGAGGGAGTGTTCTTGGTTGGCCCAGTTCCTTCTCTTTCTGTTTACTCCCTTTACCCTCGTGTAAACATCCCTCCTTATAATAATGGGTAACTATCTCTTGGGAATCACCGAAGATTCTGAGTTTTTTTATTAGGAACTTTTAGCATTCATCTTATTTTCTTGTGATGTAAAATAAATGCGTCAAATCTCTTTCAAATTTATCTTTAAAGACCAGCATTTCCCTCTCTTTATTAATAATGTTTCAAGATTTAAGAAATGAGGTCTTTGAGGAAAGTGGTTTCAACATTGCAAAGCCCTGGTTCAAACTGGCAACGTGGCATTTTGTGTTTGTCCATCTGAGGCACAGTAGATTTTGAAGAAGTCAATTTCTTTTCATTAGAAACGGTTTACTACTAAAGAACATATAATTTTGTCTTACCTTGTGTTCAGTTTATTTCAATAAAATGAACTTCATTATAAATTAAAGAGATAAATGATTTACTTTAAAAAAGAAAAAACCAAATATTCATCTTAAAAAGGTGGGGGGGGGGCTGTTGACACGTCTAAGCCCCTGAAGGGTAGGGGGGCCTCTTTGTATATGTAAATATTTTTGTTCTCAACTACATAAGCATGGTGGCAAGAACATAATAAGTGCTTATTCGTAAATAATTGTGGAATGAAAGCCATTCCCTTCCCACTTTCAATGAATGACATGTGCCTCTTCAATCCCATGGAACTCCTGTAGAAGAAAAAATACTTGTCTTATTGATGACAGTCTGTGTCTAGTAAACTTTTGTAGTATTTGTATGCCTGGAAATTTCTTAAATGATAGTTTAACTGGGTATAGAATTCTAGGTTGGCAGTTTTCTTCTCTCTGCTTGTGGAAGATACTGTTATTTTGTGGTAGTGGTGGTGGTGATGGTAGTGGTAATGAAAAGTTTGCCTTTAGTTGATTATTATTTCTCTATGGGATATCTTTTTTCTCTGGTAGTTTTTAAGACATTCTTTATCTATGATATAACAGGGTACAGATTTATTTTCATTTTTCCCATTAGAGAAAAAACTTTTTTAGTTTGAGGATTCATGCCTTCTTCAGTTCTCTGCCATTATCTCTTGGGCTTTCTCTCTTTCGTTTTCTCTGTTCTCTCCTTCTAGCATTTTAGAAACTTTGGTATGTCTTCTGTCCCTTAATTTTTCTCTCTTGTTTTCCTTTCTTTCTTCCTTTCTTTGTTAAGCTCTGCACTCAGAATGCTGAGTAATTTTATTCTACCAGTTTATCAGCTATCATTGTGGGGCTGTTTAGTCTGGTTCTTAACCCCGTATTCTGTGTCTGTTTCTATATTTTTTTCAAAACTGTGTTTCCTTTTTAGAGTTTGTATTTGATTCTTTCTCAGATCTGGTATTTTGCAATACCCAGTTCTTCTCTTGTCTTTCTGGACATGCTAAAGCCTTCGAAGTCTCTTTCAGATTGCTTTATTGTCTGTAATTCCTCAGATACGGATTCTCACATTTGTTGTCCCTTCCCATTTTCATTGTGGTAGGTCTTGTATGTTCTTTATCATTTTTATTGGAATTCCTCTTTTTTCCCCATTGGAATTGCAGGCATTCTCTGGATTAAGAAAATGTTCCTATGTTATGTTTTTCTATTCACCCCTCATTGACATCTATGGTTTTCACTGGTTTGGGGCCAGTTTTTTACATCGGTTTCTGGCTTACATTTTCCATACCATGCACGTGCTACAAAATTAGATTCCACAAATGGCACAGGTTGTGCATTCCATGTTTTCACCAGTGATTCTAAGGTAGAAGTACGAAGGCAGCCTGTTTCTGTCCTGTGTCCCCGGTTTGGGCTTTCCTAGCTTTAATTTGCAAATTGGATATCCTTTTAATTCCTACTGTGTTTTTGGTTGGTTGGTTGGTTGATTTTTGGTTTTTTGGGTTTTTTAAAAAATTCTTATTTTTTATTGCAGTGTAGTCAATTTACAATGTTAGTTTCAGGTGTACAGCAAAGCGATTCAGTTACACATATACATACATAGATTTTTTTCAGATTCTTTTCATTACAGCTGATCAGGAGAAACTGAATATAGTTCCCTGTGCTATACAGTAGGTCCTTGTTGTTTATGTGTTTTATTTATAGTAATGTGTGTCTGTCAATCCCCGTTAAATCATTTCCATCTTCCCTCTCCACATGGAGTCCTGCAGACTGTAAGCTAAGACCCTGCCCCTGGGGGCTCTGAGCCTCAGCTCCCGCTTACTGCTGTGTTACTTCTTTGGTTTTGGCATCTAGAGATTTTCCTTTCTTACTTTCAAGCTCAAGTTTAATTCTGTTGTTACTGTTATCAGATTGCATCCAGTGTTTCCCCTTTTGGAGTGGGATGGGAACTTTCCACATATTCACCATACCATTTTGTCAGAGAAATTAGAACCATATAGCTTAAAATTACTTTTTCTTGGCCCACTGTTTTTAACAATTTGTGTTAAGCAAGCAACCCTTAGTCTGTAAAATAAATATGACTCTATCTATATGATTCATATGTCTGTATGATTCAATCCACTGTAATTAGCATCTTACAGTCCCTAAATTCTTGCAACCCAGTAGAGATTGAAGTAGGACTATGAAAATGGCTTATTTCATTATCACATAAAGACTGGTATTTTTTAAAAGTTTGACTTCTTATGTAAAATTGAATAACAAAGTCTGCTTAATAATATTGAGAGAAATCACTGAATTAAAACCTTTAATATCCCATTTTTAGGTCATTATTAATATAATCATTAATTTATCCTTATTTAGGAGAGGATGTCAGCATGTTTATCAGTTTAGCCACAGTCTTGACAACAGAACATCATATTGCCTCAACTTTTATTATATTTTTAAGAAAGGTGTATCTTTAGTATATATTTTAAATGATGGATACAATAGAAACATCATATTATTGCTGAAAATAATGTCTTCTTTAAAGATCTAACAAGATCTGACAGTGAGATCAGTTGGAGAACATGATATATTAGATTATAAAAAATATTGGGAAAAGGTACGACAGTCTCCCTATTTGACCAAAAATGACTGTTTTGTTCAGACTGTTTTTGCTTTCATCCCATTTTTCAGACACATAAGGGAAAAATGAAGGGAGCTATGTCGACAGATACAAAGGAACACCAACAAGCAGGCGAGGGAAGCACGCCGTATCCCCTTTACCTTTCACACCCTGTGAGCCAGAAGAAGAAGAACGTCTACCGTACAGAGCAGACCACCTTCATAATTGGAGAAACACCAGAAGGAATCCGCAGGTATGTCATCTGTGGCAACACTGGACTTTATGAATAATAAAGAATGTATAACTTCCTAGTGAAATACACAAAGTATTTGAATTTTAACTACACCTGGCATCTGAGTATTTCAGAAAAATCTGAATGTGTACACTTAAAAGAAATCCCAAATGTTTTAGATGTTTTAAGAAGGCTTATCCCTGAATTGATTTAAAAAATGAAATCATTTTGTGTAGATAAATGAAATACTTCAGTGCATTATATTCGTTTATGTGTTGAATATTTATTGAGCACCTAATATGCACGCAGGCATCGTGCTAGGTGCTGAATTTACTGTGTAAAACAGGCGGGCATAGCGCCCACAGGACAGTGGGATGGGGGCTATGGGCATCAGACCGTAAATTTCTCAAAAGTAAAAAAAAAACTTATAAATAAATAATTTTAAAATGGTGTTTTAGAGGAAAGAAATGGACAGGCCTCCTTGATGGAAAATAATGGGATGGGGAGTTACAACTCTATTGCAAGGGACGTTTAGGTTAGGACCTGAAGGATAATCAGGCAAAGAGCCAGAGTAAGAACTTTCTGAAGAGGGAAGAGGTTTGGTGCGTTCGGGAACTGAGAGAAAAGACGGGTGTAGATAGTGCGTAATAACCTAGCAGAGAGTGGCATGAGGTGAAGGGAGAGACACAGATGGGGCTGGAGCACGCAGAGCCTTGTAGATTGTGGAAAAGAATTTGGATTTTGTTGCAACTGCAGTAAAAAGCTATTGAAGCATGACATGATCTGATGTATGTTTCTAAAAGATTGTTCCAGCTTCTGCATGGAAGAGGGCAGAGAGGACTAGGGGAAACCATAGGAACTAGGTGATGGTGGTTTGCAATAGAGTGGTTGCCATGGAGACAGAGCCAAATGGATGACTTCAGTTTTGTGGTTGTTGGGAGAGAGAGAAGACGGGGTTACTCCCAACTTTCCGCCTTAAGCGACAGATTGGATTTACTGAATGGGGGAAACTAGGAGAGACACACGTTTGGAGTAGAAAAAAAAAATCGAGTTCTCTTTCACTCATATTGTTAAAATTGAGGTTGTAGGGACATGTCACATAGGCAGTGGATATGCTAACTGAGATTTGGGGACTGGAGATCTAAATTTGGAAATTGTCAGCATAAAGATTATGAATAAATGGCTTTAGAGCTGTGGAGTGTGTGAACGGCTTAGGAACAGAACACAGAGAGGAGAGGGGGAGCCCCAGGACTGAGCTTGGAGGGTGACCGTGGGTGCCTACTGAGTAGGAGGCCCCCCTGCATGGTCCTGAAGCCATGAGAAGTGAGAGTTTCCAAAAAGAGGGAGCACTTCACTTTGTGGAATGCACCCAGCATCAATCTGAGGAAGTGGGGACGTGGCCCTCGAGCTGGGGAGCTCAGTGGCTGCCTTACGGGAGCATCTGAGGAGGCAGGTCCCAGGGCGAGCGGGGCGAGCAGAGCATGGGCAGCCCCTGTGACTGCTGCAGTGGTAGCTGGAGGGCACTGTGGGATCAAGGGTAAGTTTTTTGTTTTGTTTTGTTTTTTTAAGTTGGGAAGATCGCAAAAGTTGTTTCTGTGTTGAGGGGAAAGGCTAAGAGGGAAAAAAGAGATCTTGCCAGAGAGGTGATAACAAAGAGTGCAGTCCTGGAGGCAGGAAACAGTGAGATCCAGACCTCTGGCCAAGGTCTAGCCTTGGAGAGGCATTAAGAGAGAGCAGATGAAGACAGGCTCAGATACGGCGATGTTTCCTCAATTAATTGAGAGTTAAAGTCATCAGTACAAGGGGGCAGAGAGAAATTATGAAATGAATCATTTATAAAGTAGGAAAGCAAGCTTAGTGGGTGATGTTAAATCCCTGTTTGAGAGTAATTCCAGTAAAACTGTCTGCAGCATGCAGACCTCATTCAGCAAGCTTCAGTTGCTCAGCTGCAGACACAGAACAGGGAAGCAGCCGGGTTTAGGGAACAGGGGTTAGAACGGAAGGAGAGAGAAGCAAGGAAACCGAAGGATGTTCGCAAAGGAATGATTATAAAATTGAACCTAAGCTGGACAAGGGGAGGCTGATGATAGCGAGAAAGCAGAAAAGTCAGTAAATTGGAGGACTCAAGATCAAAGGTGTATTCCAGCACTGCTGTCACTGGGGTCATTGAGCCACTGGACGGCAGCATGGTATGACTGAATTCAGGGATTTGGAGGATGTGGAGTTCACGGTGATGACAGTGGTGGTGTATGACCTTGGGAATAGGGGCCTGACATGAAATTGAGCTTTAGGGGGTGAGGTAAAGATATTGGTGGGCCAGGAGTTGGGCGGGACATCCACATGGATACTGATGTTACCAAGAATGATGGCAGGAGATGGGAAAGGAAGCAGCAGTATCCAGGATCTTGTTCACTCACCAGCAGGAGGCAACTAGGAAGTCTGTTAACAAGGTGGGGGATGAGAATGGTTAAGCCAGATACCTTAAAGACGGGAAGGAGAAAAGACTGGTCTAGAAGCAGCAGAGTGAAGCATGACCCCTGAGGTTTAAGGATGTGAGGTGTGGGAGTCTTGAATTGTGAGGGCTGCATGAGAGGAGGCAGTATCAGGGGATAGAGGGGCCACTCAGGGAGAAGACGCAGGAGAGCTGGTAGGTTATAGCCTGGTCCCAGGGGCCCCGAGGAGTGGTCTGGAAGGATAGCGGGGTAGATTAGATCAAGGATGTAGAGACGAGGAGGGGGGTGAGAAGCCAGTGGTTGTGGGTAACTGAGGAGTAGTGTCTGAGGTCAGCAGGCAGCGGAGGAGTGGGCAGACTGGTCCCGATGGTGTCTGTGGACAGTGGGAAAACGGGGGTTGCTCTGTCTGTTCCAGTTGCTTCCCTCAGGGTTTTGGCAACTCCCAGGCAACTGGTCCGTCAGCTCCTGGGGGCTGGTGTAGCAGGTTGCAGCTCGCTCTCACCTGCCCACCATTATCCAGAAAGGCGGACATCCCACCCTGCTACTGCAGCGCAGCTCCCCGCTAATCGATTTAGCACCATGACTGAGTAAACTTGGGGCAATTTTCTTTGGGCAGTTATTTTGCTAGGAGCCCAACCACGTACATTTTACCAGTCTTTGAGGAGCACAAGCACCTGTACCCCCTTTAGCACTGTATAGAAAAATGAAAGTATCAACAACGATCAGGTTTTGCTTCTTTTTTTTTTCTCTACCCAGCCTGGGGAATAAATGCCTCATGGTAGGTAAAAAAGTGAATGGTGTCTAATACTAGAATGCCAACATCTGAACTAGGGGACAGTGTCCGGACTGCTGGCCCCTCTTTCCCACCACCCATCCTGCTTTATTATGTGAGTCAGGACCCCATCCCATGCGGCAGCCCCGTGGAGCACCTGCATGCAGTTTCCAGTCCTGCCTTCACTTCAGAAAGCTTAGGCAGAAAGAAGATAATTTTAACCATGTTCCACCGCTTCTCCCTCCACAATACATAGCTACTCTTAATACACTTACTGAAAGGCTGAAAGATACCCATCTTTTTCTTCTTCTTCTTTTTTTAATTTTTAACACCTGTATTGTGGTATGGTTCCTGTACAGTAAACTACGCGTATTTCTGTACATACAATTTGATGGATTTTGATAGATGTCTACGTCCATGAAACCACCACCACAATCAAGACAGCTAACATTTCCATCACTCCCCAAGAGGTGCAGTTTTCAAAAGATACCTATCTTTGGTTTCCTTTTTTTTTCCCCCCCTCTTTCTCTAAGTGGCATATGAATGTCTACAAAATTTCCCTCACAAAGTGGCCAGCTTATATCCCCTGGTTGTACCTTAGAGTTCCTTAAATATTTAGAGAAAATTCTTTTAAAGCCCAAGAATTACAAAAGCAAGTTCAGAAGGCAAAAATGTGATGAGCTGTAATCAGAGCTCATCCTGTAAAGGGCAGCCACACAGCCTAGCTTACCTGCATCCCACGCAGCTAGAACAGGATCTGAAGCCCTTTCCCCTGCGAGGTGACGGGATCGCAGGATCGCGGGCGAGGTTAGCGCAGCGAAGGCGAGAGCACTTGGGCAGCTGCCGAGACATCACCAAGTCTGGGGCGAATAAAAGACATCAGCCTGCAGCCTGGCCAACAGCTTAATCATCATGGCACAGATATTTATTAGAAAGGCCGTGAACACAGATTCCGAGATGATTAATGAACAAAATTATAATACTTCATTACTTCATGTAAAGTGAGAACTGAAACCCTTTAAGAACATACTTATTGCTTTCCAACAAGAACACTGGCGATTTCCAAGACAGCAATTTGGAAACTTTTTTTGTGATTAAGTACTCTCTTGGCAATGAGTGTGGCTGACGATCAGGCGTAGGTAGTACCTGGATTTGGGCCATCGTGGCGAGGACTGGAAGCTGGGGTGCGCACCTGAAGCCACAGAAGAAAGGCGTGGGTGTGCAGAGCGGATTGCCACTGAAATCAGAGGGAGCACAAACTTTATGTAACCTGGTCTGGGTGGCAAAAACAGTGGTGGTTTTAAATAAAGCTCCTGTTTACATATATTTCAAAAAAAACCATCAGGGTTCTCTGTTGTGTACAGGGTAAAGTTCAGACTTCTGAGATGGCATGCAGGCCCCCTGATGATTTTCAGGCTCTTCAAGTTTGGCAGGAACTCCTGCCCTCCGCACACCAGGTCTTCTAGGAATGGGGCCTGTGCACGTTCCCTCCCTCCCCAGACGGCTTCCTCACTCATCTTTACCTGGCTGGCTCGAGGTGACGGTGGAGAAGCCTTCCCTGCCACCTTGCCCACCACCAGTCACTGGCTTAGGTACCCCTTCTGTGGGCGCCAACAGGGCCCATGTTTACCTCCATCATGAGATTTATCACTGCCTTCTGGTTTGATTTTCATGTGTCTGTCTCCTCCAACTAGGCTATAAACTCCTTGAAGATAAGGAACTGGAGTTTGTTTACTGGTTTTTGTTTTTGTTGGGGGGGGTGGTAGTTTATCTATTAATTTATTTATTTTTAATTTTTTTTAAATGGAGGTCCTGGGGATTGAATCATTCCTTCTACAGTGCCAAGCACATAAGAAGGCTCTATAAATAGTTGTTGAATGGATAAATGAATGTTTTAAGGAAATATTATATTAAAATGGATATAATTTTGAAATTTGGGGTATTTTAATCATGGGCTGCAACATCTTTTGTTTAAAAGAACGTTTATGAACTGGGCTCTCAACTCACGGCCCCCACACAGCATCAGCAAAGCAGTACCGTCTGTCTCAGTCTGCGTGGGCTGCTGTAACAAAACGCCACAGACTGGGCCTTAAGAGACAGAAATTTATTTCTCACGGTTCTGGTGCCTGGGAAGTCCAAGATCAAGGTGCCGGCTGATTGGGCTCCTGGTGTGAGGGCTGTCTTCCAGTTTGCAGATGGCCACCTTCTCACTGTGTCCTCTCAGGGCAGAGAGAGAGCTCTCTGGTGATTTCTTATAACCAGTTTTAACCTTAATTACTTCATAAAGGTCCCATCTCCAGATACAGTCACACCAGGGATTAGGGCTTCAACATAGGAATTTTGGGGGCAGAGGGGGACAGTTCAGTCCATAGCACCCTCACCTGGGAAAAGGAACCGTCAGCGCCCAGGGTTCCTAAACAGCCTTTCTACCTCCGTCTCACCAGATGGCCCATTTCCTCACACGTGCATTAACATCTTTTATTAATATACTAAGACTGAAATTCACTTTTTCAGATAGCATTTGACTTAAGTTTAGCTCTCTATACTGAAGTCAGATCAGTGAGATCAGTACTGGAAAAGAATCTAGGTTTCTCAGTCTAGAACTTTCCTATAGGCTCATCAAAAACGTGTGAAATTCCTATGTTGTATTTGTGGAAGAAGGAGAAAAAAAGGAGAGAGAAGGAAAAAAAATTTCCTCATTTTTTTCAGCATTTTCTCTTTTCTAGTCACTAAGACCCTTCTTTGACAATTTCATTTCATGGGACTTGAATGCAATATAGATTTTCAAATACAGATTGTATAAATTATGGTTCTCATGTAAGTCATAAATTGGCTGACTTGGAGGAGTAGCAGGCTGGGGTCACACAATTCCCAGGAAGTACCTGATAGTATAAATCAGAACAACTTAAAAAGCTGGTGATTTCATGAGCTAAAATATTTTTTCAGAAGGATAAGGAAAAAGGTCACATTCTGCTAAGTGCAAAATGCATGTTCATTATGGAATTAAGCTAAAATATGCTAAGTGAATAAGATGACGTACTTTGCCTCTGCATAGCATAACACCGATGGCAAGTTTTTTAGAACTTGTTTTAAAAGTGTTTAAAATGTAATAAAAAATAACCACTGGTTTTGTTCATTAAATCTTCAGAAAACAATTTGAAGAGATGGCCTCTTATTTTAAATTGTCTTCTGTAAAGGAGTTTGCTAAACATATAATTAATGCCACATCAGAAGAGCGACAGAAAATGCTAAGAGACTTTTACGCTTCTCAGTATCCAGAGGTAAAAGAATTTTTTGCAGATTCTCCTTCAGAATTCATTCAGTCTGCCTATGAGGAGGGAGAGACAGTCAAGAATAAGTCTGAAAAAAAAGAATCTCTTATAAAAGGAAGGCCGTCAGATTCTGACACTTTATCATTTAAAAGCTCTGCCAAAAAAATTTCTCAAACTTGCAGCCTGAAAACCTGTAAAGAAAAATCAATTAAGTTTCAGAATCACAGTTTCTATAGAGGAGAGGTGCTTTCTAATGATGTGGAGACTAAGAAATTACCTATAAGTTCTACCCAAGAGACTAAGAGTGGGAAAAACAGCCAAGCATCCTGTTCCCTGAACAGTACGTCTCGAGCATATGAGTTAGAAAATACAGAAAACGCCAGGAAAGGCCAACAGGACCTGGCAAAAATGGATGTTTCAAGAAATGGACCCCTTTCCAAAGTGGGAAACAAAAAGACAGAACGCCCAGCGTCAGAAAACACTTCCGTGGTAGACTTGCTTGGGGACACCTCTATTCTTGATGACCTCTTTAAAAGCCACGGGAGCGGTCCCACACAGCTGCCAAAGAAGGCCCTTCCAGGGCCCCCGGAGAAAGCAAAACAGAGGCCCAAAGATTTCTGGGACATCTTAAATGAGCAGAACGGTGACAGTCTTAGTAAACTCACGGACTTGGCGGTGATCGAGACTCTGTGCGAAAAAGTGCCCTTCGCTGCATCCTCCAAGAGGAAGGAGGATCTAGAAGCTTCTCTTTGGAAATCCAACGAGAAGTTTTTGTGGAAAAAATTTAACTGCAGTGATACGGATGAAAACACAACTAATATACAAGAATAATACATAAACACAGATGAGTCTCTACAACCAATGAGCTTCTGCCGTCAGCGTTTACAGCACTGTATTCCCCACAAATTATGTTACCTTGAACACGGTTGTCAACATCTATTTTTAATAAACTCTTGCTCCAGGGTTGGGTTTTGTTTTTTAAGTCTAAAATGTTATCATGTATGTTTTCCTTAATATCTGATTTGATCTTTTTAAAAAAATATGATTGTGTTATAGTATCAAATACTGTTATGAAATGGAAAAGATTCTAGATTTGTTATCAGGAGATCTGGGGCACCTCTCTTACTGTGTAATTATGTGGCCTTAGAAAAGTCACTTTGCCTGGTGTGCAGCCAGTTCCTGCTATGAAAGATGAAGGGTTTGAATTCGATCGACATGAATTTCCTTCCAGTTTTTAAAAGCTTTGGTTTACTCTCCCAGATTCCCTCAAGTCATAGGCCGAACTGTCCTCACCCCCCCAAACCAAGGGTAGACTGATGTGTTTCTTTCTTAACTAACACTTGGAAAATTACCTGTTTTCCTTTTCCCTCAGGTACTACTGTTATTAAATTATTCGTATCAAAGTAATAACTAGCACTGAATAAATGGCGTGTATTAAAATAGTAAGTTTGTAACTGCTCAAAATCAAAGAGTTAAGGTATAACCTTACTACATATGATGCTCAAGTAATAGAATTATTATCATGAGCCACAGGACACATGCCTCACCTTTTTATACAACTGTTTAAAGCTTTGTATAGCTCTTTTGTATGTATTAAGTGTGAAGAAATGAGTAAACATTTGATTTTATTGAAAACTCTTCTGTTTGGTTGAATTTAATTTATATGGTTTATCATCAGTGGAAAGTGCTCATTGTTGAATTCATTTATTCGGAGACATTCATTCAGCCCCTGTGTGTTCTGTGCTGGGAGCTCAAGATGTGCTCGAGAGATGAGGCCCCGCTCCTGGTCGAATCTGTAGATTCATGTCTGTAAAGCCCCTGGCATCCTGCCGAGCACATGGAAGCGGGACCTGAGGTAGCTACTGCCCCGCATGCAGATGCTCTGTGGCAGCTTTCCCTCACTTGAACTGACAGGACCATGACAGGAGGAGGTACCCAGAAAAATAGCAGTTAACCAGGAAACAGTGGTGCTCCAGAGATCACAGCGAATTGTTGCTGTGTTGAGGGGAGGGGGCCTTTGGAGGAGCCAGCCATTGCGGTGTGCAACCATTGCTCAGAAACGGGAAAAAAAGAAAGGAAAATCTTTTCTCAAGGGATTTTATGGCCAAGAATGTTTTCTCTAGGGCAATGTTGGGGGCTGTGAAATATATTTTATTTCAGTTAATACATATATATGAATGAAAGAAAATGTTTATGAAATAATTTTTCCCTTAAGGCATGCAACATACTTGGATAATTTCTCTTGTATTGCACTTTTGGCTCGTGTGTGTGTGTGTGTGTGTGTGTGTGTGTGTGTTTTAATGTTCTCATAACCCACTAAGTTGATTTCATGACCCACTAATGATTGGGAACCACAGTTTGAAAATTCACTGGTTTAGGTTACATAGAGTTAGTCATTGTTTTTGCTACTTGCAGCTGAGATGTGTCCAGACTTACCAGATGCTACAAAATGAATGTGATGGGCAGTCTGTGGTAGACTTGACATTAGCGCTGTTGGACTGCTGTCGGGTCAGCTGTAAAAGGAACACAGGTAAGAACGTGGATACCTCTTCATCTCAGTTTATGTATCAGACAATAGAGTTCAGTCATTTTAATAAAAATGTATCTTTCATAAAGGACCTTTTATTTTTTTTTACATAGATATGACCTTGGAATCCTAATATGATGTTTATACAGATATTAGCCCTTATCTTCAAATATTATGATATGCTATGAAAGATTTTTATCACTGGTAGTCAAAATGGGAGCAAACATACAGACCTGGAGTTTAAAAATTAGTTTCCAACAGTTGTCAATGAAATGTTTGTCATAATTATGTAGGAACGGCGTGCCAAGCAGAATGCAAAGTTCAGTATGGAAAGGAGCCAGTCGGAACCTTCTGGAAGGGGAAGGATAAGGGTTGACTCTCCATGCAGTGGAGTGGTGGGAGGATTTGGTACAGCCGCTGATGACTGTGGGAGCAAACACTGTATTAAGAATCCTTCCTTCCCCAGGCCCCTGCTGTCCTGCCCCCAAGTTCTGCCAACTAAATAGGTGGCCACAGGCAAATCCCAGGACTCTTCCAGCCTGTTTACACTTTAAATTTGAAATACACTGGATTGGTGGTGTTCAAGCATTTTTTCTTAAGCAACTGAACTCTACCTTAATTGGAAGCTCAATTATTTATAACAATTAAAATGGAGATCCGTTCCTTCCAGCAGCACCACTGTGGCTCCGCGGAGCACTAGTTTGAAAACCATAGGGGTGAGATCATTGCTAAAAAACCTTCCAACTTCCAAGTTTCCATGATTCTATTTGCCACAATTTGTATTTTTTTTACTTCTCTTCAAGGCACTGATAACAGTTTCTGGCTGCTAGCACTCAACAGACAATTCTCAGTATTGGAAACTGAGGCAAAATACCATGAGATCTTTGCACTTGAACTCCTCAGAGTTCCCTTCGAGCCCTGAAACCACTTTTCTGAGTGAATTAACTTCATCTGCAAGCAGTGCGGCCGCCCCTAAATGTTCAAGGTGAAGGAGCCTTAGTTTGCAGAGATGAGTTGATGATGAACTTCCCATCAGTCCACAGCATAGGGTTGTTTTTAAAGTTGAATGCGCAATTTTGAAACTCTGAAGTTAGCCTTCCTTTCTTATATAAAATAGCCCTCTTTTATGAAATGACAGTAGATCATAGTTTTTCACCCATTTCAGTGTCCTTGCTTGATATAAATATTGATAACCATATGTCAGTTTCCGAAAGTTCTGACACTTACTAGTCTATAAAATCCAAAAGAATGGGTTCCCTGCCTGCGTCTAAGGTCATTTTTTACATATGAGGGAATAGCGCCCCATGGGCACTGAGTCATACATCCAGTTATCAGTGGGTCTGGGGCCAAGCAAGGGTGTCAGTGAACCTGTAAGATCCTATAGGACGCATCCACCTTCAAAGAGCCCAGAGTGCAGAGCACTTTTTAGACTCCTCACCCAATTCTCATTTAATCATCACCGATGTGACCTTGTTTCCCAGTTCCGTCCCCACCTGCTTTTGCAAAGCATCCTCCATCCAGTGCTTCTGGGAGGCCTTAAAGTGAAGGCTCATAAGCTTGGGAACAGATCTTGGCCCTGGCTGCATTGCATTTGCCCTGGTGACAGCCCCATGCACTGTGCCCCCATGCTGGCTCCACGTGGTGTCTGTGGCAGGGAGAACACTGCACTGTTTCTCTGTTAAAGGTCAGTCATAGGAGGGCTGTCTGGCCTTACAGGATCTTTCAGACTTTTAGGTATGAAAACAGCCCTTTGGGGGTTGACTGTCTGCCCCTAGGGGGAAAGACTCGGACTGACACCCCCCTTTGGAAGTCCGAGGCTGTGTGGTTCCCAGCCTCGAAGTGGTAAGTCCGAACCACCTGCAGAGGCTTTTCCACACCCAGGTGCCCAGGGCCCTCCCCAGGAGATTCCAGATCAAGAGGTCTAGGGTCCATCACAGGCTCATTTTTGTTTCTCAAGTTTCACAGTAGTTCTGATAGGTTAATGTTTTGTCTGAGATGTCATCACTGGACAGAGCTCACCTGACTTTCTCTCCAGTGAGCCCCCCCCACCCCCGCCATGTGAAAGCAGTGGGCGTGCGAGTGAGTCACACTGGAGCCCCTCTGTCCTTTTTTAGGCCCCCAAATAGCTGTTATGTTCCCATAAAAATATCCACCCACAGCAGTGTTTCTCTCGTTAAACTTTGTCAATATGTACTTCATCGTCTTTGCTGGAGGTTAACGATTTTGGAGGTTATATTTATCCCCTAAATTCCCACATTTAAGACCAATCTTAATTATATGAGTATGATACCCATATGTCACTGACATGGATAATGCCAGTTGACATTCTTGGTTTTGCGCTGCTGTCTCTCAGTTAAAAATCAAGAATGCCTCTTTCTACAGATGATTTTTTGGTTGGCTAAATGGGCCCCTTTCTCTCATTGAAAGAAATAAGTGAAACATACTTTACGTTGTTATAGATTTAAACAAAGGGGGAATGTGTGCCTCTTGGAATTTCCTAGACATCTCTGAGGAAACTCTAGTGAGTCATCTTGTCAATTGTGAATTTTTGTCCCTCTCTCCCAATGTATCTTTTAACTTTGGATTTTTCTTTATTTTTTGTAAAGTGAGGCATGCTTCTGGACTGAGAGATGGACTTCAAAAGAAGGCTCATAATAGCTAATTCATGTATACTTTTTTCTTTCCTAAAACCATTATAAAAGCATTGATTTTTTAAAAATCTTAATTTTTCAAAGCATAGATGTCAATAAGGGGTCCATGAGAACTTCTGATCTCACAGGATCACGGTCCGCCCACCCTGCCCGTCCACCAGCAAGCGCTCTCATTGTGCTTCCAACAGTTGACTGTCTTTCTTCCCTTACTCACTGTCCTCCCCACCACTGCCAGTGCCCTAAGAGGCCTCCCTTCAGTGCAGCCTGGCAAAGCCCTAGGGTTTTTTGTAGGTCATTCCCTCCCCATTACTCCCTCCCCGCAAGCATCCTGCTCGCCAGTATCAGTGGAACCCCGAATGCCCTGCCCAGCAACCTAATAATAACTTTTCTTCCTCAATCCACTTTCCCCTCTCTCCCCAGCACCACATCAAACCTGCATCTCAGACCCCTTAACTCCCTGATTCCCCTGTTTTAGGAAATACCTCACCCTCCTGCTTCACATGTTGGACAATGCCATCAACAGTGAAGCTCTGATTGTCATATTTGGGACATTCCAGAAGCCGGATGACCAGGCAAGTCACCCCCAGAGGCAGCACTTCACTGACCTGCCAGGAAAAGGCAAAACCAACCAATCAGTTGAACCCTTGTAGAGGTGCCATTTACCTCTTGAAATGGCCCAGCGCTGCCACGTTGCCCTGCAAGGCCTAACAGCTCCCGTAGTGCTAAATAGGGCGCAGCAGTGTGCTGGGGAATGTTTGGGAGGACAAGCAGGTCTCAGGAAGCTTGAAATGACCCCTAGGTAGGCATGCGAGTAAGGGGACAAGACCCACCAAGGAACCCAGGCTCAAATAATGGGCGCTGTCTGAGTGGTGGAAACAAGGTGGGCTTCCGAGTGATCAGAGCAGGCCACCCCCTGAAATTCTGGGGATGGCTGGGAATTCCCGTCCTCCCCCACCCCTCCCCTGACCGCACGCCAGGCCTGAAAGAATAGAAAGGCCACAACACCGCCTCCTCCGTCTCCCTTGGCCTTTAAAATTCCAGATGAGCAGAAATTTGGGCCTAGCAGAGAAGTTGAGGCTTTGGATTGCCAAATACAAAACATGCTTCTGACGACTAACCTAACCTCCAAGATATGCAAGAGGGGCGGAGGACAACAGGGCCGAGGGAGAGGCTGAGAGCCCGCTGGAGGTGACTGGAAGTTCTGAGTGCCGGGACGGGCAGCGCCACGCCGAGATTTCCCAGCCTGGGCAACGGGAGACAGTTCGGCTCGCCTCCCTCGGGATGGTGTCGGGCACCGGGAGCCGCGTGTGTTTCCCGGCCCTCCTCACCCCCGGCCCCTGCACACCCTTTCCCAGGAGCGCCGTCGGGGAATCCGTCTCGCTCCAGGCTCCGCCTTCCTCTCCTGCCCGACGGCCAAAAATTATAAAGTGTATGTATGTAGACATCGCTTTAAATAAAGTACAGCTCATTTGAACTTTCTGAGTGTCCAGAAGGCCACCCTCCGTCGCTGAGGATCGTCGCAGGAAACCCCGGCTGCGGGGAATTCACCGCCCCCAAGCTGGGGAGACAGTCTGTTCCTCCGAATCAGATTCATTTTCTCCCTTTGGGGAAAAGAAAAAGAAAGTTAATTACATTACGCGCTGGCTGTATTGATGGAAAACATGAAAGCAGCAAACTCAAGGGACTTGCGCCTTAAGGGCGTGTTATCGCCCTTCAGCCGCAAATCTCAGCGAAGTCCCCTCCCTCCCCGTGCGCAGGAGGCGATGGGTGGTCGCTCTCCACCAGGCCCGGGGTGCTCGTCCACCGCGAAAAGTTAGGCACGGAAGGCAGAGCAGCAGCCCATTTGGGGGTCCTGCTTCGCCTCGAGCTTCGGGGCGCAGGGAGCGCGTGATAATCCCCAACCCTGGTCTTGACCCGCGGGGGTCAATGGAGGGACGCGCGCTCAAACCCCGCGGTGAGCGGCGCACCGCCCGCGATCGCCCAGCACGCAGAAGCCGCTCGGGCCGGCGGGGTCAGAACTCTGACGGTTGTGCAAGCCGAGACCCTGCGCGCGCCGAGCCGGGGCTGGGGGATCCCGCAGAGAGGGCCCCCTCCCCGCCGCCTGCGCCCGGCCCGCCCGGGCCGCGGAGGGCGCGCGGCCGCCGGGAGTGAGCGGCGGCGGTTTCTGCGGTCTGGCCGGCGGCCGGCTGGAAAACCGGCCTCGGCTTGCTCGCCAGCGCGTCTAACTGAGGTCATGGGAAGCAGGAGGGCGGAGGCGCCGGGGAGGTTGGCAGAATGGGAGCTCGGACTGAGGACGGTGAGGTACGCAGGGAGGGAGGAAGGAAGCCGGCGAGGTGGCACTCCTGGTGGGTCCCCGGCGCAGTGTCCGCGAGCGCCCCTGGGGGGCCTAGCCGGGCACACCGAGGAAATCGGGCTTAGCACCTCCTTGCACAGCACCTAGACCGGGCCAGCTGCGCCGGGAAGCAGACCCCCCACGTGCATAAATACTCTGCCTCCTGCTCGGACCCCACCCCGCCGCTCACAGCCGCGTCTGGGCCTGCTGCTTCTGCCTCAAGTCCTAAGCCGCACGTGTCACCCCCACCCCGCCCCCCTCAGGATCTTCCCTGCAGCTGCCCTCCCTACCTTCCATCTTCCTCCCGCCATCAAAGCCCGGCCCTGGGCCAAGGGCCCGCTCCCAGCCTGTTATCGGGTCCTAGAGAGAATTTCTCCAAAATAAGGAAACACACTGCCAGGGGCCCGAGGTCCCGCCCCTCCACCTCCCATCTGGCTGCCTGCAGACTTCTCCCTGGATTCTTAGTCTTGAGCCTCCTCCCTCCCAAATCCATTTTCCACACCGCTTCCCCCGAGAGCGTGCTGAAGCACACGCGGAGCCCGGCGGCTGTAAACCTCATACTTCCTCTGCTAAGCAGGCTGAGGGTACTTGGCTGAGGAATAAAGGTTCTGAGGGCTTCGTCTCACGTTTGTTCAGCCCTTACTATGTCATTTGTTAAACACTTCAAGTGGATATTCTCATTTGACTGTCCAACAACCCTTCGGGGTGTCATCATCATCATTATCATCATCATCATCATCATCATCATCATCATCATCATCATCATCATCACCATCATCATATCATCATCATTATTATTATCTCTATTATTATTACTGTCTGTTATTACGGAGGATGAAACTGAGGCCCAGAGAGTCACACTCCGGAAGTGGCAGAGACATTATGGAGCCAGGCAGTTCCGCCGTGCCCCAGCCCCCGCTGCCCAGCCCGTTTCTCCACTGCTGCAGAAAGCCTTGACTTTGGAGCAGGGATGGAACGACCCACAGCACCATCGGTGTCCTGGAGGCCAGGTGGCAGCAGCCACCTGTTAGTAACAGCAGTGCTAAGTGGACAGGGCAGGTGGATGTCAGGGCAGGCGGATGTTAGTGGGTGGCTTAGTGGTCTGAGTTTCCGGGCATGAACCAGTTAGAACAGTCTCCACGCTTGGCTCCTCTTCCTGGCACTCACCTGACAGCCTCCTCTGCTGTCCTCATTGCTGCTCCTGTTGCCTGGCTGCATCCTGGAGTCACCACAGGTGTCCCATCCCCGAAGCAGCCTTGTGGCATTCCCTTCTCTCTCCCACAAATGCAAGCTCTGTAGAGCCCTCTACCCGCTACATACAAACCCTCACCGCCCCTACTTCACACCCCATCCCCACCCCCACGCCCTCCCATCCAGCCCTGCCCAGCAGCAGCAGCCTCCGGCCACTTGCAATGCATGTAGATGAGGCGGAGTCTGGGCTGCCTTTGTCCTGGGAGGGGGTAGGAATTCTGCCACTAATTAGTGACTGCGAAATCAAGTGTCAGCTGTGGTTCCCTTTCCTGGACCCACAGTGGCACCACAAGGGTCCCTAGCCCCCATTTCCTGTCTAGGAATTAGGGTGATTCTCCACCCTCCCTTCTGTGACCTAGATAAGATGGGCAGAGACTCAGAGACAGTAAACAGGGACCATCTGATTAGTTTTTGCTCAAGTGAATCCCTCCTTTTTATTTCTGTGAACTTATCTATTATGTAATATGGTTTTTTTTTCTTCCTGGAATTTGTATTCTACTAGTGGCTTTATTGCTTTTTTATGTAATTTTAAGTTGATTTTTCTATATAGATTCACAATATGAAATTCAAAGGGTACAAAAGAGCCGTTTCCTGCCTCACCCCAGGGCACTGTTACCTGCTTATGGTGGGTCTCTTTTGAAAATGGTCCACACATTTATAAACGTGCCTCATTTCTTTTAACTGTGCTTTTAACATTTTCTGTATCACCACCTAAAAAAAAAGAAAAATCAGCCCAGTTTCAGGATGAAGCGCTGAGATTCTCATCATGTCCATGGCACACGCTCTTTTACTCAATCAGATGGGGCTGGGGCAGGAACGAGGAGCCCGAAAGATTTCCCCAGTAACCACTGGGCGCAGGACAGGAAGTACAGGCGACTGTGAAATACACAAGACTGGATGAGACACGCGGGATGGGAGGAGTGACGGAATCTGTGGCGGCAACAACTGCGCCTTCTAACAGCCCGGCTGGTGGTCGGATGAAGGAGCAACCAGGGAGCATAACCAAGCAAGAGTGGCTTTCTCTTTCTCAAGATGGATTTTAAAAATTTTCCGCTTAGCATCAGCATGTATCTGCCAGGGACTGTCTAAACCTCAGGTATCCTGAACACTAACCGCATCCCAGGAGTGAACTGAAGCAACCACTTGTAAAGTTATGACCAACTATTGCTGCAGGAACCAAATTCAGCCCCTGTGCCTGGCCATAGTGCAGTGACTTCAGAAAGAGACAGAGCAGCAGACACCGTGCCATCCCAAAGCTTTCCTTTCCCTGCTCAGAGTCCCCATCTCCGTATTTTTTCCTCCCATCCTTTGGTGGAGGCCCTGGTGATCCGGAAGAAGAGAAGGTATAAACAGAGTGGATAGAAGGAAGTCAGGGACACAGATTATTTAAAATCCACCAGTGTATTCAGGAAAGAACTCATTTTGCTTTCCTAGATGGGACAAGGTGGCCCATGACATCACACAGCGAAGCTCCCGTACTTCAAGGCTGTGCTCCTGGCTGTCCTTGTACGTCTTTGTCACTCTCTCCTTGGTCTCCTTGGTGGGCTCCCACTTCTCAGCTTGTCCCTTATTTCCCCAGGATGCTGCCTTCAGGCTGGGGTTGGTCTCACCCCACACCATCTCCATTCATCTTCATGTTTCTGACTAATCTGTGTGGAGGTGATGGTAGATCTTCAGCACCACGTGACCCCTCTTCTGAGTCTCACACTCACACCCGGTTGCTCTGCTGTGATCACACTGCCTTGGGTGACCTATGGGCACCTCACGCTCATGTCCAAAATGGAATTCTTCAACTCTACACTCATTCTTCTCCTCAAGTCAATGATTTTATCATCAGCCGTTGATCTTATTACCCAGATCTGAGCTCCATCTTTTTCACTGGAGGCTTCCATTTCTCTCATTCACTATGTTTACTCAGTAACCAAGTCTTCCAGATTCTACCTCTTAAGTATTTCTTGATTCTCCCTGTTACTTTCTAGTTCTCGACCACTGTTTGAATGCCTGAACCAATGCAGTGGCTTCAATTTTTCACTCAAATCTTCTAGAGAAATCTGTTACATTGGTAGACCTCTTTTGATGCAAATGACACAAACTGGCTTAAGCAAAAAAGAAAATTACCCGTGGAAGGCTAGTTTCCAGAGTGGCTCAGTATAAAAGCTCAGTGGACATCACCTAGGCCCAGTGTCTCCATCTCACCGCTCAGTTCCACTCTCCTCCCAAAGCTGGCTTGATTCTCAGTTTGCCTACAGCGGCAAAATGGCAAGAGAAGCTCCAGCTGCCAGGCTTTCAACCACAAGTCCCACGGGAAAGAGCCAAGCCTGAGCCCCGTGTCAGCTCTCCACACCACGAGCTGGGGAGAGTAACCCCCTCTGACCCTTCTAGTGCAAAGCGGTAGAGGGCAGGACTGAGGCAATTACTGGGAGAATTGCAAATGGACACTGAGCAGCCAAAACACATCAAAACCCCACACACATCTGACCCTGTAATTCCGCTGCACAGAAGTCTTCAACAATTCCTCAAGTCAAATTTTGCCAATGAAAATTTTGTCAGGATGATTTGACTTCTCTCGACACGCAATTTTCATCACGGTGGAGGTTTTTTCCTTTTGTTTGCATTGATAGGTTCACGGGAATTCATAGGAATCTTGAAGAAGAGCTGAGTTTTAAAATTGATCATTTGGGTTTATCGCTTACCTCGCAAAGGGAACCGGAGGCGATGCGGTGAGATCATGGCTCTGGAAGAAATGGGGAGAGAGAGGAAGAGAAAGTTCTTATAGAGTTCAGCCAGGAAGGCAAACCTCACCTCTTATTTCAACCGAGACAATTTCATATAGTGAATTGGCTGAACAGGTGTTGAAGAACCTAAAGGCAAAAAAATGTGCAGATATTGTAATGGGAAGAAGCAGCTAGCATTCTCAAGGAACAAAGGGAAGAAGGATTTTAAGAACCCAGGTCCTAGAAACTTAGAGAAGGGGCCCTGAGGAGTTGGACCCAGACCTCAGCCTCTAGCCGGCACTTGGACTCACATCTCTGAGACGGACTCACCAACCAGCAGGTACTGGTCTCCCAGAGGGAGGTCAGGGGGAAGGCTGGTCCTAGGACTGAGGGAAGCAGAAAGCTGGAGACCACAGCACTGTTGGGGTTACAGGGGGTGTGGGCAATGCTGACGCTGATGGGAACAGGCACAGACAGAAGGGAGCACCGCCTGCTATTGGCTGCAGCCCTGGGCTTCCCTCTAGTGCCCCCTACTGGCAGAGCCCCACAGGGACCACTGACAGCGGAGGGTCAGAGTCCTGTGATGATGGTTCCATGGGACAGAGCAGAGCCGAGTAGGGTGGACTGGGAGCGTAATAACTGGCACAGGGGAGAAGGGAGACTGGGAGCAGGAGTCAAGAGGAAGGGGACAGACAAGTAGGAGAGGGTGGAGAGTTCTCCCCAGGCCCCTCTTCTGGGGTATTGAGTGGACAGAAGAGAAGACCCTTTAAAACAGACACATGGTGTCAGATGGGCTGACCCTGCCCCAAGCTCACCGCCTCCTCCCGCACACCCCAGCCTTAGTAACACACACCACACACACACACGTATATACTGGCCACAGCAGACACCACCACACACACACACCCCCCACACAGCTTTTACTCATGAGATTCGTCAGCCTAGCTCCAGCTCCCCAGAAGTGGTCTGGGACAAGGATCCCTCTGCACGTGGCATATTAAAGAAGTCCCCCGGGGGACATGGTGAGGGAGGGAGGGAAGCAGGGAGGGAAGGGGAGGAAGCCACGCAAGGGTGAGCTTCCAGGCTGATCCTGCGGTTGTAGGTCCAACCTGAATTTGCTGGGGACTCTGGAGGGTAAGTTGTACCCAGAGTTATCCTAACCTGAGGCCAGGGAGCCTGGATTTCACACTCCTGCACCTAGGAGTCAGCGTCCGAAGTGCCCCCCCACCCCCGGAGTTCCCAGGATGCACATACCCACCTGCCTACCCCCACCCCCGCCCTGGGGACTCTTAGCCTGTGGCCGACTTTGCAATTCCATTCCGGGTCAGGATGGAGGTCATTCAGAGGTGCCACCCTTAGATGACCTTCCTTCCATCCTCCCTTCCTTCCATCCTCCCTTCCTTCCATCCTCCCTTCCCTAACATTTGTGGGGGCCTGGGTGGGGTTACACATGGAGGCCCCAGCCTACAGCCTACCCTCCCTCTTTCCCGGCCCACGGCTCCATCACTCGCTGAGAGGGGCCTCGCATGCAATGGTGTGGACAGCCCAGCTCGGTGCATGTAACTCCTGGTCCACCGAACCCCTACCCCTTGGCCACCCCTCGGGCCCAGGAGCCCATATGTCAGGTGTGCGCTCCAGGAAAGAGACCTGCCTGCGCCTTGCAAACAGTGGAGGGTTTTTTTTTTTTAATCATTTGTTTTCCTCCCTCCTTGGGGAAAAGCTGAACACTTGACTACCCTTGTCTTGTCTCCCTAAACACGTTAGCATGTTTAGATCAAATCTGTGGGTAATCCGTTATTTGTACCCTCCTCACCTCCTACATCATCCTTAGAACATTTTTAACTCTGAACTTCCCCTCCCAATTTATGTGCTCTTTTTGTTATGTGTGACTCTTTAAAAAAAACAAAAAACTCTGCAGAACATTATTGTTGTTTCTGTTTGATCCAGGTAATTCTGTTTCCATTTATGCACCTATTTTCATTTTCTTTGTACATTAATCCTTGTTGCTTTTCAGACTATCCTCTGGGGACCTTTTCGCTCTATCTGAAGTGCATCCCAGAATTTCCTTTCGTTAGCATCGGTTGGAGAAAAAACTCGAAGTTTATCTTTTTCCAAAAAGTGCTGATTTCAGCACTTTATTAGCTCTGTCATCTCCTCAAGGGCTTTAAACAGCTTTTGGATTCTGCTAAGGGTGGTAAAGAAAGTGAGAAGTTGAAGACTTTCCAATAAATGGAAAAGAGGAGGCAGTGCTAATGGACCAGCTTTTCTTGGCTTGTTCCTTTATGCAAAGACATCAGAAAAAAATACGGCTTTGAGGAAGATGTACCCACGAAAGAGAAAATGGTTCACCATTGTTACTTTGATTTGCTTTTAGATGGTTCTCACCCCTTTCTGAGGACTACAGGATACTTTCAAGAAGTTTCTGTTCTCAAATGGCCAAAAGCATCTGGCCCATCCGAGCCCCCTCCAATGAACAGTTTGTCCATTTCGTCAATTTCTACTCACTCTTAATTCAGCCTAGCTTGGCTTCCCGCCTCGTAATTCCATCTGAACATCTCTCACTGATGTCACCAACGGCCATGGTGTCGATTCGGGTCCTTCCCAGAAGCAGACTCTACGACAGAGTTAGAGGCGCCCCAGAGAGCGTAGCGCAAAGTTTACCCACACTGGCCAGACATGTGAGTCCAAACACGGCCACTCCGCTCAGGCACTGGCTGCCGGCTGCCCTGGAGGAACGTGGCCTTGCGGAAACACTGAGGCAGCCCCCGAGGGCTCCACAGCTCAAGGGCACCAGTAACTGAACTCCTCGGCCGGGGCCTCTCTTGAAGGGAGGGAGATCCTAGTGACGCACCTCCACATCACCTCGGTCCCCACGGCAACCAACCCAGTGTTGTCCTCCCGCCTCCGGCCCTCACCTCACCCGGCTCCTCTGAACATCGAGGCTGCTGACTGGTCCCTTGTTCTGAGACACTCTCTTGCCTTGGCTTCTGTAGCTCAGTATTTGCCTGGACTTCCTCCGACGTCTCTTGTGTTCTCTCTGACAGTTCTGTGCAGGTCCATCTCCATCTCCGTGGCCTTTTGATGTTGACACTGTCCAAGCCCTACGTCTAGACCTTCTACCCCCCATTCTCTCCCAGGTGACTGCCCTCACAGGCATGACTAAATTACAACCCCAATCCAGAACTAAGCCTTAAACTGGCAGTTATCAGAGTCGTGGACAGCTTGATTGGATTTTGCACGTGAGTCCGAGTCCTCCTCTGTCCCTCTGACCCTCAGCTTTCCAAGAGCGCGTTGCATCAGTGAGCACTTCTGTAACCTGGGCTAGTAACTCCCACCCTCAGAGATGACTGATGTGAAGAGACTACTCGAAGAGACTCTGTAAACTGCCAAACTCACACAAAATAATGTTATCCTTGTAACACGTGCTACATTGTCTTTCCTGAAGGATGATGACCCTGGTCATCTATTTTTCAAAGTTCCCTCTTTTCCAGAAAAGACATCCCAAATCCCTGTCTTTGCTTTAAAAACTCAGCCCAAAGCATGTTTTCCACTCTCCCCTTTCTTCACACTCTCCTCTGCGTCAGCATGTCCCCAAGCTGTCTTCCTGGAAACACTGGTGCCCCTTAAGCTGGAAGACGATGCTCCAAGAAAAAAGTCAAGTTCGGGAAATAGTAAAAGGCTAGAAGGCTAAATATACTCTCTTATATGAAAGGTCTTGAGACATATAACCTTTTAAACCAGTTTTCCCAATTGACTTAGCCACAGGGTGGGTTTTTTTCCCCATGCCACATGATAAAATTCCCATGGGACACTAGTGTTCTGCACAACAGGGAGGAAACCCTATTCTGTGCAGGTGGGTCAGCTTACTCTGCCATCTAAAGAAGTCACCCCTCCCCAAGTTCCTGCCACCGAGATCCCCTTGTGGGCGAACCCTGATTCCTGTCCTTTTCAGTGTCTCGCTGTTCCCTCTCTTCCTTCTACTACTTTAGAATGGTTCCAATAAACCCATATTTCTGAAACAAATTGTCTGGGGTAAGTTCTGTTGCTCACAACTAAAAGACTGGCTGATGGGAGGAGGGACTAGCTCAGTGGTAGAGTGCATGCTGAGCACGCACGAGGTCCTCGGTGCAATCCCCAGTGCCTCCATTTAAAAAAAAAAAAAGAAAAAACTGCCTGACACACCATCGGGCAAAAAGTCATTGGAGGCGTCAGAGCCCCAGACTGGAAGTTCCCCAAATGCTCCTTACATTTGAGTGGATAAATAAATTGTGGTGTGTCCCCACAATGGGACACCGTTCGGCAAAGAGAAGTGACTGTCCTCCACGTGTGCCATCGTATGCATGAATTTCACAAATGTAGTCGGAGGGAAAAGCTAGGCATAACATGAATCCATTGATGGGAAGGTAAAACACAGGCGGAACTGTTTCTTACTCTGGGTGCTGGCTTCCTGGATGTGTTCCGCTTGTGAACATTCATGAGCTGCACCTTCTGATTGATGCAATCCTCTCTATGTATGTTATGTACTCCAGTCAGAAGTCTGGGAGGGGCGCTGTCGGAAAAGATCATTCCCCACTGAGGATCCCGCTGGCAAAGCCACCCAAAGGGAATGTGTTGATTTCTGGGCCAATAGAAATGAACTGACAGCCCCAGTTGTCTTAGCTCACCCTAAGTATATTTGGTTCTCGCATTTGTGTAGACATCACATTTGTGCCCCCACAAATTTTACATTTCTGTGCATGTCAAAGAGCCATTCTGTATTAATCATGTTTTTTGTCATCTGTGTTTTATGATACTTTGACATCTAGGGGCCTTGGGGACCCAGTGAGGGACGGCCCCTCCCAGGGTTAGCTAATTCCTCCAGACAGCACACAATTTGCCTGCATGTCTTCCATATGGAAACTAACCCAACCAGAGCCCATACTCCAAACCGCCTCCTCAATCTGGCTTTTACACTCCTGGAGGCAACATCCCTCTGCCCTAATCACCGAATACTAGACAAGGAGAGGCCACCCCTGTCACCCAGAGTCAAAGCAATTCAATTAAACTAGTCAATCTTGAATCTGCACAGCTGTGTACCCTGCCTCACCCGTCCCTTCCCGTGAGAGTCACAATAAAGGCTCATGACCATGCTTTATCCCCTCTCGGTCTGCCTCCTAATGGACCCTGGTGCCTCCCCACGCAGCCCTGCACGGTACGCAGTGCCTCCGGTTTCCAGCAATCTGTGAGTATAGACTTCTTCCTTCATGACAGTCATTTCTGCATGTCTTACCAAGCTGACAAAAACAAATCCTGTGCACATGTGAAGGCACGTTCATTCATGCCACACTTTTTTTAAGTGCCTACTGTATTTCCAGCACTGTTTTAGATGCCAGGAAGGGAGCAGTGACCATGCAAACAAGGTCCATGCTCTCATGCGGCTCATGTCTAATAGGACAGGGATAATAAACAAACAAAGAAATCAATACTTACAGATAGAGTTAAGGTGGTATGAATGCAATAGGCCAGGATGGGGTTGTTTTATTTTGGCTGTTTTGGGTGGGTTTTTTTTTTTCTTTTTTTGGAAGACTGGTCAAGGAAGTTCTCCCTAAGGACCCAAGAGCACCCAGAGGTCTGTGCTGGGTGCCCAGAGGCATCCAAAATAACCAGAATGACGTATCTCCTGGCGATACTCATCCAGAACAAACTTTTCTCTCTTTCTCCAAAAGCAAAGGAGGCCTTGAATCCAAGAGAAAATAAATTCCTGGCATCAGCAAAGTCCACAGCCTGCTCCAATCATGTTGCCTTCCAAATGCTATAAAGCTGAGGTGCCCAAGCACCAGGACCCAGGGGATGGGTTGGCTCCAGGCCAGAACCTTCAGGGCAGGTTGCATATGTGTTTATATAACAGTTTGAAAATAAAAAGTAAGTGTGTAGAGCCCCGAGCCCTCTTTGCTCTGCATCCTTGGGGACCTGCTGCCTAGTTCAGCTCAGCTCAGCAGTAACATAAGCCTTCCCTGGTGGCTGCAGACCTGACTGCCCTCCCCGCCTGCCCCCAACCCCAGACCTGGTCTGGGAGCCCTCTGTCTGGACCCGCTCCAGGTCAGGCAGACCAGCCGTCCTCCATCCACATTAACAGCACACAGACATTCCTACCTTTTTTTTTTTTTAAGATCCAACTTATTTTGGATAACATTGGAATCACATAAGGGTAGAAAAATTAAATCCCCAGCCCTCAACTCGCCAGTGGCACAGTACAGGTCTGGAGGCCCGCAGCTGAGTAATGCGTGTGCCTGGGCGCAGCTTCCCTCTTCCTCTTCCTCTTCCTCTAAGCTCCCAGGCTGGGCCTGGGGTATCCCGCCCTGGGAACCTTTCACACACGTCCTGGACCCCGAGGCCAGTGCGCCACAGACCTCCCTTCACCAAGGAACGACAAGGGAGCTCAGATCTGAGCAGTCACTCCCATGCCTCCCACTGGAACCTCCAGGAAAGAGCAGATCCATTTCACTTGGGGCAATTGGATCGAGTGAGGCTTGAAAAGTGCAAGCTATACTTAGCTTCTTTGTCCAAGCCTCTCTCTTCTCAGATGGTCTGTGCCAGTCAGAGCTCCTTCAGAGAACATTTCCTAGGAACCCCGGGCAATGATCTGGCTCTGTCGCTGAAACTGGTTTGTTTATCTTTGCCTCGGATTCCCAGAGTTTGTCTCTCACCGTATAGCTCCCTGGTGGGTGTGTTTGGGTATTTATACAAACGCAGCCCTTCAGCATTGATAATTGTCCTGTGAGAGCCTTTTTATCTGTCAGTAATGTCGTCTCCAGAGTTATGAAAACCCGAAAGGACCCTCTCAGACCTTGCAGCAATTTAAAACCAGCAGCGATCTCACAGAAAGCCTGGGGCTGGCAGAGCCAGAGAGAGCTTCTGTGTGGCCAAGATACAATGCTGGCCATCTCTAGAATGTCATTGTCCTCCACAAACTCCGCCAGGCACTTGACGGCCTGTGAAAAGGTCTATTCCCTTGTATGTAGGTCAAATCTCAAAGACTCAGGGCTCCCAGCGGGCTTAACCATCAAAAAGAATCTTTCTACTTATCAAGAATTTTATATTTCCCTATTTAGGCAGAAAGCCCGCAGAGGCATGGCCCCGGCCTCCTGTTTAATCTAAGAAACCAGGCCTTCAGGATCACAAGTCGGCGATTTAGCAAACCTGTAAGCATAGGTGTCTCTTTGGATAAATCAAAGCTTCCATGGAAAGTGACTAAATCCTATAAAAGTAATTTATTTGCTTACCCACCAAATTAGAATATTCATTTTGTTTGTGTAAACCTGCCACTCACCAGTTATTAATATAAACCACAAAAAAAAAAAAAAAACTGTTTCAAGTAGGATTTCATCCCAGAAATAGTTTCCAGTTTGAATCTGACATATTATACCTGGGAGGACTGCAGGAAACCATAAATAATTCCTAATTTCTACATTGGGTCTCCATATAATAATGATTTTTATTTTTTTTCTATTTGAAAAATTCCTGCACTCAGGTGGTGCCTGAGAACGACGGATCCAGGAAGGCAGGCTGGCCCGGGGACCGCGCTGCCATCACAAATGAACGCGGTGCCCCTTTCTGTCCGCAGGTATCATTTGGGCAGAGCACAAAAACGGTTGCAGGGGTTGGAGCACGTGGTTTGACTCCAGGCGCCCCAGTGCCGGCAGGAAGCTCGCCCCCCGCCCCCCGCCGGGTGGGGCTGGGAGGTCAAGGCCAACGAGGGACAGCCTGGGCCCCCGTCTGCGCAGCCAAGCTGCTCGGCTGGGGGCGGCCAGCTCCGCCCGGGCTGCTCCCCACTTTCTGGGGAGCACATCAGAAATCTGGCGCGAAACCGCTCTTCTCCCAGGTGGAAGGAAAGGAGAGACGGCAACTTTGGGGCCCCTGGGAGGCCCCGGGAACCCCGCGCCTCGCAGAGCAGGGACTGGGCGGGTCCCCAGAGGTTCGCGCCCTCGGGGTCCTCTTATCTGACACCATCCAGCTGCTTGGCGCCGGGCAGCTTCCACGAGCCCCTGGTTTGCGACCTGGTTTGCCAGAGTATGTGGAGGAGGCAACAGCGGGCGGGCCTTCCAGCATCATCTGGGGAGTGCCAAGCTGCGACTTGCCTTGAGCTTCCCCATCCAGGGAGCATAGGGTGCCTGACCTTGACAGCTTCTTAAACTGGTGTCACTGCCAAGGAAGCTCATTTTCCCGTGGTCAGTCATCTTCGTAGCGGCTTCCCAGACCTTCAGAGGAGGCTTCCTGGAAAAGGCGGCCTTTGACAGACAAGCCAGAAGTAGGTGGGTGGGACACAGGGGCAAAGGCATTGCAAGCAAAAGCAGCTGGTGCTCCTGCTAGAGGAGACGCAGAGCTCTGGGATGCTCAGAGGACTGGCAGGTCCACTCACGGGGTGAGGAGCCAGGAGGCTGGGAGGGGACTCAGACTGGAGCCCAGAGGGCCGTGTGTGCCCAGCAGAGGAGCTGGAAGTTTTCCTCCAAGCAGGCACAAAAACGGCTCAAGGACTTTGCCCAAGACAGCCGGGAAGTCAGACTTGCCCTTTAGAAAGATGGCTGTGGCCACAGGGTCAGAGGTGGATTGGAGAGGGTGAGAGTGCAGACCGGCAAGCCAGGAAGGAATGGAGGAGAACCTGGCCCCCGGCAGAACTTCTGGAAGCATCTGTAGTGTGCACTGAAGGACTCATTTCGTTTTGTTTCCAGTCCTTCATGGACAGATACTTTTATAAAACAAATTACCAGACATACGCAATTTTGAAAACACAAATGTCTAAGCCCCAATGTTTTTCATCAAAAAAGTTTTTTAATTGGGGTCAAATACACATAACATAAAACTGACCATCCTAACCATTTTTCTAAGTGGGCAGTTCAGAAGTGTTCAGTACAGCCACATCGCTGTGCCACCAGCCTCCGGAAGTTTTCCATCTTGCCAAACTGAAACTTCCCGTGAAATCATGACTTTGTATTTTTCTTTCCCTCTCCGCCCCTGGCAACCACCATTCTACTTTCTGTCTCTGTGACTTTGACTATTAAGTACCTCATACACGTGGAAGGATGAGACACTTGCTCTCTTGTGTCTGGCTTGTTTCGCTCAGCAGAATGCCCGCAAATTTCATCCATGTTGCAGCATGTGTCAGAATTTCCCTCTTTTTTAAGGCTGAAAAATACTCCGCATTTTGTTTTTCCTTTCATCCTGTGATGGGCACCTGGGTTTTGTCCATCTTTTGCCTACTATGAAAAATGATGCAATGAATATGAGTGTGCAAATGTCTGTTCCAGTCCCTGCCTTCAGTTCTTCGGGGGGTATCATACAGAAGCAGAATTGCCCATCATATGGTAATTTTGAACGTTTCTGGGGGAATTGCAGTACTGTTTTCCACAGTGGCTGCACCGATTTACTTTCCCACCAACAGTGCACAGCGTTCCAATGTTTCACCAACATTTGTTACCTTCTAGTCTTCTGACAATAGCCATCAATGTGTGTGTGAAGTGAAGCCCCAGTTTTTTTAGTATTAAATTCAACATGTGTAAAATTATCCATCAAGCCCTATAGTAATTTCACATTTCAAGGTTATAACAGTTTAAGACAGTTTAAAACGCTTACTCTCAACTTCTCCACTTACCCCGTTGCTGGCCAATGATGAGCACTTCCTGAACTGGCCGCGGTGTGCGGACCAGACCTGGAGGAGCGCTGCCTGGACCATGTCTGTCCCTACGGGCGGAGGGCAGTGATGGTCAGGGCCGACATGGACTGAGCTCTTACTTTCTGGCCCTATGTGCATTCATCATGCCACCAGCACAACATCCCTGTGAAGTAGATACTCTTTTTTTTTTTTAAACTCTATCAAAGAACTTTTTTATTTTTAATTTTTTAAATTGAAGTACAGTTGGTTTACAATGTTGTGTTAGTTTCAGGTGTACAGCAAAGTGATTCAGTCCTATACATACATCTATATACTCATTTTCAGATTCTTTTCCATTATAGGTTATTGCAAGATAGTGAATATGGTCCCCTACGCTATACCGTGGGTCCTTCTTGTTCATCTGTTTTATATCTAATAGTGTGGTAGATTCTGTTCTCATGCCCAGTTCACTGATGAGAAAACAGGCACAGAGGTTCGGAGCCTGGCCCCGTGTCAGCAGGTGACAAGGTGGCCGAGGCAGCTGTGAACCCCAGCAGTGTCGCCTCAGGCATTTTTGATATTGTTGTTTTGTTTTCCAAGATGACTTCACTGCTGGGTCACATGGGGGAAGGTGGAAGGCTCCCAGGTTCTGGCGTGAGTGACCGGGTGGATGAGGATGCCAAGTTTGGCAGGAAACGTGATCAGCCCAGTTTTGGACGTATTAAGGTTGAGGTTTGCGTGTGACATCCAGGTGGAGCAGTGCCATGGTCATGAGCTCCTTAACCAGGACTGGGCTACAAAATGTGGCTGCAGAAGGCCACGGCGAAGATGACGGGAGTTTGGCGAGATTCCTCGGAGAGATCAAGAACGTTCTAGGAAGAAGCAGAGGAGACAGGGGACTGGGGATGGGGAGAGAGTGTCGGAGGGAAGGAGGTATCACAGTGAGTCCAGGGCTGTGCTGAGATGACAGGGTCATCCGGGGAGCTGGCTGTGTGGTGGCCCTGACAGCATCCTGGAAGCCAGGTTGCTGAGGGTTGAGAGGTGGGGGTGGCGGGTGTGGGAAGGTGGCAGAAGAGAGCAAGCATGCAGACCACCTTTCCTAGCTCAACTGTGACGTGGAGGAGATGCAGGACAGTCCCTGAGGGTTAGCTGCAGGTGTCTTGTGGCAGAGGAGAGGCTGGGCCAAGGACGGACTGTTACTTAGTTTTGTCTTTTTAAAAAAAAGCCTGGAACAAACATGAGTTTGTTCACAGTTAGTGGGGAGGGTGGGGTACCAAGTAGAAAGGTGAAAGACTGAGAGGAATCTATGCTGATTGCTGGAAGGATGGGGACTTGGATCCTGGAGGACCAAGTCTGAAGTAAAGGAGAGAAGCCCCTTTTCCCCCAAGATGGGAGAGAAGGTGGTTTGTGATACAGATTCATGTGTGATGGGGGGAGGAAGCTGATGTCAGCAATGAAGTGAGAGGCAATTGCCTGCTGAGAGCGGGTGTGTGCACAGAGGAGGGAGGAGGACTCTGGATGTGCCGCCAAGAAACAGCAGTGAGAGTCACCTGGGCTATAATGGAATACTACTCAGCCATTAAAAAGAATAAAATAATGCCACTTGCAGCAACATGGATGCACCTGGAGATTGTTAGTCTAAGTGAAGTAAGCCAGAAAGAGAAATAAAAATACCAAATGATATCACTCCTATGTGGAATCTATTTTTTAAAAAAAGGACAGAAACAAACTTATTTATAAAACAGAAACAGAATCACAGACAGAAAACCAACTTATGGTTACCAGGGCAGAAAGAGGGGTGGGAAGGGATAAATTGGGAGTTCGAGATTTGCGGATACTAACTACTATATAAATAAAATAGATAAGCAACAAGCTTCTTCGGTACAGCACAGGGAACTATATTCAGTATCTTTTAGTAACCTACAATGAAAAAGAATATGAAAATGAATATATGTATGTCTATGCATGACTGAAACATGAAGCAAGGTGAAGGTTCAGGGAAGGTGAGGGTCAGTGGAGGCTGAGAGGTTCATGGACAGTGAAACCAGCCAGGACAGAGGTGGGGCTTAGGCTGGGGACAGAGACCGACCTTCAGATGCCAAGGTCTTAACATGTACGGGGGAGTGACGGGTGGCTAGGGGTAAAGGTGGCATCTCTGGGTAGCCGGAGGCTTCTTGGAGGTTTTTCCAAAGAATGGAGATGTAACAGCCTATGAATAGCCACAGAGAGCGCTCAGGATGCCCCCACCCCAAGAGGGCCGCAAGGAAGACGCTGCGGGCCGGGAGGGAGCAGACCGCAGGCGGGCGAGTAGATGGCAGAGGCGGTGTGCAGCCATTCCCAAGGCCGAACCCCGCTGTCTGCAGGACACCCGGGCCACCGAGATGAAGGCACCTAAAGGAGAAACAGCAAAGGGGAGAAAAGCCCAGAAAGGGAATCCGGCTTCAGAGACACAAAGTCCCACTGGTCCCTCCCTCCTGGTCTCCCTTCCACCCCGTGTCCCTTGCGCTGAGCTGGAGGGAGGGGACTCTTCATTCATTCATTCACTCATTCATTCATCGTTCCCACCTTCTGAGGCCGGATCCTGATCCTCCTCCCGTCCTGCTTCCTCCCCCAACTCACAGTGTTTCTTTTTCCCTGGGGGCCCCCTGGGAGTGCATCACCACTGCCGTCCTCCTTCTCCTGTCCCACCCCTTTTCCCTGGGGGCTGCCGCGATCCCCAGGCATGGCTTCCTGCAGACAGTCTCTTCTCCTGAGCCTCCAGGGAGGACAGAGAGACACTCCTGTCTCTGAGGCTGTCTTGTCTGCTAGAGTCTCTCTTCACTGAGATGAGACTTTCCCAGGAGGCCCCACAACTCCTCATGTGAATAAATCTCAATTCCAGCAAGTCCAAACCTCAGAAGGAGGCAAGAGCTCATTGCCAAGTTCAGACCCCCCACTAGAGCTCTGTACATGTGCCCTAAAATCCTAATATTTGTCTCTGTATCATTAAACTCACGAACGGTCTCAAGTCCGGGTTTGTCCACCAGGCCAAATGCTTTTGGAAGGACAATGGCCAGTCTTCAGACTGTCCCCTTGTCCCTGCCTGCCTTCTGTGTGCGCGCACGGTCCACAGCCACACCATCATCCCGTGAAGGGACCGGAGTGTGAAGTGACTGGAGTGATGGTATCTGCAGGGAAGTGAGCATTGCAACATGACAGAGGCAGAAACACCTTTTGCAAAAAAAAAAAAAAAAAATCCTAGAAGTGAGAGGACAGGCTCAGGATGCCCTCGGGTGTCAGTTCTTACCCCTCGGCTTTTGCAGTTGTCCAATGTTGAAACAAGTCAACTCAAAGCTGTATACTAAATGAATTCCAGCTTGAGTCTTGGCAGGATTTGTTTTGCTTGAGGGAAGTTGTTTATGCTAACGGGGCCCCCCCTGCATAGTTTGATTTACGTTATCCAGGGTCTTGTCCATCATCTGGAGGCTGCCGTAAACAAGATAATCTTTGTCTACCAGGAACGAGCCAGATGCCAATAACTTTAAATAAACACAAGCACCAGTTTCAGATTTATATTGTCTGAGGTAACCACGGGCAAGAGTTTCTAATGGCGCCATCAGCCCCTCCCTGGCTAAGGTAGTGTCGGCTTTCGGGACTGACCTTGTCCGTGGAGGACACGTGCAGGGGAAAGATTTCAGACTTAGCGGGTGAGTGCTGTACCCAGGTCTGCATTCTTCTGTGTGGTTTTGGCATTTGTAGTTCGATCGAGTTCACATTGCCTCCTTTTGTGCTGGATGGAGCAGGACAGGGGTTGGGGAGAAGACCTTCGATGTGTAGAGTGAAATTAATTGTGAACCAAGGCTACTGAAACCGTCAATGGCAAGCCTTGAGTGGAACTGGGCTCTGGGGATTATGTTGCTAATAGGACTATGACCTCTATGGAAGACACGGGTGCGTTCGGTTTCATTCCGTGCAGAAAATAAATGGAATTTTGGAGAAGTCTGAGTGTCTGTTGTAACTGCAAACCCAGCAACCTCAGAAACATACAACTCTTCAAAGAGTGATAAATTATCTCTGTGCAGGAGTGAAGAGAAAAGCCATTTTCAGTGCCAATCTTCACAACAAAGAAAGCAAGAACTACTCAGTTTGGGTGAGATTGTAGGAACAGATTGAAAATGTCTTTTGCAGTAACACTATTTGGTTACTGTTCCAGACTTCAAATGCAGGACATAAATAGTTTCGAAGAGCTAAACAGGCTTCTTGTGGAATATCATTCTGCTGAGGGATGGTGTGGGAGAGGGGTGATAAAGAGAAGCTGAATTGGTCAAAAAACATAATAGGAGCAAGGTATTTATGGTCCTTTGTTGGAGCTCAGGCTTGAAAATCTCTCAGGTATGATTCAGAAAGGCTCAAATTAAGATGAACAGAATCAAAGAGCCAACAAAACAGCCCACTTTGTAACTGCATGCTTTACGGTGTATGGTTTTATTCCACACAAAAGAAATGAGAAATTGGACTTTGCCTCGACTGTAAGCAGGAAGCAGAGGGTGTCAATGAAGACTGTGGGCCCCGGAGCCGGACTGCACAGACACAAATCTTGGCTTCTGTTTCTGTCTGAGTGACCTCAGGAATGTTATTTAATTTGTCTGCGACTCAGTTTCCCCTTCTGGGAAATGAAAATAGTACTTAGCTCTTATGGTCATTGGGAGGGTTAACATAAAATTAGTGAAGCACACGTGAGCTATTATAGAACTTCTCTAATGACTCCTTCTTGCCTAGTACAATGTGGACTCATAGCAGATGGGTCAACTGGGTACCAGTATCGGGGGAGCTCAGGTGCAGAGGACAGAATCCATTCTAGCTAGTGGACATGAGTTGGGGATAATTAAGCAAAATGACTTATAGAATCAGTGGGAGGGCTGAAAACCACCTCTAGGGTGGGATATCTCTAGAGCTTTCAGACATGATTCTCAAAGCAATCCTGCAGAACTGAACCACCAAAGAGCTGCTGCCTCTTCTGTCATCAAGAAACAACTGCTACAGCTGCTGGCCCCAAAGGCCGCACCTGCTTGCTACCAGCCATCCCAGCTAAACACAAGGCCCCCGTGCCTCGCTGATATCCACACGCCTACTCAGAAACCATGAATGCTGATCCCTCACTGCCACCTTCCAAGCCTGTCACAGATGTATCGGAGTGGCTAATTTGAACTCACATGCAAATGCTCAGGGACATGAGAGTTTGGTTAAGTTGTTTAGTGTTCCAGCCCAAGCAGATGAGGAATGTGATCAGAAGGAAGTGGGACAAGGACTGAACCCCAGCCACCAAAATGACCACCAAGACCACCATGGTGGTCATGAGGTAAATGCCTGGGAGCAGGGAGAAGGAGAACAGGACTCCTCTCTCCTTACCTTCATTGTCCTTGGGTTCCTCAGCATCTGTGACCATGGATGAATCCCAATGTGGTGCTAAAAGCTATGTTCTTCCACACCAGTGCTGTAGAGAGTACTAGAAGATTCCAGAAATTTCTAGGAGAGGGGAAAAATGGAAAATATGAGTGGAATCAAAGCAGATATTGCTGGAAATCTAGAAAGAATGGAAGGTAAATAAAGGTTTTTTTAATGATTAAAAACCCCACAAGGTCTTCTGTTGCCTATGTTGGTAGGATTCTGGGGGCTATCAGTACAGTATGAAAATCACTTTATTCTTGCTGGTTAAAAAGGAAGCAGAAGGGAGTTCAACAAAATACTAGCAGTGTTTATTTCTCGGTCGTGGGAATAAGAGTGACTATTGTTTTCACCTTTATATAGTCTCTTTACATACCCATCAATATCTAATAATAATTTTACAGTTTATAAAAAAGCATTCAAGTGATTTTTAAGATAACCAAAACTAAACTTTTTCTCTTTCTCTCCCTCTCTCTCTTTTTTTCTTTCATTTCTTTTTAGTCTTTTAAATCACTTGCTGATATTTTAAAAGGCCAGCAGGTAAATCTTTACCTGTGGAACTAATAGACCGTTAAACATTTTCAAAGTATTATAAACACATAACCTTTGAATTAAATTCATCTGCTTGGCAATGGCTGGATTTTATCCCAGATCTTAAGTGAATTTGCCTATCAACGTCTTGAAACTGAAATGCTGATTTCGAAGCTATTTTAAAGTTGTTTTTGGTTTAACTTGTTTCTCTAGAAATAAATGACAATGGCAAAAATCAAGAAACAGATTGTATTAAAGATTACAGTCATTTTTAACAGCCAAAAATGTCAAGACTATTCTCCATTCGATTAGGTAAAAGCTGGTATTTGTTTATTCGTTTATGCAGTATAAGACTACACAAAGTTCCTCACATGGAAGATCTCATTTAGCCTCATAATGCCCTTAAGGAAAGTACTGTGCTATATATTTAATTGATGATGCAGAAACAGGCTCAGAGAGGTTGAGTGACTTCTTGAAGGCCACACAGCTCTCTGATTCCATCCGTGGAACCACATCAGCTTCAAACAAACATGTGTATTTACACATCCCCCTCCCCCGACCTGTCAGCTAAGATTGATACACGTTACATCAGCTTGCCTCCTGCAGCCATCCCATGGTTGCTCACAGCCTGGACCCCCACTCCTCAGCCCCACGGGGGTACTCATCAGGGAGCTAATCTGAATGAGATGATAAGTATCTGTCACTGACATCCCTCACATCTCCCTGGTTTTCAGTCAGGCTGCAGTCCTTCAGGACCCCGGTCCCTCAGCAGCACCCTGAGGTTGCCAGCCTCCGACTGCCATGCAGAAGATGCTCCCGGTGAGAGCACCCAGGGGACTCTGTGGCCCAAAGCGTTGTTTCCCAGAGGTTGGAACTTTAGGGACCAGGAAAATGTCAGTTTGCTAACTTTTCATTTTTCCCTCAAAAGGACATTTCATACACATCCCCTCCCCCAAGTTGCAAAGGCATACATTCCGAACTGTAATTGTAAAAACAGATTAGCTTCATGGGAAAATCACAACATTGTCATTTTTCTCATCGTGCCGTGGACCAGTGTGGCAGGTGTGATGGTCCCCTCCCAATCCCTGGGAACAGGCAATGTGTTGTTATTCGGCAGAAGGGAATTCAGTCAGCCAATAGACTTAAGCTTGCTCAGAAGCAGACCTTAAAATGGGCAGATCATCTCGGATTATCCACATGGGCTCAATGAAATGGGTCCAGTGTAACCTTAAATGGAAGAGGAGGCAGAAGGGGAAGAGGGGTGATGTCATGTGAGGAGGACCCCGCCCGCTGTCATGGCTGGGAAGGCGGAGGAGGGGGTCGCGAGTCCAGGCACGAGGGTGGCTTCTTGAAGCTGGAAAAGACAAGGGAACGGATTCTCCTGTAGACTCCAGAAGAGAACGCTGTGCAGCTGACACCTGGATTTTAGCCCAGGGAGACCCAGAAACTACAGAATGGCAAGATGCTACACTCAGCTGTTGTCAACAACTAAGGTTGTGGTTATTTGTTACAGCAGCAATAGAAAACCAGTACAACCAGTGACACTTCTCGGTGGCCTGACTGCAGTCTGGGGCACCTAGCTTTAGGAGCCCATCCTAAAAGGAGCCTGTCAGAATGCCCCATTTTCCAGAAGTACATCTTGTGTAACCAGGTAGAATGATGTATATAAACACTCCGCCCAGTGCCTGGCAGGCAAAGCCATTCAAGGGCGGGTGATGCCCAGGCTCCACCTACACTTTGCTTCTGAGGTCACGGCCTCAATGAGGGACACGCTGAAGAACAGCCTGGTGGAGTACGACCCGTCCCAGGAGGATCAGGGGAAGGGCACTTCAGAAGGTGCTGGGCTTGGAAATGCCAGCACAAGTCCCCGGGTGAAGACTGAGGTCGCTAAGCATGTAATAGGTGCTTGATGAATGACTGCTGTCATTATTAATGCCAGCATCATTTGCATTTTGTCATGGTCATTATTGCTATTTTTTTTTAACCAAATCAACTGATCAGGTCTGTTTTTGAGGAAAGTCCTCTGGGGCTAAGACAGAAAATTAGTCAGAGGCCAGAAGAGTCAGATCACAAAGAGAACCAGGAGGAGGCTGCTGGGCACACAACCCACTCCTGTCTTGGCAGGCACTGAGTCCTCTCGGTGATTCACTCCGAGAGGAATGTGGCTTAGAGAAGTCCAGTGACTTACTCAACTAGAAAAGCCAGAAAATGCCAAAGCAGATATTGATCCTTGTTTTGCACACAGACAGGAAGATGGGTAATTTCTTTGCCCTGGACACCAAAGTAATTTCATGGGAAAGTCAGCACATCTTGTCAGTTCCCTACAGAACCCGAATTTGGGGTAAAATCCTAGATTCTCAATACACCATTAGTCAGGGTCAGTAGAAGTGACTACAGTAACAAACAAGCCCCAGACATCAGTGGTTTAACATAAGAAGACCTTTTTCTTGATTACATCTCAGCCCCCGACCATTCAGGGACCCAGCTCCTTCCCTCTTGGGGCTTGTCCTCCTCTACCCATTCCCTAGTAGATGGGGAAAAAGGCAAAGATCTTGTGTCAGAGGGGTGTTTGAGGGGCATGGTATTACACTTTTTACTTTGATAAAATAAAATTAAATAAATTTAAATTTTATTTAGATGAAATCTACAATCAACAGTTGTAGATTTCCATGAAGTTCTAAGAAATAATATAGAAAGATCCCATGGCCCCTTCACCTAGTTTTCCCCAATGGTAACACCTTACAAAACTGTAATTCGATGTCACAGCCCATGCCAACATTGATAGAAAGTCAAGGCAAAGAACAGTTCCATCACACTAAGTTTCCTCACATTGCCCTTTTACAACCACATCAGCTTCCCTCCCACCTCCATCCCTTCTTAACCCCCTCATCTGTCCTCCAGTTCTGTACTTTGGTCATTTCAATAATGTATATTTGGAATCATACAGTATGTAACATTTTGAGTTTCGAATTTTTTTACTCAGTATAATTCCTTGGAGATTCTTCCAGGTTGTTACATGTAACGATAGTTTATTTTTTTTTTTTATTATTGAATGGTATGCTTCGGCATGGACATATCACAATTTGTTAACCATTCACCCAGTGAAGGAGATCTGGGGAGGGCATAGCTCAGTGGTACAGCCCATGCCTAGCATGCACGAGGTCCTGGGTTCAATCCCCAGTACTTCCGTTTAAAAAAAATAAATAAATAAAATCTAATTTAAAAAAATAAGAGAGAGATCTGGGTTGTTGCCAGTTTGGGGCTAGCATGAATAAAATAAACATTTTTATTGAGATTTATATATGAACATAAGTATATAAGTCTATTCCTCTGGGATAAACGTTCAGGAGTGTAATTGCTGAGGTAGAAGATATTTGCAAATTTAGTTAGTTCCGAGAGTTTTGTTTGTTTATTTGTTTGTTTGTTTTTAAAGAAACTGCCAAACTATTTTCCAGTGTGGTTGCACCATTTTATATTCCCACCAGGAATGTATGATTGATCTAGTTTCTCCACACTTGCACCATCGTTTAGTGCTGCCACTATGTTTTTGTGTTAGCCAATCCGATAGGTGTGTGACGATATCCCATTGTCATTTTAATGTTCATTTCCCTAATGGTTAATGATGTTGAACACCTTTCATAGGCTTGTTTCTTCTGTAAATCCCTTTTTGCTGAAATATCTCCTTGTGTGTTTTGCCCATTTTCTAGTTGGATTGTTTGCTTTTTGACTATGGATTTTTGAGAGGTTTGTGTGTATTCTAGATATATGCATATATGTTTTACAGATGTTTTCTCCCAGTTGCTATCTTGTCTTCTCATCTTCTTAAAGGGGTCTTTCTCAGAACAAAGGTTTTTCATTTTGATGAAGTTTAATTTATCAATTTTTTTTCCTTTTATGGATTGTGATTTTTATGTCAAGACTAAAAATGCTTTGCCTAGCCCTGGATTCCAAAGATTTTCTTCTGTTTCTTTTTCTAAAAGTTTTATAGTTTTATGTTCAAGTCCATGACCCATTTTGAGTTCATTTTTGTAAGGCGTGGAGGTTCTTATGGGCTGAGCCTGGCCGTGGCCACATCACTTCCGCTCACATCTCATTGGCCACGACGCAGTCACATGACTCCACCTGACTGCAAGGGAGGCTGAGAATGCATTCCAGGGGTGTGAACAGCAGGAAGAGGGACACAGGTACCAGGCATGGCAAGTAACAAGCACTCCATTCTCTGCCACACCTGGTTATATGCCAAAAAAAGGTACTCCTTGCTCTGTTCATGTGTTCCAGAATATTTACCAAATACCTGGGATCTGGCAATATTGCTGTCCTGGGAATGGAATGTAATAGATAACTGCTAAATATTTATTTATTTTTTTAAAGGAGGAATTAATTTTTTAAAAGGTGGGGGAATCTCACTTTAACTTCACATTGTCTGTCCTGCAAGATCAAAATCGTGCTTTCTGTTTTACTGCCTGAGGAAGCTGCGTTTTTCTGCCCCTTGTGGGAGGTTTTTGGATGAGGTTGCCCTGGGTGTGGTCTCCAGAGCCACAAGTAAAAGTCGGGGTCTCAGGAGGACAAGTGGATGCTGCAGGCCCAGCCCTCTGTTCACCTGGTACCCGGGGCGGGGGAGGGGAGCGGCAGGTGAACAGAGGGCTGGGCCAGGTGGGGCAGACAGTTGAGCTTCTGTTTAGCAAGGGAACAAGGACATGAATTCCCAAGGGCAGAGGGCAAAAGGGTCAAAGAGCAGCTCTCGAGTTGGAATATGAGTGAGTTTACTGTGGGAGGTGACACCATCATCTGAGGTGGCAGCTGGCTCCACCAACCCCGGAAGCGAGCGGAGGGAGGAAACCTTCCTGGATGTGGAGTGACCACTTGGCCGGGAATCTCTGGCCCTTATTTCATCTCTGCGGTTCACGCTCTGGGCTGGGGAGGCCGAGGTCAACAATCTCACCAGCATGGTCACAGATGAAGAGGAAACTTCAAAAAAAGACTTGGAAGAGAGAACTCGTTTTCCTAACCGTCCACACCGCTTGAGGTTACGGAGCTGTGTGCCCCTTTGAGACATCCCGGAACTGTGTGGGTTCCTGTTCCAAACCAAACCAGAACTCCTGGGCCTCCAGCTTTGTACGTATTCTTGGCAAAAATCATCTTCTCATTCCAAAAAGTGTGAGTAAAAGAAGAAAGAAGGCACACAAGTCTTCTCTCTAGGTTGCTCTCCTTAAAGCACCCCCGTGAGAGGCAAGTGGGGACAGCCTGAGAAGGTGGCACAGGCTCCCCCACCTCCCCGGGGGACGATCACTCCACAGCCGGGAGTGGATGGCAAAGGAAAAAAAAAAAAGAAAAGAAAAGAAAAACATGAAAAATTGTTGCTGTCTTTGCTAAGCTAGAGATGGCAGGGATGTCTGCCTGGGCAGAGGCTTCGGGAAACACATGCCTTGAACAAGGAGCTGCCCTGCGGCACCTGACCCGGGCTGGGGGCTGAGGGCCTCCTTCTGGGGGGAAATGTGTGTGTTCCTTGCATCTCTGCACAAAGGTGGTTTCAACTATCCATTTGGTTCCGTTTTCTTCTCTAACAGCTGAGTTCAGGGGGGTGCTGGCTTTTGTGTGAGCTGTCTGTAGGATGGGGTGCACACACTGTGGCCACCCATTTTTTTCATCCACTTGTTGCTAACAGAGGGCCACCTAAGCCATGGGCCTTCCTGCTGTGAGTCACTGCTGTTTGTCAGGGCGAGGAAGGAGGAGTGAGGGTGTGTGTGTGTGTGTGTGTGTGTGAGGGGGTGGTGGGGGCAGCCGCCCCAGTTCCGATCTGTGTCTGTGTGTGGTCTGAGGCTCCCCCTCACTTCATGAAACTCAGACTTCATGCCTGGCTCGGGTCAAACTCGCGCGTCCCTGAATGAGTCCCTTGTCCACTTTCTAAAACACTGCCGAGGTTTGAAAGGGCTCTGTGGGTAGACGGTTACTATCAGCAAAAGCAGACCAGCCGACGACGTATTTAGGAAGCATCTTCTAATATTCAAACATCATAACCTTCAGCGAGACGTAAGCAGTCGTGGCTGACAAGAGGGCAGAGGGGAGAGAAGCTGGGAATGACCGTTCCTCACGGTGACCTTGACGTCCGGTGGCCAGGGCCGGCTCTGGGCACTGGGACTTCTCACCCTGGGACCGAGTGGGAAATGAGGGCCTGTCCCACCTCCAAAGTGGGGGGAGCCCAGGAGCACTTTCTGTGGCATTCACTTGCTCACGGCCCCTTCCTGATCAGATGCGGTTTGAGCCTAAGAGAAGGCAGTGTTTCCCATCCCTGGGAAAATAAAAAGCTTTGGGCATCCCCACCTTGTATAAAAAGAAAGCTCTCTGATGTCCAAGCCGGGGACGGGTACAGCAAATATTGCTCTCCCCACCACCACCACCACAGGACATGGCTGTGATGGCTGGAGGATCGCCGTCCCTGAGGCCAGCAGAGACCGCGGCCCACCCCGCCGGCCCCCTCCCACAGCAGGGCGGCACCAGGCACCCACCCACTGGGCTCCCTTCCGCCAGCTGGAAGTGGCTTTCTGGTTTATGGAGCAGGACGGAACTGTAAAGTCAGCCGTCCTCACCGGCCAGAGTAAAGTCAGCGCCCTCCCCATCCCAGGCCGAAGGAGGCTTCCAGAGGCCCCTCCAAGCCTCTGCCAACCAGACGTGGGGTCCAGGCTCCTGGGCCAGACCCTGTCTGTGCCACCCCAGGGCTCTGAATGGGCTCCCTTGTCTGCCAGACCAAACAAGGTCCCTGTGGGTGGGGCTGGAGGTTACGAGGGACACGGCAGAGGACAGGGGACTTTTTCTCTCTGGATGTTCCATTAGGGAAAGCCTGCCAAGAGCTTTGCCAGAGGGTCCAATCTGCCACCCCAGTGTTATGGATTCACCGATAAATAGCCCCATTCAAGGAAGACAAGGCCCAAAGGGCCCTTATAACGCCACTGCTTCCCAGCGCCCCAGCCAGAGCCACCTCCCGTCCGCCCCAGGCTGCCACCCAGGTTTCCTCCCTGTGTCGGGCTCACGCAGTTCGTCTGCCTGGCTTATAGATGCTCTGTGTTCTGGGGCACACAGTTTCCTAGCCTTAGCTTCTGTCTTCCCACCTATAAAATGTGAGTATGGATAGCTGGCTCACAGGGCTGTTGCGGGGTTGAGATAGTGCCCGGTCTCGGGAACTGCCCAGGGAATGGCTGCCTCATTCCAACCCTGAAGCAGTTTGGGGAGGTCCCATGGCCTTGCTGACAGCCCAGGAGCCCGAAGGCAGCAGGAGCCCGGGGGGCTGTGTGACCTGCTGTCAATCCACCTCTCAGAGCCCATTTCCAGTGGGGACTGGTGGGGTGGGTGGTGGGGCAAGGTACAGGAGTCTGACTTCTGACCGCGTACACCTCCTACCTCAGTCTCCAGCCCTGGAGGCACCCGCATGTCTTCTTCACCCCAGGGACCTCTAAGACCCCTCCCCTCCAAGCCCCCTGTGGCCCAGAGCTCAGAGTGCAGCCTCGGGGAGCCCTGTGCTCGCTGCATTGGCAGGTGACCCAAGATGGCAGAGAGGACCCGCTTCCCCTCAGACCACTTGTCCTGTGGGCTTCCTGTGGTTTCCTTCTAAGGAAGTCTTGGGAAGGGAGATTTCTTGTGTCTGTGGCTTAAGGGGCATGATTTGAGGCTGTGGACTCCCTTAGACAACCGTGCCTCACATTTGGACACTACCGGGTAAGGAGAAGGAGGAGTGTTCTGCAAAAAGCAGGTGCTCAGTAAGAGCTTGTTGATCTCATTTAGTTAATCCTGAAAGGAGACAGCATTAAAAAACGAGAAAAGAGTGCTAAAAGGAGGGCAAAGCAAGGGTGGGAAGGAAGGTATTCCAAACTCAGAATTGTTAGAGAAGCAATCCTGTGGCAGGTGCCACGAGGAAAGAAGAGTGTTGACCCGGGCAGGCAACCTAACATTGGTACCTGAGTCCCTGCGCTCGTGAGGGGCTGACGATGCCTATCCCTGCGCCGAGGAGGAGGGCCCAGGCTCAGAGTCAGAGCACGATGAACGGCTGGTCCATGCCCCCTGCGCGTCTTAGTCTTCTGTAGAAATAGGACCAGGGCCCGGGCGCAGGCTCCCAGAGGATGTTGGCCCCACTCCCTCTGGAGGGTCTTGTGCGCATCCCAGTTTAGGGCCCAGGAGCCCAACTGCACCTCTCCAGCACCCAGTGCTGGGCCTTGGAGCATCTCTGAGAGTCCCTGGGCTCGGCCACTGGCTGGTGGACTCCTAAAGCAGGACCGACCTGCGATGACCGCCAGGACCCACATTCCAGTCAGGAGACTTCTGCCACTGAAGCTGCCGGGTGAAAAACTGCAAACCACCAAAACAACCATCGACAGAAAACTAAGTGAATACATTAGATAGAACCATAGGTTAGAACACAGCACAGCCATTATAAAGCGGGGACTGGAGTGATGGCATGCTAGTCTGAGTGAGCACTAATGCGTAGTAAGTCAAGCCAGCCAGGGCCAGAGTTGCGGCTATAGAGAAATTCCTTTTATATAAATCAAAAGTTCATAATCGTTCCTGATTTAGGAGCTGACATTCTTCTGTAAGTGTCCGATCTCTAGCAGTTCCTTTAAGGGAGGGGCACCTGGGATTTCATTGTACATTTCTCTGTCCTGTTGTTGGTTTTTGGTTTTTTTTTTTTTTTAACTCTATGTACGTACTGCCTTTAGTTCAAATAATAAGAACTGTACGTAATCCAAGAGATTAAGGACACTTGGAGGGACTTCGGTTTAAAGTAAAGCAGGAGCTGATTGGCGGGAAGGAGGCAAGAGACCCCCAATGGGGTTTAGCGTATTTGTGACAGTGGCGGCAGCTTCAGCGCAAGCTGCTACTGATTAATACCAGAGCCCTCCAGATGAATGGGATGCAAACCACAGACCAGTTATGAGAATCCCAAGAAGGGAACTCCCTCTTCTGTCTGCCCACCCACTCACAGAACTGGCGTGTCTCCCCGCCTCCCCGCGCCCGCCCGCCCCACCACAAAGGGGTCGGGGAGGAAAGCAAGCCGTGCGGCTGCTGATAATAACATCCTCCTGTGGACAAATCCACTCTGCATTTCTCCCCTCTCTCTGCTCAGGGCTGCAGCCAAGTAAGTGCTCAGAGGAGGGAGATTTAAAAGATGCAGGGGAGCCGCTTGCTCACGTATTTAAAAAAAAAAAAAAAAAAAAAACCCATGGTTGGCAATGAAAAGAATCCTTTTTCCTGGCACTCAAACAGAACGCATGCAGCGGAGCCCCCGGGAGCTGGCAGCGCGCTGAGAGGTAAACCGCTATTGTGAAGTGTGTGAAATGCACCGCCTGGAAAGGCTCCGTCCGGAAGTGTGGGCTGTTCTTCCAAACACGCTCCATCCAGCCTCTTAGTTCCACGGCCCTCTGCTCTGAAAGAAAGGACGGAATCAAGTCAGCCCTATTTCCCGAGTGTTTCCCACGTCCAGCTCTTTGTAGCGAATGTGAATATGAGGTAGCCCCAACTTCATGGGGTCACACAGCTGACTGGACCCAGCCGACAGCCCAGCTCTGCGGTCTGACAGTGTCCACTCTGGGTTAGCGCACCTGGATTGTACTCCCGGGGTGACGATGACTAGCTGGAGGCTAATTTAGGGAGTCAGTTTTCCTCTTTTTTATTTAATTGAGGTAGAGTCAGTTACAATGTGTCCATTCCTGGTGTACAGCATAATGTCCCAGTCCGTTTTTCCTGTTGGTCTGTTTCCTCTCCCACAGGAGACAATATTGTGCATGTAAATGAGCCATCCATCAAACCTCTAATCTGGCATACATGCGTAAGTACGTGTGTGTTTATTTTGGAGGGCTGGCTTTGGGGATGATGGGGAAAAACCACGTCCACCAAAATCAAGGTAAGTAAGAACAGGAGATAAAAGTGAATCTGGACCAGAGAGGGCTTTGCTGGATGGAAAAAGCTAAGATGCTGTGAAGAGAAGGACCATGGTTGGTGCAAGGAGAAGGGAGGGGCGTCAGAGACCTAAGCCTCACTCTGGTAGAAAGATGGATCTGAAAGTGTGGTGTGTGGGGGGAGGAGCTATGGGGAAAGAGGACCGACAGAGAAAGAGCCTCAAAGTCTAAAGTCTATCAAACCCGAGAAAGATAGAAGCCTCCGAGATCTAGTAAACATTTGCTTTGTCCCACTCTTTTCAGGAACACATACAGCTAATGTGTAACAAGCTCTTGCTTTATGTAATTCTTTTTTTTTTTTAAGTGTTATAAATTTTCTTTTAAATATTTTTTTCTCTTTTTTTTTACTGAAGTATGGTCAGTTACAATGTGTCAATTTCTGGTGTACAGCACAATGTCCGAGTCATGCATGTACATACATATATTCGTTTTCATGTTTTTTTCATTAAAGGTTATTGCAAGATATTGAATATAGTTCCCTACGCTATTCAGACGAAACTTCTTAAAAATCTATTTTTATATATACTGGCTAATATTTATAAATCTCAAACTCCCAAATTTATTCCTTCCCACCCCTTTGCCCATAACCATAAGATTGTTTACTATGTCTGTGAGTCTGTTTCTGTTTTGTAGATGAGTTCATAGTGTCCTTATTTTTTCTTTTTTTTTTTTAGATCCCACACATGACTGATATCATATGGTATTTTTCTTCTCTTTCTGGCTTACTTCATTTAGAATGATGATCTCTAGGTCCATCTATGTTGCTGCAAATGGCATTATTTCATTTTTTATGGCTGAGTAGTATTCCATTATATAAATATACCATAACTTCTTTATCTAGTCATCTATTGATGAACATTTAGGTTGTTTTCATGTCTTGGCTATTGTAAATAGTGCTGCTATGAACATTGGGGTGCATATATCTTTTTGAATTAGAGTTCCCTCTGAATATATATCCAGAAGTAAGACAGCTGGATTGTAAGTCTATTTTTAGTTTTTTGAGGAATATCCAAAATGTTTTCCATAATGGCTGCCCCAAAATACATTCCCACCAGCAGTATGGAGGGTTTCCTTTTTTCCACACCCTCTCCAGCATTTATTGTTCATGGATGTTTGAATGATGGCCATTCTGACTGTGTGAGGTGATACCTTATTATAGTTTTGATTTGCATTTCTCTGATAATTAGCGATATGGAGCATTTTTTTCACATGCCTATTGGCCATTTGTATATCTTCATTGGAGAATTGCTTGTTTAGGTCTTCTGTCCATTTTTGGATTGGGTTGTTTGTTTTTTTCTTATTAAGTTGTATGAGCTGTTTGTATATTCCTGAAATTAAGCCTTTGTCAGTTGCATCATTTGCAAATATCTTCTCCCATTCCATAGGTTGTCATTTTGTTTTGCTTATGGTTTCCTTTGTTGTGCAGAAGCTTATAAGTTTAATTAGGTCCCATTTGTTTATTTTTGCTTTTATACCTATTGCCTGGGTAGACTGCCCTAGGAGGACATTGCTAAGATTTATGTCAGAGAATGTGCTTTGTATAATTCTAAAGGTTCCCATTGTAGACCCAAATTCTAGAACCTAATTTATAATGAAAATGCTATGCTTATTGTTCTTGTTATCATTATTTTATAGCAATTTTATATCTTACAAATCACTTTACATGTGTTATCTCAGTTAGGCATTACCTGTTTCAGGGAAGCCATCAGTTTCATTGGCGCTTAAGAGAAGCATCAGAAATAAGGAATTCTAAAATAGGATTCAGTGTTTGTTTGGTGTGGGATCACCATCTTCCCTGGTCTTTATTGGACCCTTTTTTCTTTAAGAGATGTTTAGGAGATGCAAGAGGATGCTCTAACAAAGAGCCCTGTTCTGGCTGTGCTGAGGAGAGTCAAAAGCATACCTTTCTGATTATAATCACTAGTCTAGCATGCTATTCCCTGGAAGGCTGTGATGCAGCCACCGGGTGGAACACTAAGCCAGAGCTAAAAACGATGTTGTGAAAGATGTCAGCGGACATGGGAAGATATTCGTCATAGACTATTGAGTGAAAAAAAAAAAACCCCTACAGTGAGTCTCCAGTTTTGAAAGAAATCAGTGTGCCTCTGTGTATGTGTGTGAGAGACAGTGTGTATTTTTAAGTCATGGAGAGTAGTTGTGAAAATACTGTCAATAATTTATCAGTTGGAATCCCAGGTAATGATTTTTTTTTTTTTTTTTGGTGACTTGCACTGTTTAAATCAACAGGTACTTAACATGCAAAATGTAAAAAAAATTGTTAACATATTTTAAAAAAAATCCCTGCTTATAACGCCTTGCAGACAGACCAAAGCCTCAGAGCCCCACAGGGCACTGCACCAGGGGCTCTTGTCATGCTGGGACCTCTGCATCCCGTGCAGAATGGGCCCCTTAGAGCCTTTATTCCATCCCTTGGCTACCCTGGTGTTAATCAGAAATATGCATAGTTATAGGTGAGGAAAAGAAGACTGGCCTCAGTGTCCCAGCGGAGAAGGCCAGGGTGAGCCACCCTAGACATGATGGGACAGTCTAAGTGAGGCCCCTGTCTCTGTGCCTTTTACATTTTCGTCCCCGTGCCCTCTGGGGTCAGGGGCTAGTGGTTATCGCTCTGATACGGACTCTGGGATTCTGATCTGAATTAAATCTGGTGTGCTCTCTGCCTTCTTTATGTTTCACTTTCAGTGTGCAAAATGGTGATGCCGTTTTCTCATCCAGGAAACAAAGAGGCCCTTCTAGGTGTCCTTGGACGCCTTCCTGCCCCCCATCCCATTCCAGCTGGGCTCCAGATGAGAAATATTAACCAACACTTCCTCTGTCTAAAATGATCGCCAGTGATGCTTTCATGAAAGATATTCCCAGATCATAGAAGGTCTTCTCAGTTCCCAGCAAGGCACCTGAAGTGACCTCATTCTGGAAATGTACGACCTGACCTCTCCACACGTCCCTCTTCCAGATGAAAAGCACTCTTTGGGGAGGTCTCCTTTCCCCATATTTCCCTCCTGAAAGCGGTGATCTTTGCCTCTTTTCAGTTGCCTTTCCTGTTCCAGATTCTACTATGTCCCCTATGGGTCTGTAAAATTTCCCTTTTTGGATATGTTTCAGGTTGAGGGGGTTTTAAAGCCATGGTACTCCTGATGACGAATGGATTCACTTCACAGCATCTGCTTTTTACCTCCCTTCCAGGGGATGAAAGGCTAGAGAACATTTGATGGCTAGAGGCCCAAGTATTGAGGAACTGAGCCCATGTCTTCTTCTTTCCAAGGATTATTTCTGTACTTCTGGGATGTCTTTTCCGTCTTATTAGGCTGTTTCGCACCTTGGCTTCTACTTTGGTATTCTCAAACCAGAACTGAAAAAGCGAAGTAAAGTCAACCCTGAAGGACCCGCAACCCTGGGAGGCAGGGAGTGCAGAGAAGCCTCCCCGACCCCCATCTCCTGTAGACTGCGAGTTTAATCACTGCTCTCCACCAGCTCTCCTACTGTTCCAGGTCATCGTGAGCCACTGCCCCTGGCCTGAGAGTGATGGCGTGGCCAACAAAGACTACAGAGAAGTTGGCAAGAAGGAGAAACAAAGGACACAGACAGAGATACAGCCAAGCCCTAACACCTAGGGTCGTCACATCTTTAAAAGTCACCACACCCTGAGGTGCAAGGGACAGGACCTGGGGCGGGGCTTGATCCGAGCAGTTCATTAGTTGGGAGAATGAGTCACTTAAAAGGCTCCACTCCAAGCATCAAGACATTGTGGTCCTGACCTAAGGATAGATTTGCAGGTCAAAGGCATAGAATTGAGAGTCCAGAAACAAAACCATGTGTCTATGTTCAAGTGATGTTGGACAAGGATGCCAAGACAATTCAATGGGGAAAGAACTGTCTTTTCAACAAATGGTGCTGAGACAAGTGGAGAACCACAGGTAAATGACCTACACTCCAGAAAAAAATCAACTCACAATGGATTAAAGACCTAAATGTAAGAGCTAAAACTGTAGAGCTCTTAGAAGAAAACATAGGGCCAAATCTTCTTGAGCTTGGATTTGGCAACAGACTCTTAGATATAATACCAAAAGCATAAGCAACCAAAGAAAAAAATGCATAAATTGGACATCAATAAAATAATAAACTTTTGTGCTTCAAAGGACATCATAAAAAAGTGAAAAGACAACACAGAGAATAGAAGAAGATATTTCAAAATCATATATCTGATAAGGAACTTGTTTCCAGAATATATAAAGAATACTTACAACTCATTAATAAAAGACCAAATAACCTAATTTAAAAATGAGCAAAGAATCTGAATAGGTTCTTCTCCGAGGAAGATGTACAAATGACCAAAAGCACATGAAAAGATGTTCAACATCATTAGTCATCAGGAAAATACAAATCAAAACCCCAATGGTTTGCCACTTCACACCCACTAGCATGGCTACAATAAAAAAGTCAGATAATAACAAGTGTTGGCAAGGATGTGGAATATTTGGAACCCTCATACACTGCTGGCAGGAATAGAAAATGTCACAGCCACTTTGGAAAACGTCTGGCAGCTTTTCAAAGGATTAAACAGATTCACCTTGTGACCCAGTGATTCTACATGTAGGTCTATACCCAAGAGAAATGAAAATAAGTGTTCAAACAAAACCTGGGTGTGAATGTTCACAGGAGCAAAAAGAATAGCCAAAATGTGGAGAGAACCCAAATGTCCGCCGAAGGATGGATGGATAAACAAAATGTGGTCTATCCACACAATGGGACGCTATCCAACTAGAAAAAGGAATCGTAGGGGGCACGTGAGATTTGGAGGGACTGAGGAAAAAGAGATGATCATCAGAGGCAGTAACACATGGCAAGCTTTCTCGGGGGGCACTTGGACGGGACTGTGTGCTCAGGGAAGTTCCTCACAACACAAGACTGTGCAGAAGCTTATGACAATCTCAAAGGGGAGGAGGGCAGAGGAGACCCCGGGGACGGAGGGGCCAGACCAAGGGCGTACGTGTCTAGATGGCCTCGCTTAGCAGCACAGAGGGGAGTCTTTGAGTCAGAGAGCTCTTTAGGGCTCTTGGGGCCCTAAAGCCACAGGGTTCCATCTTGTCAATGGCCGTCAGATGCTCGGTGTAGTCTCCCAGGGTATGCCAAACAGGCAGACCCTCTCGGGCTAAAAATCTGCTTATTTGGGCTGGTCTTAAAATAGCTACATGTGTAAAATTTTGCGCATGGCAGTGGCAGACTTTTGATGTAAAGTGTCTTTCTCAGCCTGATGTGAAGAAATAAACAAGCTAGGGCCATCTGGGCTCATTTGTATAATAAGAATGATGCTGTAACGTGGATGACCCTTGAACACATCATGCTAGGTGCAAGAAGCCAGGCACAGAAGACCACACAGAATACAATTCCATCTGAAATGTGCAGAATAGGCAAATCAGTAGAGACCGAAGCTGATTAGTGGTTGCCTCGAGCTGAGTGAGGGATGAGGGCGTGGGGGTGACAGATAAAAGGTATGGGGTTTCTTTTGGGGGGGATGAAAGTTTCAACATTGAGGGTGGTGATGGTTGCACAACTGTGTAAATATACTAAAAGCCATGGAATTGTACACTTTAAATGCATGAACTGTGTGTGTACGTGAATTGTATCTCAACAAAGTGTTCCAAAAAGAAAAAAAAAAATTAAAACTTTATTTTAAGAAAGGCTCCACCTGCAGGCTGCCCTCTCCTCCTCTGATGTTCCAATATGAAGTGAGCAGACGGGCCCTTCCCCATCCACCCATTACCACAGAAACGATGACATCAACCTCACTAGTGAATATGCACTCCTGCTGCCCAGCAGAACTGTGTCACCAGGGCTGAACTTTCCGAGGACGTGACATTGTACCCAGATCGATAAGTCAGGATAAAGCACACATATCCTTTTGTAATTCAAACTTTTAGAAAATGCAGAGAACATTTGCAGGAATAATATGAAGAACTCCCATATAAACTTCACGAGATTCACTTGGCCGAATTTGCTTTTTATCTCTCTATATCTCTAACTATATTTATATCTCTCTCCAGCAGTTTTTTTTTTCAGAACTAATTGAGATGTCCTTTTAGACTTAAATGATACCTCTGCACACTTAAATACTATAGCATTCATTTCCTCAGAACAAGAACATTCTCTTACCTACACATAAAGTTCAGCAGATTTAGCATGGGTACGTTACCATCGTTTATTATAGCATTAAATTTTTCCAACTGTTCTGATAACGTCCTTGTGGCATTCTCCATATCCACCCAACCATGATCTCATATGGTAATTTTTTTTTTTTTATGTCGTGTCTCTTTATTCTCAGACTGGTCCCCACTCTTTTTCTGTCTTTCATTACATCCATTTTTTTTGAAGAGCACAGGCCAGTTTTTCCATAGAATGCCCTCAGGCTGGGTCTGTCTGCTGTGTCCTGATGAAGAGATTTGGTTTTGCATTTTCAAAAGGTCGTGAATATCGTTGACTAATGACTCTCCAAAGCTAACAGGTCTTAATCCCTGGACCCTGGAGATGGTACCTTATTGGGAAAAGGGGCCCTTGCAGATGTGATGAAGTCAAGGACCTTGAGGTGGGGAAATCATCCTGAATTATCAGGTGGGCCCTAAGTGCAACCATGCAGATTCTTGGAAGAAGAAGTTAGAGGGAGACTTCACCCTCACAGAAGAGGAGGAGGTGAGGGAACTGCAGAAGCAGAGACTGGAGGGATGGGCTTCAAGCAAGGAATGTCTGCCCTGCTGACCCTGGAAGAGGTCAGGGACAGATTTTCCCTCTAGAGCCTCTGGGAGGAGCAGGGCCCTGATGACACTTTGCTTTTGGCCCATTGACACTGACTTCAGGCCTCTGGGCCTCAGAACTGAGAGAGACTAAATTTCTGTTCTTTTAAGTCACCGAGTTTGTGGTTAACTTTTTCCCACACCCCCAGGAAACGAATACAGTGGGAACAGCACAGAAATGCTGTTTTGTCCTCTTAATGCGTCATATCGGGAGGTTTTTGTCTTTTTGCTCATTTTGTTAACACCGATCACTTAGCGAAGGTGATGTCTTAGGAGTTTCCTCACCGTAACGTCACTATTTTTCCCTTTGAAATTGACAAACAACTTGTGAGGAGATACTTTGAGATTCTATATAAAGATCCAGTTTTTCATCATATTTTTCCCCACTGGCTTTAGCATGATGATTCTTGCTTGAATTAATTATTACTGTGATGGTGGCAAATGGCGATTTTCTAAATCTAAGTAATTATAAATTTATTAGTTGGCATGAGACCATGAGAAAGCATGTTCCCTCCTCCACATTTGTTTATTTATTCATTTATTTCTATCAACATAGACTCATAGAGTCCTCTTTTACTCCAAAGGTTATAATCCTAAAATAGATAAACAAGCTTCTACTGAATAGGAGCTACACTCAATATCTTGTAGTAACCTATAATGAAAAAGAATCTGAAAATGAACATATGTATGTGTATGTATGACTGAAACATTATGCTGTCCAGTAGAAACTGACACATTGTAAACTGACAATACATCAATTAAAAAAAGAAAAAAATATATATAAATAAATGTATGTATATGTTGTACACCAGAAATTGATACATTGTAACTGACTATACTTCAATTTTTTTTAAAGGTTATAATTCATCACAATCACTGTTTATTTTGATGTTCATATTATCCTAGATTTGGCCACGGGGGTCCCTTTCCAGCAGAGCTTCTGTGTCCTTTTTGCTTCTCTTTTTTGGCCTCTCTCTCTGCTCCCCACCCCTTCCATGTGTTCCCTCAGTGTGTCCCCATCATTACATCGTAGCACAAAAATCTCTTTCAGATGCATCTCATCCTTTCCCTACCCTCGTCCTGGAATCTGCAATTTCCTCAAGGCAGCCTGGCTCCACTCGGTGGGGAATGGTATTTAGAAACCAAGATCTGGGCACCAGGTGAAGACACATATTCTCAAAACATGTCCTGCAACACAGGCCTCTGCTGCTGGACAGTCTGTGAGAGCTGCCAGGTGTGTCTGGAGCTCTGCGTTTCCATGGCGTTGTCCTAGGAGTCTCTGTGAGAAGGGGTGGGTCCGAGCAGGAAACGCTCTTTTCTGGGTTGAACTGTGTGTCCCCCCCACCACCCCAACTCCCTGCCAAATTCATGTGAGTCCCAACCCCCGGGCCTTCAGGATAGAACTCATTTGGAGACAGGCTCTTTACAGAGGTAATTAAGGTGAGATCTTAGGGTAGCCCCTAATCCATCGTAACTGGAATCCTACAGAAAGGGGACATGTGGACACGAGACATGCTTACAGGAAAGACGGCGTGAAGGGAGAAGATAGCCACCTACAAGCCAAAGACGGGCCTGGACACATCGTCCCTGATGCTCACGCTCTCGGGCAACTTGATTCAGCATGTCTGCCTCCAGAGCTGTGAGATGATACGTTTGTTTGTGGTCCGTTGTCATGGCAACCCTCACAGGCCCCTAGCTCCCCATCCCCAGCCCTCAACTGACATGTTTCCACCTGGCTTTGATTAACATTGTGTTTGAGAAATGACATCTACTGATGTAAAACCAAACTTTGGAAATGTGTTGGTCTCATCCACACCTCTCCCATTTCACAGATGAGGATGCCGATGCCTGCAGAAATGAGTGCTTTGCCATCGCAAATCCCTTTCCCGTGACTCGAGTTGGCCTTTCTTGGAAGTTGAAGGAGAAAATGAGGGAAGAAAAGGAAGGAAGCTGGAACTGAGTCTCTGTGAGCCTGCATTACAGCTACTAAGGAAGAAGGACCACAGCTGGACTGGCTCTGAGAACTGGCAAGGAGGGGGCAGAGCCCTGTTCTCCCACAGGGGACCAGACCGAGCTCCGCGTGGCTGCAGCAGGGCCACCAGCCCCCAGGCAGGCGCTCATGCAGTTCTCACCCTCTTCTGGTGCACAGCCTGCACCACACTTCCCACTCCGTTTGCCCCTGGGCCACCCTGCGATCTAGGACCCGTCTCGGGGCATTGATTGCTGGGTTCCTGGGACTTGTCAACTGCCAGATGTTCTGAAGCAGCCATTTGAAGATGATAAAGTTCACTGATTTCCTTCATCCTTTTCCAGTCTCCTCTCCTCTCTGTAAATCTTTCTTGCCCCACTCTCTGGCATATTTGCAAGCCATAAAGGTAAAGATACTTCTGGCGCTTGGGGTTTTACAGACCTCTGGATCCAACCTTGTTGCCAAAGATTGGGTCATGTCTTCGCTAGTAACTTCTCACCGGCTTCTCAGGTTTCTTATGTCATCTCTCCCTCCCTCGGCATGAGAAGCTTGCACCAACTGAAGTTCAAGTTGTTGCAGGTTATTAGCAGGAATGAGTTAATTTAAAGGATGCTTCTTTGGGGAAGCCACCCACAGTGCCCCTGCCTTGTGGACTGACTCCATCCTGAGCCATTGCTGCAGTGTGTGTGCCAAGGGCTGCTCCAGGAAGTTCTCAGCCCTCAGTGCCACAAGCTGCATGGGACTAAAATCTGTTGCTGCAAGACTTCCTTGTTTCAGTAACATCTATTGAGACTCAACATGGATGGGATTTCACCTTTATCCTTACTCTGCGTTCCTGATGGAAAGAGTGGGGACGCCTCCACCTCTAGAACTAAGTTCGTGATGGAACGATGCGCCATCTGGTCCTCCTGTAAGTGCTGTGACAACAAACGGGGGAGGCTGGGTGCCAGTGCAGCTTCATGCACAAGAATAAGCCTGGGCCAGACGCGGTCTGTGGGCTCTGCCGTGTTCTCTCGTTGACAAGACAGAGACTGTAGGGGGGTTTCCCTGCCCGGATCCCTGTCCCACCCACACCCTGGTTCCTTCCTCCCACTGGGAAGCTTTCCACTGATGGGATTTCTCTGCAGTCCTGTTCCCCAGAGGGTCCCAAGTCTTTCAGACACTTGACTTTCCTTGAGACCCAAGTCCTCTTTCATGGGATCCCAGGAAAACTCAGAGAGCTGGCTGGACACGCGTTCATATGATCCCAGGATCTTTGTCACGGTTCAGTGGTTTTGTCTGCCCTGAGCCCACAGAGGACCCCTGGGAGCCAACACCCAGCTCCACATCCCACCAACTCTGTCTCAGGTCACCACGACACCCCGACCTCCTGGAAAATGAGGAGCTGTATTCAATTGTATCCCAAGGTCCTGCAGCTCAACACACTTGAGGTTTTCTAGCAATTGCTAAGAGGAGAAACAGCAAAGCTTTGGAAAGGCTCTGTGCTGAATAACTGGTGAAATCAGAAGAAAAACATAAAGCTTTGCATTTCTAAGCATTCTGGCTGAATCAGGAACTCCAGAGTCTGAAGCTTAACGTACCCCAAGTTTTGGTGGCTCCCAAAAGTTAGCCCAGGACTAGTTTCACCCGAAGCGAGGGGATGGCAGGTTCTGAAAGAGGAAATGCAGAGCCCCGGGATTCTGGGGCTTAACGGACGAGCACATCCGGGGCTCACTCAGAGCCTTGCTTTCCTGCTTCACCGGACCAGTGCTAGGATGCCCCCCAGGGCTTTATCCATTTAGGGGGATGTTGCACGACTGAAATGCCCGTGCCCCCAGGCAGGAGCGATCACGCACCGTTTCTCACTTAGATGCTCAGACTCACCGCAGCCTGCCAAGTGGCAAGAAGCCTTTCTGCCCTTTCCATGTCTCAGAGCACACTGCAGGCCAGAAATGCAGGAAAATTATTCCCCCCCTGCTTCATAAGGTATGGTTTCTTTCCTGTCACCCCTCTGTCCCCACACCTCTCCGCCAAACAACAAGACCCAGGCACCTAGGGAGACGCCACTCAGAGGCTTCCTGCTGGCTCCAGCCTCGTCTGCTTTCCGGAGGAGCACCAACTACAAAGCTTGAAAAATTAAAACATGGAAGCACGGCTGGGAAAGAAATCCCCCCCCAAACATAGTGGCTTAAAACAGCGATTTCTTCTTTCTTTGGATTTCGAAGGTTGGTGTTTCTGTCTCTGCTGGCTCGCTTGGACTCACTCACAGGGCTGCATTCGGCTGGAGGGTCAGCTGGGACAGGGGCTGGAAAAGGGGCTCGCTCACCAGCTTGGCAGATGCCACTGGCTCTTAGCTGGGGCACGTCAGTCCTCTGCCACCTGCCTCTCACCCTCCAGGACGATGATGGTCTCCCTTCCTTACACGGTGGCCTCAGGACCACGCTCTAAATACGGCAGGAGCCGAGGCTGCATGGAGCCTTGGAGGCTAACCACCCACCTCTGGTGTAGTCTTTTGGTCAAAGCAAGTCACGTGTTATGCCCAGATTTAAGGGAACCAGAAAGAGACTTCCCTTGTAGATGGAAGGGGTGGCAGAGCCCCACTGTAGGAGACCACAGCATCTCGAAACCATCTGGAGTACAACGCAGGTGTGAAGTCTGCCCGACCAATCCCTGTCCGGTGGGGAGGGCCGTGCGGGAGGGGCTTACCCCCCTCTCTAGACAAAGGCCTTCTCTGTTGATAAAAAGGCAAAAGGCCTGGGAAACCTTTGGTTTAGGGCTCAGAGTTGAGCTTCTGCCTCTATTCATTAGAGCTACCTAAGTCATGAGTGACAGAAACCCCATTTGAAGTAGCTTCGGCCAAAAGGGGAAATGTCAGAGAGATCATGGGTCCCAGGAAGGAAAGTGTTGGAACCTTATGAAGCAGGGGCTCGATGTTCCGGGACTCCTGGTCCTTCCTCCCCGTTTCTCTGAGGACCTGGCTTCCTTCCTCAGTCTGGTCACCGAGTGCTTTTTCTCATGGTGGCAGGTGGGGCTGCCAAAAGCTCCTGGATTTGACAATTATTGGAGAGAAATAGGCCCCGACTCCTTACTGATTTCAAGTTCAAAACCACTGGGGAAGGAACTCATCAATCAGAGAGTGGGGGGCACATTTACAGACCAATGAACTAAGGTTGGGGGGCAGGCTCACGTGAGCACATAAACCCAGGTGGTGGGATCAGCCCACGGCATCCCAGAAGGAAGGTGTGGAATGCCAGGCAGGCGAAACCACAGACACAGAGACAGCCTGCCTGGGCCGGGGTCCCAAGGCCATGCCCCTCATTAGCTGAGTGTTTCAAGTAAGTTACTAAATTCTCTGTGCCTCCGTTTCCTCATCCATGAAATGGGCATAGCTGTTCCTATATAGTTGTGAGAACAAAAATGCTTTGATCTATGCAAACCTCTTAAACAACGCTTATTCCCTAGTACGTGCTCATAGTGTTCGTTATTATCAACAGGAGGGACAGATTTTTGTTACATTTGTGGGATGAGACAGTACAGAATATATAGCAGGTCGGAAAAATTTTTTGTTGCCTGGGAACCAAAACGATTAATTTGGGGCAAACATGAGTAGTAAGGGTCTTTTGTCTGCCTCAAAAATGCTTCCTGGAAGTTCACAGGGGAGACGTTTACTCTTTGATTTGTCCAACAAACACACTTGGTGTTGCTGTCCCCTGTGCTCCCCGCTGGCTGGGCACAGAGCGGACCCACTGGGGAGGCAGGGCAGACTGCCTGCCCTCACGGAGGTGGACCAAACACCTCGCTGACCACACAAGTGTGGTTTTCTAGAAAAGTGACGTTCCCTCAGGCCAAAGACAGCTGTGGCAAAGCAGAGCGATTTCCCAAAACGCCACAGAGGTTGGCCTCTGCTGGATCTGGGGCTGCACATCACAGCGAAAGTTCACTTCCAGGCTATTCAGAAACAGTCACTGTCCCCAATTTCCCCCCAGTCCCCTCAACCTCCATCCCCAAACAACCACCCAGGAACACCCCAAATTAACCCAGTCCTTTCTGGGTCAACGGAAGGGAGGAAAAAAAAAGTTGGTGAGCGATCCCTGAAGCAAACACCACAGCCGCTCTGGTGTAGTTTCCCGGGAAATTTGGTCCCTTGACTTTCTCACTAACTCATACATCATTTGTGCCCACCTCTCCCGCCAGCACCAAAATGAATTGCTCTTGAATTATCCCGGGGGGAAATGTCTGTATCTCTAAAGCGATAGCGCTTTACCAGCTACCGTGTTGTATCCTCATCAGGTCAGAGAGGCCTCAGAAGGGGCTAAGGACCAGTCTGAATGCGGGCAGGACCCACCCGGAGCCAGCCCGGCCCTCGGGAGAGACAGCTGAGTGCGGTCGGGTGTCCACATCTCTTCAGCAAAATATTTGAACACAGCTGTTCCCCCACTTCCTGCCACCCATGTGGTTGTGTTTTAAAAGACGGCTTGAACTTGAAGCAGTTTCCATTTACAAAATTCTTTAGCAAAACGCTCTTTCCAATAACAATATTCCCATGTGTGCCTTTTGCTTCTGGTATTTTCCTTATAAGTGAATCTGCGAAAACAGAGTCCTCTGGTCCTTTGGGGTTTTTTTTTTTTTTTTTTTTTTCTGTCCACAAACAATCTTGCCGCTACCATGTGGTTTTGAGACCTCCTACTTTGGCACAAGAACCCAAAGAAGGCAGGCTGCCCTCTTTTCATTCCCGGGGGTTTATCTTACCCACTTAGGGCAGCCATCGGGGGTGCTTGTGGCATTGTCCACGCAGCCACAGGCACAGGGCCACCAGCTCCTTCTCTCCCTGACCTTCCACTCCGGGGACAGAGACAGACTGAGGACAGGCCACCATGGGAGTTTCTGCCCTCAAACACCAAGCACCTCTGGGCAATGACCCCACTGCAGCGGCTTCCCACGCTGGCTGGGCACTGGAATAGCCTTTCAAGAGCCCAGTGCCCAGCCTCACCCATCCCAGGTAGGGCAGACTCTCTGCAGGCTGCAGCCCAACAGGAACATGCGGGAAGGGGTCAGTACCACTGCCCTAGGGGACACCCCGCAGCACCCCGCCCCCAGGATGCAGGTGTCAGACTAAGGCATGGGGTAGAACGGGGATTTGCCAACAACTGTGTTCATAAAACTGAGAAGCCCTGTTGGGATTCGGCTGCCAGGGTCGGCTTCTCCCCTTTACAGATGTTTTCTGTCGGCAGCCTGGGGATTTAGGTCAAGTTAACTCCAAGCGGTCTTATCACTAGAACTGCTTAATACTGCTCACTTCCAAAGGGTGACTCCCTCCCAACAAAGTTCCATACGGTCGCTGAGTTGTGAGATCTAGGGTCAGAAACCAGTCAGTGTTTTAGTTTCTTTATTAATGTTGCATTTTTTTCTAGTATGAAGAAAAAAAGAGACACAGAGATGTATATATAAATATATATACGCACACACATATATATGCATGTGTGTATATAACATATATTGTACACACATATGAGTATACATACACACACACTATGCACACATATATATATATGTACACACACGTGCCTAGAAATAATTCCAGAATGACACTGAACTGGGTTAGAATTTTGGGACAGGGGCTCTGGCAGTTGACACTCCCTTCCAGGATCAAGGAGAATCCTCAGTGGCAATGCTGGGTAATTTTTACGCCAAGAGCACTGTAGGATGAACCCAAAGAAATTCATCTGCAGTCGAGGAAGAAAAAGCCTTTTAAGAAAAATAAGATGTTTTATGATAGAAGAATTTGTTGAATCGGACAGAGGATGTCGTGCTAAGGGTGGAAATTAAATCTGAGGACCCGAGCGCGGGGGCGTGGTGCCCGGGCGGGAAGCTCTCTGCGCTCCCAGCGCTGAGCCCAGTGGCCGGAAGGCGTCCTCCTCTGCCGGCCAGTGGACGGACCCCCAGGTTCCTCGAGGGTCCAGCCTCCTTCGTCATCTTCTTCTCTTTGTCCAGCATCGAACCAGATGCACATTCGATATTAGCTGGAAAAATTAAACAAATGAGTCATTTTCAAATGTCATAACATGACTTGCAAATTAGGTTTTAGGTTTAGAAAGTCGATTTCAATATATGAAATGTTACCTGCCCCGTTACCGTTTTTCAGAATTCCTCTAACCAGTTCAACTATTCTCGTTTCTGATTTTTACTTCCTAAGGAGCTATTATGACAAAAACTACTGAAATACCTTGATCTAGGAAGGCAAAACATAACTTAAAAATAGAGTCACTATGGAATCTAGTATAGTGCCCCTGTGAAGGAGGGTGAAGGTATATTTTTCTCAAGGTCTGACCGTCTCCATAAAACAGTTGTCCAATTGGCTCCTTCCTACCTGTAATGCAGGCATTGCAGGGAAATGGGGGAGCTGTATACACATGCATTTATGGAGGAAAGATATTTTAAATGTTTTTCGACCAGTAACATTGTGAAAGCACCCAGGAGACTTGTGATGTGGAGCCAGCAGGAGCCTATGAGGTGAGGTGATGTCTGCCCTCGTCCCCGCTGAAACACTTAGCAACGTTGCAAATACAGAATAAATGCAATAATCTGGAAAGGTGGCAAAGGGGAGGGTCTTTACCCACTGTGGCTTAGGGTTGCTTTGTCTCTCGAAGGGAAAGCAAAGTATGCATCTAAGAAAGAAACATTTCAGCATTTTGAGGCAGGGAAGATTTTAAGTGCAAGGGAGATCTTCAATTGTTTTGGCCTATCCTAACATTCCATCGTGCCATAGGAATGCCAAAGATTTTGCATACTAGATTAATCGAACCAATTATTCTTACTTACACTTCCCAATAAAACTCTTTATCTCTTGAGGAACTTCAAGCCATCTGTTAGAAAGGGATGCACAGAATCCTCCTGCTCTGTCTGACTTGGAACTGAAAAACCAACAGATGAACTGAAGACACTATTTCTTGTACAGAAAGGTTTGGGTCTTTTCATGCCCTGCCTTCATTTATAGATGTGCTCAGGCCACCCGCAACTTGCAAATAAGACATTTATAACTGGCTTGTTTGGAACTTGGAAAGGACGCCACGCCCTGTATCCTGTGGTCATCACCTCCTTCATTAGCCTAATTGACTGTCCCCTTTGTGTTTTATACTCCAGTGTTGTTGAATTTGCCGTTCCTCTAACTGACCTTATCCGTCAAGCCTCCATGCATTTGCCCGTGAGGTTTCCTCTGCCTGGAATTCCCTTCACTTCTCCACTAAGCAAACACTTAGCCTTCTTTCAAACCCTGGTGTCACCTTTACATGAAGCCTTTCCTTGATACCACAAATAGATTTCACTTCTCCTGCTCAAGCCCTTAAGCTCACACTTAAGCTCCCAGAGTGTGTGTAATAGCACTTAAGTATTATTACTCACCTTTCTACATGTCTGTCTCCATCACTAGGCTGTGAAATTCTTCAGGACAGGAATTATATGTCATTCATCTCTGTATGTCTGGTGCCTGATCCAGTACCTCTTTGGTTGCTAATCTAGGAGTTGGCCGTCCGGAAAGTTCTAGCAAGATGTGGAATAAACAAAGAAAGAAGAAGGTACGGAACCCTGGAAGCAGTGCCTCCAACCCACAAGAGTGGCCTGGCAAGTCCAAGGATGACAGCTGAGCAGCAGACTCTGACATCCACCAGCAGGGGTTGAGAGCAAAGAACAGAGCAAAGAACAGAAAGGACTTTGTGATGCAGGAAAATGAGAACATAACTGAAAAGATGGAGACTCTGGGGCAGGATGGGGTGGGGAGAAACTGAAGCTATTAAAAAAAAAAAAGGCTAATTAAAACTCTAGGAAAGAACAAAAACTTTGTAAGAGACGTTCTTTATAAGAAAAAAAATAATTCATTTCTTGTAGCTGGAAAAACAATATTCACATAGTCATAAAATAGAAATTTTGATTACTAGTTTAACTACAAATAGTGATATATCTGTACCAGGACAGAGGTGGAGACAAGAGGGAACTAAGTTAGGGCCAATGAAATCTGAGCCCAAGTCGTTGGTAGGACTTATGGAAAAGCTCCTTAAAAGGTCAAAAACCACGTGGGGCATTCTCCTCTTCCTCTCCCTGTCTTCTTTCTAGCCAGATGTCGAGAGTCCAGGGTTTCCATGGTGGCTCTGTAATCATTTGGGATCCAAGTTCCTGCTCTCTTTCTGCTCCCTGGGTCTGGTTTCTCTTATGTGAGAGATAAACAAATCTTTATCTTGTTTAAACAGATTTTGCTGGATCTCTGTGCTGGCAGCTGAACACAATCCCTGTGTGCTATGAAAAATAGAGCATTTTATTTAGAGATAGGGAACAAACCATCCCAAGGAACACAGCCTTCTCCAGCTGGGCTAAACAACTTAGGACATGTTTGGGGGGGAGTGGGGGGGAGCAGCGTGGGAGGCGTACGCCCACCATCGACTGCTTGTGCACCCCCACGTCAAGAGGTGACAAGTGAGCACATGGGGAGAGCCAGGCCGAGTCAAGGGGTACATCCTCTCAGCAGCAGCTTCACCTAATTCTTAATAAGATGCGTATGTCTGGCCACTGATTTAAAAATGCAGCTTGAATTATGGAATCGTGGTTTGGATACACTTAAACCTGGGCGGGATGCTGCTGATTAAACTCCAGTGCTGATACACTTCCCAGCCCCTCATTCCCTTCTCCTCCCCCTCTTACAAGTCTCAGCTGCCACAGTCAGAGTTCCGCAGCCTGCTCCCCCAGTAGGAGTGCAGTGAACGGTTGTTCACGCAGTGCACTGTGTTAGTCACTTACTGCACTTTTCTCCTCTTGTTCTTGCCGCCCCAGCCATAGCACACTCTTCGCTCTCCCTCACCTTCCAGAAGCCTGCGTCTATCTCAGAACCCTGGTGCTCGTCCTCTCTGCCTGAATATCGTCCTTCACTGATGAGTCACTGGCTGTGGGCTGGTCTCTCAAGGGGACCTGCTCTTGAGGGAAGCCGTGCTCTGCCTGTGAGGGGCAGTCCCCAGAGGACCTGACAGCCAAGGGCCATCTGCCAGCAGCCCTTCCAGCATCTTCCTTCCTGAAGGGGGACCTGGTGGCACCCCACAACATCCACCACGTCTGTCTTGTTCATCGCTACATTTCGAGTGCCTTTGACCGCACGTGGTCCCTAGGAAGTACTCAGAACATTGTTTTTGTTTGTTTGTTTTTTTGGGTTTTTGTTTTTCTTCTTTTATTGAAGTATAGTCAGTTTACAATGTTGTGTCAATTTCTGGTGTACAGCACAGTGCTTCAGTCATACATGCACATACATACATTCATTTTCATATTCTTTTTCTCCATGAGCTACTACAAGATACTGAATATATTTCCCTGTGCTATGCAGTATAAACCTATTTATCTATTTTATATATATCTGTCAGTATCTGCAAATCTCAAACTCTCAGTTTATCCCTTCCCACCCCCGGCCCCCCTGGCAACCACAAGTCTGTATTCTATGTCTGTGAGTCTGTTTCTGTTTTATATATAAGTTCATTTGTCGTCTTCTTCTTTTTTTTTTTTTTTTTTTTTAGATTCTACCTATAAGTGATTTCATATGGTATTTTTCTTTCTCTTTCTGGCTTACTTCACTTAGAATGACATTCTCCAGGGACATCCATGTTGCTGCAAATGGCCTTATGCTGTCAGTTTTATGGCTGAATAGTATTCCATTGTATAAATATACCACAGCTTTTTTATCCAGTCATCTGTTGATGGACGTTTAGGCTGTTTCCATGTCTTGGCTATTGTAAATAGTGCTGCTGTGAACATTGGGGTGCAGGTGTCTTTTTTGAATTAAGGTTCCTTCTGGATATATGCCCAGGAGTGGGATTGCTGGATCATATGGTAAGTGTATTTTTAGTCTTTTGAGGAATCTCCACACTGTTTTCCACAGTGGCTGCACCAACCTGCATTCCCACCAGCAGTGTAGGAGGGTTCCCCTTTCTCCACAGCCTCTCCAGCATTTGTCATTTGTGGACTTTTGAATGATGGCCATTCTGACTGGTGTGAGGGGATACCTCATTGTAGTTCTGATTTGCATTTCTCTGATAATTAGTGATATTGAGCATTTTTTCATGTGCCTATTGGCCATTTGTATGTCTTCATTGGAGAGTTGCTTGTTTAGGTCTTCTGTTTTTTTATACAGTAGCTAATATCTGCAAATTTCCAATTCTCAATTTATCCCTTTCCACCCTCTTTCCCCATGGTAACCATAAGATTGTATACTATGTGAGTCTGTTTCTGTTTTGTAGATGAGTTCATTAGTGTCTTTTTTAAAATTTTAGTACATTTTTGACAGATAGAGGAATGTCTTTCATACAGGTCTGAGTGGCTTCAGATTTAGCCTGTCTCCTTCGAGTAACCATTATGTATTACTATTTCAAATCACCATGTTTAATATTAAATTTCAATCCCTACAGACATGTTATTTCACTGATGTTGGTGGAGACAGAGGACAGATCGTCACTGTCCCAAGTGCCTTCCTGCCACACCAGAGAGCCTAACAGAGACACATATGCTAGCAAACACTCCATGGCCCCACTTGCCCGGAGGTGCACTTGTAAGCAGCCCCCTGGGGCAGGCAGGCTCTCCCTGGAGCTCTGCTGTGCCATTGGCTTTGAACCTGCTCCTGCATAATGCAAAGCAAAGGTGCTTCTATTCAGGCAATTTCCCTTGGCAAGTCTTTACTTAACCACATCAGCCTCTCCCTCCAGCACCTCTGCCCCGCCAAGAATATTCTGTTATAACAAGACCCTTCATTCAGCATCAATGGCGATTCAGCCCAGAACACAACCCAGAACTTCCTCATTTGTTACGGCTTCTTTATTCACAGATATTAGAATAAACTCAGATGAAGATTAACTTGAAATTGGAAAATATATAGTGTTACGCTTGAGAATTTAAAGTTCATTTTGTTAGGAAACGAAACTAAAAGGAGATGGTCTGAAACTTTGAAGTTAGGCGTGATCATGTGACTTGTTCTGATCAAAGAAATGTGAGTGGAAGAGATATGGGTCATTGCTGAGCAGAAGAAACAGTGCAAGAGGTTCTCCAAGGGCCCTTGGTGGCAGCAAGTGTCCAGGTGGAGCTCCCATCAGCCTCGGTCCCCAAGTGACTATGATGCTGACATGCAATATACATAACGTCCAGCAGGAGGCAGAGCTTTGTTGTTTCTACCAGAGGAACGTGGGGATTGTTTGTTACTGCAGCATAACGCGGCTCTCCTGACCAGTCCGTGCCTCTTCCTTGGGCTTCTTTCTCGTTCCAATCACCTCTGTAAATGCAGACTGATGCTTGGTCTGGGCGTTCGATGTGTCTCCCTGTATTTTGTTGCCTCGCAGAGTCACCCTGATCTCCCTCCCCGACCACCCCAGTGACAATCTCTCCTGCTCTAAGAGCTCCCCGGTTTCTGCAGTGTGTATCTGCATTCTCCAAGTGTTCACACGCTGGCTCTGGCTTCCCACACTCGCCTCTTGGTGCCGACCTTTCACAGCAGTCCTGTTCCTGGAAACAGCCCAGAGACAGGAGGGGGCTCACTGGCACGACTTCCCATCAGTTTCCCCCATCTGATCTCTCACACGCCACCTCCCTTCCTCTCATTCATCCCAGAGGTCGTATATTTTCCTAAGGACAGAGAAAGCGATCAATCTGTCTTGCTTTAAAATTCACATTTGTGACTAGATCATTCCTTTTTCCAGTTTCCTGTCTCCACTCTTGACTTCAGTGCATGGTTCTGACTGCCTTTAAAATATGACTCCAAGCTCACCTTGTTCAAGAAACATGTCAGGACTGATTGCACATGAATTGGTTCATTCCTTTGCTGGCTGGCCCCCCGGAACTCAGCTATTCAAGGGGACTGTGTTAATGTCCCCTTGCTGACAAACTCCTTTGTAAATGTGTTCTTTGGATTTCTATGCTGCCTTTTCAGACTAGATCTTACACGTAGGATTAGCAAAAAGGAGCTCAGAGTTGAAATACAAGGGGATAAATTCATCTTTCACTGAGAAATATTAAAATAGCTCACTTTAGAAGCAATCAAGAAGTCATTTCATCAGAACCTTCTCAGAGGCTGAATCTATTTCTTCGGGAAATGTGCCAAACTCACAATCTGTACATCTTAGGCCTTCAAGAAACATGTTTCACTGGCTTAGGAGAGAAGTTTCCGAGGCAAAATTTTCAGTTCTTTTGAATGGGTGACTTTCCCAGAAAACATCCAAAAAGCAGTTCATTTCGTGACACAGTTGACACCAGATGACGGCACTTGTCCACTTGCTTGCTCTATACGATTATTACAAAGCACTCAGTTAACATCAACACGGTGCCCTGTGGGTAAGGCAAGGTGCTTAATAAAACGTAGAAGCCATGGTGCCTCTTTCTGTGGAATCTGACGTTTATTTATTCAAACAAGAGAAGGAGGGAAAAGAGAGGCGGCTCTGAGGTGCTGATCACCTTGTGTCTGGCCTGCAGATCAGCCAGTTTGCAGACTGAATGTTACCACATGCCGCGTGTGGTTTCTGGTTCTTTAAGCTGTTAGATACAGAGCCAGGATCAAGGCACAAAGCCGGTGCCTGGTTACGAATCTAAGTAGAGAATGAAAAAATTTAAGCTCCAGTTGGTCATTTCTTCTCCTGCACTTCCCTCACGGGGTTTATTACTGCTGCCACCAGTAAAAGCCTCCGTTTTTTTGAATCCCACAGACACAATGTGGGATGACTGTCTGGTCCGCAATGACTTCCTCGATCCCTCTGTTTGAAAGGTGAGCATGTGCCCCAAGGAGAGCACTCCCGGGAAGTCGGGCCACTGAGCACGGTGAGGAGCATCGGTGAGGACACAGTTTGAATGGAACTCATTCAAGACCTTCTGGGGATCTGCTGAACCGAGGCCAGGAGAGAGGAGCCCCGTTGTCCTCTCTACCTGTGAAACTGTCAACACGTGTATCAGGAGCGGAGGGCGGTCACGGTGGCAGGTTTGCGGAGGCAGCTGGAGCCCAAGAGGAGGAATCCAACAGGAAGGGAGTCAGGGGTCCTCCAGCACTCACACCCCACCTCCTCCTCCTGGCTTGGTTACACAAACCGGTAATGCAACCTCTCTGATTTATGAAATGAACTTATTTTTTCATAAAGAAGTTCAAACTGGACTTCTATCATTTTCAACCTAACAGTCTTAAATAACTGTACAGATTAAGGAACTTTACAGTCTCATTTAATCCTCACCAAAATGCCTTAGAGGTAGTAATTATTCACTCCATTTCCTAGATAAAGAAACAAAACTTCCATGAAAACAAACACATGTATATGTATGCGTGACTGGGGCGTTATGCTGCACACCAGAAATGGACACATTGTAACTGACTATACTTCAATTTAAAAAAAAAAAAGAATTCTTAAAAAAAAAAAAGGAAGAAATGAAAATTCCAGATTACACCTCACATGTCTACTATCACAGCTGTTTCCCTGCTTTTCGGTAAAGAGCCTCTATTTTATTAAATTTTCAAATTAAATTCCTTCATTTAAAGGTGCCTAAACACCTTCCCATGCCCTCCATCATTTCTTTGTTAATTTCCCCAGTTTCTTCTTGAGGCTCCAACTTTTGTCTCATTCAAAATAATACATGGGCGAGGGTGTAGCTCAAGGGGTAGAGCTCATGCTTAGCATACACAGGGTCCTGGGTTCAATCCCCAGTACCTCCTCAAAATAGGAATAAATAAACCTAATTACCCCCCCTTATCAAACAAACAAAATAATATATATTGAGCAACTGTGATAAGCCAGCCGCTGTGCTAGATTCTGTGGGCTCCACAGTGACCGGCGGACACACTGGCCGTGTGCGCAAAGCTGACCGTCCAGTAGGGGAGAGAGACAACCGAGCCGTCAAGGTCTCGGTCACTGTAGGTGGCAGTGATGGGCGTGCATGGGCAGGGGACTCCCACAGGGAGGTCACTCTGCTCTAGAAGGTCAGGAAGGGGTTTCCAGGGAAGGAAAGATCCAAACCAACTCCTGAAAGACGCCTTTCTTTTTGTTCCTTACTATTTGTCTCTTACGGTTATTTTTCATCCCTTCTGTTTCACACAACAGATGCTATTTCTTATTCTTGTTCTTCCATTCAGAGCTCTTAGACTTGAGGCCAACAAGCATCGATGGAACATCTACTGTGGGTTAGAAACTGCCCTAGGGAGAAATTGATAGACTAACGGGGGAGACAGCAGCTAAAAGAGCATTTCGGAGATTTTGGAAACTTCTGATGGAAGTTGCTCAGGACGCTGGGAGCGGCAGACACGGCTCCTTCCTCTCCGCGATGCTCTGCTTGGCACAGCCCTTTCTCAGTGGCTTCCTCGCCTCCTCTTCCCTTTCCCTGGTTTGTCCTATGCTGCATTTCCCGTGTGATTCCCACCCCTCGCTCCTGCTCTTCCTTTCCCAGTTTCACCGCTTTTCTCCCTCCCTAATCCTTCCATTTTTTTTCCAGTGAAGTGAGGAATATGAAAATAAACAAGGCAGCTGATTTTTACCCCCCTTTTCTTTCTTTCTTTCTTTTTTTTTTTTTTAAGCAAGCATCAGAAACACTTAGGCCAACAACCAGATCCAAAAGGCACGAAATAGAGATTTGATTGTTGTTGAACTGGAAAAAACAGTGTTCCTTTGTCTAACTCCTCTGCCGGCTTCATGCCTTAGTTTGCCTCCTCCGTGTCTCCCCATATTCATTTAATTCCTGCTGCTGCTTTTAGTTTTGATGTTCCATTCTCTCTTAATCTCTCCTGACAGTGATAATAGGCGGGGGTTAGCATGAATGAATGAATGAATGAATGATGTACTGAATAGGATATTCGGGGTGTGCAAGAAGGGATTAGGAGGGTGTGAAATCAACTTTGCCCTACTTGTTCCAGCCTTCATTTATTTTTCTCTGTCCTGGGTTTCTGTTAGTTTGGGTCCTCCCAGGTCTCCATTGTTTAATTGTTTTAATTAGGTTTTTTATCTCTCTCTCTCTTTCCCGCAGGCCCCCGCTTGCCCTGAGTTGCTCTGTCTGGTTGCTTCTGAGACCAGCGTCGCTGACTCCAACTTGGCAACCTGACTGACAGGGAGGAAGGGCAGCTCGTTTTAATGCAGTTCGTGTAGTCGACATAACCTTGGCGTCTCCCTCAAACGCTTCCCGGTATTTAAAACATGTGAGAGCCGAGATAAGATTTTTTAAATATTAATAAAACCCAGGCCTCAACACAAAATAATCCAATGGAAATAATATGCCGAGCAACAGCCCCACCAGCTTCACAAGCCACGACCAAAATGCTGTGATTGTGCGATGAAAATTTGCAGCCTCCCTACTAGGAAATCAAAGCAGGAGCTTTAAGCTGAATCACACGGTTTTTCTTAACCCCCAAGGACAGCCTAATGACACTGCAATACATAAGAACTCTCTTTTCCTTTCTTTTTCCTTTTCTTTTCTCCTCCTTTCTTTTCTTATTTTGTGACAAGAAAACTGTTGGCTTTAAACTCAAAGTTCACAGCAAAAAGAAAAAAAAAATTTCAATTTCACCTCCTTCAACAGAAGATCCTTGTCTTTGCTGTCATTCTCAATGAGCCGCTAACTGTCCGGTGTCTGCCAGTTATAGCTTCTAAGCCAGGCCATTTGCTTTGTATCCTATTGGAATTAAATTATCCCAGTAGCTAAAGATCTAAGCACGGAATGCGGAGGAAGAGGGGGAAGAAAAAGAGGAAGAGGAATTGAGAGGCAAGGGGAAGAGAAAGAAAGGTCCAGAGACAGGAGGGAATTTCTTAAGCAATCAAGACTGCAAGGGGAGGCAGGATTCACTCGCTTTGGAAATTACTCAGAAATACTTTAACTCCAGGTCAGATAGAGCAGCTGCCATTTTTTTTTAATTGAAGTACAGTCAGTTACAATGTGTCAATTTCTGGTGTACAGCACAGTGTCCCCGTCATGCATATACATACATATATTCATTCTCATATTCTTTTTCATTTCAGGTTATTACAAGATATTGAATATAGTTCCCTGTGCTGTACAGAAGAAATTTGGTTTTTATCTATTTTTCTATATAGTGGTTAACATTTGCAAATCTCAAACTCCCCAATTTATCCCTTCCCGCCCCCTTTCTCCCAAGCTGCTATTTTGAGCAAAGGAAATCCTGGTCGCTTCTTTGACACGAAGCCTTGATGGACTCAGGGTCTGAGGCAGGAAGGGCCGTAAAGGCCTTTCAACCCACCTGGCCCAGTTCGTTCAGTTCTTATCAAGAGCTGGAATTTTAATCATTCTGTTCACTTCTCAGTTTGGGGGACTTGATTCTTAATCTCTTCCAGGATTTATTCCTTCCTGGTGTTATAAGCACTTTGTTCTCCTATTTCTAGGACTTGAGGTGTTGCCTATTTTCCCTGATTCCTACTTTTCCTGGATTTTTTCAATGACCGTCTCACCTCTCAAAGTTGTCCCCCTCTTCCTTAAGGTGGCTTGATCCAAGCCCAGCCACTCACATTTTCCAGAGTCCTGGAAAGCAGCTTAGTCACCCTTGCTTGTAAGCATGGGAATGACTGCCCACTAGAAGTGAGCACCCTGGTTCTCACCTTGTGTCCAGAGGACAATGCCAAGGTGAATCATTCCTAAACTATAATTAGCAGTCGTGGGGATTTCCCCGACCGCGATGCTGGAGAGATGCCTGGAAGAATTACCTCCAGCTCACTTGGCTGAACAATCATTCGCCCTCCTGCACATCTCTTCTCATACCCCCTAGGGAGGCCAAGATTTTTACTGGCCAGCATCTCCAAGGTATTAGTCAGGGTCATTTCAATCCTAAGGAAAATGCTCAGAGCACCGGACTGACCATGTGGAACATAAGGAAATCTGGAGTAGAATAAATCTGCCTGCTTTCCTGTGGTTAGATAGGACCGGACGTAAGTACTGAGGGGGGTCTCCTTTGACAGGCCCCGTGGTAAAGTGATTAGTCAGGCTCTGAGCTCAGACTGCTTGGGTTCCAATCCAAGTTTTGCTGCTGACTCTCGAGGTGACCCAGACGAATTACTCAGACTCTCCGAGCTTCCATTACATAAAATGCTTCAAAGAGTGTCTGATGAGGGGCAGGTGATTAATACAGGCTTGCTATTTTTTTTTTTTATCACTGCCACCTTCATCAGCTTTGGGTCAGATTATGAGCTTAGTTAATAAATAATTAATTAAACTGCACATTTATTTCTGCCAAATATCAATTATTCAAATAACTAGTTCACATTTGCCGAGCACCAGCCACGGGTCCGTGTTCTGAGTGCTGTGTGAAGGGTTCAGCAGGCATCAGTATTGAATGGTTTTCATACCACATGATATCACTCATATGTGGAATCTAAAAAAAGAAAAAAGAAGACACTAATGAACTCATCTACAAAACAGAAACAGACTCACAGACATAGTAAACAATCTATGGTTACCGGGGGGAGAAAGGGGGTGGTAAGGGATAAATTGGGAGTTTGAGATTTGCAAATACTAACTACTATACATAAAAATAGATAAAAAGCAAGTTTCTTCTGTACAGCACAGGGAACTACATTCAATGTCTTATAGTAACTTATGATGAAAATGAATATGCATATGTATGTGTATGACTGAAACATCATGCTGTGCACCAGAAATGGACACATTGTAACTGACTATACTTCAATTTAAAAAAAAAAGTCCAAAATGGGTCTCCTTAGGGTGAAATCAGGTGTCAGCGGGGCTGTGTTCCTGCTTGAATCCCTCAGGGAGAATCTGTTCCCTTGTTTTTCCGTCTTCTAGAGGCTGTCGCATTCCCTGGCTCCTGGCCACATCCTGCCAGCAACGGCATCACTCCAACCTCAGCTTCCATCGTCACATCTCCTGTGACTTCCTTGCCTCCCTCTTTCCCTCATATGGACCTTTGCGATTACGATGGGCCCACTAGGATAATCTCCCCATCTCAGGGTCCTTCATCACACATGCAAAGCCCCTTTTGTCACGGAAGGTAACATATTCACAGGTTCCGGGGACAAGAGCATGGACCTCTCTGGGGTCATCGTTCCGCCCACCACAGTGGGTCTTTTATCTGTTCAGGTTCTGGGGACTCTCTCTATGATCCCTGTGTCGGTGTCTGTGGGGTGGGACCTTCCCTCATGCCGGGAAGGAGCTGGTGGGTTTCTCCCCACCCCACACCCCATAAAGCCCAACATAAGCATGTGGGTCTATGACCTTCCTGAAAGGCCTTCCGGAATGCCTCAGAGCCAGGGGCGGGAAGGATCCAGATGGAGCCCTGGTCAGAGCAGCTGGAGCAAGGTGGAGAAAAGCCATTCTGCCTCCGTTTCCTCCTCTACCGCCTCTGTCAGGTGGGCCCAGAAGAAGGGAGGGATGAAGGCAGGTTCTCACCATCATTTTTACATGACGAGTCAATGGCCAATCGCACAGGTGTCTCGGGTCAAAAGCCCTGACTCTGAGGAAAGAATGCCTTGAACAAGCCATGCACCTGCCTACCTGCCGGCTGTATCAGTCTGGAAGGTCTAGCCTGTGACCTTCCCTGGTGACTGGTCTGGGGGAAGGCAGAGCACCCGCCCTTTCTGGGAAACCTCTGAATCACTTTTTTCCAGCCCTTCCATTGAGTACATGCCCCGTACTTGTGAGCTGTCCTTGAGGCTGAATATTTATTGATCATTTTCTTTTTGGGATGGCCCAGACCTCTGGAGGTTCTGAGAGCTGTGGCTGTCAGATCACTGGCCCACAGACGATGCTAACTGGCAGTGGGGCTGTCTTCCACTCACATGTGTATCATCAGACCCAGAGCTTGAGAAGTGGATGTTTTGCTACTGGCTGAATCCCCCGGCCACAAACAGAGCTGTGGCAAGTCTCAGTGGACCCAAAATGTTTCTAAAAACTTGACCATCCGCTGGAACTTTCTGCATGTGATTTCTTGGGTATGTCTGCTTTATCTGTAAGCCTAGCGTCCCTCTTGTCTGAGACTAGCTTCAAGCCCTACGTAAATAAATAAATAGATTCGCTCCCCTGCCCTGGAAACCACTTGGGTGCATCTGGGATTCTATTACCATCTCTCCTCTGGGCTTCTGTAGGCTCTGTTTGGTGTTGGCCACACAGCCCTGCCCTGTGGCGGCTCTGTTCTCGCTGGGAGGTTGCGTCTGTTGGAGGCAGACTGCCGGACCACACAAGGACTGTTAATAAACTGTTTACTCCACGCTGGTATTCAGGCCGGGACGTCCAATGTGGTCCAGCTCCACCGTAATGACCGGATCTCTGCAGCTAATACCCTCTAATCAGGTACCTCAAACTGGCTGGAGTTTCTTTCTTTTGTCTGGCAAGTGCCTTCCTTTTCATTCTTGACCCTTACCTCTTACCTGCTCATCCTTCCTGAATTTTCTGTCCAGTCACTCTGAAAAAGCAACAAATTCACATGTTGGACCCACCCAGTAGCTTTAAGTAGTTGCTTTTATTTCTGCCCCAAAGGCATCTGAGAAAACACGACTGTATCCTGAGGGACCCACTGAGTTTTAGCTGTTGCCCCATCAGCAAGGACCAGCTGTCGTCTTTCAGGTAGGGTGATGCCACGGGGCTAGGTACCAACAGCAAAGGGAAACTGACCATCATTTTCCTCTCTAGAAGGTAATGGGTCCCATTTACGGTGTCACTTGTACACGCTAGGAGACTTCTTCAGAAACAGAGCATGAGGCCAAGCCCCCTGGCCAGTGAGGAAGAGAGAAAGACCTTTGTGGCTTGCCCCCTTGGGAGAAGAAAGCAGAAATCTAGAACCATCGGGCCCCCCGCCTCCCGGCCTCCCTTCGTGCCTCCCTCAGCCATTCCAAGGATGCTGACAGCCATAAAAAATCGGGCCTGTTAGCAACAGGAAAGATCACAGGCCTAGGTTCCCGTTGAGCTCCTGCAACAACAGCTGCCATCTGGCTCGCCATCACAGACGAATGCAGGCCCTGATTTATGGGGCGGCTCGGGTCAGGGAGTGGGCCACACGCATTGCCCTTTCCCCCACAAACACCCCAGTGGGCCGGGGCCTGGGAGAGGGCTATTGCAGGTCATCAATAAATCCTGGGGATAAAACAATGCAGAGGTTATTAAAAGCGAGCCGAGAGGGGACCGATGTGAGTTATTCCAATTACAGGCATGGTTATCTTCTTCTGTGCAGTTCAAAGTGTATGCACCCTAATGCATTTCAGCAGCTAATAAAAGTACTGGAGAGGCTTTCTTTCTTTCTGTCTTTCTTTCTTTCTGTCTTTTTTTGTTTTTTTTTTGAAACCCATAGTGCTTATAAATTATAGGGTAGAGGGGTGTGAAAGATACATCGTGGCTTTGAAGCAGCGCTGACAGCCTTAAACGAATTGATCATAAAAGGAAATCAAGTGCAATAGATGGTGAACCATTTATCTAACCAGAAAGAGATGCTTCCCCCTTCCCCTGTGGGGTTAGGAAGGAAAAAAAGCCTCAAATCAGGGGTGGGCACCGGGGAATAGATGTAGCATTTTTAGTGCCTCAGTTGCAGGCTCTAAAGCCAGAGGCTGTCAGCTGCGACTGCGGCTTTGCACTGGAAGGCCAGGACGGCCGGGCCATTCCCATAAACACAGAGCAGGTCCGGACCACCACGTCAGCCTGCAGGCCAGCGGATCAAAAGCTTTTATCTCCTCGTCTTTTCCCAGATGAAAATTTCACCAGAACCCTACTTGCTGGCCATTAAGTGCCTTTAGCTTTTATTGTGTTAAAATGGAATTGGCTGGAGCTTATGATTAAATTGCACTGATACGGGCTAATGCGGGCGGGGTGAGGAGAATGCAGACAAAGATTTAGGAAAATGATGGTGTTCTACAAGCTACATTAAAATGTATAGCCATGCGGTCCAGTAGTTTCCAAACTTAGCGGCCCGTATTCACGGTAAAAATGTTGCTGGAGACACTGCAGACCAGCCCCACTTTAATAAATGGGGAAAGCCCTTCTGGACATCACATGTTGCCTTCACCCAAGAAACTGGTAAAGCATTCAAAAATTAGTTTGCTCTTTTAAACAGATGAAACACTTCTCAAGCCGCCTTGTACATTTGCTTAAAGGCAATCACTTTTTTTTTTTTTAAGGAAATATAACAAAAAGGAAGCTCTAGTCTGGTGTTTGAAATCTAGTCACTAGTTACATTTTATCAGAACTTTAATAGATGCAGGTTTGGATGAGCACAGGTCGGAAAGAACTCAGAAGGCACCTTGGCTTAGCCACAGTCCCACCTTTCCCTTTCTCCCCACATCCTCCCCATCTCTCCAGACCCTCCGATGTTCACACACAGTGCCACCAGCATTAACCGTACATTTGGTTCCATTGTGTCATGCCTCCACTATGACCCGCCGCCAGGGGGCTCCTCACTGACAGCTGGGTCAAGGCCACAGCCCTGGACACGGCATTCAAGGCTCTTCCTACCACGCCCATGGTCTCACCTCACCGCTGGGAGTGCCCACCTTCTCACTGCCCTGTGGCCACAGTACACCACAGCAGCCGGTCATGCCCTATCACACCTCCCTGCCAACCGGGCCGGGGAGGCTGCCTGCGGTTCCTTTGACTTCCCACCTGGAGATGCAGCCTAGCGGTGGCCAGCTCACCCCTCTGGTCCCCGGCAGACTTTGCTATCCCATGGGATGGAGATCCTTTGCTCACAGCTTCGTGCCCGACCTGAAGTGCATGACCTGGCTACCCTCATCTTTGGTTCCCCAAACCACGGCCCCCGCCAGTGGGCCACCTCGACTAGCACACCGTGAATGGCGTCTTGTCTGCGTAGGAGAAAGAGACTGAATGAATGAATGCAGAGGGACCTGGGCCTCAAGGAAGGGAAGTGACTTGGCCCACATCACTCGGCTAACAAGCAGGGACCTGGGGGCTCAGAGTGGCTTTTCTGACTCCAAGCCCAGCCAGCCTGGCATGGGCTGTCGTTTACCTTCTCCAGCCCGGGGAGACAGCCTGTTCCCGTGAGCTAGAATAGAGAGTCTGAAGCAAGAGCTCCTCTAAGAGACAGGTTTCCTGAGTCTGACTTCAGGCTCTGCCAGTTGTGAACAGGGACCTTGTGGGCTGTCTTACCTCTGGCAGTAATAAGAGTGTCCGTCCCAAGTGGTTGCCGCAAGAATTAAAATGAGATAATACCGGCAAAATTATTAAGATATTACCTGGCACAGGGTAAGAGCTCAGTAAATGTTAGCTAAATAAATGTTACTAGTTATTAATCACATTTACTAATGCTCGTATGCAAAATAAACTGTCTTCCCATTCAGCAATGAATATGCTACATGAATCCTACAAATAAGGACTCTGTCCCCAGAATTACAATTCTCTTTCCTTCATATTTCCATGTTTCTAATGCTCATCTCACATGGATTTTACCCCAGATAGTAAGGACTTTGCTACAGGGTCCTAATTTCAAACATCTTGATCTATCGTCCTCATAAACCATCAAAATATTGCAGAAGCAGCACACTCTGATCACCCAGACTACATCTCCCAGACTGCCTCTTTCGCCCAGAAGTGGAGCCAAAATAAAAGTGTTTTTAGTTGAGACTGTTTTTGACACTTGGGAAATAGGACCGCTGTACACTTGCGACCCTCCAGCTCCCTGAGGTCACGGGGGTGGGGTGGGGTGGCAGCCCTGGGTGACCCCTGGCCTACAGCCCCATCCACCTGGGCTGGGAGGCCAAGTCCTGCAAGCGGGGCCTGTGCACATCTCAGGGCTGTGCGTGTTCCCCGGAGCCGGGAAAAGCGCCCGATCGTTTAGGCACTTGATGAACATTCGTCGAACGAACTGAATGACAGGATGAACAAACCCAGAACTGTCCCTGGCAGGTGGACACATAGATGCTCTGTGGAAGGGAAGGTGGTGGGCGGGGCGAGATCCCTGGCTCCTCCCCCTCCCTGGGGGCCTCTCAGAGAAGCCCTTGGAGAAGTGCGTTGTCCCCGCGGTGGCTCCCCTCCCCCCAGGTTCCCATCAGAAGCTAGCAGGGGTCCCAAGGCTTTAATACCGGGAATTGTTTGGTGTGCTCAGTGCTGCCAGGATTCAGATTGCAAAAAACTCTCGAGGGGAGGGGATAGCCCAGTGGTAGAGTCTGTGCTTAGCATGCACGAGGTCCTGGGTTCAATCCCCAATCCCGCCATTAAAAATAAATGAATAAAAACCTTAGAAAAATTAAAAACCTCTCTCCACCACCCACCACAGCCAAAATCTGTTTGGGAAGCTTTCCCAGGGGGGTCTCATCACTGGGCTGCAGGCAGGATTGTTTTCTGCCCCAGTGGCGGGATCACCTAGGGCCGAGCTGGGGCTGCCCTCACTCGCTCATCCGCCTGTTTCTTCCACCCAGTACCAGACAGCAGTTCATCTCTCCGGGGACTGAGGCTTCTCTCATCCTCCGTTCCACTTGTCGTCCCTTCTCATCCCTTCCTTTAACTTCTTTGGCCTGGAATCTGATAAAGGCCGCTTGAAATCATTGGAAACCAACCCTCCCCAGGTGCTCATTCTGTGAAAATGATCGTACTGTCTGGCGCAACCGTTGCCACTGCCGCTTCTCCTGGCCGCCAGGGGACTTTGATGTATAGTCCTGAGTAAACGCTAGAGCACACATGGCAGAAATGCCTTCCTCCCCTGGCAACTACCCAGGCTCACGGTAATTAACTCGTTCTTCTCTCCTCCCTCTCTTACCAAGCATGTCACCAAGCCATGACATTCTCTGATAAATGAGTGGCCCACGACTGTCTTGCTGACAGGTGTTTCGCATAAAAGACAAGCTGTCCCGTGAAGACGTTAAGGCAGATGTTGAAAACTGGAAGCTCCAGGGTCAACTGGCCCCATGCAATGTGGCTGTAAATGTTGAGCTCAACTGGAAAAGCAGGGACTTCACAAGAAAAGTCATATGCGCCCTTCCCTTGGAAACTGGGAGGGCCTCTGGAGGAGGTGGAGCTGCCTGGTTATGCCTGCTCGCCACTGCCATTGCCTCACACTTCCTTTTTTGTCTCCCAGACCAAGGCTGAACGTCAGGTGCCTTTTCTCATTGTGTTTGCTCCATTGTTTTTCCAATAACAGAGACAGATTGAAGATGGCGGCAAGTTCATTATCATTCCTCCCACGGAAGAGTGAAGTCAATTTCCTGTCCTCTTGAATCAGACTGCCCTGTGATTTGCTGTGTCCAACAGAGTGTGGTAGGAGCGATGCTGGTAACTTCTGAAGCTGGACCTCAAGGTCCCACAGCCTCTGCTTTCACATACTGGGGACACTCCCTCTTGGAACTCAGCCATCATGCTGTGAGAAGCCCACACCACTCAGAGAGACCATCTGGAAATGACTGGAACATTCCATTCCACAACCCCAGTTGAGCTCCCAGCCAACAGCCAGCCCAACTGTCAGCCATGTAAGTGAGCAATCCTGGATGCTCCCGCCTGCTCAAGCCCCCAGGTGACCACCACCCTGGCGGACCACATGGAGCAAAAGAAGTGCCCAGCAGAGCCCAGTTCATTCACAAAATCGTGGCTGTTGTGGTTGTCTGCCTCTAGGTTTCAGGGTGTTTATTCTGCAGCCATAGTTAACCAGAACACCTTATCATCATCGAAGTTTGGGAAGACAAACTGGTAAGTCAGAAGGCTACATGTTTCAAGAAAAATGGAAGCAAGTAAATCTTTTTGGAACTGCAGACTCTTCCTTGTGCACAAATAACCCAGCTTGCTTTGCAAATTCACACTGGCCAGTCTCCAAAGCACTTTGGTTGAGAACTTCTGGTTCTAAGGGCAACCAAGTTCATAGATGCAAGAAACTTGGACCTGCAAGCCAGGGCCCAGGTTCTGCCGCTTCCCAGCTTTCTAGTGGTGGGCAGCCACCAACCATCTGACCTTCAATTTTCTCACCTATGAAAACAGAATAACAATATCTGCTCTCTTACCTGTGGGTGTTTTATAAATGTTAAAGGACTATGTAAATACAAACTATTGTTATTTGCATTATATACCCAAGAATGTTTTTTATCTCCAGAATTCTTCAGGACCTCAAAGGTATAATATGTGTTTTTATTTGATATGTTGAGTGTTATTTATACTGGAGTTTTTCTGTCCAACTAACCTTGAAGTCCATGTCTTTGGATCAGGGGTGGCAAAGAAGTTTCAGCTCATATGCCAAGTCCAGTTGTGTCCACTCCGTGGAGAACTGTGTTGAGAATGATTCTGAGGACACAACTGGGAAGGGAGAGTTGTATGTGCAAGTCTTGAATTTTTCCCTCCCAGCATTTGACAGTCTTTTTTTTAAAGGGCTTTTGTTTTGTTTTGTTTTAAAAGAGCTTTCCAACGAAATAACACAATACGAGTTAGAAGACGCGGATTTGGGCTGTGCGACCATGACTCTGGACTTCACGTAACTTCTCTGATCTCTAGTTATGTCATCTGAATAATGATGATGATGATGATGATGGCGGTGATGATGCAGGCGTTGAACACTGGCTCTCTGGTTGATATTTTCATTTCATCTTCACTTCCAACGTCTTGGAAGAAGGGCTGCTTTATCATCACCCTCTTCTTACACATGAAGACGCAGAAGCACACACAGAGAAACTTGCCCAAGTCACACAGCTGGTCAACCAGGAAAACCAGGATTTGAATTTTGGTAGTCTAGACCAAGCCTTGGCCAACTTTTTCAATAAAGGGCCAAATAGTTAATATTTTAGACTTTATGGGCCAAACAGTCCCCTCAGCTCTGCTGTTGTATCCCATGAAGCAGCCAGGGACAACATGTAAACAAATGGCCGTGGCTGTGTTCCAATAAAACTTTATTTACAAAAACAGGTGACAAGCTGGAGTTGACCTGTGAGCTGTAATTTGCTGTCCTCCGGCTAGACACTGCTTTCCAAAAGAAACAACGCAAGCCATAAAGGTAAGCCACACATGCGAGCCACTTATGTATTTCAAAATTTTCTCGCCACCTTTTAAAAAGTTCAGAAGACAGGTGGAATTAATTTTCATGCTACAAGAACACCTGATTTCATTGCACTTCATGGATATTGCATTTTTTACAAATTGAAATTTCGTGGCAACCCTGCATCGAGCGAGTCTGTTGGTGCCATTTTTCCAGTGGCAATTGCTCACCTTGTGTCTCTGTGTCACATTTTGGTACTGCTCACACTATTTCAAACTTTTCCATTATTATTATATTTGCTTTGGTGATCGGTGATCCATGATCTTTGATGTTACTATTGTAATTCGTTGGGCATGTTTTAGCAATACAGTATTTTTTCATTAAGGTATGAACATTTTCTCTTACACGTAATGCCATTGCACACTTAACAGACTATTAGTAGAGTGTAAACATATGCATTTTTATATGCACTGGGAAATCAAAAAATTCATGCGACTCACTTTATTGCAATATTTGCTTCATTGCAATGGTCTGGAACCAAGCCTGCAATATCTCCAAGGCAGGCCTGTATATTTTAAAACACAATATATCTAAAATATTATGTCAATATGTAATCTAAATTTGTAAAATAATTTATGAAATATTTTGTCTTTTTTTTTTTTAACATCTTTGAAATCCGCAGTGTATTTTAGACTTTGAGCCCGTCACAACTCAGACCACGTGAGGCTGGTGGCAACAGAGAGGCCCTCTAGCTCTAGAATCCAGAATCTTTCTCTCTGCCTCAAAGGGGCTCATGAGGCCCGTGGGGCTAACACACAAGAACACAAGATAGAAATGCTAATTATTCTTGGGTCTCTTGGATGAGCCCCAGCTCCTACCGTGTATGAACCATTTCAAGAGTTTGATTTTAATTTGTCAGTTTGGAACTCAGAATGCATCTTTCCTCAGAAACAACACTATAATTGGCCATTAGAGCCTTGGGCCCTCTCATAAAGCCCCAGTTAATGAGCAATATACCTGGTGAGTATAATGTAGCTTGAATTCCGCCCAGCGATCATTCAAAATATTTTCTGTTAGCTCTAACTCTGAATGTAGGGAACAGACTCTGGCCCCCCCGCTGAGCTTTCCAGGAGAGGCCACCCTTGGAGATCTAATCCTGGTTGGGCAGTTGCCTGTTGTTGGCAAGAACCCCAATACGCCCATTTGCTTGCCTGAAGTCTGGGAAGGCTATGTCCTAAGTCAGAGGCTGCCCCGCCTGAATTTCTCTCTTTATCAGTGTCACATGACGGGTAATAGAGTATTTAGCAGTGATTCCCAGACTGGAATTTCATGGACCAACAAAATTTCCAAAAAACAAAATAAACAAACAAACAAAAAAAACCCCTGCAGGACCTATATCAGGTAGCCAGCTTGTAGACTTCCCAGGCAAACACATTATGAAAAAAAAAAAAAAAACCCCTACCATTCTCTGGCACAATCACCTTAATACCAAGTGACATTAAAATGGCATTTTTGCTCCCCAAAGTGGAGGGGCAGTCCCCAGAATTAAGGACAGTTTTTTTCAATAGAATTTCAAAAAATGTAGCTTTGTAGGAAAAGAAAAAACCCACTCTATGGCCTTTATTTTTAACATTTTACCAAGGACCACAAAAACTTTGCCTTCAAGGGCAGGGGCTCTCAGGCTAGTATTTGGGAACCCGGGTGAGTAGAATGATTCGTGGCAGTTGCATAAGGTAATGAAAGGTCTGTACAGAAATGAGAGGGAGGGGCTTTGTAGCAGCTGGCATATAACCATTAGGTGACATTCTTATGCCTGGAAGGGTTTTGAGTGCAAGGAAAGGCCACAACATAAAATACATCCTTTAATTGGCACTAACACCTCATCCTTGCATCTTGCGATTGAGTTCAGAAGATATTTATACACCCCTTTTTCCTCTTTTGAGCCTCTCAGAAACTTTCCAAGATGAGCAGGAAAGCTACTCTTTGCATCTTACAGACGAAACAGTACCAAGTACAGAATTCGAAAGCGCATCAAAGAAATGATTGATTCTTTCCTTTCTGGAGACTTTTTACTACCCCCGCATTGAACAATGTGTTTGGAGAATTAGGACTAGCTGGGTTATACAGGTGATTCCATCACTCATTTTTGTGAACAGCATAGTGTTTTGGTCATACACGTATTCGTTTTCAGATTCTTTTTCACTAAAGATTACTACAAGATATTGAGTATAGCTCTTTGTGCTATACTGAAGAAATATTTTGTCTATTTTTATATGTGGTAGTTAATATTTGCAAATCTCAATCTCTCAATTTATCCCACCCCCTTGTACACTGTCTTGATTTGTTCCCATCCACAGGTTCCAGCTGGTACCCTGCGTGGGAAGAGGCTTGTGTACACCACCCCCCTTTGCCCTCAGCCCTGGTCACGCTGGCATTTCTCAAGTGGGGCCCCCATCGTGGCAACTAAAAGCATCCCCTCAAACACCAATGGGAAGAGGGCAAGGCTGCTCGCTGGTCCTCGTGCCAAGCTGTCCATCCTGACTCCACCGCTGAGTGTTCCCCACGACTCTGGCAGAGCCTGGCTAAGAGAGGAGGAGTCTGGGCAGTAGAGATGGTTTCACTGAGAAGCCTGAAAAGTGTGAGCATTGTAAATCCAGGCAGAGGTTGCATCTCTGGGGATTGGGATACTGAAGCTGCCCAACCTCGTAGCGGTTACATCCAGCTCCTCAAGAGAAGTGTTCATGGCCAAAACTCCACATGCCAGCCCATCAGCAAGACCCTGACATCGTTCCTCCCAGTGATACATTTAACCCCTCCCCATAACACCGCTGCCTTCCTGACCCATCCATTGCACAGATGAACTCTCTTTGCACACAAATTGCCTTCAGTTTTCCATCTTCACCCCTTCCCTTCTCCATGGATGAGGGAGGAGCGGAGACACACAGACAGGCAGAAGGTCTGCACTGCGTCTAGGACAAAGGGATGTCAGAGGCAAGATCAGATGGGGCATGCTCGTGTGTCTGCAGAAGCACACAGACCAGAGCAGACAGGTTGAATTCTATCTCAGTATGGGACCAAGACAGGCCAAGATGGATGTACAGAGACCCCTTCAAACCAATGCTTTCAGTGTACCTGTGAACTCCCAGACCTCAGCATCGCCCCCAGAGAGAAAGCAAGCAACAGTACAATCCTGAATTTGACTAATTTTGCTGGGTACAAAAGGTTGGTTAAAGTGTCTACCTGTATTGAAAAATCTCTCACAGACTTGGCTTGGGGATATTCGCGCCTTCCTTCCACAAGGGGACAGTCAGGTGGTGCTGAAAGAGAGGCCGGCTACTCGTTCCCCTCTGCCCCCAGCCATGGACCAAGGACGCCACCTTCATCACCAAGTTGCTGAGGTCCATGTTAGTGCCTGCCCATCACACTAGCCCTCTGTTGGTAAAGACACTGGTTTTCACCCCACCCCAGAGAATTAGACTTGGTGAGAGTGTCAATCAGCTGTGTACCAGCCTCCTCTGGTCAAGGGAAGGGTGCATGACCCAACCTCAGCCAATCAGCCCTCTCCTTGGAGTAGAATGATGAGAGAACAGGGAATCGGGGGAGCGGATCCATCCCAGTCACTATCCCGTGGGTCCTGCCGCTTGAATCCCCCCAAAAGCTGGTTCCCATCCCTTTCTGAGGTCCAGTTCTCCAGCTAATCCTTCCTTACTAAGGATTATTCCCTAGCCTTCTTAGAAATTACTTTTTTTTTTCCTTTTGCTTCATTGGCCAAAAGCAATTTCTATTGCAACAACCAAAATATCCTAACGAACCCAGGAAGACTGAGGAGAGGAAATGGCGTGTAGGAAGCGCAATAAGGAGGCAGGAAGGACAGTAGGGATGAGAAAAAAGTGGAAGCGGGTGTCATCTAATCTCCATTAGCCAATCTTTTGTCTCCTAGGCAGGAATGTAATCTCCCTCCATAACCCAAACCTTACTGAATTTCTGCTTTTGAAAGTTTTGCATTAATTTATGTTCCCAACATCGTGTATGAGACTTTCTGTTTTCGTACATTTTCCCTGACCTTTGTTATTGTTCGATTTATCCACTGGTTGGGAAATAGCCTGCCTGACATCTAGATGAGGCCATGTGACCAAAATGATGTGCGCCAGTTCCAGGCCGAGGTGGCTGAGAAGGGGGTATCTTTATATTCCCTCTTTTCTCTTCCAGCGGCTGGATGTGGGCGATCACAGCCCCCTGGGAATTCCTATGGTGGAACCTCAAGAAAGAAGGGGCCTGATCCCCAAAACACACTTGGAGGATGGTAACTTACCAGTCCGGATCATCCGCTTTCATTCATTCTTTTTTTCCCCATTTTTAAAAATTGAAGTATAATCAGTTTACAATGTTGTGTCAATTGCTGGTGTACAGCATGATGTTTCAATCATACATATACATACATATATTCCTTTCCATATTCTTTTTTGTTAGAGGTTACTACACGATATTGAGAATAGTTCCCTGTGCTTTACAGAAGAAATTCGTTTATCTGTTTTATATATAGTAGTATCTGCAAATCTCAAACTCCCAATTTAGCCCTTCCCACCCCCTTTCCCCCGGTAACCATAAGTTTGTTTTCTATGTCTGTCAGTCTTTTTCTGTTTTGTAAGTAAGTTCATTTGTGTCTTTTTTTTTTTTTTAGATTCCCCATATAAGTGATATCATGTGGTATTTAATGTTCTCTTTCTTGGCTTACTTCACTTAGAATGACATTCTCCAGGATCATCCATGTTGCTGCAAATGGCATTATTTTATTCTTTTATATGGCTGAGTAGTATTCCATTGTATAAATATATCACAACTCTTTTGTCAGTACTCTGTTAATGGACATTTAGGTTGCTTCCATGTCTTGGCTATTGTAAATAGTGCTGCTATGAGCATTGGGGTGCAGGTGTCTTTTCAAATTAGAGTTCCCTCTGAATATATGACCAGATGTGGAATTACTGGATCATAGGGTTAAGTCTACTTTTAGTTTTTTGGGGAATCTCCAAACTGTTTTCCACAGTGGCTGCACCAAACTACATTCCCACCAGCAGTGTAGGAGGGTTCCCTTTTCTCCACACCCTCTCCAGCATTTGTCGTTGTGGACTTTTGAATGATGGCCATTCTGACTGGTGTGAGGTGATACCTCATCGTAGTTTTGATTTGCACTTCTCTGATCATTAGCGATACTGAGCATTTTTTCACGTGCTTATTGGCCATTTGTATGTCTAGGATCATCCACATTAGATTTTACACAAAGGAGAAATGAACTAACTTGTCTGAGCCATTGTCCATTTGGGATTGTTACAGCATCTCTTGTTCCCCTGATCCATACTCTGTACCCCAATAATTCCAGTTCTAAGGATACTAGTACAAGTACACTATTTTTAATTGAAAAATAAAGATAGCACCCCAGTTGTCCATTTGCCGAGAAATGGATAAATGAATTTGACATAGTCACGTGAAGGAATACTATACAACACTCAGAAAGACTACCTAGATGTAAGTTTTGATACCTGGGTGGGAAGAATATACCACAGGGATGGCTGATGGAGTGGGAGTGGAGGAGAACTAGGAAGAGGAAATTTATTTATCTCAAAATATATATCATAATTTGTTTGGGAAAAAAACAGATTAGATGTAAATGTATCTGACTGCTAACTTTTGTTCATTCAGTACGGCTGATTCTTGGATGCCTGTTTATTATCATTTATACGTTTTCTGCTTTTCTTACTGATTTTTCAACAGCAATGAAAGTATCCAAGGAGAGAAAACTGCCGTCTGTTTCTCCAGGACCTGGAAGCAGAGAGCTCTTCAGAGTAAGAACTGCAGTTCCCTGCTGGGTGCTCAGAGGCTGCTTCTTCCATTACATGGGGACATTTTCTGCTGAAGATAAAAAAACAAAAACAAAAACAAGTTCACACCTTATTCCCTTCTACCTTTCCCTTTCCATTTCCATTTCGCCTGAAAGCATCATCAACACCAAAGATAAGAACATTCTCCCGCTGCTTGCCTACGGTTGAGATTCCAGCTGAAAACATTCTAAGTTCAAATAGGAAATTAATTCCCATGAGTAATAATCATGGCAACCCTTTCCCGCATAGGAGCAGGGGGCACGTGATACAAACGTGCTCCGCCAAACAGAAGAGAAAGCATAGCTCCAAACATGTAAAGTGTTAATGAAGTTCAACGTGCGTTTCCCCCTTCACATAAAACAAACATTGAGGAGTCCAGGGATGCGGAGTTTCAGACGTGCTGAGGATTTCATCACAGTCTGGTATTAGCAGAAAACCCCGTTACAAACATTCATATCACTTAACTTTGCATTTCTAATTGATGAACGCTTTCATTGCCCTGGTGTCATAAAAAACAAAGACAAAAATCCACGTGAAATCAGGTGCAAACCCGAGCTGCCTTGGTGCAGCCAGAAACTATTTTTCTATTTCTAGAATTCTCAGAGGTAATCTCACAAGGTTTGAGTGCATCAGGTTGGGAAGTTATTGTTTTAGAAGGTGGAAACAGTTTCAAGAACTGGGTTAGACAATTTTCTGGGTCCAGAAAGACATGTACCACTTCCCTAAATTCCATCTTATCTGCCCATTCGCCCTCTCGTTAGAGAAATTATCGCCACGTATTAGGCAGGCAGAAGTCCCAGAAAGCCAATCCCACAATGCAGATTTCTCAGTCGGGGCTAGTATGTGGCTTACTGCTACATCTTATTGCCTAACCTCCCTGTCTCCCCAGAAACAGTGCCGGACTTAGAATCCGCGGCTGGGAGAGGCTTGCCCTGCACATCCTAACTGATAAAGACCCTGCATTTAGAGCATGAAGATGTGCAGAGAAGTACGTGGAGTCTGGTTTGCCAGCTAAGAGCTGTGGACTACATCTGAGTCCTGTGGAAAGAAAGGAAAAGACTCTTTAATGACCACGTTTGAGACAATAATTGGATTGAATCGTTGGGGAGGCTGAACGGAAGTCAGACTGAAATTGTTCTTGCCCGACTGGGCTGAGCTGTATTTCATGTGATAGCACATACAGAAGCAGACTGTGGGGACTGCTCTGTCTGATGGTTATGGAGTTCTTATTGGGACCAGGGGTTGATACCCGGGGTGGCTCTGCAGGGAACAGATGTGGTCATCCCCCTGGGATGTTCTAGTACAAGGAACAGGGGCTTCAGACGTGGACCTTCGAGATGACATTATCTATCTCCTCTTCCCCAGGTTCTTGGGCTCATTTTGCCCAGAGTTTGAAGGATGGAGATGCTCAGAGCATTTTCAATGACAGGAGGAGGAAGTAGCCTTATAAAAAAAATCCTAGAAGGGTCCAGGCCTGTGCATTCATTCCTCCCTGATGTATTTCCATCTCGCTTTTCTCAAACTTCAGTAAATTCTCATTAAAAAGGTACAGTCTGGTCTCTGCTATGCATGGAAAGTTAAGGCGTCAGTGGTACAAAGAACAACTTCCCTCCCTCTTGCCATCACTGGGGACAGCTATGCCCAGCGGTCAGTATTCTGGGGGCCACTGGCAGCAGCAGTGGTGGGACCGCCCAGGCCGCAGCTGCTAATGAACCTGGACTCAGACCTGCATCAGTGAAGCTCTCTAGCCTCCACATGCGTCCGTCCACGTTCCTGCTCCTCTGGAAAGAATGAGGACCCTACACTGAAGCATCTTTCAGGACCTCAGACAAATCAAGGAAGCAGTCCCGGGAGGTTCTGGACGTCTGGTTAATTCCATCAGCTGGGCTTGGAGTTGTTTCATATGAAGTATTGTGGTTCCTAATACCCATTCTCCCCTTCTTTCTTTAGTGAGTGAACCCCTGAAATGTAGCTGGGTGGGAGGCATCAGCTTGAGCCTGAGCATTACTCAGTTAGGAGATACACAGTTAGGAGACAGGATAGACCAAGTAACAAACAGGCCCTCAAAATATGGCAGCTTAGACCAGTTAAAGTTTATATGTCCCTCATGGAGAAAGGAGGAAAATTAGTGATGTGGTCTGGTACGGTGGCTCCATCCATCAAGGTGAAGAACACAGTATATGCGGAAGAGCAGAAGCCGAAGTGAGATCAGTATCAGAGATAAAAAGATGCACAGTGTGTCTGGAGGAGGATAACCCCCTCCAGACTTTGCTCTCCAAGGTTCCCACAGCCCAGGGGCGTGTAAGTGGGGAATCTGGCTTAGCGCCTAGAAAATGCTCCAAGCAGAATCAGCCCACAAATAAATCAGTGGCATCTCCAAACGCAGAATCCAGGTTTTGTCCGCACGACCTCCAGCGGGCATAGCAGCAAGGCAGGCTAATACTCCAATTGCAAACTTATTTCTACTCAAAATAGTGAGATCCAGGCTCATTGTCCACAAAGCAGAGTGATTTGCCCTCCAGCATCTTAAGGAGGTTGGGGGAGGGGACGGGCTGGTGGACTTCAGAAGGGAGGACAAGAAATGCGTCTGAGTCCAAGTGCGCTGAGGTTTGTGAACTACGTACTTCAATAATGGCTGGGGATTTATTTATTACATCCAAGTGGAGTTTTTTTATGTTTGAATCAAAAGCACACATAAAAGCCTATTGTAGAAAATCAGGCCCTATTATAATATAAATGTGCATGATATAAAGCAAACTAAAAGGGAAAAAAAGGGTTTTAAAAGTACAAATAAACTACGGAGCTTATAAATTATGGGAGAGTTGAGGGTGACGGGGAGGCTCTGAGATGGCTCTTCTGTGCTCTGCCTGACCGGAGTCTCCATCACTCCAACCAGCTCTTGCTAAAAACACGCTTCAGTCGGACAAATGGGAAATGAAATGGGTCTTCCTTCCCCAGTCCTCAGAACCAGGACTGTTGTAATCCCATTGGATTGCCTGCTTCAGGTTTTATGGAGCTAAGCAGAGGAGGAATAAAAAGACAGGGGGAAAACACAGAGAAGAAGCGAAGTAGAGCTCCCCAAAGTATTTTGCGCATCTCCAGTAACAGGAAGTGGCATTAAAACAGCCCCCTCTTTGATCTCAAGCAATGCTCCAATTGACAGGGATTCCACCCTGTGTCGGTCTGCCTTTACTGTAGGAGGGCGCACTAAATGGCTGGAGTTCTGATGCTGGGCTAATTTTTCACCCTGGGTAGCTTTTTCTTTTTTTTTTTAACGGATGGTTTTGTAAATGGAATTGTTCTCTTAATTTCATTTTCAGATTGTTCACTGTAAGCGTATAGCAATATAATTCATTGCTGTGTTTTGCTCTTGTATCCTGTAACCCTGCTAAACTTGTTTCTTAGTCCTAACGGGGCTTTTTTAGTGGATTTTTTAGGTTTTTCTATATACAGGGTCATGTTATCTGAAAATAGAGGTAGTTTTATTTCTTCCTTTGCAATCCCTACAACTTTTATTACTTTCCCTTGCCTAACTGCCCTGGCTAGAACTTCAAGGATAATGTTGAATAGAAATGACAAGAGCAAAAATCCTTGTCTTGTTCCTGAGGTGAGCTGTGGGTTTTCTGTAGATACCCTTTATCAGATTGAGGAAGTTCCCTGCTATTCCTAGTTCGTTCGGTCTTTTTATCATGAAAAGCGTTGGATTTTGTCAAATGCTTGTTTCTGCTTCTATGAGATAATCATGATGTTTGTGTTTTGTTTTTTTCTATGGATGTGATGTTTTACATTAATTGACCGCTGGATGTGACGCCAACCTTGCATCCCTAAGAGGAATCCCACTTGGTAAATGCATATAATTCTTTTAAATATTGCTGAATTCGGTTTGTTAATAATTTGTTGAGGATTTGGGGGTCCGAAGTCATAAGAGATATTGGTATGTAATTATATTTTCTGATGATGCCTTTGTCTGGTTTTGGTATCAGGGTAACACTGGCCTCATGAAATGAGTTGAGAACTACTTCCTTCTCTTCTTTTTGGAAGAGTTTGTGAATAATTGGTATTAATTCTTCCTTAAATGTTTGGTAGAATTCACTGATGAAGCCATCTAGGCTTAACGTTTTTCTTTGTTAGTATTTTTTTAAGTTATTAATTCAGTTTTTTCACTTGGCATGGGTATATTCAGACTGTCCACTTGTTTTGAGTCACTTTTATTAGTTTATGTCTTTCTAGGAATTGTCCACTTCATCTACGGTATTTAGTTTGTTGGAGGACAGTCGTTTATACTAACCCATTTATAGTGCTTTTTCTTTCTGTAAGATCAGTAGTAACACCCCCTTTCATTTCTGATTTCGGTAACTTTAATCTTTTCTCTTTCTTCTCCCACTGTTATTGAAATATAATTGACATACAGCGCTGTATACATTTAAGATGTACAGCATAATTATTCGACTCACACATGTCTTGAAGTGATTATATCAGTATGTTTAGTGAGCATCCATCATCTCATAAAGACACAAAATTAAAGAAATGGAAAAATATATTTTTCCCTTGTGATGGGAACTCTAAGATGTACTCACATAACGAGTTTCCTTGTAACATACCACAGTGTTAACTATCTGTTAACTCTCATATGTAACGTACAGCAGCATTAACTACATCCTGCTGCGCATAACATCTCTAGTACTTCCTGATCTTTTGTACCTTTTGACTGCCTGCATCCAGTTCCCCCTCCCTCCTCTCCCTGCCTCTGGTAACCACAAATGTGATCTCTTTTTCTATGTGTTTGTTTGTGACATTTAAATGACATAAAACACTATATTAGTTCCTATTATTAAAACATAGTGATTTGATATTTCTATATATTTCAAAATCATCACCATAAGTCTAGTTATAATATGTCACAGTATAGATATTGCATAGTCATTTGACTATCTGCCCCAAACTGTATATTTCATACCCGTGACTCATGTATTTTGCAACCGGAAGTTTGTACCTCTAAATCTCCCTTACCTATTTCGTTTCTTGCTTTTCACCCTCACCCAGTCCCCTCCTCTCTGGTAACCACCTATTTGTTCTCTGTGTCTAAAACTCTATTTCTGTTTTGTTATGTTTGTTCGTTGGTTTTGTTTTTTAGATTCCACGTACAAGTGAAATCAGACAGTATTTTTCTTTCTCTGTCTGACTTACTTCACTGAGCATAATACTTTCTAGATTCATCCACGTTTTTGCAAATGGCAAGATTTCTCTCTTTTTATTGTGATCAAGCCAGCTAAAGGTTCATCAATTTTGTTGATTTTTGTCAAAGAACCAGCTTTTGGTTTCAAAGATTTTCTCTATGGTATTTCATTCATTTCTATTCTAATCTTTTTTATGTCCTTTCTTCTGTTTGCTTTTAGGTTTAGTTCACTCAGTGTCTTAAGGTGGACGGTTAGTTATTGATTTGAAGTCTTTCTTCTTCCTTAATACAAGCATTTATGGCTATAAAATTCCCTCTAAGATCTGCTTTACTTACATCTCATAAGTTTTGGTTTATTGTGTCTTCATTTTCATTCATCTCAAGCTATTTTATGATTTCTCTTTATTTCTCCTTTAACCCAATGGTTATTCAGGAGTGTGTGGTTTAATTTCTGCTTATTTATGAGTTTCCCAAGTTCTTTCCTGATTTCTACTTTCATTCCACTGTGATCAAAGAACATACTTTGTATTATTTCTGTCTTTTACATTTATTGAGATGTGTTTTACAGCCTAGCACATGGTCTATCACGGAGAATGCTTCATGAGCCCTTGAGAATGTGTATTCTACTGTTGTTGGATGGAGTGTCCTATAAATGTCTATTAGGTCTACGTAGTTTATAGTGTTGTTGAAGTCTTCTATTTCCTTGTTAATGGTCTGTCTAGTTATTCTACATTATTAATATTAATATATTAGTTATATATTAATATATTATTATACATTATCAAAAGTGAGGTATTGAAGTTTCCAACTATTATTGTTGAACTATTTCTCTCTTTATTTCTTTTTTTTAATTGAAGTGTAGTTGATTTACAGTATTGTGTTAGTTTCAGGTATACAGCAAAGTGATTCAGGTATGTATTTTTTCTGATTATATCCACTATAGGTTATTACAAGATATTAAATATAATTTCCTGTGCTATACAGTAAATCTTTGTTGCATATCCATTTTATGCATAATAGTTTATATCTGTTAATCCCATACTCCTATTTTGTCCCTCTCTCTCTCCCTTGGTAACCATAAGTTTGTTTTCTATGTCTGTAAGTCTGTTTCAGTTTTGTATATAGATTCATTTGTATTTTTTTTTAGATTCCACATATAAGTGATACCATATAGTATTTGTCTTTCTCTGTCTGACTTAGTTTTCTAAGTCTACTATTCTCCAGGTCCATCCATGTTGCTACAAATGGCAATATTTCATTCTTTTTATGGCTGAGTAATATTCCATTGTGTGTATGTATATATATATACCATATCTTCTTAAGCCAAGTGTCTGATGGGCTCTTGGGTTGTTTCCACGTCTTGGCTATTGTAAGTTGTGTTGCTATAAATATTCAGGTACTTTTCAGATTAGAGTTTTCATTTTTTCTGGATATATACACCTGGGGATGGGATTGTTGGACCATCTAAATTGTAGCTCTATTTTTAGTTTTTGAAGTTACTTCCATATTGTTTTCCATAGAGGCTTCACTAATTTACATTCCCTCCAACAGTGTAGGAGGGTTCCCTTTTCTCCACATCCTCTCCAGCATTTAATAACTGTAGACTTTTTGATGATAGCCCTCCCTTTATTTCTGTTCAGTTTTGCTTCATATATTTTGGTGGTATGTTATTATTAAGTGAGTGTGTGTTTATTATTGTCATATCTTTCTGATGGATTGACCTCTTTATCTCTAGTAACATTATTTAAAGTTTATTTGGTCTGTCACAACTGGAGTGGCTGATAAGTACATATGTCAGTATAGCCACTCCAGTTTTCGTGTGTTTGTTTTTTGCATATCTTTTTTGATCCTTTTACTTTCAATCTGCTTGTATTTTTGAATCTAAAGTGTATCTCTTATAGACAGTATATCATTGGAACACTTTTAAAATCTAGTCTGGTAATCTGTCTTTTGATTGAATTGTTTAATCCAGTCACATACACTGTTATTAGTGATACAATTCAATTTATGTCTGCAGCTTTGCTTTTTGTTTTTTATATGTCTCGTATCTTTTGTTGTTTCTCTATCCCTTCTTTACTGTTATTTTTACATTAAGTGATACTTGACAATGTGGTATTTTAACTTCCTTATTGCTTTTTTCACTCTGTTTTAAAAGTTTTTTTAGTGGTTGCTCTAGGACTTACCACATACACCTAATCATGGGAGAACTGGCTTCTGTTTTATACTAGTTTAATTTCATTGATATATAGAAACATTACTTCTAGATAGTTAGATTCCTCATTCCTTCTTTTTGTCATTTTTTGGGTACATATTAGGCCTATTAATGTTACAAAGAAAACAATATATGACTAAAATTATTACATTACAATCTGTAGTCATTTCTTCAGCCCAATAAAGCTTTCTTCCCACCCACCTCCTTTGTGCTGTTGTTGGCCAACACATTACACATATCCTACATATTTATGTGTCATAGGTCCCCAAATATGTTATGTACACATTGCTTTATGCAATGCATTTTAAAATCAGTTCAAAGAAAAGGAGGAAAATGTGTACCTAAACTATCTTCTAAAATTACATAACTACCTTTACCTTATCTCTTTGTTTTTCGTGTGAATTTAGTTACCATTTGGGGAAATTTGCTTTCAGCCTGAAGAAGTTCCTTTAGTATTTCTTATAAGGCAAATCTGCTAGCAACAAGTTCTCCCAGGTTTTGTTTATCTAGGAAAGCTTTTATTTCACCTTCATTTTAAAAAGATAGCTTTGCTGGATATAGAATTCCTAGTTCACAGTTTTTTCACTTAACATTTTGAATTTCTGGTCTCCATTGTTTCTGCTGAAAAGCCAGCTGTTAATTTTATTGGGGTTTCCTTGTAAGTAATAAGTCAAATTTCTCTTGCTGCTTTCAAGATTTTCTCTTTGTCTGCAACTTTCAACGTTTTTATTATAATGTGTCTGTGTTTTCTTTGTATGTATCCTACTTATAGTTTATTGAGCTTCCTGGATGTGTAAGATGTTTTTCAATAAAATTGGGGGTACTATGAACAACTCCATGTCCACAAATTTGATAACCTAGGTGAAATGAACCAAACCCTTGAAAGACACATTCTGCCAAAACTCACACAATCTGAATGGACCTCTATCTGTTAAAGAAATTAAATCAATAATTAATATCCTTCTAAAACAGAAAGCATCAGGCCCAGATGGGTTCACTGGTGAATTCTCCCAAATATTCAAGGAAGAAATTATATCAATTCTTTACAAGCTCCTTCAGAACACAGAAGTAGAGGGAATTCTTCCTAACCCATTTTATGTGGCTAGTATTACCCTAGTACAAAAACTAGACTAAGAAGACTACAAACCAATCTCTCTAAATAAATTTGTGAAGTTTTTGGCAACTATTTCTTCAAATATTTTTTTCTGCTGCTTTCTCTCCTTTTTCTCTGGCACTTCCACAAAATGTTTTCTGGTGCACTTTTCCCCTCTCTGTTCTTCAGCTGGTGTAGTCTCTATTGATCTATCTTCAAGTTCATCTATTATTTCTTCTGCCAGTTCAAATCTGCTGCTGAGCTTCTCTGGTGAATTTCTTATTTCTGTTCTTGTACTTTTCAATTTCTATTTGATTCCTTTTTTTATAACTTCTATCACTTTATTGACATTCTCTATTTGATGCAACATGGTCATTATATTTTCTTTTATGTCTTTAATCGTTTCCTTTAGTCTTGTGAATGTGTTTACAATGGATCTTTTGAAGTCATTTTCTGATAAGCACAATAGTGTTCACTCTCGCAGGCAATTTCTTTGCCTCCTTTTTTCCAGCTGTGTGGGTCATATTTTTGTTTGTTTGCATGTCTTATAATTTTTTGTTGGAAACTGGTTGTTTTAGATTGTATTGTAGCAACTCCGGAAATTAGTCTTCCTCCCATCCTCCAGGGCTTCTTATTGTTTTGTAACTGTTTATTTGTTTAGTGACTAGCTGGTTTATTTTCTTGAAATCTATTTCTTCTCCCAGTGTTAAGCCTCTGATATTTATTTTCAAAGAGAAACAGTTTGGGATATAATCACAGGCAATTTTGATGACAATGATCTTGCTAGGGTTCTCAGCCATTCTTTCTCTGATCACACCAAGCTGGTAAACTCCAAGACTTGGCAGCTGATTGCTATATTGTTTTCAACAATGCCCTGAATCATAAATTGCTGTACAATCTAATCCAATCAAATTGTGACTCCTTTGAAGGAATAGTTTCTGAGGTCAGTGTTTGATATTTGTTCTGACCACAAGAGGATTCCTCTCTAGTGACTTATTCTGAGTTTTCTCCCACACTCTACCAGGCTTACAGTTTAACCTACATTTTGAATCTCTTCCCAGTTGCCTTTTACCATAAACTCCCCAGTTTTTTATAGCATCCTTAGGTTTGACTTCCTCCAAGGACTATTGCAGAAAAATTCAATTCCTTTGTGAAAGTCTTAGGAACTATCCTTTTTATGGCCTCTTTCTTCCTTTCTTTCTGACCCCATCCTCCAGCAAAATATCTGATTCAGGATTCTGGAGCTGGAGATGGGGACAATGGCAATCTCCTCACTGAGTGATACCCCGACTCTAGGAGCTGGGCACTTGGTGAAGAAGTAGGACAGCCAGGGGTCCTCTTAGCTTGCATCTTCTGGCTTGGAAACACCACCTCACAAGCCAAGGCAAGAGTGTCCAGCGCCACAGTCCTCTCAGCATTCTGTTCCCAAGGTAGACCCTCCAGTCCACCAGAAGGGAGCCCACCTCTCAATCACACTCATCTGGAACTTAGTCTCAGCAATGGAGAGCTGTGAACAGGATGAGAAACACTGCCATCCTGCTCCTCTGGGGAAGTAAGGCTTCCATGTGCTGGGAGGTGTAGGGAAGGAAGCCCTGTGTTCTTGGCTACAGAAGTTTGGGATGGAGTCTCCCCCTTACTAAACTGGGAATGGGGAGGAAGAAAGAGACCTTGGTTTGAAACTCTCATCTTTCTTACCAAATTTTCATAAATTTTCTTGAATAGAGGATTGTTCCTTTGCTGTTCCTCCCTCCCCACCTTAGGACCATTTCCAGTAGCTTTCAAAGGTTGGAGTGCCTTTGTTTTTGTTTTTGTTTTTTATAGTTTTCACCAGTTTCACTGAGTAGTGGGTCCATGGAGATCCTTATGGCTGTCATGCCAGAATTTGATCTTACTCTGGGTAGTTTTACTTTGAATATGTAGTAGCTATTATTAGTACCATTTTGTACAAATAGCAAAGAACTTTTTAGCATAACTCTCTTCATGGTGATACCGTGAACTAAGAACGAGGTGTTGAAGTCCTAAGCTCCAATACCTGTGAATGGGACCTCATTTGGAAATACGGTCTTTGCAGATATAACCAAGTTAAGATGAGAGCATACTGGATTGCGGTGGGCCTAATCCAATGACTAATGTCCTTACGAGAGGAAGGTGTGGACACAGACAGATAATGTGGCACAGTAAGGGCGCCATGTGATCACAGAGGCAGAGATTGGAGTGATGGGACTACAAACCAAGGAACACCAAGGAGTGCTGGCAACCAGAAGAAGCTGGAAGGGCATGAACAGACCGTCCCTCAGTGCCTTCAGAGGGAACATGACCCTGCTGACTTCTTGATTCCAGACTTCCAACCTCCAGAACTATGAAACAACAGACACCTAGTCCATTTGGTAGCATCGTCCGGTGGTTTAGCTGTCTTGAAAGTCTTTAAAAAAAAACATCTGGAAGGGTCACTTCTATTTTGTTTTCCATTTGACATCACTCTTTTTCCTTTTTCGTTTCATGATCTGGCTCCATGGAGAGACTGCATTTCTGTAAACTACTTTTCAGTTACTTCTTAAAATTGGGAAATTCTTGGTTTCTAGAAACTTGTTTTTAATAGTACATTTTGACTGCCGTACCCCCAAAATCTACAATAACCCCATTTCACTGTTTAACAAGGCAATAATTAGTCCTCAAGTTGGCATACACTCCAAGGCCTCTGTTCAGATTTTCTACTCTTTGGTGACTGAGTTATTTGCCTATAAAACCTTACAGCAGTGCTAAGAGCTAAAGGAAGGGGCCATCCAGAAATCTGACTAACCACCCCCTTCCTCCCCCAGATCTGACATATTTCTATTCTTGGAAGTAGCATGTAAACCACACTGTTTGCAATATTTATATTTTTCTAACACCTAATAATTTATCCTTTTATAGTTAAAATCTGTTTCTACAGACCTTTTAAAAAATTTATTTCTTACCTCTTTGTGTCTCTCTACAATGTGGTTAATCCCAAAACACAGTGAAATTTGAGTGCCTACATCCATGCGCATAATAGTGAAGGAAAGTAAGGGAGTATCTTAAATAACTGATGGTAATTTTTGCATCTCTGGACAGACACACCCCCCCCCAGGTTATACTTGCAAGTGATCACTATGTGATACTCAAAGGACCCTCCAAGGTTTTGAGAACCTTGGATCATCTCACACTGCTAAGAATGTTGCACTGTTTTTAAAAAAAAAAGTATAAGAAAAAAGGGAGAAGAAAAGAGGGGAGGATGCCCCCAAACAGTGAATATTTAGAGGAATATTAATACTTCTCCCCAAGTCTGTTAATACTTTGTAGGGGCATGGGCCATATCTGAACAAAGAAAACTAAAATCCAAAGAACAAGGTACCCTAACAGTGAGAAGATTGCTCTAGAAGTGCTCTGGAAATTAAGAGCATTGATGGGTTGGCGTATAAAGGGACTGTGTGTGCACACGCGTGCACACACGTGCATGTATATGTGAGTGTGTCTTGTCTGTGTGTTTAATGCTACCTTTTGAGCATGGGCTGAAAGGAAGAGACTCTTCACATCTGGCTTCCTTCTTGATATCCCCACTCTGGCTTTCTCCACCCATTCCTTTTCTGTCTCCTCAGCTGCAGCTTACCATCTCTTAGTTAGTCCCTCAAATGCCATCCAACCACATAATTGTGATCAGCTTACAAATCTAAGAGGGAAAACATGTTAAAATGTGTCTTCATAGCACTTGTATTTTTTTTTACTGTAAAAATTATCATTTGGGTTTCATTGGACATGTGCCTAGAAGCAGGACACCCTGCCAGTGACAATTTTGCAATTTCATTGTTCTTCCAGGCCACCACTCTTTCTCAACATCTGTTAGAATCTTGGAGGCCTAAACACAGAATTGATTAAAATTCTTCCCTCATTCTTGAAACACTAAGAAGGGCCCAGATTGAGTAAGACTTTGACTCTCAAGGTTAATATTTTATATATAATGTGGAAGCTTGGATTTTTTTTTTTTTTAATTCGGCAATAGTGGACAGGATGGGTTGAATTGAAGAGAAGAAACTTCTAGAAGCCTATGGACAGACCCGGAACCAGGAGCAGTAAGGGTACAAACAAAGAAGGGTCAGTGGGAGTGGAGACTGGGGGTAATTCTGCAGAGATGTCCCCTGGGTCTGTCGACTGATGGACTTGGGAGTCACAGAAAGGGAGGATCAAGCAGTGACTTGGAGATGTGATCCGGCTGATAGGACAGTGAGTCTGAAAACATCCCTGGAGGCAGCATGGGTTGACACTGGAAAAGCACCTCGGGAAGGTGCCTGGCCTCAGAAGCCAGAGTTACTTTCTGATACAAGTCAATGTCACAAGAGCTAGAGTCCACTTCAAAGCGCTGGTTAGATTCTCCAAGCACAGCGAGTTGACCTTGAAGTTAGTCCTTCAGGAACGTGGAAAGATGACCGCCTCTCCCTAGACCCTGGCTCATTGCTGTGTTTGGGAGCCTTGTCTCACCTCTCCCCCTCTACATGGGGCTCTTGCCCTTGGAGCAGAAACTCAATGTCCTGACTTTTCAGTACAGAGCAAGACATCCATCTCTTCTTCCAGACCATGACCTGGGCAGGCAGGTGGGGCCTCCACATCTCACACCCAGAGCGGGTCATCACAGTATTTCCATAGACAGAGAGCCCAGTGATGAGATTTAAGCCGTTAAGACTGCTGTCCCCTTTGGTTTTTTTGTTTTTTGTTTTGCTTCACAGAATTTGTCCTTCTTGCTAAACAAGCCTAGATCCTACTTAGAAGCTACAAATTAATGGGAAATGCCCCTTTCCTGACCTCTTTCCTGCTCCTGCCCTTCCCGCCGACCCCCACCTCCTGCCCTTGATTCCTTTTCTTTCTCTAGATGTAAAGCCATCAAGGACTGATTAAGGTCCCAGTCGTGGTTTGATGGTGTTTGGGAACCAGGAATCATAGGCTAGCTAAAAGAATTGACCTGGAACTTGCATGTTGACTCAAGCTCTCCTTGGGTTCCCCACCCCGCCCCCACCCAAATCCAACGGACCTGCTCAGAAGTTATTTTCTCAGTCATGCCATGTGTCATCAATATTGAACAATGGGTTAAGACATTTGGACACATACTCCTTTGTCCTCTCTCCCCTGTCCCCTTCTCATTTGGCCAAAATGTCACCTTCAGAGTCTAATGTTGATCAGTTAAGCATTGGAGTGAACTTTCAAGTAAGGAATTCAGGATTTTCTGGTTTAACCAGGTAAATCTAAACAAATCACAAACCCAAAAAACAGTCATAACTGTGCCAGCAGAAGGGCCAACATGGGAGGTACCCACTCGGATGAACGAGGCTCAGTGGATGAGACAATGCCTTGAAAAATAGGATTCCAGAGGCATGACAGGCCTGCTATACACATAGATTTAGCCTTAAAGATCAACTCTTCCACTGACAGCAAAATAAAATTCCAATTTCTTAGCATCACCTATTTCCTCGCCCTTTTCAAAACGCAAATGCCTTTGGGGAAATTACTACTTTATGGAAGTCCTTCTCACCTTAGTGGGAAATAATTTGTTAGATAACTTTCCAATCTGGATCCCAGCTGAGACAGACCCCAAGGGAACAGAGAACAAAGAAATTCACCACAAGCAGGGACACAAATAGTGATGTCCTAGTGAGAGCACTTGGCTGCAAAAATCAGAAACCAAGTCTAACTTGCAGAAAATGAATTATGAATTGGAAGGATTTAAAGATAAAAATGGTGATAGGGCAGTATATGAAATGAATAAGAAGCTTGAAGGATAGGGTTGTGGGAAGGAGCAAAAACAAAGAGGGGATACCAGCCAAGAGCTCAGGAAAGTCATCCCACAGGACCTGCTGCTTGGGGTGCCACCAATGGCGTGGTCCCGTGGGCATCGCCACCAGGTCACTGGGCTGTCGTCTCTTATGTCTGCTGTCACCTCCATGACTTCTCCATGTCACTCCTTTAAGAGCTCAAGGCCTGAATGAGAGAGTCTGGCTGAACCAGTTACGCCGCCTGCCCCTCTTCCAGAAGATAAGCGGCTAGAAAAGGCTAGAAGATTCATCTCCACATAGTGGAGACAGGGCCTTACCGCTCATAGATCACAGCATTTCCTCCAAAAAGGCAGACCACCCAGGGCTGGGCCGCCAAACATGGCGAATGTCCTCTACAGTAGATAAAAATTCGAGAAGGCGCTAGGGTGGTTGGGCCTCAGCTGAATTAAGTCCTTTTCCTTGAGTTAGTTCATTTAATTTATATGCCCTAGGAGACATCTTTATCTTCAGCTTTATGGATGAGGAAACCAAGATTCCAAGAGATTGAGTAACTTGCCAAAGTTCCCACCATTAGGAGAGGATGAACAGGGATTCTGACGTGTCCCTGGTGGCTTTAACAGGCCAAGGGGGTGAGAAGCGGTGAAGTGGGAGTGGTCTGGGATCAGGAGCCTGTTTACAGGGCTAGGCATGTTGTCCCTGAAGCACTGGGCTTGGAGAAGGTGTATGCGTTGGCTCAGGCTGCCATAACAAAGCACCAGAGTCTGGGTGTCTTCAACAACAGATAGTTATTTTCTCATAGTTCTGGGAGCTGGAAGTTCAAGATCAAGGTGTCAACAGGGTTGGTTTCTTCTGGGGTCTCTCTCTTTGGCTAGTAGATGGTCATCTTCTCCCTGTGTCTTCCTGGGGTCTTTTCTGTGCTGGAACAAATGACCGTAAACCCGGTGATGTAAAACAACAGAAATATATTCTCTCACAGTTCCAGGGGCCAGAAGTCTGAAATCAAGGTATTGGCAGGACTGCACTCTTCTCTGAAGTTTCTACAAGAGAATCCTTCCTGCCTCTTCCAGCTTCTGGTAGCTCCAGGTTGTGGCTGCATCACTCCAATCTCTGCCTCAGTCTTCACATGACTTTATTCCCTACGTATGTCTCTGGGTCTCAAGTCTCCCTCTCCTTTCTCTTACTCTGGTACCTATCAGTCTTTGTAAGACTTAGGCCCCCGTATATCCAGGGCGATCTCATCTTGAGATCTTTAACATAATTACATCTGCAAAGCCTCTATTTTACAAATAAGGTCATATCCACCGGTTCTGTAGGTTAGAACTTGGACATACCTTTTGGGGCCCACTTTTCTGTTCTGTGTACCCACATGCCTCCTCCCAGACTTAGCTCATCTTCCCACCTTTACATCCCCACTGTCCTCTTTCCCTTCCTAACCCTTGACCACAGAACGCTGGGCTGGTTTGAAGGTGAATGTTACTAGATCAGACACTGCTTCTTGTCCCCACATCAGGACCCTCAGTACCTAGGGAGGATAACTTTTTCAGTCTCCAAGTAGGAACATGAGAGCAGTCTTATAAACAGCCTCCTCACTGGGGAGGAAATAATTTCCCTATTAATATGAGCATGTTTATACAAAGAATATTTCCCCAACTGGCAACGTCACAATTCTTCAGCAAGTCTCAACAGCCAGTTGTAACTTGTTAGGGATTCATTGATTTTGGGTGGCCCAGATTTCATTGTCACCTATGATATGACCAAGGTGAGCCAAGTTCCAAATGCCTTTGGCTGTGTTTAGAGAGTAAGGAGGAGGGAGAGAGTTAAATAGCCCCCCACACAGAATCTGAAGGCTTTATTCACATGACCCAGCACTCCTTTTCCCCACTGAATAAAAAAGTTCTGTACCCAAGAGCAAGCTCGGTCTCCAGCTGGTACCTTTCCCAACATCCCCACAGGCCTCCTGGCAGCCTCTAGGCACAGAATCCTCAGGGTACGCAAGGATCCAACTCCAGGATTCTAGCTCTGCCCCATCACGAGGGAGCCGGCTGTTCTTGTAGTGCGTTGTCAGTGAGTCCTCCATCGCCAGTGGAATCCCAGCAGATGGCCTGTGAACGACGGTCTTCTCAGCCTCGGGAAGACACAGGCGCAGCTCATCCAAATTGTCCAGCTGAGAACTCGGCTCAGAATAGAATGGCTGCTCTTGGCCCAGGCACCACCATTTCAGGCAGTTCTTGCCTTTTATATAAACACCCAAGGGTGAGACTTTCAAGGGCCTCCATGCCCCCAATCCTACTTTTCCTCCATTATAGCCAGAAACCCTTTTTTTTTTCTTTTTTCTTTTTTTCTTTTCTTTTCTTTTATTTTTTTTGAGGCAAAGAACTAAAAAGAGCACTGGTTGTTCTCTCAGACGGGCATCAGAATGTTTAGTTGTGGGACTTTTTCCTCACGTAGCATCATTTTAAATTTGGCAGCTTCAACAAAGGTTTCAGTTACTGTTTTACTCCGTGATAGAAGTTTGGCGTATTCAGAGTTACTCAGATCTGAGAGCGGTGTCTAATACACTGGAAATGAGCAGGGGCTGCTTCATTCCTCACTCCAGTTCTAAGATTCCGTGTTGCCAGTGAGCCTCCCATCCCCTCCCCAGCCCCCCTCACCTCCCAGTGAGAGGGGGAGGCCATTTCATTAGAAATGTGGTGGGCAGCTGGGAGACAAAGGAGTTGTCCCAAATGTGGATGACAGCCACACAGGTGAGTTGATGAATGACCTCAGGTGTTACAGCTTTATGGAAATTTATGTAAACATGATGAATTGCACACACACACACACACACACACACACACACACACACACACACATTTCCTTCCACTCCCTCCCAATACCCCTTTAAAGTGACAGAGAAGAGATGAAAAGACGTCAACCCAAAAAGGCAAAGGCAATATGAAAGGGGTCAGAGCAGAAGAGTCAGCTGAACCCCTGAAAGCTGTGATCAGATCCAGTGGTGATCAGATGAGCAGACCAGACGAGGCAGAGAACCAGGGCTGCAGAGGCCCGGCCAGAACCCAGGAAGTCTAAGGAAATAGAAACATCAGGTGTTTCTCATGGGGAAGGTCCCGGTGAGCTGAGAATGAAAATCGATCAAAGAATCACAAGTCCCCTTGCCTACGCCCCCCTGCAGCATGGGACCACCCCTCCCTTTTATCCATAAGCAAAGTCACTCTTTAGAGACAACAAAGCAGGAAGAGTCCAGGCCCAGGTGTAAACAGATGGTGAGGTCAAAGTCAAGCCCTTTCCCTCACTCGTCTCCCATCTCTGAAAGTCGAGCTTAGACCCTCCCCTCCACCACATCCCACAGTAGGAAATCAGAAAAGTCCTCTCTGAAGGAACTGGTCCCAAGTCTTGACCGCAGATAATGACATTCGAAGGTTTCTTTTTCATAAATATTTTTTATTATTTAAAAAAAATTTTAAGGAGGGAGGCAATTAGATTTAATTTTAGATTTATTCATTTTTTTAATGGAGGCACTGGGGATTGAGCCCGGGACCTCATGTACACAAAGCAGGCGCTCTACCACTGAGCTGTACCTCCCCCTCGAGGATTTCTCAGCAAGATAGCCAGTTTCACTCTGGGAAACCCCACCAAAAGAAAAACTCCTGCATGCACATCTTCCTTTGCCATCGTAATAGTTGCTCATTCTTAAATATGTAAGATCTCAAGGACTAGCAGATGCTGGAGGAATGTCTTTGTGAAGAAAAACAGAAAACAACAGCAACAGAAGAGAGGAGACAGGGATAATGTAGAAATCAAGATTTTTTTTTTTTGGAAGTCTGTAATTCATATTTTAAGTGAGAAAAAAAGGAGATACTGCAGCCATAAAACAAGATCAAGTTGCCATGTAAAGAAGAACATATGAAAACGATAACAGGAAATTTTGAAACTATTATAAAAATTGGAAGCTACAGCTCAAGAAACATATTTTTAGTAGAGGACATATAAACAAGGGATTGAAAAATAAGAGGGAAAATAAAAGAAATTGAGAAGATTAGTCCCCCACATTTGAGAGCTAGACTTTCTTCGCTATGAACAAAGAAAATTTTCTGAGAAATAAAATAAGAGAATTTTCCAGAACTGAAGGACCTACGTCTCCTGACTGAAAAGTCCCACCAACCACGTGGCACAATAAATGGAACCAACAGCAAGCAAAACGCAACAAAGGAGACCACCTTAAAATTTCAGGATATGGGGAAGAGTGAAAAGACTCTAGTATGTTCTAGAGAAGAAAACAGGGCGCTCAGAATGCACCAGGAATCAGAACGGCACTGGACTTTTCAGGAGCAAGACGGGGAGTCAGAAGTGTACTGCCTTCAAAATGATCTCCAACCTAGAATCTGTAGCCCCCACCTCCAAAACACATCAATCAAAATGTGAAAGTAAAATAAATACTTTTTTATTTTCAGACAAGCCAGTCTCAAAAAAAAAAAAAAAAAGAAAAATTCAGGACACTACCAGAGGGTGTGATTCCCCAAAGCAGAGAAATACACCAAGAATAAGGAAGATCTGCTATCTGGAAAACAAGACATCCAACACAGATGAGAGCTCCTAGGGAGATGGGTGGGACCCCTAGGCTGATGACGGTGGTTCCACAGCCAACCTAAGAAAGCAACGGTCCAGTACTGGAAGAGGAAAGAGAACAACTCTGGAAAAGAAATGTATGGGAAAAGAAGGACTGAGCAAATACTTTATCAACTGGATCAGAAATCTCCAGAAGAATAATCATCAAGAAAAATATGAATCGCATAGATTACTTGATGTGTTAGCATGTTTTAGGAGATTTACACTCTAGCAAAGAATTTGAGGATGAGTAAAGGATAGGTGCATTACAAAATTAGGACATGAAAAAAGTAAGGCAATTATTAACTCCCGGGGAAACCAAACGGTGGCAATAAAAGAAAATAATTACAGTACACTACACAACTCAGTTGTAACCATGATATTGCAAAAACAGAATTTTGGTTTAACCAAAAATTAACCTACAGGGATAACTATGTTGGGAGAATGTGAGGACAAGTATATGAAAGGAGCCAACTTTTATATTTCGTAGTTAGAAGATAATAGAAGGGGGAGGGTATAGCTCAAGTGGTGAAGTGAATGCTTAGCATTCATGAGGTGCTGGGTTCAACCCCCAGCACCTCCTCTAAAAATCAATAAATAAACAAACCTAATTACATCCCTTCCCCCTCAAACAAAAAGAAGAAAAAAGAAGAAAAGAAAAAGAAAACTACTCTGAAAATGGTATAGTTCTTTAAAAAAAGAGAAGATTATGTCTGTTACGAACTGAATGTTTGTTTCCCTCCAAAATTCACATGTTGAGACCCTACCTCACACTGTGATGTGATTAGGAAGTGGGGTCATTGGGGAGTAATTAGATGACGTCACGAGGGTGAAGCCCTTGTAAATGGGACTAGTATCCTCAGAAGAGTCAAGGGAGAGCTTGTTTCCTCTCTATGCTCCGAACGATGTGAGGCCACAATGGGAAGTCGGCAGTCTGCAGCCCAGCAAGGGGTCCTCACCAGAACCCAACCACGCTGGCACCCTGACCTCAGACTTCCAGCCTCCAAAATTGTGAGACATAAATGTTTGTTGTTTATAAGCTACCCAATCTATGATACTTTGTGATAGCACCCTACATGAGCTAAGACAATATCTAAAATTGTAAAATGAAAAACTAGCAATATTTTGAGAATTGCTAATATTAACTACTATGTATAGAATAGATTTTAAAAAAACAAATTTCTTCTGGATAGCATTGAGAACTATATTCAATATCTTGTAGTAACCTATAATGAAAAAGAATATGAAAACATATGTATATGTATGACTGAAACATTATGCTGTACACCAGAAATTGACACATTGTAATAGACACATTGTAACTGACTATACTCCAATAAATTTTTTAAAAAGAGATTAAGAAAGCAAATTAATTAAATTTTTTTTTTAATTTTTAAAAATGGCAATGTAAGGTTTGCCACAGGGGTGGGAATGGGAGGTGGGGTGAGGAAAGACTACTTTGATTGTTGTTGTAAAACTGTTTCACTTTCTAAACTATGGACGTGTACTGACAAAAATGAAAATGAAATGTAAGATGTTTGTTGGAGGTCCGTGGCTTTTACATTTAGAAACAAAAATTCTATTAGCATAAAAAAGTACTTAAGCACTTGCTCATCCACAGCAAGTTCTAGGCGTCAGAAAAATGATTTATACCGCACTGTTCCTTAGAAAATACATTTTCAGTTGCACTCAGAACACCATAAGGGAGCATCTACTGTGCTTGGTCACTGCGGTGGAGGCTGGGGGTACAAAGGTGACAAAGCCCTGTCTTCATACCTGGAGGAAGAGCCCACAGTCTGGCGAGGGTGGTCCCGCCCCGCGGCAGGCACTTTGACTTCTGCCTCCATGTGTTTCCGAGGCCAGCGCACATTACTAACGTCAGTCTAATGAGCCAGATTTTGCCGTCTGCTTTAGTTTGATTTGCACACATATTTTCACGTATAATGCTTATATGATCAAAGAAGCACAAGGAAGTTTTTTTTTTTTAAGGAATGGCTTTTTAAATTTTATTTTATTTTTATCTTATTTGTTTTTTCTTTTATTCTTATTATTTTTATTTTTACTGGAGGTACTGGCAAGAGAGGTTTTTTTAAGTTTCTTAAAGCTGAGTTAACCTCAGCATGTGTCATTTGTCCCTTCAAATTTTCATTATAAAGAGTTCAGTCGTATAAATACTAGCAAATACTGAGAGACTTGTTCGACGTGAGATTGCAATCTGGAGCTCAGAATTAAGGAGTATGTTGTGACCCAAAGATTTCTTACAACCACAGCTACAAACACAGCCTAATGCACTCAGCATACTCAGTTTAAATCCCAGCCCTCCTGGAGTCAAGGCGAGCACAGTGGTGGCGGGTCTTCACAAGCACTGTCTGCTCGGCACACCCCCCATTCTTCCTCTGGCCACGGCTCCTCCTGATTTCCATCAGGAAACTGCTCCTTCCTCTCAAAACCTGGGAGGTCTGGGGGAGACACCAGACGCTGCCCCTGTTACGCAGTTAAGTTGGGTGGACTCCCGACTTGGCCCTCGCCCAGCCCAGGCCCCCCTGCCTCAGCAGGGTAGGTTCTTTTTCTGTGCAGTTTTCTGTGGTCAGAAATGAAGCCAAAGCTGCGACTGAAGCAGCATGAGCTTTAGTCGATGGGCAGAGAATGGAGAAGCAGGAACTTAGTTCTCGCCCAGGGATTGATTAAGGCAAGATTTAAAATCTTAAATCTCAAAATCTTTCAAAGCTTAAATCTTGCCTTCAAGGGCAAGGTTACTGAGAGGGAGGCACATGCACTGGTTTTTCTGGGACTAGGCGGGGTGCGTCCTGGAACTGGGGTGCCACTTCTCTTCTGCGCTTGCATGGTCCTTTGGCATCTGGGTTGGAGTCGGGTCGAACCATCATGGTGCCAACAGGCGGAGATCTTACTGTTACAATGAGATGGTAATGAGCTCCAGGGCGACCTTTGTCCCACATCGAAGCTGAACCAGTTTGCACCAGTTTTCTTGTGGTTAGACTCTTGTTGCTGTGCTGTGAACACAGCTAGAAGACACGGTGAGCTGTGATTTTTCTGCAAGTTTCCCTGGAGCCAGGGGCAGCAGCCTCGGTGACACAGCCTGCCACTGGGCATTGGCTCCTGGTCCAACCTGGGCTAGGAGGGGACCACAGCAAGTCACAGTGTCCTCCCTGGAAGCAGAGGCGGTGGGATCACCCTGTCTTCCTTTGGAGCATGAGCTGTAAAGATGTCACGTCAGAGCTATCTCATACACATCCCCTCCTAAGTGGAAGGAGGAAGACCTTAGAGAATAACATAATAACTGTGGCCTATTGAGCTCTTACAATAGGCCAGATCCTGCTCTAAGGGCATCCCATGTTCTAACTTATTTAATCCTTAGAGCAACCCTCTGAGGCAGGTTCCACTATGATCCCCATTTTACAGATACAGAAACTGAGGCTCAAAGACATTATGTAAAATTAATTTTGTTTACTTAAACATTAAGTACGAATTACATTAAATTACATTACTTAAATTATATTAAGTAATTTTTGCAACCAGATTCCCAAATCCAAGCTCTCCAGCAACACACAGAACAGCAGCCCGAAGTAGGGAGATGGGACTTGGGTCACTTCAATGGAGATAATTCTCTCTGGTTCACAAGCCCTGCCCGATACGTGCACATCATCATGTCTACAGTATAAGCTGGGAACCCCTCTCAACCTACAGGACAAATGTAACTTTACAGGAAAAATTGGAGCACCTAAGGTGTAGACCATTTAAAATCCAGTGAGCACCAGTGAGGCCCTCTCACTGCCCCCTTGCTCTAGGTGTGGCCCCGTCTGCAAGGGATGCAGCCAACTTGGGGCGATGAGGATGAAGATCAAGGCTGATCTGTGAAGGATGGCAAACAACAAGAAAGATCCTGGGTTCCTGCTGGTGTCATTTGAGCTAGGAAATTAACCAGCCCTAGGGCCATCTGACCTCCGGACTTACAGTTATGATCGATAATAAATTTCCTCATGAGGTCATTCTGAGTTGGAGTTTTCTGCTAGTTGTAGCCAAAAGTGTCCTATGTGATACTCCTGGCATCTCGCCTCTGCTAATTATTAGCCATTTGGTAAACATAATTTGTATCTGTGGCTTCTCTCCAACTCCTGGAGGGTTAGTTTTCTCCTCTGAAAAATGGGCTAAAAACTTTTAACAATTATTACTTTCTAAGAGGAAGGGTGTGTGTAGCACCTGAAACAGGGCAGACAGTCAGTACACAGCAGCTCCTGTATTAAAACCCATCCTCCCAGATTAGCATAGGACCATTTAAATTTAGTGGATTTTGTTGTGGTGGTGGTTGTTGTTAAGTTGTATGAGCTGTTTATGTATTGTGGAAATTAAACCTTTGTCAGTAGCATTATTTGCCAATATTTTCTCCGTTCCAGAGGTTGTCGTTTTGTTTTGCTTATGGTTTCCTTTGCTGTGCAAAGGCTTATGAGTTTAATTAGGCCCCATTTGTTTATTTTTGCTCTTATTTCCATTGCCTGAGAACATTGCTAAGATTTATGTCAGAGAGTGTTTAGCCTATGTTTTCTTCTAGGAGGTTTATTGTGTCTTGTCTTGTATTTAAGTCTTTAATCCATTTTGATTTTATTTTTGGATGTGGTGTTAGAGAATATTCTAATTTCATTCTTTTACATGTAACCGTCCAGTTTTCCCAACACCACTTATTGAAGAGACTGTCTTTTCTCCATTGTATATTCTTGCCTCCTTTGTTGAAGATTAATTAACCATAGGTCTATGGAGTTATTTCTGAGATCTCTATTCTGTTACATTGATCCGTATGTCTGTTTTTAGGCCGACACCATGCTGTTTTGATTACTGTAGCTTTGTAATGTTGTCTGAAGTCTGGGAGGGTTATTCGTCCAGCTTCGTTCTTTTTCTTCAATATTGCTTTGGCAATTCTGGGTCTTTTGTGATTCTATATAAATCTTAGGATCATTTGTCCAGTTCTGTAAAAAATGTCCTGGGTAATTTGATAGGGATCCAATAAAATATGTCAATTGCCTTGGGCAGTATGGCCATTTTAATGATATTGATTCTTCCCATCCAAGAGCATGGGATATATTTCCATTTCTTTAAGTCATCTTTAATTTCCTTGATCAATGTTTTGTAGTTCTCCATGTATAAGTCTTTCACATCCTTGGTCAGATTTATTCCTAAATATTTTATTGTTTTGGATGCAATTTTAAAAGAGATTGTTTCTTTCCTTTCCTTTCCTATTGATTCATTATTAGTGTAAAGAAATGCAACTGATTTTTTGTACGTTAATCTTGTATCCTGCTACCTTGACAAATTCTTTTATCAGCTCTAGTAGTATTTTGTGGAGCTTTTAGGGTTTTCTATATATAGTATCACATCATCGGCTTATAGTGACAATTTTACCTCTTCTTTGCCAGTTTGGATCCCTTTTATTTCTTTTTCTTGCCTGATTGCTGTGGCTAGGACTTCCAAGACTATGTTGCATAGAAGTAGTGAGAGTGGGCGACTTTGTCTTGTCCCAGATTTTAGTGGGAATGTTTTCAGGTTTTCACCATTGAGTACTATGCTGGACAAACTACCCAATCCAAAAATGGGCAGAAGACCTAGACAAGTAATTCTCTAATGAAGATATGAAAATGGCCAATAGGCACATGAAAAAATGCTCAATATCACTAATTATCAGAGAAATGCAAATCAAAGCTACAGTGAGGTATCACCTCACACCAGTCAGAATGGTCATCATTCAAAAGTCCACAAACAATAAATGCTGGAGAGGCTGTGGAGAAAAGGGAACCCTCCTACACTGCTGGTGGGAATGCAGTTTGGTGTAGCCATTATGGAAAACAGTATGGAGATTCCTCAAAAAGCTAAAAATAGACTTACCATATAATCCAGCAATCCCACTGCTGAGCATATATCCAGAGGGAACTCTAATTCAAAAAAGATACCTGCACCCCAATGTTCACAGCAGCATTATTTACAATAGCCAAGACACGGAAGCAACCCAAATGTCCATCTACAGATGACTGGATAAAGAAGCTGTGGTATATATATACAGTGGAATACTACTCTGCCATAAAAAGAATAAATTAATGCCATTTGCAGCAACATGGTTAGACCTAGAGATTGTCATTCTAAGTGAAGTAAGCCAGAAAGAGATAGAAAATTACCATATGATATCACTCATATGTGGAATCTAAATTTAAAAAGAAAAGGACACTATGAACTTATCTACAAAACAGAAACAGACTCGCAGGCTTAGTAAACAATTGTATTGTAATCAGGGTAAGGGATGCGAAGGGATAAATTTGGGAGATTGAGATTTACAAGTGTTAGCTACAATATATGAAAATATATTTTTTAAAGTTTTTTTTGTATAGCACTGGGAACTGTGTTCAGTATCTTGTAATAACCTTTAATGGAAGAAATTATGAAAATGGATATATGTATGTATTTGTATGACTGGGACATTGTGCTGTACACCAGAGACTGACACATTGTAATTGACTGTACTTCAATTAAAATAAGAAATAAATAAATTTCCACCAAAATTCACCAAAGACACACAGTGCATTGAGCCTCAGGAAAAATGGTACTAGTATAATCTTAGGCTTTGTGACAAGGAGACAGAACAGGAGGATTAAGGGCAGAGGGACCCCTGCTGGCGATCAGCTCATTTTATCACGCAGGAGAGCACTTTCTCGGGAAATGATGGATCCTATCAAGGAATATTCAGATCCACGGCTGCAGAATTATTCAGTTACGAATTTGAAGTCCCCCAGTGTGTGTGTACACACACCGTGTTTTATTCTAGATGGCCTCTGCAGTTAGAACCCAAGTTAGAAAGGTCCTAGAAGTTGCTAATCATAGTCCATACCCTGCCCCAGGTGGGAATGCCTTGCAGGCAAAGTCTCCAGTATAATCAGCAAATGTTGCAAAGGAACCACATCTGGTTCCTTTGTATTTATCTCATCAGACAGGCCAAAATTTGAATAAGAAATAGAAACCAAGTTTCCGACTCAACCTCAGAGGGTCCCCTCATTTCTGACCAGAGCACATCATTAGAGGCTGAAGAAATGTCACTACTGCTTACATCAGCCTACTCTTAGCCTGGTATGTATCACTCGGCTTGGAGGCTATTGCAGAAAGTAACCAACTTTAATTTTTGAATGGAATATGTTTTTTCTTTTACAGTTTATTCTATGGGATGACAGACTCACACAGGCAGCTCTACAGAAGATTTAAAGTTTATTCAATCACTTCTCCTTTGGGGGCTCCAGGCACACACAGGGTGGTCTCGGTGGGGCTGTCCATCGTGATTCCTCCTCCGCCAGGCAGTGGACCAGGTCCCAGACGGCCGGAGCATCCCAGGCACTGGCCGGGCCGAAGTAGCAGCTTCAAGAGTGAGTGAGCGAGCAGGTCCACCCATGTTGCTGCAAATGGCATTATTTACACAGCAGAAACAGACTCACAGACGTAGAAAACAAAACTTATGGTTAGCGGCAGAGGGGAAGGAATAAATTGGGAATTCGAGACTTGTAGATACTAATTACTATATTTAAGACAGATGAACAAGAAGTTCATGCTGTACAGCACAGGGAACTATATTCAATATCTCATAGTAACCTATAGTGAAAAAGAATATGAAAACGAATATATGTATGTTCATGTATGACTGAAGCATTGTGCTGTGCACCAGAAATTGACACAACATTGTAAACTGACTATACTTCAATTAAAATATATATATATACACCAAAAAAAAAAAAAAAATGAGCGAGCAGCTGAGGCTGGTTCTCCAGGCCTCTTCTTGAGAGCAGAGATTAAACACTGGTGACTCTAAGATATATTTTGTTTGGCCTACATAGCATTTTCAAAAGCAGAACATTTTACACGATAAATCCAAACTTCAGGCTCTTCTTGAAAGTTGGAGGATCTGGGGACCCTGGGCTATGTCCCTGAAGTGGCTGTGACCGGTTGTGGAGTCTCTGTTTGTCCCAGTGCCCGACACATGGCCATTGTCACGTGGTCATCTGCCCTGCCTGGCCCGCTCCTGCTCTGTAGTGCTGCTGGGAGAGACGGCCTGGCCTGGAGGCCCTGGGCAAGGATGCTGTCCAGGGAGGGCTTCTCAACGCAGGCAGGAAGCCTGTGCCCGTTAGGGGAGAATGGGAGGAATTCAGAGGGGCAGATCCAAGAAATGGAGGGACACTGGAGGCAAGACTGAGGAGAGCTTAGGGATGCAGCCGCTTTCCAGTTGTGGTCCTTACTCCTCAGCCCATCCCTCTGCAAAATGGGATGAGGCGAGAACCTGGGTCATTGCAGGGACTGAGGGTCAGACGCGTGGGCTTGTGCATTCTGTGTTCTGGGCTCAATATCCGTCCACTTCCCCTGCTCTCACTAGAGTGCCTGAGCCCATCAGACTCCCCAGCTGCAGAAGCCCAGAAATTTCCTTTGCTGCGGAGGCCAATGTGGCGCCATCTGTCACTCACAAGTTTAGTAGCCATTACCACAACTGAAAATTTTTATTCCCAAAGATTGTTGTTTTCAGGCTTCCCGGGCAGGGGAAACTTGTAATCACTCTGCTGCAAAGACCCCCCCCTAAAGGGCTCCGGCTTCAGAGACGCGAGTAGGATTTGAGCGTCTTAAAATCCCATAAGCCTCTGTCCCAACTTTTCTCAGGAGGGCCTGACAGATTACACAGGGTGATTTAAATTTGGAATCAGTTACAAAGGCAACGTGCAAATACTCTCTTTTGTTCGCTTCCAAGCAACCTGTGGCACAGAGGAACCGGGATGACGCACCTTCAACAGGGTGCCACCACGCCAGCCACGAGGGCAGTGTCACCCAGAGGCAAACCCGTGTTCTCTTTCAGGCCCCGTTGATTCTATGAGTCGGCAGATTCAGTCTCAGGGCTGAGAAGCCCTGATGGCCTTTGGGGCTGTCATCTGTTGGGGAGGTTGTGTAGGTGTGTGAGTGAGTGTGTGTCCATATGCGTATGTGTGTGTGTGTGTGTCCCTCCTCCCCCCGTGTGAGAGCTGAGAGGTGAAGCACTTAATGGGTGCATTTGCAACTTCTCAAAGGAAGCAAAGAGCCCATAGAGTGAACCCGGGCTTTTTCTGGAGCTGTTTACAGAGAAGTAACCCCTGTGTCATTTTCCCTCGCAGGGAGGTCCTCCCTTGATTGCTAATCGTCTGTGTACTTTAGCCATGTGTGGCGTAAGCCGTGGTCGAGGCCCAAAGCAGCAGGCTCCCTCCACCCCTTTCTTTTAACTCCACAGAGCACAGCAGGCCGGTGGCCGGGCCACCCAGGGAGCAGCCACCACAGAGCTCTGCGCGGGGAGACCTCCCTGCTTTCGCCACTCTCCCCTGACCCCCTTCCGGCGGCTCCCCACCAGGGCGGCTGAGCAGTCCTCCTGACCTCCCGCTCAGGACACCTTCTCATGCCTTCCACCCCGGTCAGCCACGTAGCCTTTCTGGGAGCCAGTGAGCGAGCAGCCCTCTCTTGAAGTGCCCAGCAACAGCCCAGGAAGGGAAGTGGGTGGAGGAGTGGCCTCCCCGGAGCCACAGCCTCCAGCCTCACTGCCTCCACAGGGCACAGACCGGGCAGCACTGGCACCTCCAGGAAAGGTGTCCTTGGGCGCTTCGCATGTGACTTGGGACGACTGAAAAACATCACTGGGGGTCACTAGGGTTCTGTGTGCCTAGCAGGAGCCAAGGGATTGAGGGAGGAAGGAAGGGGAGGCTGGAGCCAAGTCACAGCTGGCTTGTTCTGAGAACTAAGAGCAAGGGGTTGGATTTACAAAGTGGTCTTACAAAGAGCACTCGGCCTCAGGATGGAGGCTGGCCAGAGGAAAATGGAAGCCAGGGTACCAGCCAGGGGCTCTCTGGCAGGCAGAACGGTGTACAAGAGGGTGGGGTCGGGTCTGGCATGTTCCAGGGGCCGGGGTTTATGTTCTAGAAGGGCTGCTAGACAATCCATCAATACCGAAAACAATAAAATTCTAAGTTGTGGTAAGTTCTGTGAATAGCACTAAGCAGAGTGTGGGCAAAGGAGAAAGCAAATGAGGAAAACTGATTGGATCAGAGAGAAACGGCTGACCCGGGATCCTGCCTTCTGCTTCCTGGTCAGCATCGGTCTGTGCTTCCCAGAGTGACCTGGTGACAAGGCTTGTGAACGTGCAGATCCTGGGGCCCAAACTCACTGAATCGACCTGTACAGGGGTGGAGCCCAGCACCACGTTTGTTCAACCCGTATCCCAGGTGAGCCTTACGAGACAATTACACAAAATAGAGATGTAAGGATGGTGGTTTGTGGGATCAGACTGGAGCTTTAGGGCAGCTCCTACCACTTTTCTTATGATCTTGGGCGTTAATCCTCCTAAGCCTCACCTTTCTTCATCTGTTAAATGGGAATCATAGCAATGGTAGCCTCACAGGGTTGTCACGAAGAATAATAAAGCACTGTGCAGGGTGCCTGGCCCAAAGTGTGGCCGATCAAACACCAAGAGGGGGCTCTCTACAGTATGACTTGTAATACTTGATTACATTCCATCAAGTCAAGGGGTCTATATTCAGCTCCGTTTAGGTTTTTACGTCTGGAACCTAAACTCCTTTTCCCTTGTTCCTCAAGTTTGATCAAGTCCCAGCGATCCCATCTCAGAATCACGTGTCGCATTCCTACCGCCAGCACTCCAGCCCAGCCAGCATCACCCCCATCACGACAGTCTCCCGCTGAAGCCCCCCCTGACCACCGCCAAAACCACCCATCCTCTAAGCCCCAGCCTCGCTGTTGTTTTAGTTGGATCAGGTAACTCTCTCGCTTAGTTTAACGGCTTCCCATTCCTCTTTAAATAAAATTCAACATCATTACCATAGCTCACCCAGGCTTCCCCTAGTCTGGCTCCAGCTCCATGCTCTGGCTTCACTGTGGAGACCCTAACGCTAGAGTCCGTGGTTGCAACTTAAATTGATGACTTATTCTGGAAGCCTTCAGGGCGCCTCCGATATGCATCCATGGCAACCTTTGTAAAACTCATCAGACTTGCAGCGAGCGGTTTAATATCTGTCTTGCCTGTGAGACAGTAAGTGCCGTGAGAGCAAGGGTGGGGTCTGTCTTCCTGGAGACGCGGCTTGTGTCGGGACTCAGGCTACCAGCTCACGAGACAACTTGCTGGGTTCGACTCTCAGCTCCACCAGTTAATCGATGTGTGACCTCGGACAAACTATTTGGACTTTCCGAGCCTCAGCCTCCAAATCTGCAAAATCTGTTTCATGGGGTTATTTTACAATTAAATTAGGTAATAAGTGATAACTGCATAGAACATTGCCTGATACACATTTACTAGACATTCACTAGACATTTACTAAATTTTATCTGCTATTGTATTTATTCGCTCCAGACCAGTATCTAGACATTATGCGCTCAATGAACATTTGTTAACTGGAGAACACTCTTTATTCTCCTTAGTATTGTGGCTTGCATATGTCCAACAGGTAGCACTTAGCAGTGCTTTCCTTCCACAGCCAGGCAGAGAGTCTTGGGTAGATAACGCTTATGTATTTTGCGCAGGATTAAGAAGGGAACCCCGAGAGGACGGTTTGGAGAAGAGATTCTGATTTCTGGAATGGAATATGTATCATCAGCTAGAATTTTCTTGATAGGGGATTTTTTGGAGTAACTTATTTGCAGAAGGCTTTAGAAGAATTTAGGCTTTCAAGTTCTCAAATGCAATTAAAATAATGGAAATATTGTAGTGTAATTTAATTCTTTTCCTTTTCCTGAGAGATTGCTGACTGCCGGTTAAGGTCTTGGTTTTAATGTCTAGATGTAGGTAAGCGACACAATGTAGTGACTCGGGTCCAATACACATCTTTAAATGGTTGAAAACATCCATGCGCTATATTATGAGATGTTGCCTGTCTTCACTGATACTGTCTTAAGGCGAAGCCTTTTAAACTCCCACATGTGTGCTAGCAAAATATCAGGGGTACTTGGTAGGCAGGATTTGCAGAGCTCCCAACCAGCATTTGGTGCATTTGATGTGGGATTTGGAAATAGTCTGTCCAAACCTCCTTCTGGACCCCACCCCAGCAGGCAGTTCCTTCTAATCATCACGATTTGTGGTGATGTTGAGAGATTACATCGTTAATTACCAGGCTTCCTGTACGCATGGCTCTTCCTAAAACCGCGCAGGGAGAAGCGATAACAGACATGCCCCAGCTGCATGTTCAAAAAGTAGTTGACCCATAGTGTCCAGCTTCGTCGATAGTTCTAGAGACGGAGTGAGCCTCTATCCCTCACCTCCGGCGCTTCCAAGGTAGAGCAGGGAGGGAGATGGGGTGTAGGCTGGAATTCCCATGTGCAGCTGAGTTTTAACGTTAGGAAAGTGGGTTATAATCATCTATAAATCTCCTTTCTGCTGAAGAGACCAAAATGTTGGAAAGCACCACCCTGGTACTTACCTGCTCACCATTTGTCCCCCCACTGTGTCCTTCCCAATGTCTTTGCTCAAAATGAGTCGCTTATACCTGGAAAAAGCCCTATCCCGGAGATCCCAGGGTAATTTAAACTAGGGCTTCTCAATCTTGACTACACAGGATCCCCCCTGGGGATCAGGTTAAAATGCAGATTCTGCACTTTGCTGTACCCCTGAAATTCACACAATACTGTAAATCAGCTCAGTAAAAATTCAGTAGTTCAGGTGGCAAGGGATACATTGGGAGTTTGAGATTTCCAAATATTAAATTACTATATACAAAATAGATAAAAAAAACTAATTTCTCCTGTGTAGCACAGGGAACTATATTCAATATCTTTTATAACCTATAATGAAAAAGAATATGAAAACAAATACATGTATGTATATGCATGACTGGGACACTGTGCTGCACACCCAAAATTGACACAGTGTAACTGACTATACTTCCATTTTTTTAAAATTCAGTAGTTCAATAAACGAAATGCACATTGTGACTCAGGAGGTCCTCAGTGGGATCTGAGTCAAGCAAAGTCCCAGTGAGATGACCCGCTGCAGGTCTATGGGCAACACGAGTTTCGGTTGACCAGGGTTAGCCAGCTAGCTGCCTGTGGGGGTGAGGGGCGTGGGGGTACCCCAAGAGGTAACAGAATCCTTGAAATACTGCTCATTTTATTTGTGAAATATATCCCCATTTCCTGTCTCCAGGTCCACACCAGTTTATTCACTCTCGATGGGGTCAAGTCACCTTCACCTCAACCAGGGCTGGTAAAAATATGTTTACGTCAGGCTCAGAATGAATCTGGTCTGTTTGCTTCGCCTGTCTACCTCCGGAGATGGAAACGATGTTTCCTGCTTTATTAGCTTTCCATGGTCTTCCCAGACCGCCCTGCTGTTGATTCTAACAGAGAAAATAAGCAAACAGCCAGGGGACAGGGAGCTCGTTTACGTGGATAATTCTGCTGTTCCGTTCACTTTCAAATCGTGGCGGAATTTCTGCTTTTGCTCAAAACATCCGCCGACCTTCTTCTCCAGCGACAGCATTTCAAGGGGACCCTCGGCCGCAAAAATCCCCACCTTCAGTTCTGACCGAGTCTGATAGTCTTTTAATGTGTAGAATTGCAGGCCAAGATGTTTGTGTTTATGTCCCAAACCCAGAATAAATAAATAGCTACATGGTATTGAAATCACCTGTCAAAATATTCACGGTGGTTCTGGGGCACAAAGAGAAGTCTCTCAGTGTGATTGGCTTACTTGCTGGAAGAATTCAAAGGCTGTTTATCTCATTTAGTCCAGGGGAAAAAAAAAAAAAGACCTGTAATTACTGCATTTTGACCCCAAGGCAGGCAATTACTTCACAAAAGCTCTCCCCAGGAAACCAGACATTAGCCTGGCTAATTAGGCTGACCTCACTCACAAACCCTCTCATCGGGCACATGGCAGCCTTGGACATCGAGGGCCACTCCTGGGCTAGGGTCCTGCCAGTCACAGGGGACCGGGTGGCACTGTGCTGGGTTGTACTGGGGTTTTTTTGGGTTTTTTTTACTACTTTCTTTTATGTGTTCCTTGAAGCCCAGTCCCTTTCCCAGAGATGGACTCTCGTCAAAAAGAAAGGGCGCCAGGACAAACTGATCTCCTTTATTGCACGAAGAGGTGGAAGCTGGAAAAAAGGGGGAGGGAGAAAAAAGGAAAGCAACCAAGGTTGTAAATTCTTTCCCACATAGGAAATCATTCTTGGCTGTTTGGGAAAGTGGTTTGTTGTTTCAGCCGGTGAGGCACCTTTCCCACCGCCTTTCTGTCCTGTTACATTTTGGGGGTTAACTTCTGTTTGGGTTCTATGAGGCTGAGAAAATGTTTTAAATGTCCCAAGCACGTAGAATTCTCTCCTTCTAGAGTGACGCATCTCCCCAGGGAGCCCTGTGAAGGAGGATACAAAATCACAGTGCCCTTTGCACACACGGAGAAGCACGTGGAAAGATGGAGTGTGTGCTTCCAGCGGCCCGCCCTCAGCCACGTGTGGCCATCAAAACGCTCTCACTGGGCCTTTCAGTCCAGGACATCCCAGCAGTTGAAACAAGGGTCCGCACATCGGGGAGGATTTCGAGGGCAAAAAGAACAGGTGATTCTCTTCATGGAGACCAGAGATGCCCCCTTGCCAAGCACAACAGGATGCCTTGAAAGACAAAGAGATTCTGATGTGGTGCGGGAGGGTCTCAGGAAGCAGAAGGCAGCCCAAGGCAGCTTGAGTCGGCTTTGCTTAGGGTCAGGATGGCAGGGACGGGTCACCCCTTTAAAGCTCAGCCCCTAGTGGTGCTAAAGAAGAAAATTATTCTGACACTTGTTAAAATAGTCAGAAAGACTTTTTTCAGGACCGAGGCAGAATGCTGTCATGACTATGGCAGTAGGGCAGAGTGATGGGGCTCAACTCTGAATACAGGGAAGACAGGTAGGGATTTACAGCTCAGGAGCAGAGTGAGAGGGTCAGTGGATAGAAAAGTACTAAGAGAAGACAGCAAGGGGACAGGGATTGTTGCTAAACCACCTTAAGTTCTTGGTGAAGGCAGGCCCGGGTGGTCAGACATAGGAGGTGATCAGACACCAAGGTTGATGGAATTCTCTCTAAACTGATTTAGTAGGATTCTTGCTACAGCCAGCAGAGGCAGGCCCAAGATTAGCCCAAGGATGAGGCCTAGTCAAGAAGAGGGTTCATCACACCACTCAGAATGGCCATCATTCAAAAGTCCACGAATGATGAAGGCTAGAGAGGCTGTGGAGAAAGGGGAACCCTCCTACACTGCTGGTGGGAATGCAGGTTGGTGCAGCCACTGTGGAAAACAGGATGGAGATTCCTCAAAGAACTAAAAATAGACTTACCCTATGATCCAGCAATCCCACTCCTGTACATATATCCAGAGGGAACTCTAATTTGAAAAGATACATGCACCCCAATGTTCCTAGTAGCACTATATACAATAGCCAAGACATGGAAACAGCCTAAACGTTCATCAACAGATGACTGGATAAAGAAGCTGTGGTATATTTATACAATGGAATACTACTCAGCCATAAAAAAGAATGAAATAATGCCATTTGCAGTAACATGGATGGACCTAGAGATTGTCATTCTAAGTGAAGTAAGCCAGAAAGAGAAAGAAAAGTACCATATGATATCATTCATATGTTGAATCTAAAAAAAGGAAAAAAAAAGACACTAATGAACTCATCTACAGACTCACAGACGTAGTGAACAATCTTATGGTTACCAGGGAGAAAGCAGGTGGGAATGGGTAAATTAGGAGTTCGAGATTTGCCAATATTAACTACTATATATAAAAATAGATTAAAAATTTTTCTTTTTCCTGGCACAAGGAACTATATTCAATATCTTGTAGTAACCTTTAATGGAAAAGAATATGAATACGAATATATGTATATGTATGACTGGGACATTATGCTGTACATCAGAAATTGACACATTGTAACTGACTGTACTTCAATTATAAAAAAGAAGAAAAAGAAGAAGGTTCAGAGGAATCTAACTAAAGTGTGGTCAAGTAGAGTCTTTGTCCGTGAAGGCTGACAGGCAAAAGATGCAGAAAGCACCTGGACTTTTTGCTTAATGCTTTTAAAACTAGGACCAGAAGTGGAATGAAGCAGCCCTGGACCAGGAGAGGGGGGTGTTCTTTGGTGTTCCTGTGGCTCAGGTGGTGTGCCACTGGCTTCTGAGGGGCTAAGGGGCTCCAGCTGCCTGGCCACACGAGAACCAGGAGGAGAGCATTCCAAGAGGGGTCCTGAGGCAGAATCTGCCTTCCTAGTTTCCTACAGATGAACGAGTCAAGATATTGTGTGACTGCGCCTGGAGCCACCAGCAGCATTTGGTGCTGAACTGGGCAGTCAGAAGACCTAATGTTTACCCAGCTCTTCCTTGTGTGGCACCTTGAGATTTCCAGAGGTGTACGGAAAAGCTAAGAGTGATGCTACCTACTCATTCTTACTCAGAGTTGTCTGGGAGGAGTGAATAATTACAAAATGGTGATGCCAGCATTTGTGTTAGGTAGTTAGATAAGTGGGGCACTGGGCAGATAAGGTGGAGGAGAGGAAGGACAGTCTGGAAGGTGGCGATATGCTCGCCTCCAACATAAAGGGGCTTTACTTCCTCTAAATGACACCAGCAAGAAACTTCTTAGAACCCAGTGGCTGCAACTCTGCGGTAGCGAGAAGGACCTAACCGCACATGACCCAATGCTCATTGCAATATAATTAGCGCTGCGGTTTAGGTCCCCGCTCCAATGGACTTTCCTGTGTGCGTCGTGGGTAAGGACATGTGCAAAGGGGACAAACATGACTAAGCGCTCCAGGGGCAAGAACTGTCAATCGATCAAGAAACCATCTCTAAGGATATGAGAGAAAGGAGGAACAAACACTGTTGCTATCTACCCTTTGATCAGCCTACCTCCCATTCTTTCCTTTTGCTAATAAATCCTCTAAAATCTCTCACTACACAACGCTCCATCTCCCACCTGAGTTATCTTTCAGGTATAACAAAAACTGGGGTCTTTCCCCTTCCCCTTTTGGGGTAACATTTTGAATGACCATTTTAAAGGCAAATTACCTAATAACGTTCCAGTTGCACGGTTTGGCCTTTCAGCAGCCCCCAATCTATCCTTCTCACCAAACTAAACCATTTAGCCAGGGTGAGATGGCCGGGCCAAGTGGGGCCTCTGTGTATGTGCAGGTGTTCGTGAGAGAGAGGACTTTTTAAGAAGTAAAACCACGACTCATAGAACTTCAGGTATCCCCCCATTTTTTGAAAGTTCACTTTAGGCCACTTTGCTTTTACAAAAAGACCTCTGTTAGTACCTATTTTCACTCGCCGAAAGAAATCCAAAGAGGATTTTGGTTTTTAAGGAAAAAAAAAAAGAAAGAAAGAAAGAATAGCAAATATAGTGCTCAGTATTTGTTCCACAGCAAACCATTGTAGAGGCAGTGAGAACCCCCCAGCCGTGCGAGCGGCCCCCGCAAGCTCCCTCCCCAGGAACTGCCCTCCTCAGCATCTCAGCATCAGGCTGTTACAGCTTTGGACAGTGTCTGTGAGCATCTGGGCTTTATCTGGATTTATTTCATTGCGTCTGTTAGCAGGGCGTGTCCTGAGGTAACTGCTTCACTATATCCCATTTCGGCTTACGGAAGGTTTCATAAGGAACGCCCTACTTCAGAGAACGGGGAAACCTGTATAAAATGAACATGTGCCAAGGATTTTATTCAATTTATTAATTAATGAGAGAACCAGTGAGATGTTGAACTGATTTAAAGGCAAACCCAAAGAACAGACATATACATAGACCATCAGGAATACAAAACTGAGGGGGAAGGTATAGCTCAGTGGCAGAGTGCATACCTAGCACGCACAAGGTCCCGGGTTCAAGCCCCAGGACCTCCACTACATAAATAGATGAATAAACCTAATTACCCTCCCCCACAAAAAAATTAATTCAAAAAAGTAATAAGTAAATATATTTAATAAACTTCTTAAAAAAGAATAAGGAAATGAATTTGTGTAAAAGGTGAAAAAGGGACTCCTTCCACAGTTGGGAGGGAAGTCATTGGGACCTCCACCCACGTGCAAAATTCGTTAGCATTGCTATCAGTCATCTCCAATTTACAGAGTTCTGAGAAGCTCAAAGACAATGAAAGAAGAGACCCCCACAGAATCCAATCATCTGAAAGAGTGTGCCAGGCAACGCCTATTTTCTCATTTGAAGATACTCAGGTGCGTTTTTGGTCCATTTCTAAGCCTTTCACTATTTTTCTCTAGTATGTACTATGTACGCATGCGCGCGCGCACACACACAAGCACATGTTACTTTTTAATCAAAGCGTTCTTTCCCCTTATTCCTTGCCAGGTAAAATATGACTTGCCCCTCCTACCTAGACCTAACAAATTACAGTGTCAGAGGGAGGACTCAACTCTGCATTTTAACCAGCTTCCCCGGGTGAGACTCTGATGCACAGCCACTGGCAACCCCCCCACCCCACTCTCCTCTGAGTAAGGATTGTTAAGTCCTGCGTCTCCGGATTCGGAAAATATGCAGACATCACCAGAGTCCTGAGGAGGATGGTTCGGGTAGGTGGCGGGTTCGGGATTGAAACCTGAACTACGGGCAGGATTTGGAGAAGAGAGCAGAAAGCATTGCAGGAAATAGGAAAACACAGAGGAAAGGGCAGGGAAGTAAGAATAATGCCGGAGGGAGGCAAGGATTCCCATCTGAGTGAAGCAGTGAGGAAGAGGGAAAAGCAGATTAGGTGAGTGTGGCAGATGCAGCAGGGTGAACTCAGTCCAGAGTTAGTGCGCTTTTTTTTTTTTTTTTTTTTAGCAGAGAATTAACGTAAGAAAAATAGTGTTTTAAAGAAGACTTGTGGGGGCACAGTATACAGCACAAGAGCTGCTTTTCCGTAAGATGGAGGCATGGTTCCTGAACGTGCCTTTTCATCTCAGTCTGGGAAAGGAGGGTGATGTTTACCCAGAGAGCAGAGACGTGGTCAATTGCTCTAAGTATAACCACTGAGAGCCTGGAATAAAAGCAGGCAATGGCCAGACCATATATAAAAATAGAACTCTGACCCACAATCTGCATCAACCAGCTAGGAACCCGACCCACAGCTGGCCTGCTGTCTATGATGTTTGCAGGAAGTCATACCACTATCTCTAGCAGTCGGTCCAGGAAGCAGAACAATAAACTGTAAAAATCAGCTCAAAAGAATCAAGACTTTGTTAATAACTGACAGCTTCTCTGATTCTTGTTATTGAAGTATAGTCAGTTTACCACGTGTCCATTTCTGACGCACAGCATGTTTCAGTCATACATATTAGCGTCCCTAATTTTTGTCTCTGCTTCCAGCTTAAGATCAACCAGAGGCAAAGCCCAGCTGGCACCCCTAACCAACCACATAGGACACCCCACTTCTAGTTATTTTTCTCCCGGGTTCCTCAGGTCCACAGCCGCCAGACAGGGCACACCTGAAAACACCCCCTTTTCCCACTGTTATAAAACTTTGCAACTCTGCCTGCCTGTGAGTCTCCACCAAATGCAAGTGATAGTGGCTGACCCCCTTGCGGAAGCCAGTTCTGGATAAACAGCCTTTGTTTGTCCTCTGTAGGTGGTCTTTGTTTATTTCTACACCACAAACAGTCATCTGTATCTCTGCTCATCCAGCATGAAGCTGTTTACACCCACAGACCTGCCAATCTGAACAAGCAAGATTATTTCTACCGTTAGTTTAACGTGCTTCATCCACAGGTTTGACATTTGATTGATAATGTCAATCCACATGATTGACATTTATCGTTTCTACATGCCACGTATCTCACTCATAAGTGAAAAAAATTCCATCAGGCAGCTGTGGAAAGTAAAAGAAAACGTAGGAACTTAGAAGAGATGGATTCTAGTCCTAACTAAGTACCCATTCTGTGAAAATCACAGCACTGAATTACTTGGTGACAGAAAAAAAAAAGAAAAAATGTTAATGATTTGGTTTGTGCCTTGAGGATCCTATACACTGATTGGAGAAACTGGAAATTTGTGCTTGTAAATCTAACTGAAAAATGCAGATGCCAAAAAAATGGGTCTGGACAAGAAGCGTAACAGGTGAATAGAAGAGAAAATTCACGGAATAAACTTGTCACAGGGAAGGAGGCGTGTGAGCTGGGTCTGGACGATGGGTAGGATTTGGACGGAGCAGAAGAAAAAGCGAATAGGGGTCATTCTAGGAAGGACAAATGGTGTGATCGGGACAGAATGAGTTGTGTTCAGAACACCGCAAGTAGCCTCATTCGACTGAGTTCTTTGAGGGGCAGGAGTAAATACAAGAGGAATGGTGACTCGTGGTTGAAGTACACAAGCCTGCAAATGCCAGGCTGAAAGTTTTAACCTTTCTGATCACTGCTTGGCACCATTTCAGATTTTCATAAACCCCGTTCCTGTTTTACTTGAACTTGTGGTAAAACAGACTCTTCTTAGGGATTGAAAGAAATAATACAGAGAATGAGGGGAAGAATTTGACAAAGTTTGACGTGTGTGTGTGTGTGTGTGTGTGTGTGTGTGTGTGGCTCTCTTTAGTAGCGTTTTTCAAAAATACGGTGCTAAATACACATTACATCAAATTTACCATTTTAACCAGATTTAAGTGTACAGTTCAGTGGTTTTCAGTACAGTCATGTTGTCAGGCAGCCAGCTCCACCATCTGTCTCCAGAACTTTCCATCAGGCCAACCTGAAACTCGATGCTCATTAAACAGTAACTCTCGGTACCCATACCCCAGCCTCTGGTAACCACTGTCCTATCTTACGAGTTTGACTGCTCTAGGTACCTCATGTCAGTGGACTCATACAATATTTGTTCTTGGGGTCCAGCTCTGAAGCATAGTGTCTTCAAGTGTCCCCCATATTGTAGTGTATGTTAGAATTTCATTTCTTTTTAAGGCTGAATGATACTTCATGGTACGTAGAGACCACATTGTGTTTATCCACTCAGCATTTTTCCCGAGAGCTCCATCCCAGTGGTTGCGTGTATCAATAGTGGGTTTTTTTCATTGTTGAGTCGTATTCCATGGCATGAACGTTCCAGTGTGTTTAACCATTCATCCACTGTCCATTGAAGGACACTCGGGTTGTTTTACAATTTTTTGGTTACAACAAATAAAGCCAATATGAACATTCCCATGCATGCTTTTGGGTGGACGAAGATTTTAATTTCTCTGGGATGAATGCCCAGGACTGCAATGGCTGGACCATATGGTATGTTTAGTTTTATAAAACACTGTTAACCTAATTTTTAGAATGGCTTTATCATTGTACATCCCCACCAGTGATGTATGAGAGAGATCCAGTTTCTCTGCATCTTCACCAGCATTTGTTACTGTCACCGTTTTTAATTTTCACTGTTCTAACAGGTGCGTAGTGGTGCCTCACAGTGATTTTTCAGGAATGGTCTGTAATTCGCTATACATCAGTTCAACTACTTTTGCATTGCTGTCTTCTGCCTCTTAATTTCACTTTTAACGGGGGAAACTCCACATTCTCTTCCCTTTCCTCACTTTGTTATTCCCCATGGAACTAAAGCAATGTAGAAGAGTGTCCCCATTTTCTCTTGGCTTATATTGTCCTAACAAAACCTCGGTCCTCATCTCTCATTTCCTTTCACCATTGGCCTTGTAGTCAGCGGGAAATAAAAGAAAGAGGCAGCTGGCCGGAGGGTGAGGAGGTGGGGCTCTGTTCCTTGTGCGCGTGTATATTCAGTTTCTAGTCACAGCTCAAGCTGTTTGGCTTTCCGCTGCTCGGGGAGAGGGGGAAATGGAAATGGACTCACTGCAGTTTGAGCCTCCTGGACAGCAACACAAAGGCAGCCCTACTGCCTGAAACTTCCCTAAATAATGTCACGTAACCCCTTTGTGAGCTCTTCAAAGATGATCTGTGCATTTCCAAGATTTTTTTTACAGTTAGAAGGGGCCCTGGGTGAGGCCCTCAGTAAACGCTGATTGTGTACCTACTGTGTGCCTACTGTGTGCCTGGCTCTCAGAGAGGTGCTGGGTGAGAGCTCCGTATCCTAGTGAGCCCGGCCCTTCGTCCAGTGTCAGCGGTTGTGAGTGAGTTGGGCCAAATGAGTTTGCAGAGAAGTGAGCAGGCAGCTGCTGGGGTCATCAGGGCCCGAAGGGGACCGGCTCACCCCGAGCTTCTCAAGCCTGGGTGAGCCTGAGAGTCATGTGGAGTGGCTGCTAAAAATATAAATTTCTGGATCCTGCCCCAGATGGACCGAATCAGAACCTCAGGAAGCTGTGTTTTAAAACAAACTACCCCTGTGTACTATGGACTGAACTGTGTTCCCTCCAAATTCAGACGTCGAAGCCCTAAACCCCAGTGTGATGGTGTCTGCAGGTGGGGCTTGGGGAGGTAATCAGGTTTAGATGAGGTCCTGAGGGTGGAGTTCTCATAATGGGATTATAGTATCCTTATAAAAAGAGACATCAGACAGGTGCACACGCAGATAAACAACCACTTGAGGACGCAGAGAGAAGGTGACCAAGGCAAGCCAAGCAGAGTGGCCTCAGGAGACACCAAACCTGCTGGATCTCAGACTTCTAGCCCCCAGAACAGACATAGCAAGAAGGTGGCTGACTGCAAGCCAGGAAGAGGGCCCTCACCGGGAACTGAATCAGCCAACACCTCGATCTTGGACTTCCAGCCTCCACAAGGGTGAGAAATAAATCTCTGTGGTTTAAGCCACCCAGTCTACAGTGTTTTTTTATGGCAACCCAAGCAGACTAACACAATATGATTCTTAGCACAACTGACCCGATCCAGCCCTCTCAACTGACAAGTGAAAAAACTGAAGCGAAGTTAAGACCCTCATCTGGCGTCCCCTCACCTAGGTAAAGGCCCAGTCATGGCCAAGTCCAGGTCCTCTGACTTGTAGACCAGTGCCCATTCCACCAGCTCAGAGGTGACAAGCAGCTTCACGTGTCTGTCAGCTCTGGTCCTTGCTGGTGGCTGCCAAGAGGACTGTGCCAGGAAGAAGCCTGAGGGCAAGTCCAGGCTCAGCTGCTGCGGGCAACCACGACGGCCGAGGAGGAAGAAACACCGTGGTATTTCTTAATGGGAAACCCGGACTTGGAATCCAGCTACCCGGGCTGAACAGAGGCTCCCGTCACTTACACTCACCGAGATCAGTACGACTCAGGGACCCGCAGCGCTCGCATCACCTGCGAGCTTCGTAGAGATATGAATTCTTGGGTCCCACCCGGACTGACTGGATCAGGATCTCAGGGAGGGGAGGACCCAGCGTCTGTCCCGGCGCTCATGCGCATTACAGCCTGCAAAGCACAGCGCAAGGAAATAAGGACAATCATATCAGTGTCTCTGCGTGGTGACCGTGAGGAGATGTTATACACTGGAAAGCACTTTGCAGATGTAAACGGGTGTCTGTCTTCCTAGCAGGATTCCTGTTTCCGTGGGCTCGCTCTGCACGCCGGTGGAGGAGCGGCTGAGCACAGCGCCTCTCACATCGACTCCTCTGGTCGCATGTGAAACAAATGGAACCCCTCAGAGACCTCCTGACAGCGTCAGGATGCTCCTTCCAGCCCTCATCCCTCACAACCAATGAGAAAGTGCCAGGGGCTGTGTATTTTTAGTTCAGGACATCTGCATTTGCTAGCTCCAAGCCCGCCTTCCACCCACGTGGCCCGCATTGTGCAACTGCCACACTCCTTTATGACCAAGCCTTCCACTTTCTGTTAAGTAATGCGTTTGGAAGCTTGAGTGAATCAGAGACAGTAAGCATTTGATTGCTTACATTATTTTGGTTCAAACATGGCTCACGGCCCGGGACGGGTTTATTTATTTTTATATGGTACATTTCTATTTCACTTGGGAATTTGCCACCCCTCTTCTCTCTTCCAGCTGCTCTCCCCACTCCCCAGCCTGCCCACCCTTCTATCCCCAGCCGGCCTCTCCTGGGGGTGGAAAGTTTGTAAAAAGATGCCCCATCAGCAGCCTCCAAGCCAGAGACTCTGTTCCCTGCCACTGTGGTTCGCTCGCACGTTCCGCTGCCCACCCACAGCCTCAGACCTGCCAGGCAGAGACCACCTACTGATGGCCCCACAAAAGCCCGCATTCTCCACAAGCCAGCCAGCCTTCTCCCCCTGGGGGCTCGGCGCAGCGTGTGGGTGTGAGCCTGGGCTCCTTTTTCCAGGAGCCACCAGACCCGGACACAGAGATTGTAACAGGTTCCTGCTCACCGCCACCCTGGGGAGGAAAGCCAGCAACCTGGACAGGACAGAATCCATCTCCTGTTTCAGGTCCCCTGAACCAAGCTGTCCCAGGCCCACCCCGCCCCCATCTGCAAAAGCAGCCTGTTCTGCATATGGGCTGGAAACTGTGTCCTGGCAAAATACAGAAAGTAAATATTTAAAGGGAAAAAAGCGCACACAAGGAAACAAAATGCCTCGCGTTTATGTTTCCATGGTCGGCCGCCAAGTACCTCCCAGCCTCTCCCGGCTCGTGTTCAGCGTGCCATATGGTTTGAGACCAGTGGATTAAACCCTCCACGGTTGTGAAAAACATCAGTCCATTTGGTCTGGCCTTTCTCTCCCTGCATTTGTTGTTCATTTGCGAGTTTCTCACATCCCTCGGCCGACTGCTGTCAGTATGTTTACGGGTCTTAGATTTCTGATGGAATCTAAAACACCACACCACCCAGAGCCTGCTGGGGACCATCTCTGGGAGGAAGGGAGGCGGCCCCAGGGAGCTCCAGTGGACCTTTGCACACAGAGCCCTGTGACATGTGTGACCCAAACAAAACTCACATTTAGCTGCATCAGTGGTGAATCCTTACCCCCAAAACTCAGGCCAAAAAAATAAGTAAATAAATAAAGAGTGATTCTATGTGTTATTCTCCGCTTGGCATCCTCCCGTGATACTGCTGAACCAGCCAGGAGTGGAGTGGAGAACTGGCCAGCACTGGAGGGAAAGGTGGGTGCACTGGGATAGGCTGGAGCAAAGCCTTGCCCGTTTCTCACCTCCAGCTCTTCAGGTGGTGGGTACGGTAATAAATTGTCATCAGAAATGAAATTAACATGTGCTGTGCAAAGTCTGACACTTCCCCCAACAATTCTGGGGGTGGAAGCACAGTACCGATGTGATGACTGGGAAGGACAGGCGGATGTAAGGGAGCACCTTTCCTAGTAGAGAAGTTCAGATGAGCAGCTGGAATGTGATTTGCATGTCCGAATCAGACTGCCATGCCTTGTGCCCGTAACCTTTTTCCACCATCCCTCATTTTTCGCCTCGTGAGATTTCTAGAGACAAAGCCATGTGGAGAAAATTCCATTCTTCTTTCTCACCCGGCTCTTTCCAACTCACATTGGAATTCGGTTTGATTCAGGCCCTGCAGCACATTTAGTTGGTTGTGGGAGGCCATTTAGCAGGGTTCATAAGCGACTCTAGGGGGTGGTCATATGGGTGGGCTAAGGGGCCAACAGATGTGTGTTCATCTTTGAAGAGGAAGACAATACGAACTCATCACATTTATTTTTTGCAGCTTCTAGCCTGAGATCACACACAGACTGTCACTATCCTCATTTGGAAGTTTTCCGATTTGGAAGATACAAACTACACGTCTTTATTATCATAAATCACGCCTTGAAGTTGCATAAATGTTGGAGCAAAGGGCTTTAGGGACCTTAAGAAGTGATTTTGCCCACCCAAGTCTGCCCTCACCTCTGATCCTTTGAGAACTAACTTCATGCTAGAACTTTTATAGGACTCCTGACTTCATAAAATACCCCACCACGTCACTAGATGCCCCAGCGTTGTTCACACAATGAGTGGTGTTCATGAGACCAGAAGTGATTGGACGTTAACCCGCTAACCCTTGGGCGCGACCTGGTAGAGAGGCACACACTCTAACAGGCGACGTCATGAGCCCACACCACCAACATAGCTACATAAGAACAGAACAACGCGGCACAAAATGAAGTCCCAGAGTGGGCATGAGCAACCAGAAAAGGAAAACTCAAAAGAAGTGTCCCTCGTTTCTTCTGTACAGCACAAGGAACTATATTCAATATCTTGTAGTCACGTATAATGAAAAAGAATATGAAAACAAATAGTGTATGTATATTGCATACACTGGGACATGGTGCTGTTCACCAGAAATTGACAAGTTGTAACTGACGGTACTTAAATTTTTTAAAAAGTGTCCCTGGGTCTGAGAAGAAAGCCCCATTGGATCAAAGCTAAGAAGTAGCCATTCTCCTGATGTCACAAAGAGACTGAAAATCTTGACTGTGATCCGTATAAAATAGAAGTGGAGAGCCACATTGTTTTGAAAAATACTAACATCATTTGAAGACTGCAAGTGTCCCTCGGCATAAGACAGGCCTGATCATAACTCCTAGGTTTTGATATGAAGTATCATTCTTTTCTTTAGTTTCTAGCTAATTTGTCATTTTAAATTTGCCCCCTTTCTCATTGTCGTAGGTACCACCAGATCAGTTTCCCAAAATGTGTGCCAGCCCAGACCCCACCAGCACCCTCAGACGTAAGAGAGAATTTTCCCACACCTTTACCGGCACTGCATATTATCATTAATTTTTGCCAACCTGATTGGCAAACCATTGCATCTCCTTATTGTTACATTACTACTAATAGTGTTGCAGTAAGTATGTGTAACGATGTATAGCTATTGTTATGTACTCTGCTAGTAATGTTGGGCACATTTTCAATTATTTGATACTCATTTTCAACTTCAATGAATTGCTACTTTCCTACTTTTTTTCTGCTTAATAATTTGTGAGAGGTTCTCAATATTAGGCAGATGAATATTCCATCATGTGTGTTCCAAATAGTTTCTCTAGTCCCCTCATCTCCCTGTCAGTATTTTTGTATTGTCTTTGACCATGCAAAAAATATTTAATTTTTATGGAGTCAGATTTCTCCGATTTTTCCCTTAAGACTTTCTGGTTTTCCATCTTGCTTAAAAAGGCCTCCCCTCCTAAAGGTTGAAAAACATCCTAAATTCCTGATTAGAATTGTATTAAGGGAGGTATTAATTTAGGAAGTTTCATGTTTACGATACTGTCTTCCTCCGTAAGAGGGCATAGCAGGGGTCAGCAAACCTTGGCCTGTGGGTCGGCTCCAGCCACGGCCAGCTTTCCTAAATAGCGCTTTATTGGAACCCAGCCCCATTCATTCACTCATTTACATATTGTCTATAGCTGCTTCTGCACTGCAGTGGCACAGTTCTGTGGTTGACCAGAGACCCAGAGCCCGCAGAGTGTAAAATACTTATTACCTGGTTCTTTATGGAAAAGTGTGCCAACCCTTGCATTGTAGGATCTTTGAATGTCTCTCCATTTCTTCAGATTCTATTTTTTTCCAAGTCTCCCCTTAGCTTTCTTTTCTTTCTTTCTTGTTTTTTTTTTAATTGAACTATAGTCAGTTACAATGTGTCAATTTCTAGTGTACAGCACAATGTCCCAGTCATGCATGTATATACATATATTCGTTTTCATATTCTTTTTCATTAAAGGTTATTACAGGATATTGACTATAGTTCCCTGTACTATATACAGAAGAAATTTGTTTTTTATCTATTTTTATATACAGTGGTTAACATTTGCAAATCTCATACTCCCAAATGTATCCCTTCCCACCCCCTTTCCCCCAGTAACCATAAGATTGTTTACTATGTTCAGACTCTATTTTATTTCTCTTAATAATGCTTTATAATTGCCCAGCTACAAAAGGGGGCTGATGATAGTACACATCTTATTGTTGTGGAGATGAAGCTAAGGAACAAAAAATGCAGTACAGTGTCTGGTTCACAAAAAGCTCTCAGAAAAAAATCGCAACCGTTGTTTTATGCCAAAACAAGTAGTGCAATAGACAGTAAGACCTAATTCTTGCCATTCTGAATCTCCTGATTACCTGTAGATTTGTTTTGTTTTGTTTTGTTTTGTTTTTGTCACCTGCTGGCTTATTAGAATTACTTTTACCTGATCGTAAAATTAATGCAAATTCATTCTAGAGATTAAATTAAAATCTCCCTGACGCCCTTGCCCAGAGGAACTAGTCTTACTCCACAGACGTCTATCTAGTGTGGTTTTGTTTGCCGAGGCCCATGATCACTTGTCAAGTGTTAACAATTTCATGACGTTTGGGTACAAGAGACATCACGTTTCTTTTTCTAAACCAAATCTCAGCTTGGCTGAGCCTGATGAGAAGGTCAGTGTCAGTCCCTTTGGGGCTCCATCCTATGCCTTATATTGGATCAATTAAGAACTCAGGGCTAACGTGCTTCTGGGGGAAAGGCGCAGGTGCATGGTCTTGGCTGCAGGGTGGTCACTGCTGTTACTCTGCACCATCAGCAGAGGGCGCTGCTGCCAACGACAGCATTCCTTCACCATGGGGAGGCGCTGCTGCCCGGGATGGCACCAGGATGGTCCTCCCCACTGACCACTGCCTGATCCTGAAGACCCTTAGTGCCATTCCAAAGCCACAGCTTAGTGAACGCCTGTAACAGGCACCCAGGGGGCCAGGAAGCCTTTACTGAAAACCATTTTCCGTAGGTGAAGACTAAGGACTTTGTGATTTACTCAAGTCATTAGGTGCAAAGTTCCTTCCAGAAAACATAATATTAAAGAGCTCTTTTTCTTGAGTTATATTCCGCAGTGTGCACAAAGTGTAAGGGCGTTATTAAATGTGCTACTTTTGTGCTTTTTTACAGCAGTTTGACAGCACAGCGGATTAATGAGGAAGTCAAGCGCACTTCATCTTTAATTTGGTGCCAACGGGCTCTGGTTCTTCCCAGGAGAGCGAGTCGGATGGGAGAAATATTTGTGAAATGAAAAGTCCATCAAGAAAAGGGTTGGGCAATTGTCTCTGACAGTGGAACAAACCCAGCAAAGGCCACGAGAGATTTAGGGACCACAGGCATCCCATGGTTGTTCACACTCTTTCGTTACATGTTGAGAAATCTATCATGGCCCAGAGTTGCTGCCTGCAATCACCAGGGATGGGCCCCCTTTTCATCATTCTTTTTCATCCAAAGATAAACTACATGACATAGAGGAGATTTTTGGAACTGCCTTATCGTGAAATTTTGCAAAATGTTCCAACAAACTGGAACAGCAGCTATTATGTGTTCAAAGGCTGCTTGAGCTACAAAAAGCCTTAAATTTGTACCATGCAGAGCATAACGCCATTTCAGCACACGTACTAACAGCCAAATGTCGCTTGCAGAGAAATTGGTTTACTTGGGAAACGTGCTGAAGGAGTGAACCACAGTGGATTTTGAAGAGGCAAGTACTTCGTTTTTGAACTTGCCTTCAGGTCCTGCTCCATTCCCACTGCTGAAAAGGTGCTGAGCTTGGCACGCACGCAGGGGAAGCAGAGAGGCAGGTGGAAATTTCCAGGTGATAATGTTATCTGAAAAGCCAATTACAGGTTCCCCCCGATATCCAAAAGCAGAGCGTTCCTATGAACCCTTTCATAAGCCAAAATGGTGTGAAGCTAAGAAAAAATTACCTTAAGACACATCTTGGTAACAGAGGCACAAAATAAATGAATGTGTGCATTCAACATTGGATCAAAGTTCACCTTTAGTGCACATGTCTGAGGAGAAGCTTCCTGAAGCAAGACCAGGGCCAGAACAACAGTGGGTGCCCTGGTGGGGTGCTGAACAGACGACACAGCCGGCCAGTCCCGTAAGGGTGAGCACTGAAGGCGTTTGCAATATTTTGGTCTTATACGTTACTTTGTGATGAACTTTCTTAATTAGAAAGAAATGAGGTGCTATTTAATTATCCTCCAAAACCATTGCTAGAGGTGGAATTATGGCATCAAAAGGCCTGAACAGCTTTATGCTTTTTTTTATACCTAGGTCCTCCAGAAAACCCCATCTGCACCATCGGCAATGAGGGTCTTGATGGATCCTGAGTATTACCATTTCTCGAAGACTTTTATTAACATGATAAGGGAATATGGTATCTTCTTTTCATTATTTCACAGTTCTTTGGTTTAAAAAGAAACAACAAAAATTGTATAGTGTCAAACGATCATCGAGCGCTGTTTCTGTGAGTTGAGCCCCTGATGACATAGCTGGATTGCAGTCTGGGCGTGTGAGGTGTGAAACGTAGGCAGATTTTAACTCTATAAAGTCACACTTGACAGGGTGAGCTCTCACATCGAGAGGGATGAGGGAACCGAGGTTTCTCAGGGAACAGCATTTTCTTAGCCCCCAGACACAGCTCACTGAGTGAAAGAGTGAATAAACTCAAGAGATTCTCAAGCTGCCTCGTCTGAACAAGAGATTTAAACAAGCTGGAACTATGCACACATTTCACTTTGTGTCTTCCCCTCCCTTTCCTTGCCAAGTATGAGTAGTTGAATGTGCGTTTATCTCGCATGTGATATGACTGATCTGTAACATTTTATTGTCACGGCCATGTCTCGTGGATGTCAATTTATCCCATTCATTCTTTGAAACAACCCTGCCAGGTAGGCAACACCTCTGTGTTGTGAATAAGGAGCTTGAGGTTTCAAAATTGGACCTGAGGTCTGAGGTCACTGAATGGCAGAGCTGGAATTCACAGCCAATTCTGCCTGATTCCAGAACTCCTACTCTTTTATTTCCCATACTATAAGGTGTACCAGAATCTGTCAAATAGTCACGCTTCCTCCTGAGCCCGTCTCCCCTTGAGAGTGAAACCTCCCATGGTTCAAAGAAAACTACTGAAGTTGTTTAATTATTTTGATGACTATTGGAGAACATCCGGTTTTCTATTTCCCCCTCTTCTATATGGTGGGACAGAACAGGCAGGCTGGTAAGGGGATGGGAGGGGAGTGAGAGCTCCTCGTGCAAGGAATCACAGCACGTTACGACGGTAGACACTCGGTCACTCATTCTTCTCTAAGTGGGAAGGTATCAGAACAAGGTTTACTAGAAATCCTCAAAAAAGGAAGCCAATGAACTGAAAAGAAAACAACAGTTAAATTCAACAGAAGAAAAGTAATGGACTCTGATGAAGGCGATGATCATTGAATTTATGACGTTTAGGGAACTTAATGGAATAATTCCAGGGTAGATAATATTGGCAGAAGTTAAGATCTGATGGAGTGTTTACTTTGCTAATTGTCTATGTACCTTTTAAAAATGAACTTGTCATGCAAAATAAAAAATTTTTTAAAAGGCTTTTCTAAAGCCCCTCTCATTTTTAGCTTTGTGTCTCAGCGACGTGATGTGGACAGAGCCTGGCCCAGGCTGTGTTTCCACATCCCCACGTGAAGACGTTGCAAGGAGTGCAAGCATTGGTTTCCTCCCCAGCAGGACACTTGGTGGCTGAGGGGTGACTTGGCCCTCTGGGTGGTGTCACTCCAATGCTGTCCTTCTGTGGTTATTTCTGCCTAGCCCTCACAGATCCTTGCAACTAAAGTCACTACTATTGAGTGGCCCTGGGATTCAAACTGAAAAACCGGCTACCTCGCCAGGTCTCCACCATAATTCCCCATCTTCCAGGGGCAGGAAAGTGAGCAGTTTTTGTCCGGTCTACCCCGAGTACCAAAAAGAGACAGATGTACAGTTTCTGTACTCATTTTTTTTAAGTTCAGTAGAAGGAAAGGACTGGGGAGGGTATAGCTCAGTGGTAAAGTGTGTGCTTAGCACGCACGAGGTCCTGGGTTCAATCCCCAGTACCTCTGTTAAAAAATAAATAAATAAATACATAATTTAAAAAAAAAAAAGAAATAGAAGGAAAGGACACTGAGCACCGGATGACACGTTCCAATTCCAGAAAAGCCAGATTTTTACACCTGTGACCCTGGGGAATTTCCTTAACATTCCCGGCCATTTACTCTTGTGATGGTCACATAGGATATCCATGTCCCGGCCCCTGGACAGGATGAAGCCTCCCACAAAGGTAAGTTGCAGATTAGTGTTACTCAGAATAGCGCTTTTCATCGTCTGACTTTCTCTTAGATTTGACTTACTTTGTTTCTTTTCTATCCTCACATTTCCGCAAGTGCCATGAAGGCTGAGATTTGGCCACTTTATTAATGATGGGATCCCCAGAGCTCAGAAAAAGTCCAGGCCCAGAGTGAGCCCTTGATGAATATTTGTCGAATGAATGAATGGCCTTACGATCATCCCCCTGAGGAATTATCAGTATAGCTCATAAAATTTTATTCCCTGGAAAACTTTAAGAGAAAGGGCAGGCAGGGCCCTAACCAAATGGCTCTAGTGATACTGCCACTTGGTGACAAGATTAGAACCAAGGAACTCTGACAGCTACCTCGAGTCCCAAGTCTGCGTCTTTCTGGTTCTTTCTCCAGCGTGGATTCCCCTGGAACCCGGGCCCTCACCATGTTCAGGTCATGGTTCCAGGGCTTCCTTTAAAATGTGTCAAACTCTGGCTCAGGAAATCTTAAAATTTATCAGGGACTGATCTCCTCCTCACCTATCTTAGGGGAAAAAAACTACACGTACTCATCATGCATTTAGCTACTGGCCACTCCGAAAGGCACAAGGCCCCAGGTCAGCCCAGGACTTTCCTAAATCGCCTTCAGCTTGACAGGCTGGCCAAGCCTTTCCAGGATCCTGGTGACTAGTCGCCAGTGGAATCCAGGGCTGCAATATTTAGTCAGCATTCAGCTTGTACGTTCTGTCCCCTCCTCCTTCCCTCCAGGAAAACATATGGTGAGAGCTGCTGTTTTTGGAACAAACCCTTAAGGGAAAACAAACTGTTCATCTTAAAAAGAAAAAAAAAAAAAGTTCCAGTAAATCCTTCTTCTGATTTCTAAGCAAATCACTTTAGAGCTTAATTTTGCAATTCCCATCAGAGTCATCACTTCTGTTACTGGAGAAAGTGCGACTGACAAGGGTTCCCAGACGGCAGTGGGTGGGCGTGAGGGCCCAGGTGCGGGTGTGCGCACACGTACGTGTGTGCAAACCATTTACAGCGTGTGTTTATCGATCACTGAAAGCAATGCTCAAGAATGGTCCATTTCCTTTCCCAAAAATGGCCAAACCGTGACATTGTGGACAGCTCAGCTAGGCAGCATCTCATGAAATTTCTGGCCCTGAAAACTTCACCAGGTGTTGACGGCTACGGCCTTCATAGTGCCTTTAAATACCAAAGGGGCTCAGCGTGTGTCTGGAGGGGCAGGGAGTGCACGCAGGGGCAGAGGGGAAGGCAAGGGTGGGTCTTTGCTTCCTCTGCTTGTCCTAACAAAGGCAGGAGGCCGAGGCCAAGGCCGGAGCTGGGGACAGCCAAGCCCCGCGTCAGCCCTGCAGAGGGGAGCGCATTTGTAATTAGCACACCTGTTAATTGCGCCGAAAGGGAATCGGGTCTCACTTTTGTCCTGGGTGTGGGGATCACGTCCCATAGGGAAGCCCAGTTCCTCTCTTTGTTGGCGGTGTTCAGTGCAGGGTTTTATTTCTCCCAAGAAATGGGATGGAGGTTTAAATAACACTGTTTTCTTGTTCTTCCCCCAGATGCCTGCCACGTCAGCTCCACTAACAGGACAGCCACTTCCTTTAACATTTCTAAAAGCCAAGACGTCCCTGCCAGGGTCCAGGTGTGCCAGCCCAGAGAGACCAGGTGTCATCTGTCAGTAATTCTCTCACGGGAGCTCAGCCCTGGTTCTGTCTGCAACCCCATCTGTTCAGATAGGCAGCTCTTCTGGAAGGGAGAAGCATGTATTGTTCGGCAGGTAGGATGTGTAAGGCCGTGTGTGGGGAGGTGGTACCAGGCACCACCAACCGCAGGAACTGGAGAGAAAGGTCCACGTTGAGAATTTAGCAACACGTCTCAGGCCCAAAGAGGCAGCACTGTTTGACAGCTCTGCTTTTTATCATAAGATATTATACATTTTGGTCTTTAGCATCGTTCTCCCCAAAATACAAACCTCGATGCTTTTCCAAATAAAAACAGAGCCAGAAGTCAGAGAGGGGAGTGGGGTGTGTGTGTGTGCGCGCGTGTGTGTGTGTGCGTGTGTGCCTTCAGGCAGCGTGTGTTCTCAATACAACTTTTGAGAAAACCCAGGAATGTTTTCAGTTCTCCACTTATTGTTCCGCCTCTGGGAACACACGGAGATCCTTTTATTCTAGGTAGCTGGTCTAGCAGGGAACTTCAGTGGATCATGTTCAAAGCCACAAGCCTGTAGGCTACCTCAGTGAGAATGAGAAAAAAGGGCCCCCTGTAGGCAGGCACAGCCCCTCACCGGAGCTCACGGCCTGGCCAACAGATCTGGCCGAAGCCGAGCCCCTGCCCTTTCGGGGGGGACCTTCATGTCCTGCTGAAATGGTACATGTGGGGAGAGCAGCACTCAGGGACTTGAAGTTGAGGCTAAGAAAGGGAGACGATAACCACTCGCCCAGCAGCCTGGGGTGCTGCTAACCCGGGATGGCCCCTTTCCAACGATTCCAGAACTGGGAAAACTGGTCTTCGTTTACCACCACTGCTGTGGGCTTCTTCAGAGTTTCCTGGCTCAGTCATCAGAGTCCGCTGGCTTTCACTGCACCTTCTACCCATTACGTGTGACCAGTCTAACACTGAGCGGAGCTCTGGGGTGTGTACAAAAGATGCTCCGTAAATGTTTGCAGTTGGCGGAACGGCCTCGCTAACCCAGCACTCTCCAAGGATGTGAGCATTTCCTTTGGCAAGCTTTCCCACTGCTGGACTCATTGACCCCTTCGTTTCCGAGGACTGCACGCAGGGACGGCTCTCTGAGCTGCATCGTGGTTTTCCTGAAAAATCCTCAAATAACAACAGATGAGATCTTCACTCCACATAATTAGCACAACTCAGACCATCCACACGCCCGAAGAGTAGAAAAAAATTTAAATTAAAACAACAGGCCAGGAGCAATTTGAGTTCATTTCCCCCTGGCATGATTTCTTAAGAACAAGTTAGGAGACAAATAAATGTCCCTAAGGCAAGAAGTCCTGGTGACCTCTCACTGGTCCTGGAGGTGGTTCAACCCCAGCGCCATGAGAGCCCTGCCCCACCACTCATAGCATCTCCCTCAAAGGCCTTCAACACAATTGTAGTAGGTATTTTTTATGGTTTCTTCTGGGAAAAAGAAAAAAGAAAAGAAATTAAGCTGTCTTTAGTACTAAGCACTAAACTGCAAAGACATTTATTGGCTGCAGTGAATCCACGCCTCTTCTGCTCAGAGCAACTTCTCTAATTATGAAGGGGTTGATAGAAATCACTTTAATAGCTGTAGTTTTTAAGACAAGATCAGTTCAGGGAATCCAAGCGCACATGTTGGTACCCGTGCTATACACTAACCCCTGAGCCCACTGCTCATTCTAGCTTTAAAGTTCAAGCTCTACTGAAACCCAGCTCATCACCTCAAATTTATCCGGGGTTATGAACACCCGTTATGAAGCAACAATTCTATTGTTCCCTCAGGAACTAGCCCTTATTTTCACAGCATGTTTAAGGCTGTAAGGGCTAAATAGATTGATCTGCTTTTTTCGATAAAAGTGGTTATTCCAAGAATCCTCTCCTGATACATTATCTAATCTCCTCCCTAACCTTGCCCTCCCTCTGTTGTTAGCACTGGCAGGTGAAGTTCTCCCCAGTGAGTCACCTGCAGGGCTCCAAATAAAAGGTTCTCTTGTGTCTTTTGGTGTAGAACTCTCCTGGAGGAACACGATTAGGCTGGTGACTCTGTTGTAAAGACCACTGCCAAGGAGATGGGCAAACGCTTCTGGATGTGACAACCTTCATCACGGGACACTGGAGATGGGGGGAGGGCCACGAATGATTTACATCCCCAGAGCTCAGGCAGGCTTCCAAGCAGAGACAGGAACTCGCTGAGATGTCCAGGATGAAGGGAAAACAGGACAAAGCAGGAAGAATATGAAAGCAGGTAGCTTCTCAGGTGGTGATATCTGTCCTCAAGGACTGATCACCAGTGAGAAAGGAGGGAAGGAAGGAAGGCAAACGGGACACCGGAAGCAGTAGATGAGTGATCCCACATTCTCTGTGCCGTGTTATCCTTCCGCACGCAACCCGCATCCCACAAGGGGATTTCTCTTTTTCCATCTTCTTGTCCCTAGTGGAGTTTTGGGGTACACCCTTTTTGTGGTCCACAAGCTAAAGTCTACATTGTTTGGTCTCAGGCTCCACCTACATGGAGCTGAGCAAATCCATTTGCAAGATAAGGATGAGATGAAATCCAAGGACACATCTAAGAAGTCAGAAAAGAAGATACACTGAGAAAAAAAAACAAAACAAAATTAGTCTTGATTGCACAAAAACGGAGGCCAGAAAGGCTGTGCAGAATTTTTATAGATTTCTTAGGAACTTGTAATGTTCTCGTTGTTTATTACCTTTGTTAATATCTGTCTTCTTCCGATAGTTACAAGCAGTAACAAATCTTGAAACAAAGCAGAAGTGGCAAAGGTTTATGGGAGTGATTTTGGAGGGCAAGGGAGCTAAAACTTATCTCGTCGCTCTTCTGTACAATCAGGATCCTGGGAGAAAAGCAGATGAAAACAGTGCAGAAAGAAATGCAACTCCCTAAGTCCCCTGGGAGAGAAGGAAACAGAGGAAATGTGAATTCCGCTTGGGAAGAACTGTCTCCAGGGAATTCACCTCCGTGAAAGTCACTTTCCTCCTGACATCGAGTCATAGAAACTTCCTGATAGATTTGGTTGAGAGCTAAGCAGATACTGGAGTCTGCAGAGCTGTGGTTTTCCCATCATATTTCAGGCTCCCCAGATAGCTAACAATTCACTGAACTAAACCAAACTCACCCCCACCAGAATTCACTGCCGGCGAGAATTTTCAGTGAAAACTACGAATTTCCAACTGCCACTCTCAACCAGATGTCTGTCATCTGCTTTCCACCTGTCAACACTGGGTTAATATTCTACTGTGAGTTTCAACCTTAGAAGACAATCATGACCATAAATAATGATAATAACAGCAAAGATACAATACTATTAACCAGGGTTTGTTGAGCACTTAATATGTGCAAGGCACTATTTCACGCGCTCTACCTACATTAACTCGTGGCTCACCACCTCTCCTTGAAGGAACAACTCTTATTATTATTTTACAAAGGAGGAAACTGAGGCTTCGAATGGCTCAGTGAGTTAGCCAGGGAGCCAGATGTGTTTGCAGACAGGGACTCCAGAGGGCCTAACCTCGTAAACACAGAACAGCTAAACACTAAGCATTAGGCGGTCAAATACAGACCTCAGGCTGGGTTTGCTGCCCTCCCAGACCACCCACAGTCCTGCTGCTTCCCAGATATTTAACCCCATGGGCTCCTTTCTTCAAGTAAAACTTTGCACAGAAGCTCCAAATCTACATGAAACAGATAAAATGGAGGTTCCGTGGTTGAATGAGGTGGAGGAGCAAAGATCCTTGTCCATCCCACCTCCAACTCAGCCCCTCCTCGTGCCTCAGAGGTTCTGCAAAGCCTTGAAGCTTCTGTGAAACACAGTTGGAAAACCTTGGGACCAGTCTCTAGTTGATCCACCAGTAAAATGGCCAGCTCTAGAGTTTCTTTCCAACTTGCTTCCAACACTCTAGGGTTTCTTGTTGCTTTTTGGATAATTTTTGAAGTTCTGCACCAGTGTCTCAAATCCGATCCATACCTCCTGTGCCCAGGCCGTCCTTCTGTACACCCATTCCATGCAGCTGGCCTGACCCCCTTGTCACCCTCAAACAGGCATCATTCTTTGAACCATTTGAAGTGACCTCTGCTTTCTCCCCTGCTTCTGCAAATTCTAACCTCGGAATCCGAGTCAAGTGTGGATTCTCCATAAAGTCCCCTCAGACTTAATTTATGCTCACTCAGGCCTTGCCACCGCCCATAGTAATCAGCAGACGGGTTCCACTGTGCCAGCACAGAGACTGAAACAACAATAACTTAAACAAGATACAAGTTTATCTCTCTTGCAAGAACTGTCTGAGCACGTGCACCCAGGGCTGACACATCGCCCACAGCGTGGGACCCAGGCTCCTTCCACGTTGTTTCTCTGCCGCACTCTGACGGCTCACTACCACTGCATCCCCACCGGGATGAGGAAGGGGGAGGGGAGGATACATCCTTCCCTTTCAAAGGCTTCGCCCTCTGCTTTGAACATATCCCACTAGTAAGATGAGAACGGGTATTTGGAGAATAGCTAGCAATCTCTTCCACATTGAACTATTTCAAGGAGAAAGGGGGACGGGCACTTTCTCTCATCTCTTATAAACTCCTGGAATAAAGGGACCCTGTCCACACATTGTATTCCCCTCAATGCCCATCTAACCCGGGCACCTCAAATGTACTCAATATTAAAATTAAAATTTAAAGAATGGATATATATATAGGTATTAATGAATAAATGAACGAGGTATTAATGAATAAGAAAACAGATGTGTGGACATTTTGGGAAACCAAAGATAATGTGGAGTTTCATTACATCAGTGCTGGGTTTAAAGTTTCCAATTACTGGGTCCTAAATCTAAAAGGGTTTCATTACTTACTTTTAGGAAAGTTACTTTAAGAGATTATCTAGATGGGTGAGACTTTTCCAAGCTATATTCCTCCTGCCCCCCCAACACACACACACACACACACACACACACACGCAATCTCCAACTCATTCAACTACAGAACCTCGGGAACTGCTTCACTGATACTCATATTTCTTTCCTAAGATAAGTAATACAAAATTAACACAAGGCTTGGAAAGCCAGAGTTTAAAACATTCATGTATAATGATAAATTATCTTTCCAGGTACCAGTCTATGGTGATAACATCTTAGATAACGCACTGAGCCCTTTACCAAATGATGAAAACTCGCAATGTTTCAATCCAGGTGATCTTACTGCATTGAGGAGTATGGCTTTTAGCGGACCTCCTTTTTCAAAGAGACTTTATTCTCAAGTATTTAGTAAAGAAACTGTCTTATATTCTTTTCCAGTAGGCAACAGTTGGATTTCTGTGTTGGTTAATTCATCTGTGCACATATAGATATTACAGGTATTATCAAACGTTTAAAGGCAGCTATGGTTAAGGAGCCACAACTAACCTCATGGACCCCGTTGACCAGTTACAGAAATATTGTATCAGTCCAGACTTCCCCAGCCTTGAATGGAACACGGGAAATAATAACAGCAATAATGAAAGCAGCTTCCCTATTGTACCTCCTCTGGGTCAGATAACGTCCTAACCACGCCACGTGGATTCTTTCCATCCTTTAACAATTCTATAGAGAAGAAAACCAAGGCCTCCGAATGGGACGTGACCATTAGAAACCCTTCAGAACCGAGCTCAAATTAAGCACATTTATTTCCAAAGAACTTTGCTATTTCAGATGTGGGTAAATCAGATTAATAGCGGTCACTCTTCTGCTCCACGTCTGCGGGGTGTGAGTCCGATGCCACTGTTCACCAGAAGATGCCAACCTGAGGGGCTGGTGTTTGTGCTCAGGCCCATGGCGGGGGTTACAGAGAGCATGTCCACAGATGCCCCACCGATAAGCTCACACAGAAAAAAAACCCTGTTGTCTGAGAATCTTGAGAGACTCTGAGCCCTACTGAGGGTGCCTGCTCTTCTCTTAAGACCCTGGACAGAGCAGGGTGGGAAGGCCGTCTTGAGATGCTGACCCAGATCAGGTATAGGAGGCACCCTCCTCACAGGAGGCCCCCCTCTTGCTCAGCTAGCCTGCCCCCCCCCCCCCCGTGAGCCATCTGCCTCCCCCTTGAGCTCTCCTGAAATCTCCCTCGACCTCAGTGCTTATGGTTAGAGTCTGGGCCTCTGGCACAGCCTGAAAGATCAATCCTCTTTCTCCCTGACTGTCACCGCAACACACTGGCCGCTAGGGGCGTCGACGGAGCTATTCTGTGCTTTGAAGATGACGTTTCTGGCAAAGGAAGGACTGCTCCTCCAGGCCTGGCTACCTCAGACGAGGCCCAGCCACCACGCAGCAGGCGTCTGGCAGCCTTCCAGCTAACATGTTCTTCCAGGTCCCTGAAGGAAGTAGTGGGGATTTTCACTTCCCTTCACTACAGAAAATCATCCAATCCTTCTTCAAAAGACCTGGCTGGGAGAGACTGGCTCAGAATCACACATGCATGAAAATATGCTAGGATTTAGCTCTCCCCCGATGCTAAATTTGCAGAGTAGGACACAGGCCAGCCCATCCTAAGCTGACTCCAGTGGCTTGTGTCTGCAATGCTTTCCTCAGTGGAATGGAATCTCGCACAGACCTGCTTCACGATTCTCGCTCCCCCACATCAACCTTGTCTTGAAGTCCTTCTCAAGAAGCTTCTCTCTCTCTCTGTTCTAGCTCCATGGTTGCTCAACAGCACAACTGACATTTTAGGCTGGATAATTCTTTTGTGCAGCTGCCCCGTGTATTGTAGGATATCCAGCAACACCCTTGGCAGCCCACCAGACACCAGTAGCGCCCTGCCTCTCCAGCTGGGACAACCAATTGTGTCTCCGGACATGGACCAAAGCCCCTGGGAAGCAAAGCCACCCTATTTGAGAACCACTGGTTCTAACCAATTGAAGCCTGGCCAGATCTTCTGGCCTCAAGCTGCTTTTCCCCCAGGGCAACAGGCGCCCCTCATCCCACCAGCGTCTCTCAACACAATCTTCAGATTCTACAACTCCTGCATGTTCAGGAAGTCCCTGAACTTCCTAGCTATTCAAGTTTGCCCTTCCCCGTTAATGTTCAAATCGCTGTAACTGGAGTCCTCTTCTTGAGGATATCCTTTCCTGGGTTATTTCTGCCAGCATTTGCCCTTTGTTCAACAGAATACTGAACGTTCCAGCCTGAGGTGTGAACCAATTGCATTTGGACACTTCCTTGGGCAGAATTGCCACAAAGAGAGGGAGCGGCTTCCTGGGCAAAGGCCAAGTCCCATGAGCGGCATGAAGCAATTGTCACAAAGCCACCCCACCCTGCTCGGTCGCTCAGGACTCTGTTCCTTCTCAGCATCACACCAGCTTCCAGAATCGAAGTTGACACAGACTTACAACATGACTTCAGGTCTTAATTACTTCAATGCTGTGGGGCTAAGATGCCAGGAAATGTCCAATTCTCATCTTCGGCCCAAAGAACTGTCCTACTGGGGGTCACCAGTCAGAGGAGGAGTGGTTACTCATCACCATTCCAGGAACATCCCTACTCTGCCACTTTCAAAGAGCCAAATTAGAGCCAGAGACTCGCCAGTGGTGGTTTCCAAACTTCTCTCATGGTCAAGACCCCTTTGTCACACAAGTCTGGCTGAGGCCTCAGGGGGAGCCACGCTGGCTGATGGAGACTGGCGCCCCGGGACACACCTCCCTGACTCTTGACCTGAAGTCTGATCAGAATAACGACGACCTTGGAATTTGATATCCAGAAATCTGGTCTCAGAGACTAAAGAAAATGAGGTGTGAGGCCACGCCCCCATCTGCATAAGTCAGAAGCATTATTGTCACAAACAAGGAAAGGATCTGGCAGGCAGAGGAGGAGCCCTGCTGGAGGGTAGATGAGGAGACAGGAGGGAGCCCCAAGGAGAGCCCCGCAGTCATGCTGGACCGTTGTTACTCCTCCAGTCTACCAGACGCTGGCTTGTAAGGAGGAAGATGCTGCAGGGAGGAACCCAAAGGGTCTCCTTATGTCAGGGCTTCTTGCTGGACCTGATGTTTGGGGCTGGGTCTTTCTGTGTTGGGGGCGGGGCCGTCCAGTGCACTGCAGGATGTTAGCAGCGTCCTTGGCCTCCCTCCACTAGATGTCACTAGCACCTTCCCCTCAAGCGGTGCAAGTCGTTACCAAAAATGTCTCCAGATGTCTCCTGGGAGCAAAAGTGCCCCAGCTAGCACCACTGGCGTATCCAAAACCCATGGCGCTAAGAACTACAGAAGAGAAAAAGCACGTTAAGACACTGTTCTCCTACAGAAACAGCATCCAGCTAGAAGGGCAAGAAGTAAACCTGCTAAATCACACAGTGAAATAGTTCAATAATAACCAGTCAAGATAACAAGAGACCTCACGAGATGGTACCCAAATAAAAAGATCTTTAATACCTTCCTAACACTTGATACAATGCATTTTACTGAAATTATTTAATTATCTGTCTTCCTTAATGTGAAGTGGAAATGCCATGAGCAGAGACTCAGACTCTTTTTCCTGACCACAGACCACCCTCCTCCAGTGTCCAACACATAGTACCGATACAGGAAACAGGATGTGGGGTGAGAGGATGCCTGTGTCCCAGGTCTCGGCTGAGTCCCTGGGACGTGCCCCGCCAAGTATGTACTTGGCTTCACTCAGGCAAGAATTCAAGAACAAGCCACAGTTGAGTAAAGGTAGATTGATTCAGAGAGATGCATGCTCCATAGACAGAGTGCGGGCTGTTTCAGAAGGCAAGCGAAAGGCCACGAGGTGTGGGGCTTGTCAGTTTTTATGGGCTCAGTAACTTTATGTGCTAACAAGTGGGAGAATTATTCCAATGACTTTGGGAAAGGGGCTGGGATTCCCAGGAACTGGGTCACCGTTCCCTTTTTGACCTTTTATGGTTAACCTCAGAACTGTCATGGCGCCTGTGGGAGTGCCATTGACCATGCTGAAGTATTACAGTGAGTGTATAATGAAGCCTGAAGTCTGCTGGAAGTCAGATCTCCTGCCATCTTGGACCTCAAGGTCTGTTGGGAGTTGAATCTCTGCCATCTTAGTGTTCATTGCTGTGTCGTTCCTTGAACGGCTGTGCCCTGCCCCCTGCCCCCTTCCCTCCTGTGTCATTACGGCAGCAAGGGCAGCCTTGCGTGGGATCAGACCCCCAGGCAGGCAGGGGAAGGAGGGCACTGAAGGGGGAGCCTGTCCAGGGGGCTTCGGCAGTACGTTATAACCAGATGCACTGAGCCAACCTGAATGCTTGACCATACGTGGTCAGGGACTTTTGCATGACTTCCCATTAAAACAAAAACCAAATAAAACAAAAAACTCCTTGCTTCCAGACTGAGTGAGTGCGGGGTGGCGGCGAAGGGTGGGTGGGGTGGAACTGTGTGTGTAAGCTCAGTAACGTGAAGGAAATTTGTGGGGAGGGAAGATGTCCGAGGCGGCGTTTTCTCTGTCCCACAGCCCTCCCATCCGTCCAGCCGGACCTTACGGGCATTTAATCCCCTGGGAAAGACAAGTGGATGGCAGAACCCAGCGACCCACCCGGGGCCCCAGGCTGGGAGGGACCCGCTGCCAGAAGCAGGGATGAACTTGTGGGAAGGCAAAGAGGCCAAACGCCGATCCAAATCCGTCCGCTGGCGCGCCCCCAAGCCCCCCCGGTTCGTTGGTGCAGGGCCGCGGGGCGCCTGCTCGGGGCTGGGCGGCCTGGGGACCCCCGCCGCGCGCGGAGCAGATACGAAGCCCTGGGTTGGGCAGCCGGCAGCCAGGCTCCCTGGCTTCATGCAGTCACCTGGAGAAGTGGTAGAAAAGTCGGCTGGCCCCCTTCCCAGAGCGTTCTCATTCAGCAGGGCCGACCGAGGGCCTGAGAATTGCCTCCCTGACAAGTTTCCAGCTGAGGCCGCGCTGCCGGCCGGCTGGCCGGCCGGGGACCACCCTTCGCGCCGCGCGGAGGACGCTAACCGGCCGCTGGGAAGGGTCGGGGGCCGGAGGTGGCCCAGGAAGAGGGCCCAGGGGAACATCTGAAGAAGCCAGATGAACGGGCCCGGGGCCTCCCTGGGGCACGGGACAAAGATAGAGCTGCCGTGTTTACTGGCAAGGCCGGGGCCGGCGCGGTGGGTGGCGGCGGTGGCTCCCGCTGGTGGCCCTGCCCGGGCTGCGCCGGGCGGGCGGGCGGGGGTGGGGGCGCGGGCCGGCCCGGCCCCCGAGCGGTTTATTTACTTAAACAGCGCACATCCCGCCCTCCGCGGGCCGGCCCAGGGCAGTTCCTGAATGGGGACGAGACGCTGCGGCTTCGCAGCCGCCCACCCACGTCGCCGGGAGGGGTGAGCGGCCCGGCCCCCGTCCGGGGCGGGAGGGGTAGGGGGGGCGGCGGGGGCGGCGGGGGGGGCGGCCCGGGGGTGCGGGTGACGCCGCGCGCCCGCCCCGCCGCGCGCCTTTCTCTCCCCGGCTTTGGGGTTCCCTGCATTTCGCCCTCCGAGTTTGCACTCTTCTCGGGGGTGATCAAGAAAAGCAGATCCAAAATCGCAAGAAGAAGGGAGAAAGATGTTCCGCTTCCTCCCTCGGAAGGGAAAAGGGGGATTGAATAAACAGAACGTCACTGAAAAAGACCACAAACGAGACCGTTTCTGAAAGAACCAGATGGACTTGGAAACAGCCTTCGGCTGGGGCCGCAGGAGGGAGAGGGGCCGTCTGGGCCTGGGCTGTGTGGGCAGGTTGACTGTCAGCAATTTAGATCAGGATTCTCCACCCTGCAGGTCAGCCTGTGACAAAGCGGGCGACTTGGGAAACCTCAAACCTCACCGAAATGACATAAAATAAAACCAGCCCTTTATTATCTTCCTTTTTTTTTCCAGTGTGTTCTCTATCATTACTTTCTGACAGATCACCGATGTCTTGAATAAGAAATTGCTGACCGGATTTTTTCCTTATTGCAAAGTTAAGGGAGGGTTGGATGTTTGTTTTTGTTTTTCATGTTTCTAGAGCTTTCCTAAGTGGACATGTGCATAGTTAGATGGGTCAGTTTGACTGGCCTTTTTTCCTATCCATTTAATCTGCCCTTTAGCCACTAAATCAAATATGTTTCTAAAAATGATATCTGACTAATATCCAGATTTCTCTAACAGTTTCTCAGCTGTGGGGTGATGTGTGCTACCCAGATTGAAGCAGGGAACGTTTGTCTTAAAAAAAATCATACTGGCTTTATTCCTTTGATAACTATGGAAGTTTAAAAAGCTAAAGATCTAATCTATTCTTAGAAACAATAATTAGTACATATATGTAAACTTAAAAAAAGTGCAGGAAACTGTATATATGTATTTACATTCAATATATTGTGTATGTGCAGTCAAACTGTAATAATTCTACCTAATAAAACTGAAAAAGGAAAAAAAATCATATTTCCATTCTCTAAGAATAAATTCAGTTTTTAATTAGACTATTTTTAGCATAGTTTCAGGTTTGCAGCCAAATTGAGCAAAAGGTACAGAGATTTCCCATATACCCCTTGTCCCCCACACATGCATAGCCTCCCCCACTGACAACATCTCACACCAGAGCGGTCCATTTGTCACCGTGATGAACGTACATTGACACATGATTATCATCTCAAGTCCACAGCTTACACTAGTGTTCACTCGGAGCTTGTTACATCCTGTGGGCGTTGACGGACCTGTAATGACATGTATCCATCCTTGTCGTGTCAGACAAAGTAGTTTCAGTGCCCTAAAAACCCCCTCTGTGCTCTACCTAAATTCTCTTTTTCAAAGAGAATCAAGATCAGTGTATAAAGTACCTCCTATGTGACATTTATATGCCATTCATCCATCGGGAGAGAAATTTCATTTTTGTTGAATCTTTTAACTTTGAAAGGTTCGAAAAAGGGCAATATCTACCTCAATTGCTAAAAGAAGTGTTACTGAAATTTCCCAAACGGGGAGTGTGAAACACATCACTTGGAGTGGAAGCCCAGGTCTCAGTCATCGGCTGAAGGTCGGGCACTGAGGTCCTGCTGGTCTACCAGGCCCATGCAATTCTAAGGAGGATGGCTTGCAGCCCCCAGTGCCCAACCTGACTACTGATACTTGAAATTCTACCATTGGAGCTTCTTTCCACGGCATGGAAGGTGTCAGGGGCAGCTTCAGAGCGTCCTCTGGCAGCATCTTTGACTGGTGACTCTGAAGAGATGCAACAGGAGGCAACACCAAGAGGGTAAAAGGATGGGGGTCAGTGATAAACCTGGCATCCCCTGGAGGAGGTAGTCTCCAGACCCAGTTCTCCTTGGGCACGGATGAATTAAGCCAACAGAAGGTGAGAGTCCGGCATATCCCACGTGTTAACCTAGTGGGCATGTGTGAGGTTAGGGGGCAGAAATTCTGGGCCACATTTTGATTCCAGTTCCACTGCCATTTATCAACTGAATTCCAGGCAGGACACTCTACCTCCCCAAACTTTGGTGTCCCTACCTACAAAGGGGAAGAGTCAGAAGACAGAGCTTGTTGGGGAGATTTAGAAAGACGGTATCTAAACAGGCTCCTTCACCATGATCCGAGTTTTCTCTTAATGAATGTTTATATTAGCAACCTAATTCCTTTATTGTTTCTTTTCTATAAAAGAAACCAAGCTTGAGAGATAATATTTAGATGAGTGCCTGAGGATAGAGATATCTTACCAGATTTAAAATTATTGATATACCGATTAGCATGAATATTAATAGCATAAGTGGATACTGGATAATGTCCTGGACCCCACAGGTCTTTAACCCTTTCAGGGCAAGCACTCATTATCACTTCATCATTGACAACATTCTGAATTCCAACCGGTGTAATTTCTGAGAAGATTTTGTGGACCTGTACGTTTTCTAGTTACATAGAAATGAAAAGCAGCAATGGAATTGTGATATGCATACCATGACATAATAAGCCTCTTTCCACTTCATATTGTGTGTCTGTATAATACCATTGTATTTGTCAAGTGTAAATATTCTATTTTGGATTCAGATCTTTTTATTTCTAACATCTTATCATTACAGATTTCCCAATGTTTATGTTTTGGCTTTGATCATCTTCAACCTGTGGAATTTTTGTTTGTGTATGAATTACAGTGACCAAAAGTTAATTTTAGCTTTCAAGAATATGCTCATTATGAATTTAATTCATATTTTTATATTTCCCTTTCAATTACTGTACCAAGGGGACCCTCACTTGCGTTATATGAAAGTGTATACTGCCCTACAATGTCATGATTGTTGGTGTAATAAACTGTTTTGATTTTTTTTAATTGTTGATATAAAATAAGGAAGGAAAGAAAGAAGGAAGGGAGGAAACAGACACAAAACAAAACTGGTTCTGCCTTTTTATTAACACTGACAGGAGAGTTTTTCAGCTATACCCTCTGTTTTTAGGTGGAGACAATGCCAAGCAGCCTTAGTTTCTAGTATCAAAACTCCACTGCAGGCTGCAGTTAAGAACCAGGGGCAAGAGGAGAAGTCTTCATCAAGGCTCTTAAACTTGTTTACAGCAAAATTATAACATTACATCAATGCTGAACAATTCCACGATTTCCTAACATGTGACCTAGCTTTCAGAGGACATGGTGACATTTCACCAAAACATACATTCTTTCTTTCATCAGTGTGGCCTCCTCTGGGTTGGTTGGCAACCTTAAAGAATTTTTTTTAAGCAACAGTTTTAGGACCTTTACCACACAGGAATAAGCCACCCAAGCCATGCCCACCAGTGTTGTGCCCTTGGCTATGTCCTATGCGTAGAACAGTCAATCTTCATCTTTAGCGCTGCTCCAGCATCACCTGGAGGGGTTGTTAGGACACAGACACTGGACCCAACTCTGAGGGTTTCTGCTCCAGCGGGTCTTGGGTAGGCCTGAGAATTTGCATTTCTCACGAGCTTCTGGGTGATGCTAATTTGGCTCCTCTGGAGACCACGTTTGGTATCCACTGGTGTGAAACAAGGCTTGATGCATACCAGGTCCTCAATAAATCTGTGCTGGCTGCATGAAAAGGCAGTGTCTTGGACTGTGTTTCTGCCAGTGAACGGTGGCGAAGGCGGAGGGCCTAGGGTTGTGTTGCAGGGTGTTTGGAACTTAGGAAGAATCTTAAAGGTCATTGGTCCAACTATAGCGAAGATTTGATTTCCATTAATCAAATCTACTCAGTGCCTAAAAGGAAAGCAAGGGCATCCCCAAACTTTTCAATGCATCCTGCCTCCCCCTCCCCCATGGTAGTTGACCCTGAGTACTTACCCAGAATTGTCACCCTATTGTTCTATTTCTACAACCAAGAGCTAGTTCCATAACAAGGCCTTACTGGCAACTGAAAGCAAATGCATTACACCTCAAAGCTGTTTAACAATTGAGGTTAGAATGTGATCGTGACAGTGGCCACATTGTACGCTCAGTCCCTGCGCAGGGTAGGACTAGCCTATCTGTCTCGTTCCCCACCGTGTAGCTGGTGCCTGTGTTAGAGCAGGCAGGTAGCTACGTATGAGCAGAGGAAGGGGGGCACAGGCCAAATGGCAGGAATTGAGCAAAAAGAAGGGGCAGGGGCCAAATACAGGAAACCCTACATCATGTAAGCACCAGGGGTCCCTGGGCAGAAAAAGAAAAGCAGGAACCTCTGGGCCAATAAGCGGTCACACATTTTGGGGTGATGAGTGGCCTGGAGACCTACAAAGAAAGGTGGGAAAAGGCAGGAATCTCCAGTGTCCGAATGTAACCCTTTGCTCAGTATGCCCTCATTACAATAAAATTAGCCTTGTAAGTACCCATCATGCACCTACACCATGACCCTTCTGATCCAGACTAAAGAAGGACAAAAATCTCTCCTCCCTTTGGAAGAGTGGAGTTGGGATGATAATCAGGGACTACAACCCCAAACCCTTCCCTCCCCAGTGAATATTCTGCCCATTCATTTTCACACCCTATGTAGCTAACTTGCCAGAGAAACTCAGGGCAGCCGCTCACCTGAGCCTGCCCGCTCTCCCCTGAGAGTGTACAATCCATCTCTTAATAAATCCTCACTTTACTTTCTTAACCTCTGTGTCTTATCTCTGAATTCTTTCTAGGACAGGACAAGAGCCTGGACATTGGCTACATCTACTGGACACACCTGCACAAAGCAGACCCTCAACATGTATTTGTTGACAAATGCATATTACCTATTTTACAAGGTTGCATGCAATGCACATGACTCTCCAAAGCTTTAGAAGTAGGTTAACTTGAATGGCTAAGAGTTGAAATCTTTCTGAACTATGAGAAGAAAATTCAACTTATATTTAAACAACACTTATAGACTGTTTCTATGCCATTGTCAGGCTAAAATTTCACAATTTAAAAATTGTGTAACAGCTCAAAGCAGATCCTATGTTTAAAACACACTTGTAAATAGGTTTGAAAAGTATGACCAGCCTACACTTCTTTTTTCACCACAAATTTACTACATTTTTACTACTCTGTCCCCAAGGATGCAAATCATAATTATCACATAAATCATTAATGTGAGATGAAAACTTTAACTCTGTATTTAATACTGTTCTACTATTTTGTTTAAATCTATTTTTCACATAGAGTACTGATAAGGTGGAGATTTTTCTAATTCTAAGCTCTTTAACAGAAAACAAAAACCAGCTGAGAGCAGAAACCTTTATTTGTCCTTCTTAGAAAAAAGGAACTTTTGAAGGAAACAGAGTATATGTAGCCAGCCCTATCCTCAAAGGAAAAGGAACCGTTGTCATTCTTGGAATTCAGAGATAACTAATCAGTTCTTTTCTAAAATTGGCAGAAAGCAGTCAGGGAAAGATTATTCAAGGACATGTAAAGATCCCAAGGGAACTTTAAGAGATGAAGAGCTGCGGGCTTTACCAATCTATAGCGTTGAAAGTGAGAGAAAGAACTAAAAACTCTATTTAAAACAACATAGGAAAGTGAGGTGGAAAAGCAGTAACTGTCAAATTTTAATTTCAGATTTGCACCAGAATGCTTATATTCCTTTAAATCTTGCTCTACGGGACATTATACTTTAAAATTAAAAGACATTTAAAAATTCTTTTAAATACAAATATTAGATCACCTCATACCAGTCAGAATGGCCATCATTAAAAAGTTCACAAAAGTGCGAGACTGCGTGGAGAAAAGGAAACCCTCCTACACTGTTGGTGGGAATGTATTTGGTGCGCACATTATGGAAAACAGTATGGAGATTCCTCAAAAAACTAAAAATAGACTTACCATATGATCTAGCAATCTCACTTCTGGGCATATATCTGGAGGGAACTCTAATTTGAAAAGATATGTGCACCCCAGTGTTCATAGCAGCACTATTTACAATAGCCAAGAGATAGAAGCAACCCAAATGTCCATTGACAGATGACTGGAAAAAGAAGTTCTGGTATATTTATAGAATGGAATACTACTCAGCCATAAAAAAAGAATAAAATAATGCCATTTGCAACAACATGGATGGATCTGGAGATAATCATTCTAAGTGAAGTAAGCCAGAAAGAGAAAGAAAAATACCATATGATGTCACTCATATGTGGAATCTAAAAAAAAGAAAAAAGACACAAATGAACTCAACTACAAAACAGAAACAGACTCACAGACATTGTAAATGATCTTATGGTTCACGGGGAGAAAGGAGGCGGGAAGGAATAAATCTGGGAGCTTGAGATTTGAATATATTAACTACGGTATACAAAAATAGATGAAAAACAAATTTCCTCTGTATAGTGCGGGAAACTATATTCTGTATCTTGTAATAACCTTTAATGAAAAAGAATATGAAAACGAATATATGTATTTATATGTACGGCTGGGACATTATGCTGTGCACCAGAAATTGACACATTGTAGCTGACTATACTTCAATTAAAAAATAAGTACATTCTGAAGTCTGATTAGCTGTGGATTGTTAACAGGAGTAAATGTACGTAGGAGTATACAAAAGTTAGGATGTTAAGGAATTATTTAATCATATTTTGGCTGAAGCCGGATCTTCTTTATTCCAGATTGGATAAAAATTGGGAATGGTGGGAGCTGAGGCTGGTGCCACCCTGAAGCTAATGCCACCCTGAGCTCCCAGTGACTCAAGGGCAGTAAGTGGCAGGCCTGCTGGGCACGAGCCCTTCCATCTGCCTCTCTAGGTCTATTCTCCACCTCTCCCAACCTGTCCTATGCCCTGGAGGCTGACCTGTGGCAACATCACCAGATATCCTCACCCTCAGAGTTCCTGTTGGGTTTAGGTAATTGGGAGCCACAGAGGGACTGCAGCGAGGAAGGCAAAGGAGGCTTGGCATTTATTCACGCCTTGTCCCCTTCCCCGAGGGGTTGCTTCAGGCTGTCCGCTCCCCGCAACTGCAGCCTCCCGTCAAGAAGACGCCCTCTTTAGCGTTCTCAAGTTTCTGGTAATGGGTCCCCATCTTCATGCACTCAGATCTCCATCATCAGGCCCAGGTTTTGCATTATGCCTTGTTGTTTCCCTACAATGTGCCCACATCTTTGTCAATCATTCCTTTTACACTTTTCAAGTGGAAAAGAGCCACAGAAATCATTTTGACCAGCTTCTGAACTTTACTGAAGAGGGAACTGGAGCCAGCACAGTGACTCGGATAAAACAGGCTGAAGCCAAAGGTAGAACCACGTAGAACACAGGTGTCCTGAATCTCCAATACAGGAACCACGTGGAACCAAATATAACCATGTAGACCATCCAGAGGTCTCCATCCCACCCATGAGCCCTGGACTCCATAGTGGTGGCATCATTCTTCCAAAGCCATAGGTGAGGCCATTCTGTGCGTGCACCTACTCACATCTACACGTACACAGAGACACACACAGACACAGTCACACAGAGAAGAACAGACACAGATACACACACAGACACAGAGACATACATAGATACACACAGACACACTCACACAATTACATGCAGGCAGTCAGGTTAATAAGGTTATAAAAAAACCTTTCCGAGAAAAGAAAACTTAGGATCACAAGGAATGTGTAGAAAAGGAACACAGAAGCCACACCGTTTGCCACACTGGGTTTGGAGAGGCTCACGGACTGACTGCAATTCAGCCTCAGCCTCCCCTTGCACCAGTTGGTGGTCTCACCTCCTCCCATCACCTCTCCCCTCACCGCTTCCCAGAGTCACTGGGAGCGAGCGCAGGCCCCAGTGGATAGGACAACCATGCTTCTCAAATCCCTAATAGGGACATATGCTTCCACACGGACCTATGGGGTGACTTCCGGGTACAAGAGGCAATATGGGAATGAGATGTGGAAGATGTTCAAAACACTAATACCTCAAGACTTCTGGGCATCTCATGGTTTATAAGGGAAAGAGGATAAAACACAGGATATTGGGATCATGCACAGAAATTCAGGACCTGCCGGAGGCTGGGGAGAGTTGCAAGAAGGAAAGGAGGACATTAAAACAAGGCAAGGTGCGCCCTGTTACTTTCATTTTAGAGGTCAATCTGCGGATAATTATGTTTTCTTACACATCCTTCCCAGGGCTGACACCATCCAGAAAATTTTCTGTCCACCAACACATGCTTTTAAGCATTCTGAGAGTCCAAGATCTCCTGACTACACGTGGGAAATCCTCACAGAATAAAGAGCATTTGAGGGAAACTATTTATTAAGTCAAAATACATAAACAGCAAGATTTGCATCAAACATACTTATCCATCCCCCTTCTTTGATGCCCAATATCATTCACTTTTGGGACCAGCTATATCCAGGTGACTTCTTGGTTCCCCTAGAAGCTGACCTGGAGACAAGGACTCATGTGGAAGTGACGACTCTGGCCCGGGAGGGCGGAAGAGACACAGGGAGGCAGATAAAGGGTGTTCCACCAAGCCAGTTACCATAGAGGGCAACTGACGCTTAAGCCCATGGGTGACCCTAAGAAACAGTACACCCCACACGTCAGAGTCATCCCCGCGGGGGAATTTGTACACTGCTACCTAGAGTCATGACTGAAGGCCACCCCCAGGGAGTACTCATTCTCTGGCATTTTTTGTGGGACAGACAGGCGACATGATTCTCTGTAGTTGGGGGACAGGGTTGGTAGGAAATGAGCCTTTATACTTACTTTTTTTTTTAATTGAAGTATAGTCAGTTTACAATGTGTCAATTTCTGGTGGACAGCGTAATGTTTCAGTCATGCATATACATACATGTATTCGTTTTCATATTCTTTTTCATTATAGGTTACTACAAGATATTGAATATAGTTCCCTGTGCTACACAGAAGAAATCTGGGGGTTTTTTAAATCTATTTTTGTATAGTTGGTAGTATTTGCAAATCTCAAACTCCCAATTTAGCCCTCTCTTACCCTCTTTCCACCTGGTAATCATGTTTGTTTACTATGTCTGTGAGTCTATTCCTGTTTTGTAGATAAGGTCATTAGTGTCTTCTTTTTTTTTAGATTCAACATATGAGTGATATCATATGGTATTTTTCTTTCTCTTTCTAGCTTACTTCACTTAGAATAACAATCTCCAGGTCCATCCATGTTGCTGCAAATGGCATTATTTTATTCTTTTTTATGGCTGAATAGTATTCCATTGTACACAGTCTTTATCCAGTCATCCAGTCATCTATTGATGGACATTTAGATTGTTTCCATGTCTTGGCTATTGTAAATGCTGCTATGAACATTGGGTTGCAAGTGTCTGGAAATAAGCCCTTTGACATAGGTGGAGGTAGGTGGAGGTTGACCAGAATGTACTAAATGTTTCCCGAAAAATGGGCATGACAGGGAGTGCATTCAGCCTACAGGATACTAGCAAATCTTTACGACCAGTGTCCAGCCTGCAAAAATAACTGTTGAATACTTCTTGAAGGCAGAGACTGAATCTTTTTCACCTTTGACTTCCCAGCTTAGTGGGACCCCCGTACCTGGAGTTGCCACATGGGCCAGGCAGACTTATTTTCACCCTTGCTGGAGGAAGGAAGGACAGAAGGATGACACAAACTAAAGCCACCAGAAACTTCCTTCCAACAGGGATCTATTCCTTTCAAGTCCTAATTACTGAAAACCTTTCATTTCATTTCAGGCCAATTCATAGCAGTGTTCTGAAAATAAATAAATGAAATGGAAAAAAGGCCACACTGTTTGATTAGATTGCAAATCACCTGTACATATATATTTCCAACATAGATCTCAAACAATATTCTCAAGAAAAGTGTCGGACTTTAGACAAAACTCCAATCACCGCACTGAAAATGTTTGGCTCAAAAGAGATGTCTTAACTCGTAGTTATAAAAATCGCTTTTCCCGTTGCCTTCCTAACAAACAGGAAGAAGGAAAGGACAAACGGAAAGAGAATAGTGTTGAGACCAAATGGAAAGCAGGGGAGGCCATGAGACAGAGGGGACCCGCAACAGAGCCCTCATTCGGCCCTGATTGCTCCTGAGGAAGCACTGAAGCCCGGAGGATAACTACGAACAGAAGCTCCCTTTTGTGTGAGGAACTATTGTTCAATAACATTTTATGACTTCACAGCTTTTTAACAAGAGGCATTTTAACGGGGGAGCCTCCTTCCAGTTTCCTTTATGAAGTGGGCACGCTGACTTCACCATTCCTCCCTCAGATTAATCTCTAAGATGCTTTCTCATCATCCTTCACATTCTTTAAAGAAAGAAGAAAAGGTTGAATTAGTTTACTTGAAGATGATTATAAAGAGAGAGGGGAGAGAGAGAGAGAAATTGCGTTTACAGACCAGAGTCTTCTCTGAGGTCAGTCAGTCTTGCCAGTTCTAAGCACCCCACAGTCTGTGACAGGCTGCTAAGCTCTCCACATCTCTTGCTGTGGGGACTAACTATTCTTTTTCCTCATTTAAGTTCGTTTTGGGAAATGACTTGAGAAACCAGTAGTGTTATCCTCGGAATTAAAAGAACCCAACCCCTCTTATCAGGAAATTGACGTCACTGTAGTGGCACCAAACAAAAAGCCAGGCTCAATGAAGCACTGCCATTTCAGGAGGTGGCCATTTTGGAAATGACCGTCCCTCTGACTTCGTGTGTCCTTGAAGTTCTGAATCAGAGATAATCTCCTAACACTCACCTCCCTCGAGAATCTCCCTTGAGAATTTAGCCTGTCCGCTGGGTGGCCCAGTGATAGCAGCCAGTTCTGTCTCCGATTTATGGTTTCTCTGTGATCAAAAGCAGACCGCTGCCTTTTCTCTGAGACTCAAGTTCCCCTTTGTCAACGAAGTCATGCTTCTGAGCCCATCTCAATAAGCCATGAGAAGAGATAGGGAGAAAAAACTCTTGAACTCCTTACCCAATAAAGAAATGACAGCAATTCACCCAGTGATGGTTTGCAAACTCACGACGGAATCACACCAAGTGATAAATTGTCCGTGTAGATGAATTCTTCGTTCAGATCTGACTTCTGGTCACCAAGTCTGTACAGTTCCTGTGGGCTCACCAGCCACATGCAGACCATCATGACAGGACTGTGAGAAGTACCAAAAAAAAGACGCAGAGCCATGATGGAACGTTTGTGGGTCAAATTCATCATCACCCCATTTAGCAACCCTTTCCTCGCTCTTACCTACTCATCGGTCCATGCTCCCTCCTGCTTCCCTCCAGCCTCACTTCCTCATACCAAACTGCTTTCCACCAAAAAAAAGAAAAAAAGACCATGGTGCTCATTCCTACGTATTAGGATGCAAATGACTGATCACACCTTAAAACCCCCCAGGGAGATTTAAAATGTCCCAGGGCTCAAGGCCTTTAAGGAATGAGGCTGCCAAAGTGGGATTTCAGCCATCACAGCCCACGGCAAGAGCTGCTTTGTGGGCTGGAGGCTCCATCCAGCACCCAGAAGTCCCACTGCAGGGGGCTCTGCTGAGACCGCGCTGTCCAGTGGAAATACAATGGGAGTCACAGATGTAATTTAACATTCTCTAGTCGCCACATAAAATAAAAAAGAAACAGCTGAAATTAATTGAATGATAGATTTTATTAAACCAAATATATCCAAAATATTACTTCCACATGTAATCAATATAAAAAGAAATAGAAATACTGTTGTACACGCTTTTTCTCATAAGAAATCTTCAAAATCCAGTGTGAGTTCTACACTCGCAGCCTTTGTCAATGTGGACCCGCCACGTTTCAAGTGCTCCATAAGCCCCCCCGCCGCAAGGCCAGTGGCCACCGCACTGGACAGCAGAGTCTGCAACAAACTGCATAATAAAACTGCTTGCTATATATACAAAAAAAAAAAAAAAGCAAAAATAAAATAAAATAAAACTGCTTGTTTCCCTTCTTCCTCTGCATCCACCAACCCTGTCGGTCTTCATAACTGCCACCGTTTAGCGAGCACCCACAGTACATGGAATGGCTCCTTTAAGCCTCATAACTGCCCAAAAAACCAGGTCCAGGTGAGGCAAGGAAGCCCAGGAAGTGAAGTAGCCGGCAGTTCCCTAGCTGAGAAGTCGGGGAGCTGGATGAAGCACTAAGAAATTATCACAAAGGGAGGAGCAGAAGAGAGGACAGAGGCCAACAGGCTGGGGCTGCCAGAGCCATCGGAAGATGTGAATATCACACAAACGTGCGGGTCCCCTGGTTGGCAGAGAGGGACTTAGAAGCACAGTGTCACAAAGCCTGAATCCCACAACCACTCGTCTGTTCTCTTTTCCCGAACAAAACCACGCAAAGGGGGACCCGCCTGAGGCACACAGCCCATGCGGCTCTGCCCGTAACCCTCTGGCCTGTTTAGACTACAAGCACAGAATACAGGGAAATATCAGACACAAGCCTGCCTTCCAGGGCTTATAATCCAGTTGGGTAGATAATGAAAATACAACTCTGCTCTTACAGTCAATCAACAGACTAAAATTTAGAGTATTCAGGGAAGGCTTCGTGGAGGAGAGGGTATGGAGCCGAGCCTTGAAGAAGGACAGGAGACAGCCCGGGGAGGCTGTTCTAGGCAGAGACAATTGCTTAAGTGAAGGCCTGGAGTTGGAGAAGGGGACAGGCTGCCACTGACAGAGGGTGAGCCCCCGGGTACCACGGGTGCCAGCCAGCTGCCGGGCTGTCACCAGGGCTAGGAATTGCCACACACAGCAGAAAAATGGCCAGAGCTGTTCCTGACCTCCAACCCTCACTCACACCCACCCTTAGGAGGAGAGTTCTGTTCCAGTATTCCCAGAAAACATCCAGACATTCTCTTTGCTTTGGTCACACGCCCACATCTCAGTGACAAGCTCCACCCCAGGATCTGGGGTGACACTGGCTCTTGGAGATCCCCTGGAGATCCAGATGCAGCTGTCCCAAAGAGGGAGGAAAGAATGGATTCAACAATAGAGGAAGGCAACCACCAGCTGTCCATGACACTGAGTCCCTTAGGTGTGCCCGAGGTTCTAGGAGAAAGTATTGTGGGTTTGGTTTGGTTTCTGAAGCATTTTGCACACAAGGGCGTTGGCTGGCATTGCCATGGGTGATGATTTATGAGAGCTGTTTCATTTTCACCTTACCGTTTCCTCTCTTTCCAATTGTTCACAACATAGTAAACCACACTAAACATAAATATCACAAAATAGAAGCCTCTATGGCAGGGTTTCTCCACCTGGACACTACTGACATTTTCATCCAGAGAATTCTTTATCCTGGAGGTTATCCTTTGCAGTGTGGGATGTTGAGTAGCACCACTGGCCAGTTGAGGCAATCAAAAATTTCTACAGATGTTGCTAAATGTCCCCAGGGGGCAAAATCCCTTCCCATTAAGAACACTGCTCTGCGGGAGCTCTCCTCTGGAGACAGCTACTGCCACCTTGCCAGGAGCAAGGACATTATAGTGCGTGGCAGTCAGGGGCGGGAAGTCCGGGGTCAGCCAGACCCCATCGGAGTTGGCAGCTGTGTGACCTTCGGCGAGTAGGTCCACCTCATCTTATCTGTAGCATGGGGACAGTGCAGTACCTACCTCACCGGGTGGTTGTAAAAATCACAGGAGATCATGATATACAGAGCCCTCAACCAAAGGTGGTTATCAATATCATTAGCTCTTTTCCTGGCACTGCAATAAAAACATATTTTTTAAATTGTGTCTCGAGGAAATATCTGCAGGGGCAAGAGGAGTGTTTACGTGTCTTTTGTTTTTGTGTTTGTTTTTAATTGGAGCTCTGCTTTAAAGAGCAACAAAGAAAATCTCTCTGCAAATAATCTTTGTGGTTAGACCTCCTGGAGTTTTCCCTCTTCAAGGAGAGCCAGGGCCTGTCGCTTTGAACAGGAGTAGCCAGTGGAGACAAAGGTCCAACACCCTGCAGGCTGGCTGAAGGCGTGAGGAGACTGTGCTGCGACAGAGCGACAGCGCGACGGGAGCCGGGTGGCCGCGCAGCGGCGCCTGGGCTTCCCGCGCACGCGCGCTGGGGGGCGGCCACCGCGGGCTGGGGCTCCCCTGGGTCCCGCGGGCTCTGCCCGTGTGGTCCCTGCTGAGTTCCTGGGGCTGCCTGTGGCCAGCATGGTCCCCATGCAAGGGAAGGGCCTGCAAGGTGGCAAATTTGCTTTAAACTAACCTTTCTTTCATATAAGGCACAAGTTTGTCCCAAAATGTCAACCTTGGCTTTGCTTCCCTGCCCCTACGATGTCACAATTATGCTCCATCAATCTCCACGGCCCTCAACGAGGACATGAAAATACCCAGTGGCACCGATCAGGAACATTCGGGCTCCCCGACATGACATGGAAATCTGAGAAACCGGACGTGGCGACCGCACTCTAATTTTATGAGCCCGACTTTATTGCCAGTACGGAGGCAATAAAGAGAAATGATAAACGAAACAACATGCAGAGATCAGGAGACGGCAGCCGGGCCGAGTCTCCCCAAGGCGCTTAACCTTTCTGTGCAGACGCTCCCTCTGTCCCAGGAAGGGCATGCCCGTGCTTCCTCAAACGCCCATTCCAGGTGACATCACAAAAAGGCACACCAGATCCTGGGTTTCTGGTGAGACTGTGTACAAGGTAGCCGCATTGTGATGGAGCATCAGCAGTGGGAAGGCAAATGAAAAAAAGGATGGATGCTCACAGTTGTGACCCAGGGAACCAAAATATGAAAACAGATGAAAACGAAAGCAAGTTGCTTGGGTATGTGTTAACTCACTGTAAAACTGTTCCAAGTAAATTGATTTTCAAATACTGGGTAAATTTTAATTTAAATTTTTGTTTGGTTAGGTTTTTACAGGAAAGAGGAAACATCCATTATCTCCTCCTACAAAATCCCCTGAGAAGAACATTTTGGAAATTAATTTCCCATCTCTGGGTTTTCGTTTCCTGATTCGTGGAGTTATGTGAATCACAAGAAGGTGAACCATGTAACGTCTCAGTACAAAAGAACAATTAGCAATCTGCTGATATTTCTGTTTCTTGGCTTCCAACTATTCTTTTATTTTAAGTAAGATGTGCTGTCTACATTAAAACTATTTGCATCCACGTGTCAAGAATGACTGTGTGACCCCACGAGGGGGTATGATAAGTGTAGACTCAAGAAATGGGAAACCCATGTTATTAGTTTCAACTTTTTTTAATTCCATAGAATCTGCATAGTATGGACACTTGCTAACTACTAAATAAATTATTCCAAGTTGGAATCAGTGAACAACAGAAAATTTAGATAGAATTAATAAGAATACATGCACACACACGTATATATGCATTTTTTTAATTTAGATAGATAGATAGATAGATAGATAGATAGATAGATAGATAGATAGATAGATAGATGGATGAATGTTCTTGAAAGGATAATTTAATTGATGTAACTGAAGCAGGCTCCTAAAAGTATTCAACAGTAAGTTATAGAGTATAAGAGAGATTAAAAGTAAAAAGACCACGAAAGACAACCTACAGAATGGGAGAAAATATTTGCAAATGACACAACCAACAAGTGAGTAATTTCCAAAATATGCAAGCAACTCATACAGGAACAAGGTGCAAATGCAGGCCCAGGAAAGGTCTGGGTGTCCAGGAGCACTCCAAGGTAAATATGCACCGTAAGCTAATAGTGAACCTGGCCTTTGCCAAATTTGTCATTGGGTCCCTATCGCCAAGAGGGCCGGATAAACTGCTCAACCGTAGCAAGAAGGCGGTAGAGCAGAGCTGGCCTTGGGTCACACGCTGCTTCTCACACTTACTCCAACTGGGAAAGTCATTTAACTTCCCTGTTTTTCGGTGGCCTCAGCTATAAAATGATGCTGACAATTACAATAATAATACTATGAAAATTAAAACATGTAAAAGGCTGAGAACATTGCATGGCAGCTAGAAAGTGATCGGTTTTAAGTGTCAACTGATTATTAACCTGATTTTCAAAGCCTTTCACACCTCAGCCCCCAACCTACACTGATAAAAATCTCTCCTTCACTCAGTTTAGCTGACCCTCTGCCTGAGAGAGACCGGTCTTCTCACTGCCTGAGAAGGCCTCATGGTCCTAACATCCACGCTTTTACCCCTGCTGGGAATATGGCTCCTGCATACCTAGGCTGACTCCCCTGACCACTCCACATTTCCAAATCCCACCCTCCATTCCTCCCTGAACCTGCTCAAACTCCAGTCCCTCCAGAATGCAAAGAGTTCTCCTTCCTGCAAAGCATGATATGTACAAGTCATTGATCAGTTAATCAAGTGGCAGCCATTGGTTTCAGATTATTTAAATCTTTTTTCTCATTCAGATCTTCATATGTTGAGGTCCTATCTCCTTGGCCAGACTAAGTCTTCTTGAGGACATTGCAACTTGGCCTTCTGCAGAGCGGGCACTTGAATTATCATCCTGGAATTGCCATGATTGCTTCCTGGGACTAGCCCAGGAGATTTTAGCCACAACTGGGCAAACAGCCTTAGTACAATTAAAGGTCCATTAAAACTTCCAAGTCCAATCAGAAGAGATTGGCTTTAAATAACAGCTTCATGTTGACAACTCCAAAGACCACAGCATGTATCTTTAAGTAGCCAGCCTTTCAGAATTCATCCTTAGAGTAAAGAGGGAAAAAAATGTATTATATTTACAGTTAATTTCTTGACTCGAGGACTTGCAGTTACCTGATTTTAAAAATCAAAGCTAGAAGGGTTCATATGATTTGGTGAAGCAAAAAGTTCATACCACAGCAGTCTGAGTCTATAAAAAGAGGTGATCCACAAGTGAGAGGGTTGGCAGCTGGACAGCCACTGACAACTGAAAAAGGGAGTGTCAACTTGGGGAGTGACTAGGGGACCACAGCGATGGAGAGGCTGCTCTGTTGGGAGCAAAGAGGCTTAATAGGTAACAGGAGTGTGGTTGGAATATTCTGAGGCAAATTGTGGCTGGTGGAACCAGAGCCTTAGCATGTAACTGGTTTTGTTTGGGGTTGTTTTCTTTTTGTTTTTTTTTCCAAAAATTTTTTTTTAAATTTTAGAACTGCTGCTAAACTCAGCACCATCTTCCTTGGAGCATCACTTGCCCAGCAGCACAACAGCTTATTCTAACGCATCCCTGGAAGGTCCTTGGAGATTTCCTTTGACAGCCTTGCTCATCTCAAAACGAATCCGTGGTCAGAATCCTAGTGAGTGAGCCATGATCGCAAGCTTGGACCCCTGTTGTGTAGACACCCCGCACATCAAATTCATCAAAATGTTCTGAATATCCATGGATAATAAGGACTGTCTTCTATTCTTATACTTAAATGTCTTCGGAGGCCTCAAATATGCTTCTTTTTCAACACTTTTAGGTAAAGAGTAAAACTATTTCGAGAGTATCAGTGTCTGTTCCTCTGCCTCCATCATTGGCGAGTTTTTAATTCCGTAGTGGACATCTGCAGTTTTCTCCAATCCAAAAATACCAATGGGCACAGACAAAAACAATCTGCAAGGAAAGCCTTCTGCCTTTAGTCAAAGGTCCAGGAAAGGGGCAGCCCACCAAGACAGAAAACTTTTGGATAACAATGGCTTTCCTCCAGCCAATACAACAGAAAAAAACTGAGACCCCCTAAGACCTCTGCCTTTTACAGTCAGCCTAGGAACTGTCATGGCACCTGTGGGCGCACCATGAGGCTCAAGGTCTGCTGGAAGTCGAATCTTCCGCCACCTTGGTTGTAACCAGTTGGTCCTGTCCTTGACTGCTGTGTCATTCCATCAATGGCTGTGCCCTGCCCTCTTCCCTCCTGTCTCAGAGGGACAGACATCGAGAAACAGAAGCAGGGAATAGGGAGGCCATGAGCTCCACCTGTCACCCTGAGGGCCCAGAGTGTAGGAGAAAAGCCACCTCCAGCAGAGCAAGTGGGGTGCCCTGCGCTCTGCGGCAAGCTGGCTCCCCCAAGACCAGACTCCAGGACGGCATTCAGAGGGGACTGGGGATGGAAGAGCATCAGCTTGTCCCAGGCCAGGAGCCCCCAGAGCATGGCAGAGAGAAGGCTAGGAGCCATGGAGGCTGAGGATGACTGGGGAGGCTGAGGTACCCAAGGTAAACAGAATATGAAGCCTGTCGTGGGTCTGGGAGGAAGATGAGAAAATCAGACTTGTGACCCTGAATGCTTTCCTCTAAGGAATTCTGCTTTGGGGAAGGTTTTTGCCCAAGGCCACACAGGAGGTGGGCGCAGTGGGTGTGGTGGGGTGGAGGCCACCCACTTAGGCCTCACTCCTGGAAGGAAGACAGAACTCCTGAGCTATTCCCCACTCCCTGCCCCATTCTTTCTTCTTTCCTGAGAAGACTCGTCCCTCCCTCCAGATGTGGAGGTCCCAGGCTTTGGGGCTCCTTGGGGGTGGCTCTGGGTAGGACAGCAAGCCCAGGGGAACGGCCAGCAGCTTCCATTTAGCTGTGGCTGGTTTGCTCTGAAAACACCCAAAAGCAAACATGCCATGATTCACAGAGGATCGGTTTCATTTCTAAGATGCTCCTTTAGTATCTGTACCAGAGATTCATGCTCCTTCAGTTGATGTGATGTGGGCCATATTTCTTATGGAATAATTAGCCTGGCATCATTTTGCTAAGGACACATCCACTCCCTCCCTGCTCTGATACATCACAAAGTGTCCTCATGTTAACTGTCTGTTCATTCATTCAACAGATGCTTAATGAGCACCTACTATGTGCCAGGCCCTATCCTGAGCACTGGGGATACTGCAGGGAACAAAATAAGAAGGGGGAAAAAAACAGACTAAAAGCTTTGTCTTAGTGGAGTTTATTCGCTAATGGACAAAGATAGTACTACAAAATAAAATAACAAAAGATAGTAACAAAGAAAATAGCAGGTTAGCAGGTGGCAAGTGCTAAGGAGAAAACAACGCCGAGTGGGTCACGAATATTGGTGTGGGGAGCGGGGTGGTCAGGGAAGACTTTAGTGAGGGGGAGACCTTGGAGCCAAGCCCGAAGGATGTGCCCAAACCCCTTCAGTGGAACCCCGAAGTTTCTTTCCTGGCTATGCCTGAGGGGAAGAAGTGTCCAGAAGTGGCCCATCCACCTAGCACTTCTTGCCTTCCAGAAGATCCTGCATGGGGCAGCAAATGCAGTGCAAGGCTTTCTTCCATATTACGGAATCTCTGCTTCAGACTTCTCTCCTTGCCCCCATTTCTACCAGCCAGCCCCTCATCATTTGTCCTCATTACTCTTGACCCCTGGGCCCTCAACACAGCTCTTGTAGCTGATGACCGAAAGCAGGGTCTGTGCAAGGACAGAGAGAGAGGAAATCCTTCCTCCTAGAGGCTTAAAGGCACGGTGCCCTGAGTCATCTCCATCCGCAGAGACCTCCTTCTGCCTGCTGGACCTTCCTGCACAAGCTTCCTTCTATTACTAGCATCCATGTCCTCAGGTTTTTTCAGTGTCTTTCATCTTCCCTTCTTTTGTGCTCCTATGATTATTTGCTTTTCCCTTCTCTCTGTTTCTCTCTCATAGACCACTGCTCGCTGTTGGCCTAATGGGGACAGGATGATGACAAATACCGATTTTGCTTCATCGCTAGCCCCCCTTCTGACATGCTGGACAAGTCATTTCAACCTCCTTCTGTCCCACCCAGCTGGAAAGTGTAAAGGATGAGCAACATTTCCCAGAACAGCATCAGTCCCAAGCAGAATCCTCTTGGACTGATATATTTTACCAAAAAGAAAGACCTTCAGTTGCCAAAAAGATCATCTTGTGTCAATCACTGACATGAGGGGGTGGCCTCATGCAAAGCTGGACTAAATCTTTAGGGAGAAGGAAAATTACCAGAAAGAAATGAGAACATGTCAGAGGAGCAAAAACAGCTCTTAAGGAGCCAAGCTGAAACAGAGAACGTGTGTGTGAGAGAGAAAAAAAGAGGGAGAGGCAAAGCAGTCATGGGAGCAAGACGAAGGAAAGATGAGAGACCTTGAACAAACACATTGAAAGGGAAGGTAGTCACAGAAGGAAGCTGGAGGAAAAAGCTAAAAGAAAATTGGGAAATCCATTCATAACTGTTCATTCCGTTCACCAATGGAAATATGCAACACGCAGAGCAAACCAGGTGCTTACAAGCTGCTACTAGTAATGCTCACAGAAGAGAGTTTCCTCGTCGAGCTAATTTATTTAATAGTTCAATTTCAATCCCAAAGAAATATGTTTAGGCAAACAATGAAAGGTGCAGAACCGTGGCTATAGCATGCTACTAGCTACATGCTTTAGCACATGTATAGACACTCATATTTTCACATGCACATATGTCTCTGTGTGGGGTTATTCCTGGGAGGAGAGGAAAGCAACTGATAACAGAGGTTAGCGGACAGGGTCAGGAGGGTAACTTACTGTCCATTGTATGTGCTTTTAAACTGTGTGTGTGTTTTTTGGATATTATACATATTACCTATTAAAAATAGAGATCAAGGAACGATATAGCTAAAATATTTCAAGCCCCTGAAAAATGGATATTTTCTGAGTTTCATTTAAAGATAAACCTGTGGGTAGGGGGTGAAATATACCAGGTAAATCTCATTCAAAACCCTCCATCCCACACATTACCTCCAAATCTCAACGGAATGAGCCACAAGATGAGACAGCGTGATACCACAAAGCGAGCAACCCCAGCCTCTTTCCTTTGATCCTCTCGGAGGCAGATCTTGGCTTGTAGACATATTATGTAAAATAAAATGAACTGCTCAAATGTGAATTTACTCAGGGTTTGGGCATGTCCTCTGGAATAATAAATCATTCACTGTCTACAAAGAGTATCTCTAGAAAGTACCACTGTGTCTACTTTTTTTTCGAAGTATCTAATTGTGGTTTTTTTCATGTCTCAAGCATTATAAGAGTTCAAATGCCCTAAACCCTGCATTTCTATAATCACTTAAGTGGATTATGATCCAGACAGCAGCCAGGGACTCCTTCTCTATCCCTGCATCTCTCTCTCTTGCTAGAGGCCTAGAGTCTATTCCTCAAAATTTGCATTTTCTTTTCCATTCCCCACTAAACATGGCTTTGCATGTTCAAGAGTGAATGAAGAATTATAAAGTAGTGAAAGTTTCCCCTGGTAGATTGATTCACGCTGAGGGAGAAAATAAAAAAGACCTTTATTCTGCACTAATGTGGAGTAGCTTGCCACTCATCCAAACAGTAGACAAACAGAGGACACAAAAGGCAGGCGATGCACTGAGTTAAGACAAGTCATCACGGTGAGGAAAATCACTAAACGCAGAATTCAGCATCAATGAACAATGTGAAAACAGACTTTAAATACATGGTGAGTGAAAAGCACGTGGAGGGCTGGTCCTTGCTTTAGGTTTTCTCCTCGCCGTTACTATTTTTGGTAAGCAGGGACTCACACCATTTCTGGCAGGTTTTTACTTGGCTGTGGTATCAGACAGATGGTCCCAGGATGTTGCTGCCAAGGGTGCGCCGGGGAGCACAGGCTCCCTGAGATGCTCGGTGCTTCCTCAGTGGGTGCCCCAAGCAAGATGCGTGGGAATCTTACAGGTCTTCCTCTGGAGGAACCTGGTCACTTTCCGCCCTTGAAGATTCCTTTTCTTCAAGCACGTGTGCAAGACACCAGATTTGCTTAACCTAAGCAATAGTCATTTACCCCAAATCCCAGGCAAGGCAGGCTAGGCAGCCAACGGGAACCATGGATGTCAGATGATCCCTTGGAATCATCTAAATTGGAAATGCCAGCCCCGGGGGCGGTCAGTGAGAGATTCAAAAAGGAAAAGGAATTGGCACAGGAGTTTTCCTCCACCTCAGACACAGGTTCTCAGGTAACAGTGTTAGCAATCACAGACGGACCAATACCCACTATCTACCTGCTATAAGGCCCCACCTCCCCAGTCAAGCCCTTTTCAAACCCTCACCTGGCTTTTTACATTACCTTTCTAACTGGTCCACCAGCCTGGACTACGTCTGCACACTAACATCCCCTACTGACACCTTATAAGGCTGTTTTAGCCAGACCACCCCAAAATGCAGCCTCTCTATAAATCCTTACCTGGCACTTAGCCTCCCATCACCCCTTCCAAAGTCATCTCTACATCCCCCTCAAGCGGCAAATTTTGAGCTGAAACCTAAATGACCAAAAGGAGTTGGTCAAGTAGAGAGACAGCAAGTGCATGCCAGGAAGTCGAGAAAGCATGTGCAAAGTCCCGGGGGCTAGACAGAGTTGGGGCAAGAGCCACGAACTACAAGCTAGTATTGTTGGAAGGTAGTTTTTAAAAAAAAAAAATGGGAGGGGTGCAGTTCAACATGGGGTGGAGTTGAAAGCCAGGCACCATTCCATGGCTGCCACAAAGAAGGGTTGCCCCTTTAGTCATTGAAGGGCTCCTGGCCCAATGCCGAAATGGCCTAGCTCATGTTGTAAGACCCCAGGGGCTGCTGTGTGGAGAACAGATCAGGACAGGGCAAGAGCGGGAGTGGGGGCTGTTGTAACAGTCCCGGCTGAAGGGATGGAGGCTCGCCTAGGACTGGCGCCTGTGAAGGCAGAGGAGTGAACAGACTCAGGACACAGGCAGGAGGCAGACTGGAAAGGATCTGCTGGTGGGACAGATGTGTGAAAGGTAAGGCAGGTGGAGGAGCGAGAAGGAGGGACCCAAGACTGACTCCCAGGTTTCTGCTCTGAGCAGAGGAAGAGGGTGACAAGTTTCCCCGAGCTTGTGAAAACTGGTGGAGAAATGAGTTTCGGAATAAAAATTGTGACTTTGGTTTTTTTGCAAGTGGGAAGTTTGAGATGATGCTCGGGAGACACCCACATGGAAACAGCCAGACGGCCGCTGGCCGGGCGAGACTGGAGCTGGACTTCTGTGGAAATGTCTGGACTGGAGACAGAGACCAGGGGTTGTCAGCACATAGATGGTCTTTCCGGCCATGACAAGTGGGAGCGGCGTGGGGGCTTGGACCCTAGGGCCTTACCCAGGTGCCCTGCCCAACAGGCTCGCACAAATCCCCTCCTCTCTTACCCAATCACTGAGAAATTCTACAGGCTGTCTTTTCCAACATGTTCTAAGCTTCTTAAGGGGATGTGAAAAAAGATTGATTTTGAAATCCAAAGTACAAGAAAAGCCTAGTTGATAATGGGAAGGGTCCGATCTTACAAACCGAGAATGGTTCCCAGTTGCTGGCATGATTTCCAGGCCCTGCTGCCCACACAGGAGCCGCTCCAGTGGCCAGTGAGCCAAGGACCACCGGATCCGGCCAGGGGGAAACCTGATTCTCTATTTAACCGCATCAGATAGCAGCCCCCAATCTTCCTACCCCTCCTCCGGAAAAAATCTCTCCACAGCCCCCCAGGCCTCAGAAGAAGCTGCATTGCAATCGCCAGCTCGCTAGAAAGAGGCCTTGGCTGAAAGGATGTGCTGAAAGCCAGCAGAGAGAGATTGATGTCCAGAGAGGGGCTGCCCAAGGCATGTGTTCGCCATCTGTCAGGCGAAGGGAGTCCTGCCAGCCCTACATGGTAATTCAGTATTCAAAGAATATTCTTGAGCTTGACTGACACCCTGGGCAGCCTCGGCCAAGACGGTTGGGGTCCAGATGGGATGGAGGGGCCCTGCTCTCCTGAGGGAGATGCCTCTGGAGGGCTGGGCCACCCAGGGTCTGCAGGCGGGCTCTCCGGGGCTGGGAGGAGGGTATGGCTTGGCCCTGGCTGGGCAGGCCTGGGCTTGAGTGGGACTTTTCTGTGTGGCTCAGTTTCAAAGACAAGGGTGGAACTGAAAGAAATTGTTCTTCACACATTACTCCTGGTCCACATGACCCTTCGGGGAACAGTCATGTCAGGCTTGCAGGGCACCTCCTGCAATGGGGTTGTCAACTTAAGGCTTTTCCAGAAAACTTGTGTATATAGATAAGTCTAATCTGATCTTTTCAGGCCGGAGACCAAGAAGGGACAGAAAACCCCTTTTCAGTGCCAGGCCCTGCTGGCTGCATGGAGTATTCTGGTTTCCATCTCTCCTCCAGGAAGTTAGTTATTCCCTCCCCCACAGAATGCGGGGTTGGCCGAGTGGCCAGCTTTGGTCAATGAAACGCAGTTCCAGGCAGAAGCATGCAAAGCCATACGTGGTCGGCGGTGTCTCTTTTCCCTTTGTCGCACCAACAAGTTCCAGACAGAGGTGCTCCTTAAGCCTCAGTCCCAGAGCACAGCTCACAGGCAGTCGAGCGGCAGCCAACCTGTAATAACGCTCGGATGTGGGTGAGATATAAGCCTTTTTTTGTAAATGACTGAGAGTTGGGGTTTGATCGTTTTTGCAGCAAAACTTGGTGTTATCCTGACGGAGACGCTCTCCAACCCACACTGCCTACGTGCCCTTCGCACACCTGCAAGGGGTCAGAAGTTTCAATGGGCAGCAGGAAAAATTCTTTGGCAGCAGCCAAATTTAGAGGGGAAACCGGAAGAGGAGAGTTCATTAATTGACTGTACTTCAATTTTTTTTTAAAAAAGCCTATTGCATCTTGGGTTTTGACAACTTAGAACAGCACCAGGCCTGGAAGCACGAGAAGATTGTTTAAGAGGCATTGTGTTTGTGATAGAAATAAATAAAAACTGGAGACGCAGACCGAAAAGGCTCAAATCTCCCCACCGATGTTACCGTGGTGTAAGGTCATAAGAGATGGCGATTTAGGGCAAGGAGAAGGGGCTGGGCGGAATGTGCGTGTGGGTTATTGAGACATCTCTCTGCTTTACACACGTGTGGGCTCTTTTTTGTCCTCAGACTAACACTTTCCTCTTGGTGCGTGATCTAAGCTCTCTTGTGATTTTTTGATAAAAAAATCAAACTTTAATGGTAGTGCCTATTTTGGTTAACGAAGAAAAAAGAATCCTGCTCCTTGGCATCAGTTCCAAGCTCATCAGTGAGTCTCTCGGGTGTGAGAGCTACCTGCACCTCGGAGCCCTGGCTGATCACACTGAGACCAGCCCGAGGCTAGGATGCTTCCCGCTACTTTGGTTATGTTCCCAGCTTGGCTGCTAAAAAGCCCAGCATCTTTCTCGTGAGCTGCTCCCCTGAGATGCCCGAGTTGGCTCTCAGAACTGACCTCCACGTCTTCCATTGTGTTGTCAGTGACCCAAAGTGTGGCCTCACCCCCATCGGAAAGAGGCTCTGCAAAACCTGCGTCTGATTTAGTGTTCAGCTAAAACTCTGCAGCTCCAACAGGTTGGAGTCGCATGAACGGAGGGCACACGTGCTGTTTACACGAACACACATGACTCCGTGTGTCAAATGGCAACACTCCCTTGGCCACGAGGACACGGCTCTTCCTATGTTTTTCAGATGCCAGCCCAGGACACCTAGGATGTCTCCACCCCCGATGACGGAGTTCTGTGCCAGAGGCGAGGATGGTCCATTTGAGTGGCAAGTCGTTCTGGAATAATAATTGCCTTGCCGCAGAACTACCATCTGGCAGCGCAACTTTTCTATTTTTTGCTTTCTTTTTCTCCCCCCTCTTTTTCCTTTTCCTACCTTTCCAGTGTTAGCGTCCAAGGTCACTGGGTACCTCCAATACCCATCCTCAGCCCTAACCCTAACCCTAACGCCCCTCCCCGCCTCCTCAACCTGAAACTGCCCCATCGTCTTGTTACTTTGCCCACGAATAAGCTTCAATTTCACAGCAGAAAAAAAAAAAAAAATGCACTGACCTCAAAATCTAATGCTGTCTTCGAAATGAATTCATAACCATATAGAAAAGAGAATATTGTAAAGAGAAAGTGTGGACTCTCACCACACTTCGAACCACCCTAGACTGAAGCACAAATAAAGGAAGGAAACACTGATGGCAAGTACCGGAACAGATGCAGGCAGGTTTTGAGAAGTTAGTCTCCCACAGGCTTGCTATGTCTCACATGAAGATGCCACAGGTGGGACCTCCTTTGTAGTTTTTATTGAAAGGGGGGTGAGAGCTTAATTCTTCCCTCTGCGCCCTTGGTAGAGAGGGCAGTGAGGTTCTCAAGGTTCAAGGAAAAGATTTGTTTCTACCCCTCCCTTGGGTCCCCCCTCCTCTGGTCCCCCCCCCCCATTGGGGCTTCCAGTTGCTTTGCTGAGGGACAGAACCGGGAATGGGGGCCAGCAGAAGGTGCCCCTATGATGGGACCTAGTTTGGGGAGTCACTTGAATTGGGTACAACTTGTAATTTGTGTCTCGAGACAATATTAGGGAGACTTCCTTAAATCGTGTAGACCTGTGAATCTGAGATTTTATCATGGGGAAGGGTCACTCTTAGGGGGCTTCCGGTTTTTATTATGCACTTATGCCCCTAGGAAAACTTACTACGAGTCCAAGGTCAAATCAAAGACACCCCCCACCTCCAGCCCAGGACACAACATCGGGGCAGCAGTGGAGCCCAATGGTTAGGGCAGAGCATCCTAGAAGCAGAAGGCTTAGCTGTGTGACCCTGGGCAAGTCACCTAACTTCCCTTCTATCTTAAAGAAAATGAGAAGAGCCCACCTCTTGGGTTTAGCGCGACAGAGAAGCAACACAAGGTGTGTCACATGCTCATCAGCAGTGCGTGGCCCCCAGAGATGGCTGAGTGAGCTCTATCAGCCTTAGATGTGAAGCTTTAAGCCAACAGAGGGAGCCACCACCTCTCCTGTGGCTGGTGTGGTCAGACCAGGCTGGGTCAACCAGCAGCCGGGGAGACCTCACCCATATGTATTGTCTTCAGCAGTCAGAGGAAATTTCACAATGAATTGTCATAGTGAGCGTTTTCTCACTCCTTCTGCTGGGGGCTTGGTGGGGCTTCCGTCCGGATCCACAGTGTCAGACAGAACGCTCTGCAGTGACGGGACCGTCCCTACCTGCGCTGGCCAGGGCGGCAGCCGCTGAGCCCTTGGAATGCTGCCGGGGCGACAGAGGAGCTGAAATCTTCATTTCATTCAATTCCAATTAACTTTAATTTACTTAGCCTTGGTGGCTAACGGCTACCATATTAGATTCATCCATAAATTCTGATGAAATGTCTTCGTATTTTCCTTTTTTTTTTTTCCTTTCTTTATTTTTCCTTTTTTTTTTTTTTTTTTTTTTTGTCCTTCCTTTTGGGACATTTTCTTATTTTTAACTTATCTATTAATATTTTTGCCTTTGTTTGTTAAATTTCAGAAGCTCTTCTTATTGTCTGATTTTTTTTAAGTGTTTCTTTTTAAAGAGTCCTATATTTGACATATAGATACATTGTTGTTTTTTTCTTAGATTTTTTTTGTGGGGATTTTTTTGTTGGTTTTTGTTTGTTTTATTTTATTTTGTTTTGTGTGTGTGTGTGTTTTGGTTTCTTGGGGTTTTGTTGTTGTTTTAGTTTGTTTTCTTTTGGTTTGCTTTGCTTTGCAGTGGTTTTTTGTTTTATTTTGTTTTGTTTTTTCAGTTATCCCGTGTTCTGTGCATTCTTTCTCTCCCCTCCACGTTCGTTTATTCTGCCTCCGCTATGTTGGCAATATTCCTTAGATGTCTGATGGCCCAGGGCTACTTGCTTATATTTAAAACTTGGCGTTAAAGCCTGACTGAAAGCCTTGTGTGGGGCTGGAGCAGCTCAACAAGCGGTGCTCGCTTTGGGTGACCCAGTGACAAGCCCGCCTTTTTGATGGCCATCCTTCGTGTCAGTGTTGGGAGCCCTTTTCTCTGGGGTCATTTGGTTTCTTAAGAGAAGGCGACTTCAGTCTCTTCGCCTGTGATCGGGCAGGGCCAGGCTGGGGGCTGTGTGCCTGCCTTCTGATGTTCTGAGAGCAAAGGACATGAAGCAAGCGGCAGCTCCCACCTCTCCGTATGAAGACTTTCGCCATATCATCCCATTTTCAACCCACTATCTGCCCCTTCTTCTCTCCTCTGCCTGGTGTTGTCTACCCCAGAGCTGATCTGGCCCAACGTCTCTGCACATGAGCCTCCAGTCTCCTGGGAGGACAGGGTGGTAGTTGTTGGGTGAACGGGCAACTTCATCCAGCCCTTTATCAACCCTCAGCTTTTGGCTTCATCTTCCACTGCACCTGGTGCCTTTGAGACGTGACAGTTTCTGGGTGACAAGTAAGCTCTCTTTGTACGTGTCTCCCCTCCACCAACGCTTAGGATGGACAAGTTGCGTTCTGCTCTATTACCACATCTCCAGCAAGTCTCTGTCTTTCAAAGACGTCCCCAAATCTCTCTTCTACTGTTACATTGGCCCTTGTAGGTTATAACCTTGTATTTCTTTTTTTGTCATCTTGGTGAGTTTTTTGGAGGTATAGGAGATAAACACCTGTGGCCAAACCCACCATGTCTAATAAGAAACCTTTGTTTTTTTTAATCAAATTCAAGTTCTCTACACAGCTTTTATCCGTCAACTGGCCCAGCTCTTGTTTCCCACTATTTATTCATACAAATTTTTAACTCTAAGCAAAAGCCACACCCATTCCCAACCTCATTCTTTCGTTCACATTGCTCTTTTCATGGGTATCACTTCCCTCTTTATTGAAATAATTTGACCTCAAACATCAGTGTCCTCATGAAGCCTTCAATGACTGATTCAGTCCATAATAACATTTGTTCGCAAATTCTTCTAACATCTACAGCTTGAACCATATTTATTTCTTTATTCAGACATTTGTCCCTTAACTTACTTCTAAAAGTCTTTTAGATGGTTTATTAGGGGGAATAAAATACAATGAACTACAATGAAATACAATTAATAATATAGCTAACACACACTACAAGGCTACAGGAAAGAAAAGGGAAAAGCCAGAGGAGAGAGATAAAACAGAATGAGTATAAGAGCTCGTACTATTATGTCCTGGGTTCTACACCCTTGACGGGTGTACCTTAAAACAGGCTTGCGTTTTCTAGCAGTCACTATAAGCAGGGAAACTAGATCACTGAGTCAAATATGGGGGCCCAACGTGACAGAATGCACCTTGAGAAAGTTAGACTTTCTAGCCTCTGCCTGCTGTCCGGAGAATACTGACTGCTCATGCCCTGAGTTTTCATGAAGGAGACCCCGGGTTCTGTAATGAACAGCATCCTCAGCTATACCATCTGAGAAGAACGAAGACAGACTCCATGAGACTACTGTGAAAGATGTGGTAAGCTTTCATACCTAACATGGCAGAAGACAACTGTTGCATCAAAGAGTATTTGATACTCTTGTTTGAAACAAGTCACTGGACCGCCAGGCTCCCCCAGGAGACCATGTCCGCTGGAGCACCAGCAGTCTCCCTCGGGCAACGCCTAAGACTCGAGTTACGGGTTTGGCTGATCACTCTTCACATGAATTCCTGGCTTTCTCTGAATTTCAGTTTCCTTCCTTGCAAAGTGGAGATACATGCCCCTGCCTACTACTCAGGACTAATATGAGAATCAACTGAGTTAGTATCCAAATACTATTACCAGGTTGTTAAAATATTGAACAAATGCAATATATCATATCTTTTCATTGTCTACAATTGTTCCAGAAGTCTTAATTACCACTGTGAGAAGCTGCACCGTCCAGCCTCCCATGGTCTGAGATGCCGTACCCATGACGCACTATGAAGCCTTACAACACACTGGGCTGACTTGTGTCCTGAGACACACAACCATCTCCCCCTCAGCTCTGAATGCCCTGAGCCTAGAGCAGAGAATCTAGCACAGAGGATGCTCGGTACAGGCAGAAATGCAGTCAGTAAAGAAGGCAACAGTGTAGGGCGGGTAGTGTCAGAGTCATTCCACATTCGCTCTCTCATTATGCCTACAGTAACCCAGGGTGCATGCTACTCCTCTCAATTTACAGAGAAATTAATTGAATTGTTCAAAATTCACGAAGTAGTGGGGCACTTCTGAGTCCTAACTTTTGTCCAGCGTCCATCACAGCCTAAAGAATTTGTCCAACCAGGGACAACGGTGAGAAGTGAGAGAAGCAGGGGAATTCTGTCTTCTGTTATCTGTAAGAGACACACTCATTCGCACACATACACACACCAAAACCATAAAGGATCCGTCATCACCCAAAGACTCTGGGAATAACTGTGACAGGCACAAAACAACAATAATAAAATGAAATCCTCCTTTCTGGGGATGAGCTGAGCAAGTTATTTAAATCTGGCTTAAAGTTAGATCGAAGGAAACATGCTTTAAGGAATCTTTGTTTAAAACCTTGGAGGATAAAGTCCTTTGTTTAGAGTCTGTCTCATGCCCCAGGAAAAGAACATTGTCTTTCTTGAGCTTTGTCTGAAATTCCCAGAGTGGAAGCCCCTTGGCCCTCAAGCAAACCACTTATAACAGCTCAGGGCCAAGAGTGGAAGGAAAAGAAAGCCGTTTCGCACAACTACCAACCCCAGCACTTCACCCCAAACTGCTGAGAGAACGCTCAGCTCCTGGGTCACCATGAAAGGCAGCAAGACGTGGAGGGTGGACGGCAAAATCCACTTGGGGCAACGTAATTTTGCTTCAGAGCCTCTGCGCACATGATGGCTGGGGTGCAAGTCCTGGGGGTAAACAGTGAACAGCATGAAGGTCTCAAGGTGGATTTGCTAAGAATTCTAATGCTATGGCTGGCTATTATTTAAACCAACCCCAGCCTCCCCCTACTGAAAACAACCAAAAATGCTGGCAATTTTTTAATTTTTTCTTTACCTTTTGGAAGCATCAAAGAGTTGATCACTACCAGGCCAAATCTAAACGAAGCCAGGAAACCAAAGAGCTAGTTGTGATTTGAAGCTCTTTGCCTTTAAGGGAGTTTGCTGAGCCTGGCACATGTGAGCTGCAGTTTCTACAGCCTGGGGGAGCACTGGGGAAGGAGATGACACCCAGGGACCACCCAGGGTGGGAAGTCTGGTACCAAAGCGTGACCTAGGAGGCTGCCCGCCCCGCCTCTCCCCGGGAACTGCGAAGAAACGTTGCCCAGGTGGGTCCTTGCCCTGAGCAGAGCAGGGGGAGGGAAAACCATCCCAGAGAAGTTGCACCAGCCAGCCTGCCCTCAGCGGTGTTTGCAGCCAAACATATAAAACCTCACGCTGTGAACTGAGTTAAAATTGCTCCAGATGGACAGTGGCCTCCGGTGGCAGAGGAAAGGACAGATGCTCTCTGAAGACACTCTCTCATCCCGAGCCTCAAGGGGTTCTCACAAATAACTTTCTAAGGGCAACAAGTAACACAGTGAAAAATAGCAAAGCGCACCAGGACAAAGGCATCGTGAGCGGGAACCAGCAGAAACAAAGCCAAGGTTCCCGGCTTTCATTTAGAGCCAACAAAGTTTATTACAGAAGAGCCACACAGACACCATCTGACCATACCGAGACCTGAGAACATTTTAGCCAAAAAAAAAGAACAGAGTGTTAGAACAGGGAATTGTCCCCAAGGCACAGAACCACACTGGTTGAGTGGTAGCGTGGCTCCCTGAAGTTTAAAATGGCTGGAAAATTAAAGATGTGCTTTGCGTGGCTCTTCCGCCCCTTGCTTTGTTCCCCGACTGCTTTCACTCCCACCTGCATCACGAGAGAAGCTGCTGCCTTCCTTCTATTTCCAACTGTCAGGGTCCTCTGCCGCATCCTGAGGACTCGACCCCCCTCCTCTCTCTCAGGAACCTGCTGGAGCCTGCTCTTAGCGCCCCAAGACCCGGAGGTCTCCCCTCATTCGGGATACCCTCAAAATCAATCTAGTCGAAGTTCGTTCCATGGAAATTCAGACGTTTTCTGCTACTCGGACCAGTTTGGCAACTGGTGATCAAAAACCATTTTTATCTACCTCAAGATCCTTACACTCTTTTCTGAATAACCATTTTCTCTTCAGGATCAGGGTCCCTGACCCCATGAGGTCTGGCTCCTAGTATCTCTATGTTTTCAACTTTCACAAGCACTCAGGTCAACCACCCACAGCACAGCCACCCTTCAACCTCTCAGACCCAAGCATGGCCTTCTGGTCTCCTCCAGCCATTCCCCTGGGGCTCAGCAACCCCCTTGCTGAAGAAATGTGCACCCCCACACCAGCTTCAGCCTCCTGCCCCTCCCCATTCACCTCTTTTTATACTGATTTCTCCACCCAGCCTGAGTTCCTGCCTCATCACTGCCGAGCCCCCAGTGCAGGAATCAGTGCTAAATTTGCTAACCTCTCAGCTGAGACCTGAATGCAAGAGTCTAAGGCAGGAGCTCTCCAGGCAGAATGGTAAGCAGGTGCAAAGGCCTTGAGGTAGGGACAAGCTTAGTGGGTACAAGAAACATAAAGGAAGGCCAGGGCCCTGGTTAGGGGGTGAGTGAGGGAGGTGTGGAGGAGAACAGGATGCAATGTTAAATAGTTGTGTACGTGTGAAAACAGAGCTTGGGGATTGGCACTAACATCTGCTCAGTAAACTTGGATTTCCTTTCCTTCTCGGTTCAGTGGTATCCAAACACACCCAAGCTTCTTGCATTGAAAATACAGTCAATGGATTTAAAAAACTGTGGTATATTTACATAATGAAATACTACTCAGCCAGAAAAAAAGAATAAAATAATGCCATCTGCAGCAACATGGATGGACCTAGAGATCATCATTCTAAGTGAAGTTAAGCCAGAAAGAGAGAGAAAAATACCATATGAGATCACTTATACGTGAAATCTAAAAAAGAAAAAAAGACAAATGAATATATTTACAAAACAGAACCAGACTCACAGACATAGAAAACAAACTTTCGGTTCCCAGGTGGGGAGAGGGTGGGAAGGGATAACTGGGAATTTGAGATTTGCAGATACTAACTACTATATATAAAATAGACAAACAACAAGTTTCCACTGTACAGCACAGGGAGCTATATTCAATCTCTTGGAGTAAACGATAATGAAAAAGCATATGAAAATCAATATGTATGTGTATGCATGACTGAACTATTATGCTGTACAGCAGAAATTGACACCACATTCTAAACTGACTACACTTCAATAATATATATGTATATATACATATATAGAAAGAAAGATCAAATGTGGCCAGATCAGAAAGAAAAATGCCATATGATATCACTTACATGTGGAATCTAAAAAATTAAAACAGAAATAATAAGGACACAAATGAACTACTATTTATAACTAATATGATTGATTTCTTGAATACGTGTAAGCACATGGGACTGTCCTTTATGACCGGATTACCGCCTTCTGTTGATTCTTATTTTGTAGTTGGCTTTATTCCTTTGATAACTATGTAATTAAAAAAGCTGAAAATCTAACCTGCTCTTAGAAACAATGATCAGTACATATATGTAAACTAAAAGAATGTGCAGTAAACGGTATATATGTATTTACATGCCATATAATGTGTATGTGCAGTTGAACTGTAATAATTCTACCTAATAAAACTGAAAAAGAAAAAAAAAGTGGCCAGATCATGCAGGGACAAAAGACAAGGTCAGAGCATTGGACTTCACCCCGATCCCCTGGAAAGCTGGTGGAGGGTTTCAAGCGAGGAAAGAGCCAGTCTGAATATTTTTTTTTTAATCATTTTGGCTGCTGTGTGGAGGACAATCAGTGGGAGTAAGGCTCATCGAGAGGCTCCTGCAGCAGGAAGGTGAGCAGGGACAGAGGCTCAGGCTAAGGCAGCGGCCCTGGTGAAAGCTGAACTAGAGAAAAATGAATGGACGGGGAGGCACTTTGGACGTAGGGCGCACTGAACGATGTACGTCCCGGAGTCCCAGCCGCAGCCCTAGACCTTCTGGCATCCGCCGCCAGTATCGGCATCTCTGGCCTGAGGCTTTCCCCCCAGAAGCTCGGAAGTCACTCTGCCATGTGCTTGGGGACTTAACACACCCCTGCCGCCCCCACTAGTGACCCTGAGTCAGTCCCTCTTAAGTTTGCTGCGTCAGTCCCCCAGCAACCTTGCGCCTGGGGCTGGCTAGATCTGAGATGTGAGTTTCCCGTGTGTCCCCAGGGCAGTGCCCTGGAACATCCCACTGTGCTAGCTGGCTTAGTGCTCACCGGTTGCCGGCTCTCAGGTCCGCCCCTCTTCCTCCTCGGTTCCCGCCAGGGGGATGGGCAGGAAGTACGGAGCTCCCCGGTGGTGTTCACAGGCAGAGGCCGACCCCAGGCCCTTCTGCAGTCCTCCAGTGATGAGGGCCCAGCCCGTCTGAGTATTTTGAACATGTCCGTCTGTCAGATTTCACCTTCCCTCTGGTCTGCTCCACCAGAGGGATGCCCCAGGGTGCTGAGTTCTGGAGGAACAAAAAAATTTCACCTACTTTAAACATCTCCCTCCTCCCAATGCCAGACTGAAAACTCCAATTAGAATGGCACCTCTGTATCCAGTGCCCCCAGAGGAGCGGGGAATGGGGTGCGGAGAGCGGGGCACGCCAGCAGATCAGCCGCAGGAATGCACCATCCCCAGCTGGAGCAGACGACTGGCAGCGAGAGAACAGAGACACCAGTGAAGGCAAGGAGAGCAGATACTCAGCGTGAACGTAGTGGTGATCTCTGGGTGGGGGGGGGACCTCCAAGTGATGTTTTTTCCCTTCTCCTCAACTCAACTTTTCAAACGATCCAAAATGTACAATGTAGGTGATGCAGGAAAAACGGATGTGGGGCGTGAGGAGGGCCTTGTCCCGGGTCTTGATGGAGCCCCTGGGACCTGCCCTGCCAGGTGTGGGTCCTGGGCTTCGCACAGGAAAGAATCCAAGAGCGAGCCACAGTTGAGTAAAGGTAGATTTATTTAGAGAGCTACATACTGCATAGAGCGTAGGCTGTTTCAAAAGGTGAGAGAGAGGCCACGAGGTGTGGGGATTGGGGGCTCAGGTTAGAGTAAAAGTGGGTACACGCTCCACGGACAGAGTGCGGGCTGTCTCTGAAGAGGAGGGAACGAGTGAGGAGGCCACGAGGCATGGTGTTGCCAGTCTTTATGGGCTCGGTAGCTTCACATGCTGACAAGTGGGAACTACCCTGGGGAAGTGGCTGGGGTTCCCAGGAATTGGACCACCGCCCACTCTTTGACCTTCTATGGCTAGCCTTGGGACTGTCATGGCGCCTGTGGGCACATTATTCACCTTGCTAATATGTTATAATGATCATATAATGAAGCTCAAGGTCTACTAGAAGTCAAATCTCCCATCATCTTAATCCTCAAGGCCAACTGGGGGTTGAATCTTCAGCCATTTTGGTGTTAATTGCTGTCATTCCTTGAATGGCTGTGCCCTGCCCCCTTCCATCCTGTCTCATAGGGAGGAGAGTATAGCTCATGTGGTATGCACAAGGTCCTGGGTTCAATAAGAAATATAAATACATAACAGTTTAAACATAAATAAATAAAATGTACAATGTATATCAAAAATAGGATATTCCCAAGATACTTATTAATTATGAAGGGGAAAACTCTGTTTACAATGGAGAAACCTGGCAGACACCAATTAATCAAGTGATAAAGCAACTTCTCTAGTATTGGTACAAACAGACGTTATCTGCCTCCTGACAGGATGCGCTGGGCAGAGCCCTGTGGGGTCCCACCCAGTCTAATCATGAGAGAAGGTCAGGCAGGCCCCAAGGCAGGGACTTCCTACAAAATAACTGGCCTATCCCCTTCACAAATGGCTAGGTCCTAAAAGACAGAGCCAGATTGAGGAACTGCCCCCGCTTAGAGGAGACTAGAAACCCAACAGCTAGTCCACAGCATGATCCAAAGAGGAACAGAGAGGGGCAAGAGGGCAATTACAAATAAAGTCTACAGATAACGTAGTAGTACTGTCAGCGTTAACGTCCTGATATGATCTTGATACTGTGGTCATGGTTCTAGGGAGCAGAGACAGAAGCACGGAGAGGTACAGGGACATCGTGTCTGTAACTCACTCTCACGTGCTGTTACTGAGGGGATCTGGGTAAAAGATGTATGGGAACTTATGTAATTTATCCACTTTTCTATAAGTCCAAACTTATTTCAAAATAACAAATTAAGAAATTGACAAAACATTGTAAGCCAACCATGCTTCACTTAAAAAAGAAAAAAAGAAAAAAGAAGTTAAAAAATAAAATGTGTGTTAACTCTAACATTTTTTTAAAAACAACCTTTTCGGAAAGGAAATGTGTCCAAGTTCATAGCCCATGCTATGAATCCCTGGGATAGATTTTTGCTGTCAGCAACGTTCCCAACAGCCAGAGACTGAACAAGGAACAAACGCCCCGCCCTGCCCTCGCGAGCTGTCAGAGGGCCAGACACACACAGAGCTGGCTCTGGGGGGCTTTACTGAGAGATAAGTGCTGATAAGGCCTGCAGGTCATCTTTGTCAGCCGCGGCCCCCCAGCTAGCTGAGCGGAGGCCAGCCCCTCCAGAGCTCCTTCCGACATAAGCCAGAGCACAGCCAGCGGCTTTCAAGTCCAAAGCTGCAGCTGGTGCTCCCCCCGCCCCCCTTATGAGCAGCCCCTCGGCGGGGTGCCCGCCGGAGTGGGGGTGATGCTGGCGCCCCTTCCCAGAGAGGCTGGGAGGTCACAGCCGAAGTCTCCTTCTGATTTACAGGGACGGCTTTCTGTTTGGTTCAGTTCAGGAAACTCAACAAATCCCCACATAACTCTTAGCAAAAAGATAAGCTGCAAAAACTAACCCGTGGCTAAAGCTGCGTCTCTCCCTTCAAGCCCAGTACAGAGTAGACCAGGGAGAATGTGTCCTTTGCCAGCCTTTGGGCAATGCCTGCCAGGCCTGGGTGGGTACTCAGTGACCACTGACCTCTGACACTGCTCCTTGTGGGACAAAGGACCCATTGCCTGGGGACCAAATTCTGCATAACCACCACGATCAATTTTTCCAGGCCAGGCTGACCACGTTGTAATTGTCCCAGGGAAGTGTTACCCTGAAACACAGTCTAGGCAAGTCTGTGCCTGCTCCCCCTTTAAGCAGGGCCTGGAGCTGGGCGTCTGCGTGGGACCCTGGACAGACGGACCCCAGCTGGATCCATAAGAACAAACAGAGGCCATGATCACAGCAGACGCCAGACACAGCTCTCCCCCACTTTAAGTGGGGAGCCGTCATTATCCAGCCCACAGGTTTTGTTTTTTTTTCTTTTTGACTTCTGGAACATGTACCGATGAATCAAACCCATTCCAACACCTTGCAATCATCCTGAGAAAAGAGAACTGAATGAACCTTAATGCCAGTGGGCCGGCTTTGCGAGGGGCGCCGCTGGGCGCTAGCACGGAGGCACAGTGCCCTCGTGCGGCGGCTCTGGGCACTACCCCGGGGGCCGGCCTTCTCCCCGGGCCCCTCACTCTCACCCCCGCCTCCTAAGGGTGTAGAATTTAAACAACGACCATGGCTTGCCTGTATTACAACTAAGATTGGTGTGTGGGCATCTGGTCAACCGGAAGCTGGAAAGAACGTTCCAAATGGGGAGTTGCAGCCCTTTAAGGCTTGGCTCTGAAACTCTGGGCAAGATGCTGGCATTCTCGGTTCTCCTTTGCAAAGGGAGGCAAAGAATTTAAAGCTGTGTTGTTTGCATCGCAGGGCTGTTGTAAAGATTGCATGAGGTAATGTGTGTGATACAGGCTTTACCACTACACACACGCGCGCGCACGCACACACATACAGAGCAAAGTAGTAACTGTCCGGTTTCAAAGGGATTTTCAACAGAACGCTGTCCCTTGAACATTGTCCAGCACAGCCCAGTCCAGCTCTCAGGCTCACCCGGGATCTTTCTGGTTGTCAGGAGCAGAGATCTCCCCACCTACCTCCATGAGGCTCGAGGCCCGGGGTGGGGTGCGTGCTGCAGTGGGGGCTGGGAAGTCCAAGGACAGAGCCGGTCCTTCAGCGGCGGATCAGGCCCAGCTTCTGTGGGGTGTCCACTCTGCTGGGGCCTGTGCCGCTCACGGCCTCTGCCAAGTGGTCTTTTCCACCTGACTCGCCGCTTTGCTGTGGTCGTGGCTTCTGGCTCTGAGAAGCTGTGCCCCAGTCCAAAGTATCCTGTTCCTTCACTTCCACGCATACAAAACATTGCCGCTAACCTCAGCCTCTCCGTTTCCAACCCCCACACTCCCCAAAGAGAAATGCGTTCAGCCTCACTCGTCTTCTAGAGCCAGGCCACTGGCTTCACTGACCGGCCCACAGACCACATCTAGGACCAGGGAAATAGTGTGACTTTGCACAAAATATGCTTGTGCCTTTGGGCAGGGCTGTGAGCCAAACAGGGGGGTGATTTGGGCCAAAGACTCAGGTGGAAGGAAGGCGGAGAGGGTGAAGGCTGCACCCCTTTCTTAGATGCTAACGTTGTAAGCTTCTTTCTTTGATTTTCACTGAGTTCCAGGAGCTAGCAAGGCACCCTGAAGCAGAGAGCAAAGCCTCATGGCTGGGGAAGACGGGACTCAGCTGCACGTCGAGGAAGCTCTGGGAGCCCCCTGGGAGCCAGACACCGTCCCGGGGAGCGCAGCGGACCTGCCCTCCGGCGCCCCCTAGCGGAGCGGCGGGCGTCCTCAAACCCGCCAGGGCGGTGAGGGGACAGACAGATCCGTGCTTCTCAGCCGCGCCCTCACCCCACCCTGGAACCAGACCTGAACCCTCGGTCCCCTGCAGCTTGTATGTCCTCACCCGGGATGAAAGATTCGGATTCATCTAGAACTACTTTTCCTAAATGCCTCATTTGCCTCGCTGTCGTCCCAGCCCTGCTTCTCAACCTGCTTGATTAGCGAAAATCTGCAGAGTTCACAGCGCTGGGCTTGCCTCCCTGTGGTGCTCGTCTAGCTGTGTGTCCACCTTCGTTTCTGTGATGATCTGGTGGTCTGTCTCCCTACTTGGACCATCAGCTCCAGGACAGCTTACGCGGGATCTCCAGCGCCTTGCACACTGCCTGGTGTGTACTAGACATACAAACCGTGCTTCAGTTTTCTTATCTCAGATTTAATATGAGACGCTTGGGGCTGGCTGCCCTATAGCGCTGACGCTGTGTATACAATGTTGACATCTCCTATTGACACCTCTTAATATGCGTGAGTGGTTTTGTTTCATTAATGTGGGAGTAGGCACTAGGTTAGGTTCAGGTCATGCAAATGTGGTCCATTCCAGACACCACCTACCTGTCAGGCACTGAGCCTGGAATAAATTCCACACGCCCTGCGTCACCGGCGAAGGAACAGGCTTTACCAGATGTCTTAGTCTATTCAGATGCCATGACTAAACTAAACAACAGAAATTTGTTCCTCAGAGTTCTGGAGCCTAGAAGTCCAAGTTCAAGGTGTCAGCAGGTTGGTTGTCTCCTGAGGCTTCTCTCCATGGCTTGAAGATGTCCACATTCTCCCTGTGTCCTCGTATGGTCTTTCGCTCTTGGTGGGCGCTGCTGGGGTCTCTGTGTGCCCACATTTCCTCTTCTTATAAGGACAGCAGGCAGATTGGATTAAGACCTACCCTAATGGCCTGATTTTAATTTGGTCACCTCTTGAAAGACAGACACATTTTGATTTCCTATGGGTTCAGACTTCTGTATATGAAACATGGGAGACACAGTTCAGCCCGTACCCCTGGGGCAACCCAGCAGGAAGGAGCAGCATTAGTCCCCTGAGGTGGGTTCCAGGACCAGGGCTCCCTGCTGGAGACTTAGTGCGGGCCTGCAGTCCATGGGAAGGTGGCCAAGCTCTGTTGCCCTCTGTACAACGCAAGAGGAAGCAGGTCAATGAAAGGATGTGCAAACCACTTGGGCACCGCCTGGATCTGGGTGCCAGCAGTTCTAAAGAGTTATCTGGGAAAGCCAACTGGCCAACCACCGGGGACCGCGGGAAGTTGTATCCCTTCCAACCAGGAGAGGGGAAGACGATGCAGCACCTTCTGCCGGGAGACGGGGGATCTCAGGGACCTCATTGTCCAGGCAAAGCAGAGCGGAGTCCCAGGGTCCCTTTGAACAATTCTGCAACTTGTGCCAGGTGGAAGAGGAGGGTGGGAGACCATGGAGGTGTTTCAACTGTCTTTTATTTCCCTTAACCCTCCCATCAATGTGGGACAAACTTGCAGCTTAATCTTGCAAATGTCCACGTTGTCCTTATAGAACAAGATCCCCTAGACCTATCTGAAATAAAATAAATTCGAATTAAAAGGATGGGGCCCATTCAATGCAAAACAGATAAATAAATACACAAAACCTTCTAATCTAGTAGTCCATGCTTTAAGTCACTCTCCAACAAGAAGGGAAGAATTAGACAAAAGAAAAAGAGAAGAATGTTGATAAGCCAACAGCCATCACATTAGCTGAGTGTATTTGCTGAGAAGCATCTCCCCAAGAAATATGCTGACCCAAAAGATTTCAGAGGCAAGTTCTTTCCGACTTTCAAGGAATGGAAAATGTCTTTGCTATTTAAACTGTTTGGTAGGATAGAAACAAATGAAAGTCTTCCAAGTTCATTTTACTAAATTAACACAATCCTGGTGCCATGGCTGGTGGGAGGATTCATTAGTAGCCATGATCTGGAGCAGCCAGGGAGGTAGAAGAAAAGTAGGGTTTGGTGTCTTGAAGTCGCATAAAGAAAGTGTCCCAAGAAGGATCAATGGGTGACAATCACACTGATAACCAGACAAGCGACCACTGGATTAGCAACATAAGGGGCAATACTGATCTTGGCAAGCATAGCCTCTCAGTGGGGAGGTGAGAACAAAGGCCGACTGGAATGGGTCCAAGGGAAAAGGTGAGATGAGGAAGTGGAGCCCATGACAAAGGAAAACCCTTCTGAAAAAATCCACGAAAGGGACAGACAAAGGAGGCAGCAGCTGGAGGGTGACATAGAGACAAGGAAGGACTACTTGTTTAATGGCATACAGACTAGATCTTATCCGTATACCAATGAGAATGATCCAAGATGGTAAAGAAAGGAGAGGAGATAATTACAGGCAGGAGGGGATGGAAACGAGAGGACCAGCAGCCTTGGATGAGAGCAGGGACCTTCCATCCGTAGTAAAAGGAGGAAAATGCAAAGTGTGGACAGTTAAGGGTATGCATAAAGCTTTTGCTGTAAGAATATTTATTGAAGCATTGTTTGTTATAGCAAAAAATACGAAACAAGCTAAATGCCCAAAAGAAGCATCACTTAAATATACCAGATTATTATGCAATCATTAGAAGTGATGTTATATACCTACAGCTAACATCATACTTAACAGGAAAGACTGAATGCTTCCACCTAAGATCAGGAACAAGGCAAGGCTCTCATCACTCCTACTCAACATAGTGTCAGAAGTCCTCGCCAGTGCAATAATGCAAGAAAAATAATAATAAAAGCCATACAGATCGTGGAATACTACTCAGCCATAAAAAAGAATAAAATCATGCCATTTGTAGCAACATGGATGGAACTGGAAGCCGTCACACTAAGTGAATTAAGCCAGAAAGAGAAAGAAAAATACCATAGGCCATCACTCATATGTGGAATCTTTAAAAAAAAATGACACAAATGAACTTATTTACAAAACAGGAACAGGCTCACAGACGTAGAAAACAAACTTGTGGTTACCAGTGGGGAGAAAGAGGGGGTGGGGGGGTGCTAAATTGGGAGTTTGGGATTTGCAGATACACACCACTATATATAAAATAGATAAACAGCAAGGTCCTACTGTATAGCACAGGGAACTACATTCAATACCTTGTTATAGTCTATACTGAAAAAGAATATGGAAAGGAATATATATATATATATGTATAACTGAATCACTATGCTGTACACCAGAAATTAGTACAACACTGTAAACTGACTACACCTCAATTTTAAAAAAGTCATACAGATTAGAAGAGAAGAAATAAAACTGTTCTTATTTGCAGATGACATAACAGTCTATGTAGAAATTCCCAAGGAATCTACAAAAACATTCTTAGTCATAAGAAGTGGCTTTAGCAAAGTCACAGGATACAAGATCAGCAGACAAAAATTAATATATTTCTATATACTAGCAATGAATGGTTGGAAAGTGAAATTAAAACACAATACCATTTATAATTGGTGGGGGAAGAAGAGAAAAAACGAGGAAAAGAGATATGAATCTAACAAGACATGTATAGGATATGTATGCTGAAAACGATAAAATTCTAGTGAAAGAAATCAAAGAAGACGTACATAAAGAGAGAGACATTACGTGTTCATGGATTATTAAGACTTAACATGGTAAAGATGTCAATTCTCCTCAAACTGATCTACAAGTTTAACACAATTCCTGTTCAAAAACCCTAGCAGGATTCTTTGTAGATCTAGACAAGCTAAAGCTAAAATTTATGTGAAAAGGCAAGGTAACTAAATGACTAAAATGATTTTTTGAAGTGTTACCTGATTTTAAGACTTACTGTAGCTACAGCCACAAAGATAATGTGATATTGGCAGAAGCATAAAAACATAAATCAATAAAACAGAATAGAAGATTTAGAAATAAGACCACACAAGGATGGCAAACTGATTTTTGACCAAAATGCAATAGCAACTCAATGGAAAAGAATCTTTTCAACAAATAGTATTTGTCTTTTTTTTTTTTTTTTTGGAGAGGGGAAGTAATTAGGTTTATTTGTTTGTTTGTTTATTTACTGGAGATACTGGGGATTGAACCCAGGACCTCAGGCATGTTAAGCACGCGCTCTACCACTGAGCTCTGCCTTCCCCCCCTTCAACAAATGCTATTTAAACAACTAAACAATCGTAGGCAAAAACATGAACTTCAACTTCACACATTGTACAAAAATTAACTAAAAATAGACCATAATATGAAACTATAAAACTTTTAGAGAAAAACAGGATGAAATGTTTGTAATCTAGGATTAGGCATAAAATGTTTAGCTATGACACCAAAGGCTCAGTCCTTTTAAAGAAAGTTCTGATCGATTAGACTTCACCAAAATTTAAAATGCTTGCTCTCCAAAATGCCCTGTTAAGGGGATAAAAAGACAAGTCATGGATTTGGAGAAGGGGTTGCAAGTCACATCTGTAAAAGTCAGACGTCTATGCAGAATACATAGAAAATTCTCTAGACTCTATAATAAGAAAACAGAGGGGGGATTGCCGAGATGGTTGAGTAAAAGGACACATAGCTCATCCTCTCCCAAGAATATACCAGAAGTTCCACCTGCAGACAGAACAATTCGCCCACAATGCCTCCTTGACTTTGACAGAATATCTCTTACTCCGGAAATACAAGAAGATTCCTCACAAAAACGGATAAACAACAAGTTTCTTCTGTATAGCACAGGGAACTATATTCAATCTCTTGTAGTAACCTATAACGAAAAATATGAAAACGAATATATGTATGTATGTGTACGACTGAAACATTATGCTGTCCACCAGAAACTGACACTTTGTAACTGACTATACTTCAATAAAAACAGAAGGAAAACAAACACAAAAAATCCTTTTAGAAAATGGGTAAAAGACTGAAACAGACACTTCATCAAAGAAGATACACAGATGGCAAAAAAAAAAAAAAACATAAAAAGATGTTGAATATCATCTATTTGTAATAACACAAGTTACTCTACACTGGGTCAAAAAAAAATGCATTTTCTACAAATTCAACTGGACACTCTCTGTTGAAGCCCTAAGTTGCCAAGCAAGATCTCTGTGCTGGGAGGAAGCTCCAGCCACATGGAGAGGTGTCAACTGACAGCCCCAGCTGAGGTCCCAGCCAGTTGCTCACATCAGTTGCCAGACATTGTCACTTCTATCCATCAAACCTTCCAGCTGAGGCTCCATGCATCTTGAAGCAGATACAAGTCTTTTCCATCAAATCCTTTCTGAACTCACAATCAGCAAAATCCAGGAGCATAATAAGACAGTTGCTTTAAGCTGCTAAGTGTTGGAGTATTCATCACACAGCGATAGTAACCAGAGCAAACGGGCACTCTGTTCTTTCTGAAAAACGTACCGACTGCAAATCAGTGAGTATGCTTCTTAAACGTCTACTACCAAGAATTCAACTCCTCTCTGCTACACACCCTTTCATTTCTTTCTACCAGCTGAGTTCAGTGCTTCTGAAGAGGCACTGTGTTTTTCCCAAGCCTGTTTATGTCAGCTGTTTTATTATTATAATTATGCAATTGAATTAAAATTATATTAAACCAATAAACCTTGGTAGGAAAAGAGAATTATCATTATTATGAAAACTAAGGTTAATGCTTTGGAAAGACTCAAGTGGAAATCAATAAAAAGTATTACAGTAGAATTAAATGTGGACAAGATAACCATAAGATATTTTGGGAGGATTTTGAAAGCCCAAAACGATTCTACGTTCAGATTGCTTTTAAATGCCTTTAAGTTCACATTCCTCTTTAAAGAAATAAAAACTATATGCTGTAATTGATTGATCATACGGGTGTGATTTATGTAAGAAAGACAAGTTGCAATTTCAATGAGTGGATCCATACTTAAAAGACAAGACTTGGCCCTGCATCAAAAGATTGGTAAATAAATATATATTTTAAAAATAAAATGTTTAATACACCAAACTTTTGACCCAATAAATACACTCTTGGCTGTAAACCTAAAAGAAATGAAAACACATGTTCACAAAAGTACTTAGACAAAGATGTTCATGATAACCCAAACTGGAAAACCAAATGTTCATCACAAGAAGACTGGATAAACAAATTGTGGTATGTTCCTATATGAAATAATACTCACTAATAAAAAGGAACAAATGAAATAGCATGGGTGAATCTCACAGACATGATACTGAGTTTAAACAAGTCAGACGCAAAAGAACCCAGACAGTATGATTTCATTTATATAAAATTCTAGCACAGGCGAAACTCGTTTATGGTGATAGAAGGAAAACTTTCTGGGGGTAATGAAAGTGCTCAGTAACTTGATAGGATTGTGGATCACACATCCGTCATTTATCAAAATTGTACAGTTAAGATTTGTGTATTTTAATGTACGTAAATTTTACCTAAAGAAAATGGAAATGAAAAACTCGCGTGGGGGATGGGGAGAAGACGGAGTCGTAGACGAAGCAAGAATGATGTGGATAATTGTTGCAAAGTACAATGAGGGTGCGTTATACTATTGTGATTGCTTTGTGTGTGTTTGTGTGTTTGGAATTTGCCATAATGATTTTTTAAGTCAAAATGGTTAAGGTATGTGTTATCCTCCGTGACTCCCAACCTTTGTGATGAGCTGCCCAGCTCCCTGCCCTAGACGAGGGCTCTGCCACACAGGTTCCCGCCTGCCCTCTCCCGGGGGCTGAGTCGCAGCTCTGGCTTGGGTTTGGCATCCGAAAGCTTTTAAAATCGCAGCTGGGCGGTGGGTATAGCTCAAGTGGTAGAGCGCATGCTCAGCATGCATGGGGTCCTGGGTTCAGTCCCAGGTACCTCCGCTAAAAAAAAAAAAAAACCTATTTTACCACCCCTACCCAAAAATAAATAAAATTAAATTAAAAGAAAGAAAGAAAGAAAGAATTCTGTGTGTTAAAAAAATAAATAAAAATAAAAATAAAATCTCAGCCAGAACTAGGGGCGACTGCTCTCTGACACACATTCTAACACTTTAAAAATAGGTGCCTTGTTTTTATAATTAATTCATGTCTTGGTACCTCATTAAAACTTTAAGTGAAAGGTGATGTGATGTAACAGAAAAAAAAAAAACACATGAATTTTGTTATCAGACAGAGCTAGGGTCAAATCTCAGATCTGGCATTTTTCATCTATGTAACATAACAATTTAAGGTCCTTAAAAAGCTTCCGTGTCCTTAAAAAGCGAGCAAAAATTGTGCACAGACTACTGTTGTCCCTCCATATCTGTTACCCTTTTTTCCCTGTCATAGATGTCTTGAGATTTGCATACGGTGTCACAGAATGCCAGCCTTCCTTGTAGCTAGGTGAGGCTTTAAAACTAAGCTCTGCCCGTAAGAAAGGAAAGAATGTATCATGTGACGGCTTCTAGGAATCTTCCTTAAAACAAAACTGGCATACATGCTTTGCTCTGCTCCATTTTTGTCATCCCTTTCTTCCATTTTTCTATCTAAATGTGGACGCGATGGCTGGAGATCCTGCTACCATCTTGGACACCTTAGGACCAGAGTTGTGGAAAGCTGGCAGGAAACCGGGCACAGCACTTCAGAACATCATGGAGCAGAGCTGTCATTCCTGCCCTAGACTATCTACCTGTAGACTTATGTGAAACAGGAAGGGGAGGGTATAGCTCAGTGGCAGAGTGCATGCCTGGCATGCCTGAGGTTTAGGGTTCAATCCTCCGTACCTCCATTAAAAAAAATAATAAGTAAACCTGACTACCTTTCCTCCCCCCCCCAAAAAAAGAAATAAATGTCTTCCTTTTTTAAGCCACAATCTGTTGTAGTCTCTATTACACAATCGTAAGTTCACAAGTGAACTGCAATCTAGCGATACATGATGTAATATCTACGTCATAGCATGCTGTGATGAGTGAAAACGTACACAAGACATATAAAGCATCAAAAACAGCAGTAAATAATTATCATTACGTCCTTGGAGTGAATGTCACTGTTTTTCTATTTCTGTTTCTTTTGTTGTTTTCTAGCAATAAGAAACAGGAAGTAGATCTCTATGAATACTCAAGGGAGTGGACTGAATATATTGTACTCCAGCTTTTAATTGAAGGAAGATAAACTGCTCCAAAGGGGGATAATAGAAAAGTCTCATGGTTAATCATTTGGCAGGTTTTAATTTTAAAACCAAGAACTGATGGATGAAAACAATGGTATATTGAGATAGATACCTCACAAAGCAAAGATCACAGTTTCTTAACATCAGTACCATTCATTGACATTCTGGGTTGGATAATTCTGTCTTGGGGGGAGGGAAGGAGGCTATGTTGTGCATCGTAGGATGCTTGGGAGCATCTCTGGCTTCTACTCACAAGAGATACCAGTAGTATCCTCCCTCCCTGAGTTCAAACAACCAAAAATGTCCTCAGATATTGTGAAATGCCCCCTAGAGAACAAAATCACACCCACAGTTGAGAATCATTGCTAAAGATGGAGTTATAAATTTATACGACTTTTCTAGAAACATCTTGGTAATAAATATCAGGGTTTTTTTTTAATGTTTAGATCTTTTCTTCCAGAAATTCTACTTCAAAGAAATAATCAGTAATATAAAGAGATACACACCAGAATTTTAAAAGACAACCTCAATTTAAAATGGGCAAACAATCTGAGTACACATTTCTCCAAAGAAGATAAAGAAGAGGCCAGTAGGCAGGAAAAAAAATGCTTTAACATCATTAGTCACCAGAAAAATGAGAATCAATACCACAGTGAGACATCACTTTATATCCACTAAGATGGCTGTAATAAAAAAGGCAATCGCGAGTGCTGGTGAGGATGTGGAAGAATTGGAACCCTTGCACACTGCTGGTGATAATGTAAAAAGGGTATGCCGCTCTGGAAAACAACCTGGTGGTTTCTCAAGGGGCCAAACATAGAGTTACCATATCATACAGCAATACCCTCCCAGGTATATACTCACAAGAAATGAAAACATATGTCCACGCAAAAAATCTGTACACAGATATTCTTAATAGCATTATTTATAATAGCCGAAAGTACAAACAACCTAAATGTCCATCAATTGATCAACTGATAAATAAAATGTGATATATTCCTATAATAGAATATTATTCTATAATAAAAAGGAATGCAGTATTGATACCAGCTACAACATGGATAAGCCTTGAAAACATTATGCTAAGTGAAAAAAAAAAAAACCCACATATTATAAGACTCTAGTAAAAGTTCAAATTAGGCAAATCCATAGAGACGGAAAGTAGATTAGTGGTTGCCTGGGGCTGGGGAGGGGGAATGTGGAGTGGGGAGTGACGGCTAATGGGGATGAAGTTCCTATGTGGGGTGGTAAAATGTTCTAAAAATGTTCTAAAATTAATTGTGCCAATGGCTGCACAACCTTGTGAATAAACTAAAATCAATCAAAGTGTACACTTTAAATGGGTGAACTGTACCGTATGTGAATTAATAAAGCCATTATAAAAATACTCAAACACCAACATCATCGACTCTAAAAAGATGTATATACAGGGATGTATATTGTTTGTATATTGTTTTAAGTTATTATATTATAAGATTTTAAAAGTTATTTATACTACAAGGTTTTAAAAATCAGAAAATGCCTAAACACAAAGCAAAAGAGGATGGTGAAATAAATTATGCTCATAGTAAGTAACCATTGTAAATCATCTTTTGAATACTAACACAAGGAAATCTCATGCTGTAATCTTAAGGGGAAAGGCAGAATGTAAAATCTGCACTTAGACATACACAGAAAACTTACAAAAGAAAACCCATAATCAATGAAGAATGGTTAATATTGGGTGATGAAATAAATGGCGGTTTTTATTTTCTTCTCTCTCTTCTATAGTTTCTATGTTTCCTACACTGCATGTATGTCTATAATCAGGAAAATTATTTTTTAAAAATTGAGAAAGTTTATTCGCAAAACGTACTTGAGAGGTATAGACGATAAGAGCTGAATAGAAAATTAGAGATCATGTGATCAAACCTTCTAAGTTTACTGTTGAGATAACCAGCACCCAAAGTAGCTAAGAGCCTGGACCCCTTGTCGGCCATCTTGTCAGAGTGCGTGAAACTGAAACACTTCCTTTTCCTTTGGTCTCCTCCTCTTCCTCTCAACGATCCCCCTACACACACACGCAAACACACGCACATGCAAAAGCAGCTCGAAAAAATTGAGGGCTAGGCCTTGAGGGCACTATGCTAAGACAAATAGGTCAGACAGAGAAAGACAAATACAGTATGATCTCACTTATATGTGGAATCTTTAAAAAAACAAAACACAAACCCAAACTCATAGATAGAGAGCAGATTGATGGTTACCAGGGGTAGCAGGAGGGGAGGGGCAGGGAGCAAAATGGATGAGGGTGGTCCAAATGTACAAACATCCAGATATATAATAAGGCAAGTCCTGGGGATATAATGAGTGTCACGGTGACTGTAGTTAATCGTACTGTGTTGTATATTTGAAATTTGCTAAGAGAGTAGATCTTAAAAGTTCTCATCACAAGAAAAAAAATTTGTAACCACATGTAACGATGAACGTTAACTAGACTTATTGCGGTGATCATTTTGCAATACATACATGTATCGAATTACATGTTGTACGCTTGAAAATACTATAATGTTACATGTCAATTATACCTCAATTTAAAAAAAAAAACAAACCTAAAACTAATTTGAGGAATTTCTTTCCCCAAATGGAATTCTATTCTAAAAGTCCTAAAGTGGGGGTGGGTATAGCTCAGTGGCGGAGCACATGCTTAGCATGCACAAGGTCCCGGGTTCAATCCCCAGTCCCTCCATTAAAGTAAATAGATAAATAAATCCAATTACCTGCCCCTGCAGAAGAAAAAAATAAAAATTAAAAATAAACTCACAATTTATAAAAAATAATAATAATAAATAAAAGTCCTGGCAGGATTATTACCCAACAGTCTCCGTTCTGGACCAGTAGAGGGCAGTAGCAAGTGACACCAGGCTGAGCCCTAAATACAGTAGATAAACTACAATAAGAATATTCATCTTCTTTTTGGCATCGGAAGCAGACAAACATGATTAAAATCATGCTGACCTTGGATTGACCGTCTTCAGCTTTCTCTGGCAAGCGCTGGCTCAAAAAGTCTTTTTGAAGTGGGGCATTCTGGTTCCCATCCCACAAGAACAAGAAATGGATGATGCCTTAGGGAGGTACCCCAGCAACAGCTCTCAACGTTTTTCAGAGCAGCTGCCCATAATCACCTCATTTTCCTGCTCCAAGTGTTGTCAGAGGGATTCTCCAGCCTTTGGCGTCCAGGGAGGTAGTCCAGATGGAAGAACC